>NC_035107.1:260061690-260689815 GCF_002204515.2 Aedes aegypti | reverse complement strand
TTTAATCCGCCATTTGTTCTTATTTGCGAAAAAAAGTTTTCTACTACATCTTGATTAGGCTGTAAAATTATATGATTGAGCATATAATAAATCATTCTTATTCTGCGAGTCCAATGAGGTGACAATTGTCGCATTTCTACTACTTACTTTATACGTTAAAATGTACCGAATCCCGTATTTCGATTCCATTGCCTTAAATAGCCCCTTCAGTGATGTTATTGATATGATGATTGACTGCTGAAACAATGCTGAATCGTTGAGCAAGCGTCCTCCTTTATTAATCCCTCTACACTCGAGCATTAGTCTGCACATATCATCCAGGGCGCCATTCTGTTGTTGTGAACCTCGATAGGCCCGCTTCTTGTCAGAGGAGGCTTGGGACGTGTAGGTATTGAAAACATCGTACCAACTATTGACAATACTGATAAAATTGCTCAACAGGTTTGCCTCTGATCGGTATTCCGTGTTTGAGAAACGCTGTTTTAAAGAAGTAGCTGTTGTATGCGAAAGAAGTTTTGCCGCCTTGCCGACATTTTGCTTTTCGAAAGAGTTGAGCTCAACATGTGATATGTTGAGCCCGAACAGAGGCGTCTATTCGCAAAATGATCTCTCTTCTATCAGCTTTCGGATGAGCTCAGCGTTGATTTTTTGGTCATTCAGCATGAACCCATTTGCAATCAACCAGTTGCGTATTAATTTTAAATTATGGGGTGCATCGCCGAAAACGAAGACGGGTTCTTCTGATATGGGATGAAGGAATGATGTTTTTGCCGTATTAATACCAAGGTTTTGTCTCAAAGTTACGTTTTCAGGGCCATTATCGGAATTAATTGCCACTACGTTGTAACCCGCTTCGTACAACGCAGTGATTGCGGAAAACAGTATTTCCGTCGTCATCGGTTGGTCAAATGCTAAGTAAATAATTTGCTTCCAAGCTGAAAATAATCCTCTAGCCATAATAACTTGTACATTGGTGTGAGGTCCAACTATTTCATCCGCTGGAACATCGTACTCAACCAATTTTCTTACACTCATTTCATCGAATGTCAAAACGCACGCTCGACCCATGTCGGTTTTATCTCCAGCTGTTGTCTTCATGCAACGTAACACGTCTTGCAGCAAACCATTTTTCAGGTTTAAGCGGCTAGCGTAGGATGAAAGCGTAGATAATCCTGGTAGAGGATATCCCAGGTCCTTGCGCAAATAGCTGTAACATCGTTTGCTGAGATATCTGATGGTAAAAGCTTTCGAAATTTCCTCCGATGTCCAGTGAGGCTTGCTCTTTCGTCCTATCATCACATTTAACTGATTTTCCGACAGGACTCCTTTCAACAATTTATGCGTGTAGTCTATCAGCTTTTCTTTAGGCACATGCTCAGCTTCACAAGAGCGTAGCTTTTTTTCTAGCTTGTAAATGTAACGTCTTAGCTTTTTCAACTCATCGTTATTTTGTTTGACCAGCCTTTCTTTTGATGCTTTGAGTGTTGCAATTTGACGATTCTTCTGCTCCAATTCGGTGATGAGCTTCGCATTATCCGCAAGCGTTTTTTGAAAAAACTGTTTTAGATTAGCGAAGGACTCTGAGTTTTCCAATTTGAACGATGAACCATTGCCCAGGTCAGCCGAATCTTCAAAACTTGGTGATTTTAAATCTAAAATGAAGTAAATAATCAGAGTTTCTCTGAGGTAAAGAATAAAGGTAAGGGATCATGCACAAATTATGTAACGCTCCAAGGGGGGAGGGGGTCTTAAGAAAGGTGACTAGTCTTACAAAATTATCAGAAGACCCATTTATAAATCAAGACAACGGAGGGGAGGGAGTCGAAAATGTGCAAATTTAGCGTGACATAATGTGTATATTAGACTGGCCCTTAAACAAACAAGTAGTAAATCTCAACAGGGCACCCCTTCGATATGTGCCTTAGGATACACACTCCGAAAAAATCATGTGATTTTACGTCTTTTGGATGCACATAAAAGAAGCGAGCCAAATGACGTGAATTTGTGTCACATTTTAAATACGATGGTGTCTGATTCGGGAAATGTCAATGATAGTGACATCGTTTTCATGTCCTTCATCATGTAAAATTACATTTTTCGTTCAATACACCTTTCAGAACACATTTTCACGTCATTTCATCACTTACATCATGTGTCATTCAGTCATAATGTGAATTACGTCCGCAGTGATTTTCATTATTTTTAACAGTGTAAGAAAAAAGTACTCTCAAAATTTCAGCTTGAGTGGTTACTCCACTAGCTGGCGCATTCAGTTCGAAGTTTGTACGGGATATTGAAAATTGACCGTATGCCACTGTTTCGTTCCAAACAGTAGATAAAGTGTTGATTCCCATATGTTAGAGCTGAAAATCCCATATTAATTTCAATTCAAATGTGCCAGCTCATAGAACGACCAACTGAGCTGAAATTTCCGGGATATCGTCCTCTAAGGTATAATCCTGGGGGGTGCCCCGTAGAATCATACAACATTTTTTCTTCCATACTGAGCTGGGCCAGTCTAATGCATATCATGCCTAAGACCACGTAAGACAATCGTCATATTACATACCAATGGAATCAAGTTGGGATTGCACTTGATAATTCTTCATCAATTCGGCGTATGCCACGGACAAGGCATTGGAACGTGGGTGCTGTTGGATTTGGACAACGGAATTCTGTTGATTTTGATATTTGTTCGTAGCCGCCGTAACACATTCAGGTACGTCTTGCGGAAATAACACGGCGAATGCTGCTGCTGAGGTGGTAGGATTCTGAATGGAATCAGGAACTGAAGCAGTGCAGGTGCTTTCATCGTCTAATCCGATAGCTGAATCGTTTCCTACATTTGTAGCGTCTTCAAAACCAGATCTATTGAGATCTGAAAAAAATTGCATAATTAGTACGTTAGTATTATACAGTATTTCTGCAGATGACAGTTTAATTATTAGATTAACAAATGGTGTGTATGGAGGAGCTATTGTAAAAGCATATAGTATTTTTTGTATCTTAGCTGTTAATCTAGCAGGAAAAATATATCACCGTTGAAAACCGTAGAACCAATTTGCCCACCCAAAAGCTAAGGGTTCAAACGATCGCTTTAAATTAAATTTTTATAATAAATCTTCGAGCTGTTTAGTAGAATACCTATAAGTAGATGAAAAAACCGAATTTAGTACTATACCATTTAATTCCACTAGAGTTTGTATCCTTTGACAGATACGCGTATTTCGACCTCAACTGTAAGGCCGTCTTCAGTGTCGTGTACTAGACTAGAGTCGAGTCTAGTACACGACACTGAAGACGGCCTTACAGTTGAGGTCGAAATACGCGTATCTGTCAAAGGATACAAACTCTAGTGGAATTAAATGGTATAGTACTAAATTCGGTTTTTTCATCTACTTTTAAATTTTTACTTTTCAATCAAAAAGAAACCTTAAAATGCATCTTGTATCTTAGCTGTTAATCTAGCAGGAAAAATATATCACCGTTGAAAACCGTAGAACCAATTTGCCCACCTAAAAGCTAAGGGTTCAAACGATCGCTTAAAATTAAATTTTTATTTTTCAATCAAAAAGAAACCTCAAAATGCATCTTGTATCTTAGCTGTTAGTTAATCTAGCAGGAAAAATATATCACCGTTTAAAACCGTAGAACCAATTTGCCCACCCAAAAGCTAACGGCTTAAACGATCGTTCAACATTATTTTTTTGTTTAACAATAAAAAAAATCACAAATGCATCTTGTATCTTAGCTGTTAAGCCAGAGGGAAGCGTATATCCACGTTGAAAATTGTAGAACAAATTTGTCCAGTCTAAAGCTAAGGATTTTAACGATCGCTTAAAATTAAATGTTTATTTTACAATAAAAAATTAATCAAAAAAATGCAACTCATATCTTAGCTGTTATGCCAGAAGGAAAAATATATTGAAAACCAAAAGCGACTGTGTGTCATTTTCATATGAGGAATACAGCTAAAGCATTATTGTTTTTACAAGTAGAAAATGTGGAAAGTATAATTATCAGTGCGCAATTCTTAAATACATACATACTGCTCGCCTGACAACATTGTTTATGTCATCAAAAATGTATATTGTGTTCAAAAACGGCTATAGCCTGTTGCCCTGTGTTACCGTAACCTTTTCTATTTATCAAAACTAGATAAGAATTGAAAAAACTATAAGGGTACATCCCTATGGGGTTGTACGAACTGGTGACGTAGGACCACGATGGTTAATTTAACTGAATTTGACGTCGTTCTTGTTGCTCGTTTTGACTTCATACTGTTTTCAGTGCTCGAAACTTTCGTAAATATTTATGCATATAACAATTTGCAGCCAAGTGTACGTTTAATCATGTCTCAAATATAATTTATCTTTATTCAATAAATTCGTCATATTTATCTATGAAAATGTGAAATTTCACTTCAGGTTGTATGATCATTTTGAAATTAGATTAGTAACCTCCTATGAAATATATGGTAGCATTGGAAAGAACAGTAGTGATTGAGGCTTGTTCAGTATGCTGAAGCAAAATCTAAGTAATTCTAATTAAAGAATATTTAACAGCAATGTGTATAGGATGTTATTCGAGGATTATAATGAAAGCTTCAGTCATCGCTTTGTTGATCTTATGGTTTGAGAGAAATATTATTCATTGCTTGGCAATGTGATAAATAAAGTCGGAAATATTACTCTGTTAACTCTCTTACACGCATTTAGTGGCCCTGAGAAGAGCCAAAGGCTTTGTTATCTAGGATGCTGTCATAGATGAATCGCACTACAGGATGTTATCAGTTGATTGCCATGGTTAAACAAAGAATCCCCAACCAGTTGAATGTTTCGTGGTGTGGATGGCACACATCGGCAACAGCTATTAGATCACACGGCTGAAGTCGAAATCTGAAAACGTAGCCAAAGTTTGAAATCTTGAGCGATACCACAAGCCGGACGCTCGATTTGTCTAATAAAAGTAGTAATGATGCCTAACGGGCTTGATTCTTGACTGCACCACAGATGAGTTTATCACGAGCCGAAATCTCATAAACCAGATGCTGATCAACAGCTCAGCAGGCTTCTGGCTACGAGGTGCTCCTCGCTAAGCAGGTTCGGGGAGCTCTTACCAGCTCGAAAGCGAAAATGGAATGAAACCGAATCCGACGAAGGAAGCATGCTTTAAACCCTTAGATTAGCAGATGATGCTCCTCCCATTCGTGCTCTTCTCTTCTAGTCGACCAATCTGGAAAATGGGTATGTGCCAATAATGTGTTGGGCTTAGAATTACTTTAAAATTGCGTGCTAATGCGTGAGAAATTGATCAAATATGAATAGTAGGAATGCTTGACATTTACTAAATATTCTCTAGTTAGCTATTGATAATCAATAAATTTCTTTAGTATGAAGGTGAATTTCTGATTAATGGGTGCCAAAATGATGAAAATTGTTCTATCAGAATTTCTCTTGAAAACCATTCTAAGTATGTCGCAATTTTGTTACATGTGATAATCTTCATAATCGAAATGCTCCCATAAAATATGGCAAATAAAAGACACTGTTGGAAATGCCACTCTAGTTTACAATCGTTGTGAAATGTTGACGGCGACAGCACTGCAGCAGCGTCCAAGAATAGTCTCAAATTGTCGTGCCATCAATTATTCATGACAAATTAAATTTTGTACGAAACTGTGAGATTGATTGAGGAATATAAGATGTAATAAGGTCGGAAATATTATTCTTTCAACTCTTTTCCACAAATTTGATGGCCCTGACAAGAGCCGATGGCTTTCTTAACCTCGATGCAGTCACAGATAAATAGCACTGCGGTATTGATCAGTTGATTGCCATGGTCCGTGGATGGCGCACAACAGCAGTGGATCACCGGGCACAAGGGGAAATCTGGAAACGGTGCTCACTCTTGAAATCTTGAGCGATTTCATTAGTCCGACGCTTGATTCGCTGCTCTTTTCTCTTCGGATCAGCTTCTGGAATTTAGCTCCTAATGGGCTTGCTTCTTGACCATCGATCACCAGACGCTGGAACGCTAGCTTGGAGGTCAGCAGGTGCGGACGTCGCTGCACAGGATCGGAGGAGCTCTTGCCAGCTCGGAAGTCGAAACGGAATGAAACCGAATCCGACGAAGGAAGCATGCTATATACCCTTAGATTAGCAGATTATGCTCCTCCCATTCGTGCTCTTCTCTTTCTAGTCGACCAATCTGGAAAATGGGTATGTGCCAATAATGTGTTGGGCTAAGAATTACTTGAAAATTGCGGAAAATGAAAATGCGGGAGAAATTGATCGAACATGAATAGTTGGAAGGGTTGACATTTATTAAATATTCTATAGATAGCTATTCATAATCAATAGTTTTCTTTAGTATGAAGGTGAATTTCTGAATAATGCGTGCCAAAATGATGAAAATTGTTCTATCAGAATTTCTCTTCAAAACCATTCTAAATATGACGCAATTTTGTTACATGTGATAATTTTCATAATCGAAATGCTCCCATAAAATATGGCAAATCAAAGACACTGTTGGAAATGCCACTCTAGTTTACAATCGTTGTGAAATGTAGAGCTTCCACCCTGACGGCACAGCAGCAGCGTCCAAGAATAGTCTCAAATTGTCGTGTCATCAATTATTCATGACAAATCAAATTTTGTACGAAGCTTTGAGATTGATTGAGGAATATAAGATGTAATAAGGTCGGAAATATTATTCTTTCAACTCTTTTCCACAAATTTGATGGCCCTGACAAGGGCCGATGGCTTTCTTAGCCTCGATGCGGTCACAGATAAATAGCACTGAGGGATTGATCAGTTGATTTCCATGGTCCGTGGATGGCGCACAACAGCAACGGGTAGTGGATCACCGGGCACAAGGCGAATCTGGAAACGATGCTCACTCTTGAAATCTTGAGCGATTTCCACCGATCACCAGACGCTGGATCGCTAGCTTCAATTCAGCAGGTGCGGACGTCGCTGCGCAGGATCGTAGCAGCTCTTGCCAGCTCGGAAGTCGAAACGGAATGAAACCGAATCCAACGAAGGGAGCATGCTATATACCCTTAGATTAGCAGATTATGCTCCTCCCCTTCGTGCTCTTCTCTTTCTAATCGACCAATCTGGGAAATGCATATGTGCCAATAATGAGTTGGACTTAGAATTACTTGATAATTGCGAAAAATGATAATGCGTGAGAAATTGGTCGAACATGAATGAAAGGGTTGACAATTACTAAATATTCAATAGTTCGCTATTGATAATCAATAGTTTTCTTTAATATGAAGGTAAATTTCTGATCCATGGTGCCAAAATTATGAAAATTGTTCAATGGGAATTTCTTTTCAAAAGCATTCTAAACATGTCGCAATTTTGTTACATGTCAGCAGTGTCATTCTCAACTACAGCAAGAGCTACATCTCAGTGAATCAGCACGGATTTATGCCAGGGAGATCTGTCACATCAAACTTGCTCGATTTCACCAGCGCATGCATCTCACAGATTGAAACTAAAGCGCAGGTTGACGCTGTGTATACGGACTTGAAGGCCGCTTTCGACGTTATAGATCACCGTATTCTTCTGTGTAAACTTTCTCGCATTGGCATATCTGATCGACTTTTGTCATGGTTGGAAAGCTATTTATCTAACCGAATTCTGCGAGTTAAGCTTGATTCCGCTATTTCGCGTGCATTCAGCAATAGTTCAGGTGTCCCACAAGGAAGCAATCTTGGCCCTCTGCTTTTCGCATTGTTCTTTAACGATGTTGCACTTCTTTTGGGTTCCGAATACGTACTTATATATGCCGATGACCTGAAAATTTATCTTACTGTCAAATCTGTTGAGGACTGTAGGCGGCTTCAAGGTCTGATAAATACTTTTGCAGACTGGTGTAAATTGAACAAGCTCTTAATAAGCGTTTCTAAATGCATGGTTATAACATTCCACCGATCAAAAAATCCCATCATCTTTGATTATCGCATTGAAGGGAACGTACTTGAACGAGTCGATCAGATAAGTGATTTAGGTATCATCCTGGATGCTAAACTCAGCTTCAATCAACATATTTCGAGCATGATTTCAAAAGCATCTCGTCAACTTGGCTTTGTTACGAAAGTTTCTCGTGAGTTCACTGACCCGCACTGCCTCAAAACTCTCTACTGTGCATTAGTACGTCCAATACTCGAAAATGCTTCGATTATATGGACTCCTTATCATCTGTCATGGAATATCAGAATCGAGCGTATTCAGCACAGATTCATCCGTATTGCGCTACGAAGTCTGCCTTGGCGAGATCCACAAAACCTACCACCGTATAATGAGCGATGCCGGCTTCTAGGACTTGATTCACTGCAGCGACGGCGAAGTATCCAACAATCTATTTTCGTTGCTAAACTGCTGAATGGAGAGATCGATGCACCTGCGCTTCTAACTCGTGTCAACTTCCGTACAATGGGCAGGCAATTGAGGTCTTCAACTATGTTGACAACAAGATTTCACCGTACTTCTTATGGCTGTAACGAACCACTGACCGCATGTTTGCGAACCTTTTCTTTAGTTGAAGAGCTGTTTGACTTCGGAGAGACTACTGGATGCTTTAAACGGAGGGTGACTAGTTCAAGGATACTACAATAACTATTAAGTATATTCATGTAGACAACTGTCAGATGAATTAATCAAATAAATAAATAAATAAATAAATAAATAAATGTGATCATTTTCGTAATCGAAGTGTTCTCATAAAATATGGCAAATCAAAGACACTGTCGGAAATTCCACTCTAGTTTACAATCGTTATGAAATTTTGAGCACTCACCCCGACGGCACTGCAGCAGCGTCCACGAATAGTCTCAAATTGACGTGCCATCAATTATTCATAACAAATTAAATTTTGTACGAAGCTGCGAGATTGATTGAGGAATATAAGATGTAATAAGGTTGGAAATATTATTCCTTCAACTCTTTTCCACAAATATTATGGCCCTGACAAGGGCCGATGGCTTTCTTAGCCTCGATTCGGTTACAGATAAATAGCACTACGGGATGTTATCAGTTGATTGCCATGGTCAAACGGGGAATTTGCTTATACGACGAACCAGCTGAATGGTTCGTGACGTGGATGGCGCACAATAGCAACGGGTATTGGATCCCCGGGCACAAGTCGAAATCAGGAAACGATGCTCACTCTTGAAAGCTTGAGCGATTTCACCAGTCCGACGCTCGATTAGCAGCATCTCCTCGGATCAGCAACTCTGGGGGCTTCTGGTTTCTGGTTCCTAACGGGCTTGCTTCTGGACCACCGATCACGAGTCGAAATCTGGGAGCGCGGATAAATTTGCAGCGGCGATGACGATGGCTTGGACGCTTCTCCGAGCAGCAGTAGTTTGCCGCTCGGAGAAGCGCCCAAGCCATCGTCATCGCCGCCGCAAATCAATCTTGCGTCTTCCTCTTCCGACGACACAAATTGGACTGTGACGCGGGTGCAAAAGCAAAGCGAGAATGACTCGCCCGACCGTGTTCACAGTCCGACCGCAAAAAGAAGACTGAGGGAAGAAGCAGGGACCCGTTTGCTTTTATAGTGGGAAGCGACACCGTCGAAAAGTGCTCGAACGTGATTGGTTGGATAAGAAAGGGGTCAACATTTATCAAATTTTCAATAGTTAAACAACAAAATTCACTTATCGGATATATTACTTACGATGCGTACATATATTTCTGATCGAATGATACTAAAATCGTAATAATTGGTTCATAAACAACGTTGAAAATCTCCCCAAATTTCGTTACATGTCTCATTCTCCGTACTTTTAAAGTGAAATGTTGAGCACTCACCCCGATGGCACAGCAGCAGCGTCCACGACTAGTCAATTATTCATAACAAATTAAATTTTGTATGAAGCTGCGAGATTGATTGAGAAATAGAAGATCTAATAAGGTCGGAAATATTATTCCTTCAACTCTTTACCACAAATTTGATGGTCCTGACAAGGTCCGTTGGCAGATGAATAGCACTGCGGGAAGTTATCACTTGATCGCCATGGTCAAACGGGAAATCCTCAACGTAAACAGCAACGGGTAGTGGATCCACGGGCACGTGTCGAAATCTGGAAACTCGAGCGCTTCCGACGCTCGATTAGCAGCAGCTCCTCGGATCAGCAATTCTGGGGGCTTCTGGTATCTGGTTCCTATCGGGCTTGCTTCTTGACCGCCGATGCTGAATTTATCACGGGTCGAAATCTGGGAGCGCGGATAAATTTGCGGCGGCGACGACGATGGCTTGGACGCTTCTCCGAGCAGCAGTAGTTTGCCGCTCGGAGAAGCGCCCAAGCCATCGTCATCGCCGCCGCAAATCAATCTTGCGTCTTCCTCTTCCGACGACACAAATTGGACTGTGACGCGGGTGCAAACGCAAAGCGAGAATGACTCGCCCGACCGTGTTCACAGTCCGACCGCAAAAAGAAGACTGAGGGAAGAAGCAGGGACCCGTTTGCTTTTATAGTGGGAAGCGACACCGTCGAAAAGTGCTCGAACGTGATTGGTTGGATAAGAAAGGGGTCAACATTTATCAAATTTTCAATAGTTAAACAACAAAATTCACTTATCGGATATATTACTAACGATGCGTAGATACATTTCTGATCGAATGATACTAAAATCGTAATAATTGGTTCATAAACAACTGAGTTATTAACGTTCAAAATCTCCCCTAATTTCGTTACATGTCTCATTTTCCGTACTTTTAAAGTGCACCCCAATATAGAAAACAAAGACGTAGTCCTACGTCAAAAAAATTCAGGATCTGAAATTCTGAAACTTTTATACAATAAGCCACCACCAACAGAAATCCATATGGATCAAATACGTACCACAAACGGTCACCGATGAAGTGGGGTAATTGTGGTCGGATTTTACAGACGAATTCACTGGATCTGAGGCCACCGGATAACAAATAAGCGACGTCTCCAAGCTATTTTCGGAACCGAGAGCTGAGTCGTCGGCAACATTCGTTTCGTCCAAAAAGCTAAGATTTTCATCTAAAATAGATAAATATGTTTGTAAATTTAAATATATTCTACTCGATTACTGGAGTGCCAGTTCTAATGCAAGTTTAGGAGAAATGTTTGTAAATTACATACCAAAAGAAGGAATTTCGCTCAGGATCTGGAAGTTATCCATAAACATGTGTCCTTTTGAAATCATATGCTGTGAAACTGAACTGTGCTGATGCTGTTGTTGACCGAGATCGGATCGTGGATTAAGCACTGGAATCGCTGTATAAAGAATGCGTTACTTTAAAACTACAATTTTAGGCAACATGGAGTAAATACCGTTTGAAATGAGCTGCCGACGATGTTTCACGTTCGAATCGTAACTAGTACCATGAAAGTGCCTGGAACAAATTCCTTGACTAGGTACAGGGGTCCACGTTTCCCCACGTCCGCAAAAACTCACTCATTTCGCTCTTCTTGCTTCATCTGCTGGAAATCTGTGGTATGTGATGCCAGGATTTTCCTTGGTGGATGAATTTTTATTTGTACATCCGCTGACCGCACAGTACCAACGCATCTGGAAAAACAACTAACTAATTGGTGATAATGTGTTTAAATAACTCTCTATGTATTTCGATTTCTTCTCACTGCACTTTTACCTGATTTCGGATGAAATTTATTTTGCTTTTTTCTGCTGCACGGTAATGTTTGTAAACAAAACGGCCAGCAAAACAAAGATGGCTTCCAACCCACTCTCGCCAAGTCAGTACACCTTACTCTGGATACAGAGTAAAATACACACACCTTGCTTCCCACTAGCGACGCTTCTCTGCCTTTCGAGCTGTAAAGTTTTCGGCGAACCGAAACCCGCCAAGAAAACGGCCAACACACCGTTTCGAGCCACAGCAGTGGTCGTCAATTGCCACTGGGTGGCCCCCATCCCGAAGGTCAACCGGGAGTACACCTGGCCACGTGAACCCGCGATCACACGTGGACCAGCGTACCACTGCCTCCCGTCGGCGTGACCAACTAGGAGCGCAGAATCATCAGCAGGCAACAGCAATCCAGCAAGGAACCCCACCGCAGTCGTCGCCAGTGATAACACGGTGAGTCGATTCCTTTTTGCACCGTTCTTTTTTTGTTGAGTGGGGCGTCCGGTGAGGACGCCTTGGAGTCGTTTTTTGCCGACCTAAGGTCGTGGAATAACTTGGACGTCTGGCCAATAAAGTGTCCATGAAAAGTTGAGGTTGGGTGGATGTTACCCCCAACCCTATGGGGCTCTGCACTGTTTTGATTTTGTATGAGGTTTTGACGTTTACTGGCCTTGTTGTTTACTAGTTTTATGAAGGAGTGAAAGAGTGAGACTGATTTCTGTGCAGAGCCCCATTGCCCATTGCACGGTGACGTCATCAGAAAATCGCTCTCTTTCTCTCCTCCGGGAAATCTGAAAACAACAGTGCCAGTTCCTGTCAAAGTTGACAGGTACTGGCACCATTGTTTTCAAGTTTCGTTGAAGAGCGAAAGAGAGAGAATTTCGCCGTGAAATACCTAACTGTGTAAGTCACCCGGGTGCAACAAGCTTGCCGCATCTGCTTGTCGCATCGTCGAGGGAAACCGTGAATGAATGTTATGCAACACGGATAGAGCACATGGATAGCACAAAGAGAGAAGAGAGAGAGATAGGAAAAACGCACAAGAGTAGGACTTAAGAGTACGAGACGGAACACATGTAAATAATACAAATTAATACACACAAATTAGCATGTTTGTTGAATAAATCATTGTTCCAGTTTTTTTCGTTAATAAATTTACTTGTTCTCGTTAATGAATACTATTTGTTTATAGTTATTGATTAGTCCCAATCGTTTAGTGATCGTTTAGAATATACAAATGTTCTCCCATTACATTATTTGGCTTTACATCAATTATCTTGATAAAGCCTCGCCAACAATAATTCGCCAATTCACTCGGTTCATGGCCGCTTCTCTTCATCCTCGACTGTGACCCACGCTCTCCAGGTCCTGGTGCACCTGGGCAATCCACCTAGCTCGCTGCGCCCCATGCCTTCTTGTTCCGACCGGATTTGTAGCGAACACTATCTCTCGTAGTTCATCCTTCGCCGCCACACGCCGTTCTCCTGTACGCCGCTAAAGATCGTCCTTAGCACTCAGCGTTCGAAAACCTCAAGAGCTTGCAAGTCCTCCTCGAGCATAGTCCACGCCTCATGCCCATAGAGGACTACCGGTCTTATGAGTGTTTTGTACATCGTACATTTGGTGCGGGGGTGAATCTTTCTTGACCGCAGTTTCTTCTGGAGCCCATAGTAGGCACGACTTCCGCTGATGATGCGCCTTCGTATTTCCCGACTAACATTGTTGTCAGCCGTCAACAAGGATCCGAGGTAGACGAACTCGTCCACCACCTCGAAGGTATCTTCGTCTATCGTAACACTGCTTTCTCGGCGGGTCCTGTCGCGCTCAGTTCCGCCAACCAGCATGTACTTTGTTTTCGACGCATTCACCATTAGCCCGACTCTTGTTGCTTCGCGTTTTAGGCGGGTGAACAAATTTGCCACCGTTTCAAATTTTCTCCCAATAATATCCATGTCGTCCGCGAAGCAAACAAATTGTCCGGATCTCGTGAAAATCGTGCCTCGACTGTTAAGTCCGGCTCTCCGCATAACATCTTCAAGCGCAATATTTAACAATAGGCACGAAAGTCCATCGCCCTGTCGTAGTCCCCGCCGAGACTCGAACGAACTGGAGTGTTCGCTCGAGATCTTCACGCAATTTTGCACACCATCCATCGTTGCTCTGATCAATCTTGTGAGCTTCCCTGGAAAGCTGTTCTCGTCCATGATTTTCCATAGCTCTACGCGGTCGATACTATCGTATGCCGCCTTGAAATCGATGAACAAATGGTGCGTAGGGACCTGGTACTCACGGTATTTCTGGAGGATTTGCCGCACGGAAAAGATCTGGTCCGTTGTCGAGCGGCCGTCGATGAAACCTGCTTGATAACTTCCCACGAACTCGTTTGCTATAGGTGATAGACGACGGAAGAGAATCTGGGATAGCACTTTGTAGGCGGCGTTTAGGATGATGATTGCACGATAATTTTCACACTCCAGTTTGTCGCCCTTTTTGTAGATAGGGCATATAACGCCTTGCTTCCACTCCTCCGGTAGTTGTTCCGTTTCCCAGATGCTGACTATCAGCCGATGCAGACAAGCGGCCAACCTGTCCGGGCCCATCTTGATGAGTTCGGCTTCGATACCATCCTTGCCAGCGGCCTTGTTGTTCTTGAGCTGTTGAATGGCATCCTTAACTTCCCCCATCGTGGGAGCTGGTTGGTTTCCGCTGTCCGCTGTGCTGACGTAGCCATCGCCTTCGTTGTCCTGACCTTCTGTGCCAGTGTTCTCTGCGCCATTCAGGTGTTCATCGTAGTGCTGCTTCCACCTTTCGATCACCTCGCGTCCGTCCGTCAAGATACTCCCATCCTTATCCCAGCACATCTCAGCTCGCGGCACGAAGCCTTTGCGGGATGTGTTGAGCTTCTAATAGAACTTCCGCGTTTCTTGAGAACGGTACAGCAACTACATCTCTTGGCATTCCACCTCTTCCAGGCGGCGCTTTATGTCCCGGAATAGGCGGGTTTGTTGTTTCCGCTTCAGTCTGTATCGTTCCACGTTTTGCCGCGTACCATGCTGCAGCATTGCAGCCCGCGCTGCATTCTTCTCCTCTAAAACCTCCTGGCACTCCTCGTCGAACCAATCGTTTCTTGAGTTCTATTCCACATATCCGACAACGCTTTCGGCAGCGTCGTTAATGGCTGCTTTGACTGTCCTCCAGCAGTCCTCAAGAGGGGGCCTATCGAGCTCGCCCTCATCCGGCAACGCTGCCTCAAGATGCTGCGCGTACGCATTGGCGACATCCGGTTGTTTCAGCCGCTCGAGATTGTACCGGGGCGGGCGTCGGTACCGTACATCATTGATGACGGATAGTTTTAGGCGGAGTCAATGTTAGCGCCACCAGTGCCGTCCATCGATCAAAACGTGGTCGATTTGCGATTCTGTCTGCAGAGGTGATCTCCAGGTGTACCGATACGGGAGGCTGTGCTGGAAATAGGTGCTACGAATGGCCATATTCTTGGAGGCGGCAAAATCTATCAGTCGTAGGCCGTTCTCGTTCGTCAGCCGGTGGGCGCTGAACTTCCAATCATCGGTCTGAACTCCTCCTCCTGGCCAACCTGAGCGTTCAAATCTCCTATGATGATCTTGACGTCGTGGCTTGGGCAGCGGTCGTACTCACGTTCGAGCTGCGTGTAAAATGCGTCCTTGTCATCATCAGTGCTTCCGGAGTGTGGGCTATGCACGTTGATTATGCTGAAGTTAAAGAATCGGCCTTTGATTCTTAACTTGCACATTCGTTCATTGATCCGCCACCACCCGATCACGCGCCTTTGCATATCACCCATCACTATGAAAGCTGTTCCCAGCTCGCGTGTGTTGCCGCAGCTCTGGTAGATGGTACGATTACCTCTAAACGTTCGCACCAATGCTCTTGTCCAGCACACCTCCTGCAGCGCTACGATGTCGAAACCGCGGGTCTTCAGTACATCGGAGAGTATGCGAGTACTTCCAATGAAGTTGAGAGATTTGCAGTTCCACGTACCGAGTTTCCCCAGACAACCAGAAGTCGCATAACAGTTTACGAAAAAAGTCGTTTATTTATACAAATTGCTTCACACCTGCACTACATGGTGGATGAAATCGTTTGATCGATGAGTTTCCTCGCATAAAACGTTATTTTCTGAGTTTATATGTACGTTTTGTTTCGTCCCGTATACTCGTACAAAGTTAGTCGGATCAATCCGTAGCAGCTGTCAAATGAATTTTGTTATCATAAATTAAGACGCATAAGAGTACAGATTAGTTCGCAATAAAATCTACACACTCGCATAGCATGCTATTTTTCATCATATAAAAATGCACGTATATCGCCTCCACTTTGGTACGTATAAGGCCTTTTCGCACCATCTTATACGTGAAACTTTCCACATATAAGCATCGCATATCGCGAAAGGAGATTCCGTTATACGTACATTCTGGTTGTCTGGGTCCAATCGCTAGTCCTTTTTCGTTGCTGTGGTCTTTGCCGATTGTTCCGGTCCGTATTCTCTCGTTGACGTTCCTGTGCTGATGTGTTTTTACGATTGGCTTGCAGGGCCAACCCCCTAGATTTCCGAAGGACCATTCCCCCTAAATGTTTGGAGGGCCATAGTGCGCAGTTTAACTTAGAGTCTGGCACTCGGACGATGATCAGCCGCCCCTGACATGGGGAACAGACGCTGTTGTGAGCCGCTCCTAACATGGAGTACAGACGCTCCAGGTTTGCAAAGGCAAAAGCAAAAGCAAAAGCAAACCCTTCCCTGTCAGCATACGACCAAAGTTCCCACCGAGGGTTGGTTACCCGATCTTCCCCAAGGTTACTCGTACCCCGGCCAGTACCACGAGGAGGTAGGGATAGGAGTTGCTGGGCAAGAGGCTAAGGACCGCACAAAGGGGTCTATTTTATTCCTACAGGTACGCGAGGTACTTCTCCGTTACTTTGTTTTCGTTTGATGTTGTTTGCGTGGCGCAATTTGACTGCCGTCTTGCGCATCCTAGAAGTGGCCAGAAAAACTCTGGAATATTCCTTTAGCCGGAGTTATTCCTGTGGGTTACTGGGTCAAGTCAGGTATAAAACGGCTATTTTTGGGACATGCCAAGCAATCTTCATTTATTTGCAATGACATCCATTAAAATTTGCATAATATGTTATGATCCGATAGCTACTGGATTCGGCACTGCAGTCATGGGAGGAATCAAAACGATGTTTTTAGATTTTTCCCAACGTTTCGACTCTTGACCTTGACACCAACAGTTATATGTTAACATACACGAAGAACGATTAAGGGACAAGGGACGAAACATGGACTATAGGTGCAGAGGAACAACGCGCCCTTGGTGTTTTCGAACGAAAGGTGTTGCGGACCATCTACGGCGGAGTACAGACGAAGACGGAACGTAAAAAAGGCGGATGAACAATTAATTCCATCAACTGCTGGAAGAACCAACCTTCGTCCAGCTCGCAAACATTTGATGGTAGATCAAGCATGTCACCATAATGTCAGATAACAACCCGGTGAAAGTGGTTCTCGAAAACAATCCGACCGGCAGGTCCTCAAACTGCGAACCCTTCGCAGAATGCCTGGCTGGTGACAAGCAGCCATGGATCGAGTCGAATGGAGACGTCTCCTATGTACAGCAGAGGTCACCCAGGCCTTAACCTGACTAGTGAGGTAAGAAATACCATTTTTAAATACTTTTAGAGCTCAAAATACATTGAATCACAGATGAATTACAATCTAAAAATACGTTTTTAAAAGATTATGGTCCCTTTACGTATTATGGACCCCCTACAGAAAAACAAAATTAACACTCAAAGCAACCTTATTCCTATGAACTTTATTTGCATTGTTAGTCAGCAGTTTCAGACAAAACATTTGGTTTGAGATGCATAAGTACAGATATTTGAACAGTTTTGTAAATGAAACCACACAAGAGGGTCCATAATACGCATTTTCAGGTGCCTCCATAATAGGCACGTCGGCATCCAGCTGGATTACATGGGAATCAAATGGAGGGTCCATAATAGGAAACGTCAAACTTGTAAACATTCCTATTATGGACCCCGGGAGGGTCCACAATAGGCATTCGGACCACAGATTTCCAAATGTATATTTTGCTCGAAAAATCGAATGATTTTGTTTGTTTCATAAACGTACTAAGAAGTAAAGACATTGAACTTGTTGTTAGACTCCACAAAACGTATATCCGTCTGAGATATAATTTCGGAAAAGCGTCAAGAATGAATTTCAGCTGCTAAGGGGTCCATCACTAGCATTGAAACCCTATGTTTGAGAATGGAACATATGTTCTCCGGATTTAAAATTCAGCACCGCTCATGATTATTGTCTTATCGAGTAAACATTCACACATTTGGGTAGTTGCTACCTGGGAGGGAGAAACCAATACAAAATTTCTGTACGTCATAATGAGCCGGGATTCCGCTGTCACAAATTGTCACTGTGAACCCGGATCTCAAACATTGGACTAACATGGAAAAAGCGCGTAACTGATTAAAACACATTTTCGCATTTCATCAAAAGTGACAAAAATCGAATGAAAATCAATTCATGCACATCATGAAAGTAATGTCACGTGACCACTTTTCAATCTGATTGAATATAAAAATATTGGAAAAAGCATCGTTTCACTTTTTCCAATGAAAATTTATATTTAGTGCATAGAAACTGTGACCCTTTTTCCATTTTTGTCAGGAAAGATCGAAAGTACACAACCAAAGAAAACTAGCGAATTTACCTAAGCCTGCCTTGGTTATTATTGGCAAGCTGGAGTTATCTTGCAGTTCAAACAAACGTTGTTTTAAATTTCGTGTGTAGTATCTGTGCCTCTCTCCCAGGTTGCTTCAGTCCTTCGCTAGTACAAGCTAACATTACAGGCAACCGATCACCTTTCCAATGCTTCAACTAATTAGCCGACAATCATAGCGTTTCGAGTGCGATCCGTCATGTTCACACCTCCCTAGCGCCGGCCTTAGCCTCAGTAAGTAGGCAAAATTTTCACATTTCCATACGTGTGAGTTGGTTGGCACCTGATTTTTAGCTGGTGTGAGTTGTTAAGTCGGGGACGCTTGTTAGAGCCATCGCACGCCACATGGAATCAGTTTCTGGCGGTACCTTTAGCGGAATTTGGGGTGTTTGTGCAACTTTAAGCGTTTCTCGCTGAACTTTACTATATGGCCTATGTAGCAATGAGAGATTCTCTCCCCTCTCGCTATCTTTCTTGTGGAATATAGATTCACAATAGATAGGAAGACAATGTCCTTGGCAAGCATTTCAAACAAAAGAGAATAATATGGTTCAGTTAATGCATGCTTCGTGAGATTTGTGTTTCTGAAGTTACGGTGCAGCATCAAATTAGGATTTTAACAAATTTCACCTTTAAAACGACTAAATATTATAAAAATCCACTCACATTTGGTTGATCATACAACAATTGATAAAAATACTTGACTACGTATTATTAATATTTTGAAAATTGTACTCAGACTATTTTTTCGTATATTGCTATACTGTCCATAAACGCATAATTGTCCCATGTGAATAGGAAATCCAGCAAACATGGGACTGACATACTCAAATAGAAAAAAAAAACATTTTCCTCGTTTTTGTAAAAAATTGTGGTGTCCCACTCGCCCCAAATTCCGCTACCGAGCGGCACTTAAATAGTCACCAGCAAACAGACGAACAGCCACCAGCCCGACACGCTTGCTCGCTAATATGAGCAGTTAGTTTTTACAAGATAATTACAATCATTATAATTTACCCCGATATGATGCCGATGGTTTGGTGAGGAGGTGTCTGGCTCTGGCGCAATAGTGTTTCGACAATCCGGCAGCATTACCATCCAGCTAGAGTCAGCAGCGTCGTCACCGAGGAGCAGTGTTTTGTTTGGCTAGACTCAATTTCCGCTGATGTTTTTGTATCGCTCGCAACTAGTCGGGGGTACCTGGAGTAAAATGCATGGTAGGGACATTATTGTCATTATCAAACTTGAGCTGTTTAGTGGAATCCCTATAAGTGAAACACAACCGAATTAGTACCATTTAATTCCATTAGAGCTTGTATGCTTCGACAGACCTCAATTGTAAGGCCGTCTTCAATTACTCGATTTCGAGTAGAATGAGGTGAGGCAAAAGTTTCTTTTCGAGATTTCCAACTCAGTTCAATACAAATATTATAAACGTGCTATGCTGCGGACCACGTTTTGGTCTCAATAACTAAAATTCCACTATTTACTTAATTTAGGATCGTTAAATTCCTGGCTGTTTTCGAAAATATCACAGCACTTCTAGTTTTCGAGATATTGGCTGTTGAAATGCAGATTTTGACAATTTCAATTGACTTGCATGCAAGTTTACCAGCTTGTAGGGCTGTTTATTTTATTTCCACGATGTCGCCGACGTCTACCTGGTTCCCTTCTGAATATTGTTTGCACAATTCATTCTTTCGACATTCGCACTAAGTGACCAGCCCATTTAAGTCTGCGGTATTTCACTCGCATGATAATATTCACATCTTTGTACACTTGATACAACTCGTGATTCACGCGTCTGCGCCTCACAACATGAATAGTTTTCCACCGGGTATTGCCCGCAGCACTTTACGCTCGAAACACCGAAGGCTTTCCGGTCTTTCAACGTCCACGCTTCGTGCCCGTAAAGAGTATGAATGTTTTATACATGGCGAATTTTCGTTTGCAAGATGCGAGATCTGAGCTGGTTACGCAGTCCGTAAAAGGCCCAATTCGCAGCCGCAAAACGCGTCTTTTCACTGCAGTTGCACTGCGCGGGAAACGTCGCTGTCACATGTCACAAGTGTTCCAAGGAAAACAAATTCTTCAATTACTTCAAACACATACCCATCAAACATCATTTTAAGCACCTACACTATCCTACGTGCTCTTATCCTATTTACTTATTTTTGCGGTCCTCTCAACTCACTTTACAATATAAATGAAAGGTGGCGGTCTTCACAACGCGCAATTACCCTATTTTCCGATCTCAGTGGTCCTCTCCTCAACTCGCTATTAATCAATTTCCAAGCGGTCCTCCCAACTCGCTATTTTTTACTATTAGTCATCTCGCTCTTTGTTTGTTTGTTAGTTGTAGCGGCTTTCTCAGCTCGCTCCAACGTGATTGAATATATTGTCGCTCCGCCACCAAATCAGATCGCGCCAGTTCAAAATCAGTTTTTGAGTGTGGCGCTGCGTTCTTAAGATGTAATACGAACACAGGGCACTATTCAAATAGAAGTCGTAATGCTTAGAGATTTATAAAAAAATAAAAATAAAAAAAATGTTTGTCTTTATTTCTGCCGGATCCAGAATACCTACCAGCCATCTTGGTTTGCTTCGTCTCGGTCGCACTACATTTATTCCACTACGTAATGAGTGATTTTCTCGCCCCACACAGTAACATTGATCGGAATGTCCCTCCTAGCAAGAAGTTTGAATCATCATTTATGGATGGAATATTTTCAAATGCATACATGGTGCGTCTCTTTCATATATTCAAACTATTAAACATTACCCTTTATGTGAAAATTGATTTTCGTCCATGCGTAAATTTTTAAAATTTTTGAAACAATGATTTTCATGATAAAGGGTGTCACTACCCAACATACATATCTCTCATGAGTTCTGCAAATGATATATGCACGGAAAATGGGGTTTTTACTAATAATGGCATAGCCAAAAATGATACTGTTGTCAACATTTTCTTAAGTATTTTCAATTCAGCAACATTTACGAATTACTATGATGAATTCACAATTTCTTTTGGGAAATTGCACACCTGTATGCGTATACCGCGGTTCAAGGTGTTTTTATTTTTCATATAACTCAGAAAGTAAAAGACTTGTTAGAGTTTGGTCTTCAAATTAGGCTTCAGAGGCCATAAATTTAGTTTGTAACTTCATTTTCAATAGTACTGATTATTTTTTATTGATTTTAATTGTAGAAAAGAGAGAAAGAAGTATACCGTTTTGACTCATATTCCGAACACTTAAGGCCAGCAGTGACTTCAAATGCATGTGATAGTCATACCCCAACTAACATTTAGTGCAAATGTAAACATTCTCTAGGCCCTCTTTATACGGCTTTATGCTGAGTAAAGACGCTGTACATACGAACGAAAGCTTCTATGCGATCCTTTTACCAACAAATCAGGCGAATCTACTCAGCTACTTTTAAGCTGTGTTGGCAGCTCTTATTCATACCGATCATTTCTCTATTTCGACAGTTATACGACAAGTAGCTGTGTAAACATCTTCGGAAGGCGCTTTCTCAACCATTTCGCAACTGTTGAATAATTATTATACAGCTTCGCTGTATTATCGATTAAATATTATTTCCAAGCTGTTTCACAGCTTCCGGAATTCATATCATAAGTATCTGAATTTAATGTTCCCAGGGGACGGACCTGGTGTAGTGGTTAGAACACTCGCCTCTCACGCCGAGGACCTGGGATCGAATCCCATCCCCGACATAGTCACTTATGACGTAAAAAGTTATAGTGACGACTTCCTTCGGAAGGGAAGTAAAGCCGTTGGTCCCGAGATGAACTAGCCCAGGGCTAAAAATCTCGTTAATAAAGTCAAATCAATCAATTTAATGTTCCCAACGTTACCTGCCACCGCTTGGAATCGAACTCACGATCTCTGCATCCACAAGTCTCGACGCTGTCCTTGTTGCCACCACAGTATATATCGAAAAGTAAAGAAAACACACCGTTTTGTTCTACATTGAAAACGGTTCGCACAATATTTTATAATGATCGTAAAAGATGCCATAGCCGCGCTTACACCACTTCATCAGGCTGTAAAAGGGTGCAAAACGTCAAACGCAATGTTTACATCCAACAAGCTGAGAAGATGCGCCACAAGTTGTTGTTTGCTCGCTGTATGCTCGCTGTATAACTAACGACAAAGCGCTTCTTAAATATATATTGAGCAGCATAACAAATCATATTGTATAGAAGCAGCCGGATTGATGATGGCGAGTTTTATTCCACCTCATTAGGTTGCTATCTTTTACGGTGTTGAGTTACAGCTTGGTGAAAGCAGCAAAAGCGATAACTGACGAAATTCATTCAGCTAAGATTTGTAACTGCAAAACGTTTGCGTTACAGCTGTATTAACGCTAATCGTTCTATTTTTGACAGCTTTCATTTTTTGCTGCGTTCGCTGCTTCAATTCAACTGTTATACACCACAAACCAAATAATCATGGCTTATAGCGCTAAAATTGTTAGTTGGTTATCTGATATTTGTGAACTTTTTAATTTCTTCACAAAGTCTAACTGTTAGCTGTTAGGTGTGCTGATAAAAATGTTTATTCAAATTTTTAGAGTATTGTTTTTACGTAAAGTTATGAAACAACATTTTGATTCAAATGCCGAACACTGTGTTCATTCTGTCTCATATTCCGAACACCTTGATTCAAATTCCGAACAGCACGAATAAACCGTATTCAAATGAATAATTTCGCAAATAAATTTATGTGCGCTAGATTTACTGACCTTGCACTAGGGACGTTCCGATATTGCGAAGTATCGATACTTGATTCGATACGATTATCGAATTAAAATATCGATACCACCGATTTACTGATTCAGAATGTCGATATATCGTTATATCATATGATATATTTGAATAGAATAAAATTTCTACATCGCTTAGTAACCTGCCGTTCAGTTTTCTAAGATTTGAAAAAAGAATCTTCGAATAATCTTGAGTACTGGGGTTTTGACCGATTGGACAGAAATATATTTTGTTATAGATACATTATAGTACAGTTCGAACAGAAACTGCTTTTTTTAAATAAAAAAAAATATATAAAGAGAAAAAAACCCTACAATTGTTTTCCTTTTATTGGTGTACGATATATCGGAAGGAAATATCGATATCACCGATATATTGAATAGGCCAGGGGAAGTGGTTCACCTAGAGTGAATTTATGTCAGAGAAAAAGTAGATTTTGTATGAGAATTGACAGAAAAATGAATTACTAGTTCATCCACTTCTCCTGGCCTATAGGAAATATTGATACCAAATCCGGATCACTCAAAAGAGCGAGGCTGTTTTTTTGGCGAGAGTCGGTTCATTTGATCAGCACGAATCAGGCAAAAAGTGACCCGGAAAACAACGAACCGATTCATTTCCCATATTTTCCAGCGTTCGTTTCTCGCCGTTATAAAAACGCTTGACACGTATCCTGCCTCGCGCGCCACGCAGCTCCGTGCTCTCAGCGCTCTCAGCATAGACAGACAAATTTAGAGAGAAAAAGTGCCCACATGAATGGCATAGCACTTTTTTGTTCTTCTTTTTGATTTGAGTAAGGGAAATTGGCTTGATATATCGTGAGTTTCTGGGGAAGAATGCACGAAGAATGAGAGAGCGAAAGATACGAACGGTTCAGACCAGGAAAAGTGGATGATCTTGTCATTCATTTACTTGTAAATTTTCATACAAAATCTACTTCTTCTCTGCTAAATTCATTCTAAGTGAACCACTTCCCCTAGCCTATAGCCTATATTCATAGCAGAGAAAAAGTAGATTTTTTTTTTTGAAAATTGACAAGTAAATGAATGACAAGTTCATCTACTTCTCCTGGCCTATGACGCATGTCGCTCAACAAGGAGTGAATCGCTCTCTTTTTCCGTTTGTTCGGTTCATCTCGATCTTCCTTTGCGAGCCGCTGAGCCACTGAACTGTTCAAAAGATCCGGTTCACTAAAATGAGTGATTCGGATCGGATCCGTTCACCGAAATGAGCCGAGGAGGTCAGAATCACAACTTGTTTATAAATCTGGACAGTTGTGATTCAAAACTCGAAGAGCGGTCTTGCAAAATCCATAAAAAGTGTACATTTATTTAATTTTATGCCACACTTATGAACATTTTAGGCAGGAATCTGATCTATAATGTTTATGTTAATGAAATGGTTGTAAATTTTTGGATCAATCACCTCAACTGCATCCGAATATATGGGGTTGGGCACTTGTGGTTAGAACCTGGGAGGGAGGCACAGATACTACACACGAAATTTAAAACAACGTTGTTTTGAACTGCAAGATAACTCCAGCTTCCCAACAACATTCAAGGCAGGCTTGGGGAAAATTGCTATTTTTTTTTATTGTGTGCCTTCGATATTTCCTGACAAACATGAAAAAAAGGTCACAGTTTTCTATGCACTAAATATTCATTTTCATTGGAAAAAGTAAAACGATACGTTTTTCAATGCTTTATATTCAACCAGATTAGACGGTGCTCACGTGACATTACTTACATTATGTGCATGAATTGATTTTCATTCGATTTTTGTCACTTTTGATAAAATGCGAAGATGTGTTTTAATCAGTTACGCGATTTTTTCATGTTAGTCCAATGTTTGAGATCTGGGTTCACAGTGACAGTTCGTGACAGCGGAATCTCGGCTCACAGAAATTTTGTATCGGTTTCCCCCTCCCAGCTTAGAACCTCTGAAATATATGAGTCATAAAACTGCATTCTAATCACAATAAAGCACCTGATTGATAGTGTTTGCAAGATTTCTTTCAGAATTACCCTTCAAATAATCACTCGCAGAAGTAAAATACAATGCTTTAGGATGGTGTTTGGATTCAAAACCACCTTCTGGCAAACCCGGACAGTTTCTTTTACACCGTTATATGCATATTTACATGAACTTTACGATTGTAGTGCTTCCGAATACATGCATTTATGTTTATTTACTGTTATATTCAAAATAGAAGATCGAAGTGTGCCGCGTTTGTGAACGGGTGTGAAAAATGTTGCTGCTGCAAAGCTCCCGTCAGATTTTTCGGATTTCAATTTTTCAATATTGTGAAATTGAATTGATTCTAATTAAAATTCCAAGTTCTGATTTTAAGTGAACATGGCTTGAAAAGGTGTGTGAAAATGATATATTTCCAGCCAGCCTTGCTAAGAAGAGTCATGTTTCGGAAGCATTGGAGTTTGAATAGGAGAAAAGATTTGGCTGTCGTGCTTCTGCTCACCAAAATCATATCCAACAAAAGATGAAACCATTGAAATTAAAACACAAGCGGAAGCCAAGATCAGGAGGGATTCAAATGATGGTCAAAGACTGTAATATGGTGAGATCGTTCCTTATTAGTATATTTTTATGTTCATTACACCCGATTATGTTTTTGCACGGATTTTTTTTACACGGCCGTGCAAAATAAGTTTCCATACATTTTTTTCCGCCAAAACCTTATTTTTGCATGAAACGTCGAGAAATGGTGTTACTTTTTTTGCACGTTTTTTTTTTAAATTTTGAACTGAAAACTTTTTTTGCACGATACGCATCCCCCGTGCAAAAACAGAATCGGGTGTATTCAGGTTCCTTATTATTTCGCCAAATTTTAAAACCTCCTTTATTTATGAAAACCGTTTTTGTTCCGAGCGCTTTCTCAAGTAAATGAAAAAAACTATTATTATATGAATGCACTTGGAAGGACGTAGCCAGGTGTGCAGAAATAAGCGGGTGGATTCTGGTAAAATTTACAACAATTTGGTTATTTCTACAATTGGTTGGCGTTAAGTCAGAGAGAACCAAGTAAAAAACAAGATTATTCTGTCATTAGATGAAATTTAGCTTTGTTTCACTTTGATCAGATTTGATGAATGCTGTAAGCTGCGAGAGGCATGTAACAAATTTACTCTGGTAAATTTACCCATGACAGCGAAAACTGCTGAGGAATACGAGAAAATGCAAAACAGTCCAAGTAATTTGTCAGATTTTTCGGCATTGAATGATTTTTCTTTTAATCAATTTATCAATTTTACAATGTTCTATGCATTTAATTTTGATTTCTGTCGATTTATCATATATGTGTGTGTAGGTTGTCAGAAATTACAACGATATATGTACAGACAGAGCGGATCAAGTGTCAAAAAGCAACGAACTGAATGATTATTTATTTAGTTTTAGTCGATTCCAGAGTCTGATGAAAGTTTTTAGTAGTTGTATGATGTCTGTTTGGAATATTCTAGAACCCGCTCATTGGACCAGTATATTTTGCCGATACTCAAGATTTTTACTTGATCCTCTCTGACTGAATGCATATTTGAATATTTATGGTCTTCAATGCCCTGACCTAACAAACTTTTAGCTTGATAACTAGCTATCGTAGTGTTATTTACTTTACGATTTGTTGATATTTATATGATTCGAAATGTTCGGCAAATAAAAGAGGGGTGAGAGAGTCAACCTCAATATTTTCTTCTCGTTTCAGAGAGCGGGTAGCGGCGCTTTAACCTAGGCTTTCGAGCCAGGACATAAGGGAGAAATACCTGTGTCCCATCCCTGAAAGAAGAGCACCCTCAACAATGGAGTGTGCATTAACATTCTCAGCAACGCCACTCCCAACGATTTAAACTTTCCCTCTGAAATGAGACGGTTGGTACGGTTGACCCCGTTTTTTCCTCAAAACAATTCAAACATTTACGTCTATCACTTTATTCATAAGTGGATAATTTGATCGCCGTGAACTCTTGAGTTATCTTTAATACCAAGTCTGCACAGTGGGCCTGGCCATTTTAATATTTGTGTAATATCACCTATATACTACAAACATTAATGTTGACAAGAAAATACTTGCAGAAATTCCAGTATTTCCAGGATGCTCTTCAATATTGGCTGTGCAAGCGCTTAGATAAGATTAGATTAACTGTTGTATTCAAAATACGTTGTGAATAATATAATTGAAACACATGACTGTCAGCTGAATGTAAACGCACGTTCCTCGCCACTTCTGCCGAAATGATTCACAATGCAAAAATAAAACACGTCCATCACGAAAGAGTTTTTTGTTTTGATTATTATTAATTATTAAGCAATGGTAACTGGATTACGAATGATTGCAAAATGATAAGAAAGAATAATCTAAGATGGAAATCTAGTGATCATGACAAAATAAATTATGCATCGCAGTTGTTCTTTATCTGTTTATTTGTTTATTTGTTTGTTATCCTGCGATCATAGCAACAACGATTAACCTTTTGTCGTTAAGTTATCACAACAAACTACGCTCCGCGAATAATGCATCGTTCTCAAACGACATTCGGTGAACCGACATTCGAAAAAAAAGAGTGCAACCTGTAACACTACATACATGTATTTTATCCTCATTTAGGTACTTCTCTTTTATCTGGCGCCTTTTACCCTAGACCCCCCCAACTTACCCATGTAATGAGCAATCCTCGTTTACAGGGCCTGTGCTTGTTAAGGGAAGACCGTTTGTTGTTGGGGGCTACTCGCATGACAGCGCAAGGAAAAAGAAAACAACACCGGTATTAGCTCTAAATTGGTAATAACAATGATTACTCCAAAGCGAGCGGTTCCAATACATGGCCGCCGTATCATTGGCTCGTTCAGCGGCGGTCTGTTATTAAGATATTTAGAATAATATTTGTATTTATTACATTTTAACTGCTTAATCGCCTTTTAATGTCATAACCGTCGAGAGGGGCGACGCCAACGGCCTAGATCCGGGAAACGGGAGTCAATTAAAAAGCCATCGAGCCGATAGGCGTTACGACAGATGATGATGATTTTATTGGATCCGATATGTGTAGCACTGGCCGTTCCATATACGACGCCCTTCACTCATCCCCCGATGACATCATGCTGCATGTTCGCTAGGGTGTCCCAGAAGAAAAGGAAAAATAATAATGGTAAACCTTAGACTAGGATGTATGTTTAAATGCAAGGCATTTTAGTAGAACATACAAACTATCAGAATAATTCTTTAGAGAATTAATCAGATCAATTTAAGAAAAATTGCCTTTTACTGTGGAATTTGTCATATTGAAGTAAACTAGAGATCGCAAAGCAATCTGTTGCTTGTAAAAAAAAAGTTATTCTATAATAACTTGTAAGAATATCATATATTCATTGGATTTATTCTTTGCAACATTCTACATCACTACAAATTGTAGAATAAAAAATCAAGAAATTTCATACTTCAATTTATATCTTCCCGAATACTTCAAGACCAGTATTCGTTCCCTAATCATGTCTTGAAGTTCCCCCTGGAATAATAATAACTGAAAACATGAAGAACATTTATTTGAAATATATATTGTTTCATCTGTCATGATTCAAAATAGAACATGATTTTTGACGACTTCAGCTTCACAGTGGGATTGAAGTGGAGATTAAAAATCAGAGCAAGTTACAAACATGTAATCGTGATCTCCCACATCTATAACGTTGACTTAAAGAACATAATTTTTTTCTGTGACACCCTAATATGCACTAAAATACCCCTCATCATTCCGTCGCCATCAGCCAAGCTAACAAATGTCCTTAATGTAGCCATTACTCTCCTTTTCGGGCGATTTCTTTCGACACCACTTAGTATTTATTGAGGCCGACTGAAGCACGACACAGAGAATGATGACGACGACGACGTGTGCGTGTTGCCTAAAATCAAAAGTCAAACCGTCACCCACTCACTCAGTCGAGAGCTCACTGCGGAATGCTTCCACGTGACCAAAGGGAAACGAACCCTTGGTGCTGCTGAGCTAATATTTGCAGCATTCGGTTCTTTGGATTACCTATGGCGAAACTCGGCTGGGGAAGCGTTTGCCTTCCTTAGGTTGGTCGGTTATGTAGTGAGTGAGTGGGTGTCAAATTTATCGCCTTTGGTTTCGGTCAATAAAATCGGTACGTGTTTCAATTTGGAGTGTGTGGCGCGTGGATGAGAAAATATTTGGATTCTCTGGCATGGTTGTGAACAATTGCGCAACACATGCGGAGGGAAAAGGGGTTTTTACAAATTGATTGCTTTCGAAGCAATTCCAACGGAAGGTTTTTATTTGATGAGTGCTCTTAATTCAATACCCTGACAGCCCTACTTGTTTTTACTCTTCTAAAAACCTTCTTCTGCTTCTTCTCCTCACTGGAACAAAGCCTGCTTCTCAGTTAAGTGAGAACTACCACAGTTATTAACTGAGAGCTTTCTTTGCCAATGTTGCCATTTACGCATTCATATCTCGTGTGGCACATACGATGATACTTTATGCTCAAGGAAGTTTTGGAAATTTCCATTGCGAAAAGATCCTGGACCAACCGAGAATCGAACCTTGACACCTTCAGCATGGCTTTGCTTTGTAGCCGCGGAATCTAACCGCTCGGCTTAGGAAGGTCCACAAATTCTAGAAACCCATCACCGAATTGTTTGGTCTTCATTCAATCTTTGCAGATTTGAAGCTGGTTAGTTACGCTGTACTTATAAAGACAAAATAATAAAACAAAATCGCATGTCAGTTTGGAGCAAATTAACTTGCTGCCCAGAGCATTGAAAAGGCATTTAGTCAGCAATGAAAGTATGTTTACCCAGCTATGTTTCAACAGAAACACCTAAAGTTTCAAATGTCACCAAGTCGATCATTATGATAAACAAAAAAGGTCCTGGAAGGAATTCCTGGAGGAACTCTTTTACAAATTCCTTAAGGAACTCCTGGAATAATCCTGGAGAAACTCCTTAAAGAAGCCGTGGAGGAACACCTAGAGGAATCTTTGGATGAAACCCTGAAATATTTCTTGAAGGAACTCCTGAAACAGTCCCTGGAGGGATTTCTACATGAATTTCTGGAGGAATTTCTGAATATAACTCTGAATGAATTTCTAAGGATGCTTCTGAAAGAAGTTTATTGAAGAAATTCCCGAAGCAACTCCTGGATGAATTTCTGCAGGAACTTCTGGAGGAATTCTTGAAGGAACTCCTGTAGGAATTCCTGAAGATAGTTCTGGAGGAATTTCTGGACCAATTCTTGAAGGAACTTCTAGAGTAATTCGTGAAATAAATCCTAGAGGAATTCCTGGAGGAACTCCTGGAGGAATCACTGTAGAAATCCCTGGAGGAATTCCCGAAGATACTTCTGGAGGAATTCCTATAAAATACTCCTGGAAAAATTCCTGTGGAAACTCTTGTAAGAATCCCTGGCATTCCTGGAGTAATCCCCGGAGAAACTCCTGGAAGAAGGCATGGAGGAACTCTTGGATGAATATTTGGAGGAAATCCTGGAGCAATATTTGTTTGAATACCAGGAGGAACTTCAGATGTTATGCTTGGAGAAACTCCTGGAGGAATCCCTGATGCAACTTCTGGATGAGTTCTTGAAGAAACTCTTGAAGCACTACATGGCGGAATTTCTGAAGGCAACTCCTGAAGAAATTCCTGGTTGAATTCAAGAAGAAACTTCTGAAAGAATGCCTGAAGTAACTGCTGGAGGATAAACGGATAAAAACGGCTTAAGAAGACTTAAAACGGCTTAAACCAGCTTAAAACGGCTTAAAATGGCTTAAAACGGCTTTAAAATGCTTAAAATAGCTTAAAACGGTTTAAAATGACTTAAAACGGCCTTACTCGCTTAAAACGGCTAAAAAGGCTTAAAAAGGATTAAAAAGGATTAAAACGGCTTAAAACGGCTTTAAAATGGCTTTAAATGGCTGAAAACGGCTTTAAAACGACTTAAAATGGCTTAAAAAGGCTTAAAAAGGATTAAAACGGCCAGTGCCGTAGCGTGCGGTTGACACCCGCCAAGGGCGCCAGACATCAGGGGATGCCAAAATGCGTGACGCATATGGGCATTATATGGAGATACATATTTAAAATTGTTTTCTTTTCTGAAGTCACAGTATCTAGAAAAACAATAATAGACATAAATAGCGATAGAGGGCTTATGAAGCTTCACAAGCAAAGTTGTGTCGTTCTTCCTACGTAACTAATTAGCTCTATGTTGAATGATTCATCAATAGAACATTTCTGAGATACTGACTTTTCAATAAAATAAAAACATTCAATAATTTCGAAAACAGTTTTTGATAGCAATGATAAATCAGCTTATGCTTACTTTAAAAATAACCATAAAATTCTAAACTGGAATAAAATTCTATTGACTGGTAGTTAAAACTGTACGATTCTACAAAACTGCGGGAAGGATTTTCAAATTACTCGGCACATTATTTCCTCAAAATAAGTCATAAATACCACCTATAGACAATATCGTAAAAGAATACTAGGAAGGCTCCAGACAGAATTTTAAGCAGAATTCTTTGGTATGGTTAATGGTGTTCTCACAAAACCTCAAGCCAGTTTTGTATAAAGTCTGAAAGCAAAATTTGATTCAATTATCAGTCGCACAATTATCACAGTATCCCGAAAAGAATTATGAGATAATTATATACCTAACATTAAAAAAAGGATATGAGTGAAAAAAAAATGGAATAGGGTATTTGTGTAACAACAGATTTGTTTGTTTCTCCAAAACAATGCTCAGAACTGACTGATAAATGTTTGAATCAGTAACATCGATTTCATTGATTGACAGAGTTCGGTATTTAATTCACTTTTAATAAATTTTAATGAAACCTCTTTTGGTATTTTGAGTTTTTCCTGAAAATAAAATCTTTAACTATTTTACATGAACTCTTTGTGAAAACTTTCAACTCTCCAATTTATAACGCAACTTTGACATAAATTCTTGAAAATTATTCTTGTATAATTCAAGGCAGAAGTATTCGGCATAGTCTTGATTGTACAGAGAATTTATCGAGCACTTATTGAATATATGCTGCAACTGACCCTCGGTTTTTTAAGTCAACAAGATATTGTAATGAAAATTTGTAGAAAAATAATAAAGTAGTGCCTTCTAATTCGTCTCTAACCGTATAAACAGTAATTTTATTTACAATTGTTTAAAATAATCTGAGGATGTTCAGACAGTTCATATATAAAAAAGATTTTGTATGCCTTCTTGCACAAGCCTTATAGTATTTATTGAGTTTTATCATGCTATTTTTTGAGAATTTCTATGAACAATAATTACAAGAAACACTCTAGAACTTTGGAAAGAGTCCTTGATAATTTTCTGAAATTTTACGTAGACCTGCAAAAAAATAAAGTATTTTGAACTAGGGGCACTTAAATCGCGGTTCGCCAAGGGCACCATACGGCTACGCTACGGCTCTGAAAACGGCTTAAAAAAGCTTTGAAAAGGTCAAAACGGTTGAAAAAGGCTTAACACGGCTTAAAAAGACTTAAAACGGCATAAATTGCTTAAAATGGCTTTAAAGACTCGAAACGGATTAAAACAGCTTATAAAGGTTTGAACGTCTTAAAACGGCATAGAACGCCTTAAAACGGCTAAAAATGGCACGATTTAAAACTTAAACGGCCAAAATCGCTGAAAAATGCTTAAAACGGCTCAAAACGGCTTAAAACAGCTTAAAAAGGCTATAAAAGGCTTGAAATGGCATAAAATGGCTTAAAACGGCTTAACACGGCCTAAAACGCCTTAAAACGGCTTAAAATGGCTTGAAATGGCTTAAAGAGGCTTAAAACGGCTTAAAAAGGCTTCAAAAGGCTTAAAAAGGCTCATAACGGCTTTAAATGGCTAAAAACGGCTTAAGAAGGCTTAAAAAACTTAAAACGGCTTAACAAAGCTTAAAACGGCTAAGAAAGGCTCTAAACAGCATAAAACGGCTTCCAACGACCTAGAACGGCTTAATACGGCTTAAAACAGCTTAAAACGCCTTAAAACGGCTTGAATAGACTTAAAACGGCATAAATCGCTTAAAATGCTTTAAAAGGCTCAAAATGGCTTACAACGGCTTAAAAAGGCTTAGAACGGCCTAGAACGCCTTAAAACAGCCTAGAACGCCTTAAATAGGCTAAAAACGGCTTAAAAAGGCTTAAAACGGCCAACATAATTTAAAAAGGCTCAAAACGGCCTTTAACGGTAAAAAAAAGGCTTAAAACGGCTAAGAAAGGCTTTAAACAGCTTAAAACGCTTGAAACGGCTTTCAATGGCCTAGAACGGCTTAAACGGCCTAAAACAGTTTAAGAAGACTTTAAACGGCTTAAAAAACTTTATAAGGCTCAAAACGGCTTAAAAAGGCTTAAAACGGCCTAAAATGGCTTGAAACGGCTTAAAAAGGTTTAAAACGGCTAAAACGCCTTAAAACGGCTAAAAACGACTAAAAACGGCTTTAAAAAGCTTAAAACGGCCAAAATCGCTTATAATGGATTAAAAAGGCTCAAAACGACTTAAATCGGCATAAAAAGGCTTAAAAGGATTGAAACAGACTAAAATGGCTTGTAACGGCTTAAAAGGCTTAAAAAAGATTAACACGGCTTAAAACGTTCAATAAGGCTTCAAACCAAAGACAAATTAAAGACCCCTATGTTCCTTGCAGTTGCCCAAAATTTTATGGCTCATAAGGTAATCTAGAATGCCGTGAAAAGTGTACTGCAGTCTGTCAAACTTGGGTACCTTTTGTACTACCGAGGGACGAAATGCAGTACTAGAAGTGGTACCCAATCTGAACCCGAGTGGGACGGACCTGTTCAAACTGCAAAAAACGGCTAAAAACGGCTTACAATGACCTAAAATGGCCTTAAACGGCCTGAAACGGATAAAAACGGCCTGAAACGCCTCAAAACGGCCTAAAACGCCTCAAAACGGCTTAAAACAGCTTAAAACGGCTTTAAAAGGCTTAAAACGGCCTTAATCGTTTGAAACGGCTTGAAACGGCTTAAAGCGGCCTCAACCCTTCCATTACCAACCCCCCTAAACAAGTGTTGGGAAAAACACGTTTTGGGCTGTAATCTTTTGTTTTTTGATATTTTCAAACCAAATTTTGACACAAGAAGTGGATATCCTTCCAGTTTGAAGGCTTGGACAGAATTTTAGGGTTGGCCGCCTGGTACCGGAGTTATTCCGGAATCAAAATGGGTGTTTCAAAATGGCCGCTTTCGAACAAGTGAATTTTCAAGGTGAAATTTGCTGATTTTTTTCAATGATTAGCTAAATAACGATGAGGACGGATGTCTACAAGGCCATCATGGTCACTGCATGACGCGGATCTCAATTTCCGGATGTTCCGGGGAACCGATTCCTAGGCCATTTTTAGAAGCGAGTAAATACTATCATGCGGCACATCAAACTTCATGATTTTTCAAATGATTACGATCTATGGGTGAGCTGCAAAGTTCAGAACCCATTTGGTTACTTTGGAACCGATATCTGGGTTTCCGAGGAACCGGTTCCGGTGACAATAATTGAAAATCAGTGAACATTGTCATGCGACATATTGTTATTATCAATATATTGGGATTCTGTGGAACCGGTTCCGGAGTAATAATTTTTCAGATGAGTTTTCGGAGGTAAGTAAATACTGCCATACATCAAACTTCAAGGTTCTGCAAATTATTGCATTTCATGGCTGAACTGCAGAGTCTTGACCTATTTGTTGAATTCTGGGGAAAGAACTGCTGGCTTATTTGGCCGCTTTGAACCTGATACCCGCGTATCCGAGTCATATGGGTGAGTTGCACAATATAGAACTCATTTGGTTACTTAGGTATCATAATGTGATTTCCAAACAATCAGTTCTTGCATTAATGAATGTTTGCCCTTTACTGGCATATACCAGATTTGCAAGTATGTACGAAACATAGTTTTGGAAACTTGTAATCAGTGTGTTTGTTTGACAAATTGAGACATGAATTTGCGAAAAAATACGCCTTCTAGTGAGACTCGAACTCACGACTCCGTGTACGCTAGACCGGCGCTTTAACCAACTAAGCTAGGATTTGCGAAAAGAGATGTGTTTATAGTTAGTACTCGGATTCAGTTTGGCTTTCTATTCCGCATTCCTATTGGTGTTCTGTAGCTTAGTTGGTTAAAGCGCCGGTCTAGCGTACATGGAGTCGTGAGTTCGATTCTCACTAGAACGCGTATTTTTTCGCAAATTCATGTCTCAATTTGTCAAACAAACACACTGTGTCTTCTGATTACAAGTTTCCAAAATCAGTTCTTGGACCAGTTGTCAAAGATCAAATCACAGAACAGAACAATGGAAGAATTTTCAAACTACGATAGCTCGTTTCCAAACTATTTTGTGACATACAAACACCATTGCATTTTTTTTTTTTCATATAGATTTGATAATATATTATTTACTAGTGGTCCCGGCAAACTTCGCCTTGCCATCAAGTAGGCTGTTGAAAAACGCTTTTGTTCGTCTCATATAAAATTACAGTTTCGTTCGCGCTCGTTTTTGCAACTTTCCCTGTGAATATCCTGGGATTTTTATACACAGAAACACGTCGGAACCCTTGACGAACAAAACTGAGGAAGAATCAATCAAATCCGTTGACCCGTTCGTAAGCCATTTCGTGACATACAAACACCATTCCATTTTTATTTATTTAGATAAGGTAAATTGTATTGCTGTGAAGGTAAAAGAAGGCGCTGAATTGATAAGTAATCACTCGAATTTCGTGCGTTGCACTGCGATTTAATTGGACTATAACCCAATAAAAAAACCAACTTTGCCAATGTTGGTTGCTCTGAATTTCTTTTGTAATAGATTATTTGGTCGGCGTTAAGTCAGAGTGGACCAAGTGACATTTTTCATATTTTGAGAAAAATGGGCTTAAAATATAACGTTCTGTAATTTTTGACCTCGTTAAAATTTTGGTTCAATATTTCTACACATCTTTGTATTTTTTTTCAAGCAATATCATGTGAAATGATAGTCAGGAAAAATCATAATCCAAACCTCGGATAGAACGATTTTTTGATGGACTATGTGTACTTGGTTCACTATGACTGAACTAAAGAACACCGCCCAGACAACCAAAATGTACGTATAACGAAATCACCTGGAGGCTTTGTATGTGCAAAATTTCACTCATAAGATGTCGCGAAAAGGCCTTCTACATACAAAAGTGGAGGCGATATGCGTGCATATATTATGTGATGAATAATAACATGCAATGCGAGTCAATAAATATTCTAACGAACTAACCTGTGATCTTTTGCGACTTAACTTATGATAACAAATGTTGATTTGACAGCTGCTACGGATTAATTCGACTTACTTTGTACGAGTGTACGGGACGAAACAAAATGTACAAATTAACTCAGAGAAGAAGTGTTTTATGCGAGAAAACTCATCAATCTGACGAGTTTGTCCACGGTGTTTTATTTATTTATTTATTTATTTATTCTTCATGTTTATCGGACTTCATGGTCTACATAAACTTATTACGACTAACATACTAATAAAAGGACGAAATCTATTACACACCACATTACATCACTTGGAAAAACAAAACAAAAAAACACTTTAAACGTCAAATTAATCTCGAACGGTTGATTCTATTGGCGAAATGGCTGGACGGTTCGTCAAACTGGAACAGATCTTCCACTATGCTGAACGTTCCAACACAATCGGTTCGTTGTACCCAAACAGGGTCCTGTGGTATCTGTTTTCAAGCAGAGTTGTATTCCGCAGCATCCTACTCGGAATCCGAAAATTCACCATTGAGCGCAGTTCGGGGGAATCTATTTCACCATTGATTAACTTTGGAATTAACAAGGCTTGCTGGATTTTCCGTCGACGTTGCAAAGTATCTATTCCAAGTAATTGACACCTCTCCGGGTACGGTGGTAGATTGACTGGGTCTCGCCATGGTAAATTTCGTAGCGCCATGCGGACAAAACGTTTGCGGGTTTGATGTAATTAGTATGAATAAACGAGTTGTAACGTGAACTATCATGCAATTTCTGGTTGTCTGGGCGTTCAGTAAGTTGGTTCACTCTGACTGAACAATGTCTAAGAAAATAACAATCAGTGACATTTTGATAGCTTGGTTTTGCAGGGTCAGGGCATTGGAGACCAGAAATATTCAGATATGCGTTCAGTCAGAGTGGACCAAGTGAAAATCTTGAGTACCGACCAAAATATACTTTTCTAATAAGCGAGTTCTAGAACATGTCATACATGCATCATAGAACTACCCTGAACTCCTATCGGACTTTGAAATCGACTCAAAAAAAGCAATAATCAATCAATTGATTGCTTTTAAACACTTGGTCCGCTCTGTCTGCACATAAATTGTTGCAATTTCTGACCACCCAGCAAGATATGATAAATGGCCAAAAATCAAAATCAAATGCATCGAATGAACTAACGTTTATGAATTTATATTGATAGATGAGTAGAAGAATCATTCGATGTGACAAATCTGACAAATGTCTTGAAATGGTTTCATTTCCTCGCATTCCTTAGCGCGCTGATCATTTTTGCTATCATGGTAATAAGGACTTGGTCCACTCTGACTGCACACTTATATCGATTTTTATTGATCATCCAAAGTAAATTTATAACATATCTCTCGCAATTTACAGCATTCATCAAATCTGATCAAAGTGAAATGGAGGCAAGGTAATTTCGCATCTAATGAAAGAATAATCCAATTTTCACAGATTTTGTACTTGGTCCCCTCTGACTTAACGCCGATCAAAGTTTGATAAACCAAAACTCAGCCCGATTAGTGAAAGTTATTCACTAGGTGGACTACAGCTATAGTGCAATGAACAAAAGTTGATTGTAATAGTTTTAACGTAGCATAGTACTAAGAACGTGTGTGGTAATTATTTCAAATGCTCATAAAAAATTGATTTATCAATTTTCTTCACGTGGCGTATTCTAGATGATTTTTTTATATTTTTTGCAAAATTATATAAAGTTCATGAAAAAAAAATTTTCCGTTGAAAATGTATCCAGGATAACTTAAATCATCTAAAATGACTAAAATTAAAGGAGAAATCGTGGAAAATACAAAATAATACTTTTTGAAAATTCCAAGTCAAGTCAAATTGCAACACAAATTGGTTCAAAAATTCATCAGGGAATAGCTTCAGGAATCTCTTCAGGAATTACAAAAAATAATCTCTTATTCTCTATGTATTTTTTTTTTTCAAATGTGACATCTTGCAATCTAATGAATTTTTTGCAGAAATTCTAAAGGAACATCTTAAATAAATCATGGAAATATTTAAGAACATTTCTATAGAATTCTAAATTATCATTTATAGAGCTCTAAATAATTTCTCAAGAAATTGCTTCACAAGAGAAGATTTATCCATAAGTATTCCTAGAAAAATTTCTGAAAGACATATTTGTAAAACTGTGTCGACTCCCCACACCTCGATATCGAAGGGACCATCGATATGGACCAATGCACGAGTTCACTATTTGACGTTTGAGCGGTGCCGTGGTGCCGACCATGGTAACGAATGAATTTGGCACCGCTCAAACGTCAAATTAGTGAACTCGTCGCTTCCAAAAATGGCCCCGGAACCGGTTTTCCGGAACATCCGGAAATTGTGATCCGCGGCATGCAGTGACCATGATGGCCTTGTAGACATCCGTCCTCATCGTTAAGGACTGTTCATTTAAGAAAGTGGACACCTAAATATTAGCATTTTGGTGTAAAAATTCCATAAAAACAAATAAAATTTTGTTTCAGTGTGATCTCAAGTGTTTATTTTGACAGCAAACAAAAGTTGACATAAAAAAGTTATAAATTCTAAACGATGGGTCGAATTGACATGGCGACTCTCAATTTTTTTCTGCACAAATGGTGTACAGAAAAACTGCCGTTCCGAGATTTGGCTTAAATCGCGAAGTGTTCAAATTGATTTTTTTCAACGCTGTGGCCAAAACAGATATTCCTGACGACGTACGATACATCCCAACAGAAAAATTTGGGAAAAAATGATTTGGTATGGCAAGCAATTTGCTCCTGCGGTATGAAAATACTACATATTTCACGACGGGTTCAATCAACGGCGAAAATTACAGAACTGAATGCATTAAAAAATGGCTTCTGCCCATCTACTGAAAGCATACCATGCCTCCATTGTTTTTGCCAGACCTAGTATCGGCTCACTATGCTTCAGCTACTTTGGAGATGCTCAAGAAGGAATAAGTCGAATTTGTAGAAAAATGATCGAATCCATCAAATTGCTCAGAACTACGCCTCATTGAAACATATTGGGCAATAATCAAACGGCATCTTAAGAAGGATGGAAGAGAAGCAAGCTCCATCGATTTTTTCAAGAAAATGTGGTCAGCAGTTCAAAAAGCAGTTCGAAAAGTTCCGAAAAAAGTTGTGCAGAATTTTATGGGAGGTATCAAAAGAAAAGTAAGAGCATTCTCCAGCAACCCAAGTAACCAGTAAGCACGATAATGCGGCAGGGTAACAGCATTATATACGCATATAGGGTAATCATTTGATGCATGTCAGTTTTATATACGCATATAATGCTATTATAATGCCAGAAAAGGCGAAATAGCGTGCCATTATAGTGCCAAGATTTAACCGTGCTTTTCTGCACCACTAATGCTGATATAAGACCACAAGAGAAACGTCAGTTGTTTTCGCCAGGGCGAATATGTTGTGCTTTCGCGTACTCAGCCAGAGAGCTTTCGCGTATGCGGCCAAGCAACTGGTACACGCGGTAAATAAATGAATGAATGAAAACGGAAACCTCTAATAGTATGCAAAAAATGTATTAAAATGATACAGATAGTACTTCTCCGTATGAGACATATTCGTTTCGGTAGTTTTCATCCTTTTGAGGACTTGCAATTGCCACATTTTGATCCTCGTTTTATGATGATGAAATTCCTCATTTTGCGTCTCGAACCTGCGACACCCGTATTGTTGAGTTGTTGTCCTGCTCCTTTGCTCCTACGGCCACATAAGATGAATAGTATTGGAATGAAAAGTGACCAATTTAAACCATCACTTTTCCCCGTCATAGAACCTGCAATTGTAGTAGTGAGAAGATTTATGTTTGACTCCCTCTTACCACTATATGCAAACACAAAGCACGTGGTATATCTGTCAAAACACTGGATGGCATTTTAACATGCCCTGTATTCGAATATAAAGCCAATATAGTGTTTATTTAATGCCTGTATGCATCAGGCTTAGAAGCATTAATGATGCTGTGAATTTGTTCGAAAATAAACAGTTTACTGTAAAAAACACGTGTCCACTTTCTTAAACGAACAGTCCTTATATAGCTAATCATTGTAAAAAATCAGCTGATTTCATATTGCAAATTCACTTGTTCGAAAGTGGCCATTTCGAAACACCCATTTTGATTCCGGAATAACTCTTATGAAATTGTATTATTCATCATGCTTTTTGATTTATATTGCAAAATTTTCTTTATATTATATCGAAAAATTTAGCTTATGCTTGATTGAAAGCCATCCTTGGTCAACTGTATCGGGTCTTTCACCTGCTACTATTAACCTCAATTTAAGTTCGCATCCAATTATTCTTCTTGTAACCTTTCATGACCGCAAAACAAGTGTCAGCATTAGTATCAAGTTTTCTATTAAATTCCATGCATATTAGATCCAACATTGAAACAAAAAGACTACCACATGTAATCACTTCCCGTTGCTCTATATAGGTAGCTTGTCCTATTCCATTGGGACGACCCTAGCGACGACACCGACCTCTGTCAGATGAACCGTTTTTCTTGTCTACTCTCCGCATTTCGAACCGATCCGACTTCTTACGATTTCTCGATCCAGTTCAATCCGTCGTCGTCCAGCCAGCTATGTGACGACAAAAAACGAGCACCCGGATAATGGCTTGTAAGCATGCACCTTACCATGCTCACCAAGTCTCACCCCATTATTATTGCTCTGGGTCTCTCTGTTGACGGGATCGCGCTCGAACCAAAACCAAAGCAAATCGAGCATAATTTGCTCGTTTGTCACATGTTATGCGATTACAGACACTTATGCGGATCGTAAAGAAGAAAGACCGAAACGTCACCGAGAGGATCCTGCCTGCATCGGAACCGTCGGACGGACGGGCGCTCCTTCTTGGACTGTTTAACCCTTTCAGGACAACGTATGGATTTAAACTGGGCAAAGCCTGCTTCTTAGCTTAGTGTTCTTATGAACACTTCCACATTTAATAGATGAGAGCTTTCTCTATCAATGGCCATTTTTGCATGGTACGAAGATGTTCAATGCCCTGGAAAGTTGAGAAATTTTCATGTTCAAGATCCTTATCCGGTGAGATTCTAACCCACGATTATCAACTTGGTAGTGCTGAATAGCTATGCATTTACCAATACAGCTATCGAGCCCCCTAATCTGCACCTATCTTTTGTCCTCAATTTTATACTGCCGAATATAGAAGCTCGGTCAGTACGACCCATCCGTCTTGAAAGGGTCAAGTGTCAGGGGCTTCACCACCCCAAACAGAGGTATCATCGACTCAAAAGGGCCGAGGGCTGCTCCTCCCACGGTGTCCCCACTCTGCCAACGCTTTGCGGTGCGTGCAGAATCGAAACCAGCTTTAATCGAGCGGAACCGAGAACCGAACGAAGAAAAAACAGCCAGAGGCCTAAATTAAATTATTATATTTAAATGCGTATATAAATAATTTTTACACTTCTTGCCAATGTAAGAATGAACAAAACCACGAGCCCCAAGTGGTGGCGGCAGCAGCGGTTCTCCGATCGACCCACGTACCAACCGGCAAGTATGTGCAAAGAATGAGATAAATATTTATTGTTATTATTTTAATTTAAATGCCTCATCAGAAGGCGACCATCAGTTCGGTTTTTTAATAACCCCTAAACCGGGGGCTTCCGCTCCATTCAGGGAGAGAAAAAAAAGTACCATCCTGGAAGGAGGCGGCTTTCTGAAGAGTCGACGAAACGAAGCATAAACCGCAAAACAAGTTTCTTGAACCTAAGGTAGCAAGGCAGTTCGGCAGTCAGTCATCGCGGTTTATCGACATGCTGATCCCTGACAGGAGTTTTGCGTCGTCATCGTTGCGTTGCATATTAGTTAGGCCTACGTCGAAATGAACCGCAAATTCTACGGGCGGCAAACGGTTTTGTCAAAGAGATGGTCGCACATGGTGACACGATACCACGACCACCACTTGCAAATTCAGGAGGCGTCAGATGGACGTGGTTATTGGATCTTGTAATTTTTCGTAATAAATGTGCGGTTAAAGCAACTACCGGACGAACCGTTCTGCGGCGGTGGATATAAGCACTTTATTCTTCGGGCTATTTGGTACGGTTTTCGGTAGAAGCCTGAAGGTGTGAACAGAATCATACTGCGGAAAGTGTTTCGGTAGATCTGCTGAACAAGAGTTCACTCATTTTTAAGATTTTGTGCTAACGTAGAAGTTCGAGTATACTCACAAGACGCGATGTAAGACTGGACACAATACTTATTTTTCTTAGAAATATAAAAAAGGATTTAAACATTTACCTTTTTCGATAACTGGTTTCGGGCTCAATGTCGACCGTCTACAGGACGATGTCGAACTGTGTAATCATAGTTGTAAGAACAATAAATGTTGTGTTCAGTCTCGCATCGCGTCTTGTAAGTGAAGAAAGTAGTTGTGGACTAGGTATAGAAATATCGTACACTGAATGTATTTATTTCGCAAAAAGGTCACGCACAAATTACGTCACGCTCCAAGGGGGTAGGAGGTCTGGTCAAGCCAAGATTGACAAGCCTTACAAAACTTTCGAAGGACTCGTACAAAAAACGTGTCAAAGGGGTGGGGGTGGGGGAGGTGTAACGAAAGTTTAAATTTAGTTCGACAAAATTTGTGTACCATCCCAAAATAGTATTTTAGCATTAAGCATTTCGCACACATTTCTAGATAGTACAGTCTTAGACCATTGCACACTGGGCCAGGAGCAGAATTTAGCCAGACAAAACTTCTAGCGCTTTAGGAGTGCATTTTTTCGAGTTGGTGTCAAAGGAGACTTATCTTGAATTTGTTTGTTCTTCAATTTGATGATAAAAGTTAGTTGGAAATTTCGCCGTATAGGTGGCGCTGCGATGCAAACTTTTTTTGTTTTGCGTCCTAGAGCTTTCGCGTCTTCGGCAATGTTTTAGAACGTGTAAAAATACGACAAGTTGACGAAGACACCAAAGTTCTAGGACTTCAAATAACAAAGTTATGGTAAAAAATGTGTAAATCACTTAAATTTTACGTTTTTTCCACTTATTACGTCAAAATCGTAAAATGTTTCATTTTAACAACCGTGCGTCGTTTAATTTCGATGACATGCATGTGCTGTATGAAAAAAAAAAATTATTTTTATATATATATTTGAATTTTTGAACAAATTATTGTAAAAACATCATAATTTTTAACATAACTTTACTCAAAAAGTTGCAAGTTTTGGCAAAAACTTATCAATGTATCGAAATACGCTATATTTCATCTACCATATGTCAAAGTTTGCCGGATGTATATTTTGATATATTTGAGATATCCTAATTCAAAATAACCATCTCTTCATATTAATAGAATGGACTTATTATTAATTTTATCATTATTCTACAAGATTTTTGACACATTGCGTCAGTTAAGATTTGTTAATCAAATACTTTTATTTTGATACTAGTGATTTGTAAATTGTGATTTATGTTAGAGAGAACTGAATAAGAAATGAATAATAGCAGGCCATAGCGAAGTTCTAATTAGACAGTTGCTGGAGATGACATAAGAGCCACACAACAATATGAAAATATCTAGATACTGTAACACCTGACTAATAAAAAGTATTTGATTAATAAAACTTAACGACGCAATGTGTCAACAATCTTGTAGTACAATGATAAAATTAATAATAAGTCTATTCTATTTATATGAAAAAGGTGGTTATTTTGAATTCAGATATCTCAAATATATCAAAATATACATCCGGCAAACTTTGACATTTGGTAGATGAAATATAGAGCAATTCTCGCTGAAACCAGGCCGCCATCAGCACCCATCGTTAGAAATCCAATTTTATATCACTGATCGCTAGCTTTCGATAAAACTTAAGGGTGGTCCTTTTTGTTTTCTCAAATTGGTGGACCCCTCGTACGCCAGCTAGCTAAACAGTTTGCAAAAAAGCCCATTTTTTGATAAATCTTGGGTATTTCTTCACGTGATGTGTCTCATATTTCCCTTGGAACACATACCAAACTTAATGGCATCGTATAGAGGAAGGATATAGCTTTCATTTGAAGTTAAAAAAAATCCGGCGGCCATTTTGAATTTGGCCGCCATCTTGAATTTTGTTAGAAAAATCGTTTTTTCACCATTAGCGCACCGCTCGTTTTAAATTCTGAGATCACCATCAGAAAGCGAGGAAAAATTGCGTAAGATAGGCTACAGAAACTAGGTGTGCAATGGTATTTACCCTATGAAATGAACGATTTTCTATAACATGTTCCACGATTTTGACGTATATGGCGAGTGCAATCAATGCAAACATCATTTTTTGTACAACAAAGATACAAGTTTTCAATAGTTGGTGTATTTTTCGAGTCTGATGAAGAATAGGAGTATTATTTAGAGTGATAAAATCTGGCGGCCATCTTGGATTTTGACGCCATCTTGATTTTGACTAGTAGAATGAATTTTTCACCTTGATAGCACTCAGCATGTCGAATTTAGAGGTTACCAATAAAAACAAGGTTACGTATACTCTTCTTCTTATTATTCTTCATTTTCCTGACGTTACGTCCCTAGTGGAACCGAGCCTGATACTCAGCTTTATTAGTTATAAATACAGGTTATTAAATAAGAATTTTCTTTTATAATACGATTTTTAATAATAGAATATTTCTTCGACATATCTTTGAATTCAGTTATTATTTAATGAATAAAAACCGTCCAAAAACATTGATTGAAATAAACAATTTTTTTTTTACCATATGCTTTTTTTGTCATCGAATGAAGTTTATAAATTGTGCGTTGGGACATTAGTAAGTTTTGTGGTAATATCTGTAGTTTTAACGTAAAACATTTCCAAAAGTGCATTAATTTAGAATGGAAATCTTAAATTTTTAAGCAAAAAAAATCCTTGATTTTCTGAATCATAAAGTATTGTTTTTACTAACACCCAACATGCATGTGAAAAATAGCGAAATTGAAAGGTGAGAAGCAGGCTTTGTTCTAATGTGGACGTAATGCCGAAACTCAGGTGAATCATTTTGAGTTTGGAAAATCTGGTGGCCATCTTGGATTTCGACGCCATCTTAGTTTTTAGCAGTAGAATGATTTTTTACCATCTCAGCGCTCTTCATGTTTAATTAATTAAAGATCTCCGTTTAAAAACAAACAGATTCTTTATTTCTTATCTTATTTTAGCTGTTCAACAGATTGTTCATTTCTATCAATGGTTTTAGACCAAATAAATGAAAGAATTAATGCTATTTTTCAACTCGCAGATATGTAGAACAATCATTCAGGTGGCAAATAAGCGTAAAAAAATTCTACTTGTTAATTTATTTTTAAAGCTTAGGGGCTGGCTCTATTCCAGTAGGGACGTAACGTCAGAAAAAAGAAGAACAAGAAGAATAGTAAGTGTAACGGTGGCATTAAAATTCAACATGTTGAGTGTTATCAAGGTGAAAACTCATTCTACTACTTAAAACCAAGATGGCGTCAAAATCCAAGATGGCCGCCAGATTTTTTCACTCTAAATAATACTCCTATTCTTCATCTGACTCGAAAAATACACCAACTATTGAAAACTTGTATCTTTGTTGTACAAAAAATGATGTTTGCATTGATTGCACTCGCCATATACGTCAAAATCGTGGAACATGTTTTAGAAAATCGTTCATTTCATAGGGTAAATACCATTGCACACCTAGTTTCTGTAGCCTATCTTACGCAATTTTTCCTCAGCTTTCTGATGGTGATCTCAGAATTCAAAACGAGCGGTGCGCTAATGGTGAAAAAACGATTTTTCTAACAAAATTCAAGATGGCGGCCAAATTCAAAATGGCCGCCGGATTTTTTTAACTTCAAATGAAAGCTATATCCTTTCTCTATACGATGCCATTAAGTTTGGTATGTGTTCCAAGGGAAATATGAGACATATCACGTGAAGAAATACCCAAGATTTATCAAAAAATGGGCTTTTTTGCAAACTGTTTAGCTAGCTGGCGTACGAGGGGTCCACCAATTTGAGAAAACAAAAAAGACCACCCTTAAGTTTTATCGAAAGCTAGCGATCAGAGACATAAAATTGGAATTCTAACGATGGGTGCCGATGGCGGCCTGGTTTCAGCGAGAATTGCTCATAGCGTATTTGGGATCATTGATAAGTTCTTGCAAAAATTTGCAACTTTTTGAGTTAAGTTACGTTAAAAATTATCATATATATACAATAATTTGTTCAAAAGTTCAAATATTTATATAAAAATAAGATTTTTTTCAAACAGTATATGCATGTTATCGAAATTAAGCGACGCATGGTTGCTAAAATGAAACATTTTACGTTTTTGACGTAAATAGTAGAAAAAACGTAAAATTTAAGTGATTTACACTTTTTTTACCATAATTTTGTTATTTGAAGTCCTAGAACTTTGGTGTCTTCGACAACTTGTCGTATTTTTACACATTCTAAAACATTGCCGAAGACGCGAAAGCTCTAGGACGCAAAACAAACAAGTTTGCATCGCAGCGCCACCTATACGGCGAAATTTCCAACTAACTTTTATCATCAAATTGAAGAACAAACAAATTCAAGATAAGTCTCCTTTGACACCAACCCAAAAAAATGCACTCCTAAAGCGCTAGAAGTTTTGCCTGGTTAAATTCTGCTCCTGGCCCAGTGTGCATTGTATGGAGGTTGCCTCATTCCCGTCCGTTACATAAATCAGACTATTAGACCTCAAACTATTAGACAAAATTGACGCATATTCCAACAGTCGAGGGCAGTCCTCCAGGGAGTGTACCAAAAAATACTCCAAAATAATCACTATAATTATCTCTACAGCGATTTCTAGATGGATTCCACAAGCAGTTTTGCCAGAGATTCCTTCAGGTAGAACTTTTGTTCGCCATGAGACATTTTGGCAAGTTCTGATATGGCTTCAGGAATACCTTCAGCAATTCTTCTAGCAAGGGTTTTCTAGGGTTTCCTTTAGAGATTTCGCAAGAAGCTGCTGCAGGAATGTCTCCGGTGATTCCTTCATAGATTCCTCCAGTTAAACGTTAACTTCTTCAAAAAAAAAAATCTCCAAGAAATCCTCCAAGGATTTGTTTTAGAAATTCTTCCAGGAGTACTCCGAAATTTCGCTAGAGATTTCTCCAGAGATTTTCCAAACAATTTCTTCTGGTATTCCTTTAGAACATCTTCCAGAGACTTCTCAAGGAATCTTCCAGGGAAACGTTTACAAGGATCCTTAGAAATATATCCTATGAAGTCTTATAAATCTTTTAATAGTTACACTAGGACAATCTCTCCAATGAATACTCAAGATATTTCTCTAGTGATATCTCCAGAATTTCCTCCGAGAGGATTCCTCCATCGATACACACAAAGATTTCCTCTAGTAGTTTTCTCGACATTCGTTCTGAAATTATTCTTCCACGATTCACTCCATGAATTCTACCAGAAATTCCACCACGTGTTATATAACTCACGACTCCTCAAAAATTTCCTCCAGGAATTTTCTCAAAGTAATAACCAGGAAAATCGCTACATCACGGTGCCTCGACAGACCGTTATTACGGAAAAAAATTGTTCATCAAATCTGAATACAGGGCTCAATTCCTGAGGTCATTTTGCACCTTTGGACCAATTTAAAAAAATCCTTAAGAGGAATCTCAAGAAATCTTGATTTGAAGTTTTTGACTTGAAAATTCAATATAATCCATATTAAAATTTGGCAATGGAACTCAAAAACTACAAAAACGCTCAAAAAGTTGGCCAAACTGTTCTCAACTAGTACAAAATTTAGAAATAATTAAAAATATTTACAACTGACTTTACTTACCGGAGTGGCTTAAGTATGTTTTTCTTCATAGTTTACTGGTTTAAATGTAATAGCTTGTTGTTTTCTGTGTTGAACCGATTGGAAGATAAAACAAATAAATTAACAATTAACAATGTTGTTATTTCGAGAAAAAAAGGATCTGAGAATAAATGTAGCACAATAATAGTAAGAAGATAAGCCATATGAATACTTTTATTGTCGAATAGAGCTAGTGTCAACCATTTGTTTTAAATCTGGAATGATTTGGATGCTCTGGTACGCTCACGTTAATATCAGAATAAACATACGCAGAATAAAGCAATAATATTGTTAACTAAATTTTATTTTAAAACAACAAAACAAAAACATTACGTCAAATGGAAGTTTGTTTGTTTCAATTTACATCATTGTTGATTCTAATAACTATCCATGTAACATAAATATTGTTCCGCCATTTTGTTACTGAGTAGAAACGGTAAAAAAGCGGATATATCCGATACTTGAAATTATGCTGAAGTACATAGCGTGTTCGTGCGAGAAGTTCAGGTAATATATTTTTGTATTGGAGTAATTATAGGTTGCCAGTTGTGGAGTAATAAAATCCACATTCAGAATTATGTTTTGTAAGTATTAACCATCTTTTCTAAAATTTTAATTCCACTAATGCATTTTCCAGTATTGCAGTCAACTCTTGCACTAGCTGGTTTTTTTATCCCCCTCTAGCTGGTTTTTTATCTTGTTTTTTTTTATCCCGTCACTTTGTCGCGAAGCGGATAAAGACCATTCTTCAGTTGAAGGGATTTTGGTGCATGTACCAATACTTCTTCTTATTATTATTGTTTCTGGCCAACCGACACCTTTTGGTATCGATTGTAGTTTTACGTCCGCCTATTTCTGGTACTTAGCCTATACACGGACGCTCGGGGAGGCCTCCACACACATCGTTGTTTATTGTTTATTTTCTAAAAAACAAAACAAAAATAAAGGGACTGGGACCAACAAAAAAAATATTTCAAACAAGATCATGGTTACTTGAAAAAAACAGTGTAGTTTGATTTAAAAAATGGAAGGTTTTATTTCAATGCAAAAATTTGTTGTTTCAAAAGAAAAAATAGTTAAAACAAAAAATAATTCTGTTGCACCCCTTCTAACGCAGCTGTCAAATTCAACAATTTTTAATTTTGGAATAAATTGAGAGTTGTTATTGAAACAATGAAAGGCAATTAAAGGCCGGCAAATAATACAGATACATTGTTGTAATGATACAGAATATATTTGATATTAAAATTGTTTTCTCTGCGTGAATGTCATTTCCCTTTGCAAGTTGCGGGTCCCTAAGCTGTTTATGTAAATTTGCGCTTGAAACCACATTTTAGTTAAAAATATCATAGCACGTCTAGTTTTTGAGATATTGACTGCTAAAATTCAAAACTTGCATGGAAGTTTGACAGCTTGTGTGGCAATTTATTCGCTTGATTTTCACAGAATTCAAACTTTATGTGTATAACAATTATTATCAACGATTCCAATATTGTCATCGTCTGCAAAACCAAGAAATTTATGTGAAAAAAGGCAATATTGAACAGTAAATTCGAAAATTGATCTCTTTTCATTCCATGTAATTTTACAAAAAACATGAGCTCTTCGTCTACAATTCTTACACTTGATTGTATTTGTCAGCATAACAAGCTTTAAGTTTTATTTTCAAGTCTTTGATATTATCTGCAACAGCTAGATTTTCGTTACTGATTCAAACGCGATCCAGAAAGCAACAAACAGATGGACGATCCGGAAAAAAAATGAAGTGAATGGTAGAGTGGAAGTCCTAGTGATGTTGATACTTAAGTAGTACTTATTAGGCATTTGTTTGAAGTTTTTAAAGACTTTGTTAGTCTTCGAACACTTGTAATATATAACAATCCGGTTTTCCGTGTAGTTATAATCCTGTTGTGGCTGAGAATGTTGAACAGAATATTTTTTACGTAAAGTGCTGAGGGCAATACTCGGTTGAAACTAAACGTAAACATCAAGAGTAGTACCATATGTACAAAGATGCAAATTTTATTAAGCAATGTAAATATGGCAGACTTCGGTAAGCTGGTCACTTAGTGTGAAAGTCCAAAAATAAGCTGTTAATTAATAATATTCAAGATTGAATGTTTCACGTTTATTGAACATAACATCAATTGTGTATGAAACAAAAATTTCTTGGATTTCGTTCTTTTAAACTAAGCTAATTGGGTTAAGCCATGTAGAAACATGCTTAAGCCACTGTGGTAAGTTAAGTCACTTGTAAATATTTTCAATTATAACAACGGTAACAGTTATATATTATTTGAGAATAGTTTGGTCAACTTTTTGAGCTATTTTTTTAGTGCTATTGCAAAATTTAAATATGGATTATATTGGATTTTTTAACTCAAGATTTCTCGAGATGACCTCAGGAATCGATGCCTGTGCTCAGATTTGATGGACAATTTTGTTTTTCATAATAACGGTCTGTCAGGGCACCGCGGACATGACTTAACCCAAAGGATTTCTCTCGAGATTCTCTCATAAATTCCTGCAAGAAAATCATCAGAAGTTATCGTAAGAATTTCTCTAAAGATTACATTACTTAAATCACTATAAATATTGTAGGAACTTTCTCTACTGAATGTATTTTTTTTTCAAAATCTTTTTATTGACTCTTCCAGAGTTATCTCCAGAATTTTTTTCTTAGATTCCTCCATTTCCTTGGATATTACAGAAAAAAATTCTACAGTAGTTTTTCCGGAGATTTCTGTAGAATTCATCCAACAAAATCTGTACAGTGATTCTTCCAGGGACCTCCTAGGATTCTCCAGGGAATCCTCCAGAGATGCCTCCAATGGTCATTCAGTAATTAATGTAGGTAATCCTCCAGAGGTTCCTACAATATTGTCTTTTGAGACTTCTCCGGGGATTTCTTCAGGACATATCTACAGTGATTCCTGCTAAGGTTTATCCATTATCCAGCTTTTCTTCAGGAATATCTCAAATGATTGCTTCAGAAAAATCTCTACTTGGTTTCCTCTAGAAATTATTCTAGGTAAGAGGTACTAGAGAATCGACTGTATATTATAATGATATATGCTGTTCGTCTACTCAGTCTTTATTATTAAAAAAACGTTCAAAAAACGAAGACTGCATAGCCGAAAAGCATACTCTATATTCCAGGAATTCCTCCAGGAATTTATACGTGGATTCCTCTAGGGATAACTCTAGTTTTTTTTGTAGTTCCTCTAGGATTTACTCCAGGAATCCCTGATGAAACTTATCCAGATTTATTTTTCAAAAAACTTTTTAAGAAAAGGAATTCCTGGAGGAATCTTTTAATAATTGCTTCGTTTGATGAAATCCCTCGAGGAATTCACGAGTAAATCTCTGGAGAAATTTCCAGAGGATTCTTTGGAGGAATCCCCGGAAGTTTTTTTTAGAGGCTCAGAAATAAATAAAGGAATCTCTAGAGGAGTCTTTGAAATTATCTCTACAATAATTCCTGGAAATGTTCCCTCAGGAATCGTTGGAGAAATTTCTGAACGAATCCCAGTAGTGAATCCCAGGAATGAATGGAGGATTCCTTGGAAGCAGTCCGGAAGAAACTCTAAGCAAAATCGCTAAAGAAATCCTTGTAGAAATATCCCTGTAAAAATTCCTGGAAAAATCCTTGGAGGAATCGCTGGAGGAACTGCAGACGAAATTCTTGAACGAATTACTGGAGCCCCCTCAACTGTTCCCAAAATTTGGATTTCTGTCAAAAGGAATAATGTCTTTTTATTTATATCTTTAAAACTTTAATTATAACTTGCCGAACAATGCTGATTCCATATATTGTTTTTTTTTTCTAATTCGGTTGTAACGGAAACGATATTGGAGTACGAAAGCGATAAACGCGCATCTTCAGAGCAAAATCAAACTGAGGAGCATGGTTTCGAATTCCACCGGTCGAAGATTTTTTTTTTTTCAATTTGAAATGTTCTTGACTTACCACAGCATAAAGTATCTTCGTACCTTGCACACGATATGCATATGTAAAAATGGTCAATGAGCAAAGGAAACTCCCAGTAAATAACTGTACAAGCTCTCGTAAGAACATAACAAGCTAATAGGCTGAAATGCAAGCTCTACCCCGATTGAATTCGTAACGCCAGTAACGCCAATCCTAGTAATCAGCCAAATGGCATTTGGCCAAATGACTCGGAACCAAGTTAATCATATGACCCAACGAACCCTCTTATTAAGAAACATCCCTTCCAGTAACCTTTGTAGATATGCAGAGGTAAACACGGTCTCCAAATAGCAAAAGTTACACACTAATGTTCCTTCCCCCCATCCCACCTGACTACAAGGACGCGGCCGGCTCGGTTATTGACCTTGTTTAAATAGCGTCACTGATTTATGCACACTGAAGAAGGTTATGGCCAACCCCAGCCGAACTTCTAGTTGATTCTTTGTCCACCTTCACTGACTTCGGTCAATCACGGTATAGCAACCTTTGATATGTGTAGTCAGCGTAAGCTAAGCTAAGCCAATATTAAACTACAGTGACTCAATCTCATTTTCGTACGGGGCACTGTTTTCATATCAAGTTGGTATAAATCTATTAAATGGTGCATGGACTTCGATATACTTTATCAATAATGAAGGTTATAGGTGTCATCTATTGTTTGGCAGTGACAAACTGTATTCATTTGCTTAAATCTTTGGAATAATGGAAAAGTATTGAGATTGTGCCTATAATTAACCCAATTCCATATTCGTACACCTAAAAAAAAGAAATATACAGCATTCAAAACTAATTTTCAATGGACTAGATGATTACTTAAGCTCTTCGTTGTGTTGTTCAGATGCAGTAGAATACATTTGGAAAATTTAAAAGCGGACATATTTGAAACTTAAGTAAATTTAAGAAAAATACCAGTTTTCCCATGTTTTTTGCTAAAATATTCGGTAAGTCGAACAATAAATTGCATTTTTTTCAACATCACTTCCTTAAGAATGATAACTGCGAATATTGCACAAGTTTCAAAAAATTATAATCAGTTTTAGAGTAGCTAGGAGTGGATATCGACAACCTATACTTTTGAATCTTAGGTAGTATAACATTCATAACAAATCCAAAACCAAATATTTTAGTCAATTTCTTTATGTTTGGCTCCTAAATGCATTAACATAATCCATAGTTAATGTTCCTATCAAAACATTGCGTAATTATCATTTTTAATTTACATTTTTTTTACCAAACATGATTAGCGAGATTTAAAGAATAAATATTATTGCCATAACCTCAACACAAACGTTTTTTAAAATGATGACAACAACAGGATATATTATATTAAATAGTGTATCAGTGCTCTCTGCTCATTCATGTTATTTTGTATTTTTCTTATAAATCAATAAATTGTAAAATAGGGTGCTATTTTGAATATAATTTGGATATTATTTCAAAGATAATTGAATATTACGATGACATCAATTGTGTGGAGGTATGTACAGCGTAGTTTAGGGTACTTTATTGTAAAACAAAGTTCGTAGTTCAAATTATTTTTACAGACAAATTCAAAATTAATATTTACCTATTGTTTAGAATGAAAATTTGGTTTACATTGATTAAAAATATCATTTTAGAAGAGTTTTGAACTTATGGCACAACAATTTTCTGAACTCAAAAGGGATAAAAACTGTTTATGTGTTGGTGTTTACGTTTAGCTATATATTAGCCATGATTTAATCTGTCAGCCTATTGTATAACACTTTTGTATAGTGCTACCAATCTACTCGAATCGCGAGTGAGTTAGTGAGAATGTTGCAGGCTCTATGAGAAACGGATACCATTTTCTATATGTTGCGCATGGAGTCACTAAAATAGTGCAATACTTAATTTGCGAAGCTAGTTCTAGAGATCAAATAGATCACTTCTTGTTCAACCGCCAAACTGATAGGATCAGCCACGATATAATCCACTTTTAATGTGTTAACTTAAATAAATGTATAGTCTGTAGTTTAAATAAAACGTTGTAGTGTGTAATAAATGTTGAGTCAGTGTAATAAAGTGTTTTAAAGTACCAAACGCGTTAATTACCTGTGTTGGAGTGCTAGAATATACTTGCCTGATTCGGGGACACCTACAAACCTACCCTGGGAGCTACAGACTTCGGAAGACCTCAACTCACCCTGGATAAAACCTAGACGATCACGGGAATCTCTGGTGGAACACTTGGTAAGGGCCACAACATTGGTGCCGTGACCAGGATCAGTGTTCCAAGGAACCGACACTGCGTCGGTAAGGCCATCTTTGAGTCTACGGACAAAGGACTTACGCCATCACTGCAACTTGGTGCATTGAATTTGGCTACAAAGGACTTGCGCCATTACACCATTTGGCGGTTTCGAGTCGGCTTGGTGACGCCATTGGGACTTCTTGGAGTAACCTGTAGAGAATCAGCATTCAAGGCCTGTTGAACAGGCTCACAAGGTGAGTACCTGTCCAACAAATCTCAATAAGCTTTCATCTCTACCTGGTCATTTTTCTGTCCCTCTCGGTATTACGTTGGTATGGACTTGGTGGTTGAGAACGGCTGGACGGAACCAGTCAATTTGGATCGGAGTTTAACCGCTAACGGCTTGGCGGTATGCTGGAGTTATCTGGGCCGATTTGATGGTGCAACGCGGACTTCAACCGTAAATTTGGATCAATCGGCACAGGAAGACATTCTCGGATTGATACGAATCTCATTCGTTACCCGGAAAACGGCGTTTCAACGGAAATTGGTGTACAATTTAAACAATACAAGGCCTATAGAGACAGGCTCACAAGGTGAGTACCTGTCCAACTACGTTATAGGTGTGTCGAAAGGTGCTTCGCTTGTGAAATATTTGCAGAATCAGTTCTGGCCAACGACTTCCCAACGGCATTCTGGTGCTCCGTCAGCGTATCACGCAGCTCGTTTTGGTGATTGACATTTCGGATTGGAGGAAGGGAGTGTTCGCAGATTCCAGAGAGAAATTATACAAGGCCTATTTGACAGGATCACCAGGTGAGTTCCTGTCCAAATCCGTTTATTTCTCTTGGAAAGGTTCCCCGCTTTGCCCTGTACATTCGCAGACCAACTCCTGGTAATTCGACGCTCCGCCATCGCCATCAACGCTACGCACCATGGGAAAGAAGCTGAAGGCCAAAATCCACGTCAGGGACAACATTGTGGACTTCCTGACACGCACGGCAAAGTTCTTGGCCAGCAGCCAAGCAGCGGACGAGCACCAAATACGGTTTCGATTGGAGAAATTGGAGACCAAATGGGACGAATTTGAGGAGGTACAAGCCGACATCGAAGAAACAGAAGACTACGAGGAGAGCATCGAGACGCATCGAGAGGTCAGGGAAAATTTCGAAGAAATGTATTTCGAGGTAAGGGCAGGGTTAGTTGGCAAATTACCACAAAATACGCAAACGCATTCGACACAAGGGCTATCTTCATCCGTGCCTCATTTGGAGTCGTCTAACGTTCATACTTACGTACGACTTCCTCAAATCAATCTTACCGAGTTCGATGGAAGTTTTGAAAAATGGTTGCCTTTCCACGACACATTCAAGGCCCTGATTGATTCTTCTCCAGATTTAGGTGGTATCCAAAAATTCCACTATCTACGAGCGTCTTTGAGAGGTGATGCGTTGAAATTGATCGATTCCTATCCAATGAGCGAGGCTAATTATGAGGTTGCTTGGAATGGGTTGGTCGCTCGGTTCTCCAACGGTTACCTGCTGAAGAAACGTCATCTGAATGCGATGTTCGAGTTCCCGAAAATCCGGAAGGAGTCAGCTTCGAGTATCCATGACGTCATCGACTGCTTCGAGCGCAACACGAAAATTCTCGATCAATTAGGGGAGCGTACGAGTAGTTGGGGTGCAATGCTAACGCATCTGATGGTGTCTAAGCTGGATGACGTCACGCAGAAACGGTGGGAGGAACATGTGTCGGACCAAGTCGAACCATCTTTCGCCTTGCTGGTGGAGTTCCTGAAAAAGCAAACGAGGGTACTTGATGCAGTCTTGGTCGATCGAAAGGTTTCTTCTACGCAAGGGCAATCGTCATCATTTGGAGTCAAACCACGTCCCCCCAAGATTTCGGTGAACTCGGCGACCGAATGGAAGGTTCAAAATTGCGTTTCGTGTGGTGAACAACATTCGATCATGCAATGTCCGTCTTTCCATGAACTTCCGGTGGACAGGCGTCTGCAATTATCCAATTCGAAACGGCTTTGCAGCAACTGCCTGGGTCGGAATCATTTGGCACGTGACTGTCCCTCCAAATTTCGGTGCAAAACCTGTGCCAAAAAGCATCACACGTTGCTACATCCTGGATTTCCCGGTTCCGGTTCCACGTCCACGGCCAACTCGGAAGTTTCAACGGCACAAGTTACTCACGTCTCAACTGCAGCTGCTTCGGAAGACGCTTCGAACTCTGGTGGTACGGTTACTAGTTCGGTAGCATCAATTTCGACCAACATGGCGGTGAAGCACCTTGGAAATCACGTCTTCTTGCTCACTGTGCTGCTGAAGATTAAGGACAGCTGGGGAAGGACGCATTTGGCACGAGGTCTATTGGATTCCGGATCACAAGCAAACTTGATGTCGGAAAGGCTCTGTCAGTTACTCAAACTGCCTCGGCGTGCGAAACGGGTGGAGATCAGTGGCATTGGTCAGACACGAAGGAACGCAGCGTACGAAGTATCCACTTCTATTTCCTCACGTATTCGGGACTTTTCCTTGTCAATGGATTTTCTGGTTCTGGGACAGGTCACATCGGATCAGCCGTCTTCTTCACTTCCATTGGCGAAATGGGCACCGCCAGCTGGCATGCAACTTGCGGATCCCGAATTCTACGTGTCAGGCCCGATAGATTTGGTACTGGGGTGTCAATTCTACTACGATTTTCATCTGCTCGATGGTGGCCGGGTTCAAGTTTGTAAAATCGACAGTTCGCTTCCGGTTTTTGTCAATACCGTTTTCGGTTGGGTAGCTGCCGGTGAATCCGAACGATCTGGCACAAGCGCGATGGTTTCCTGCCATCTTGCGACTGCGGAAACACTCGACAAGGCAATGGAGAAATTTTGGAGCATCGAAGAGATATCGGACAAGCCTCTGCGTTCCCAGGAAGAAGAAGATTGCGAACAACATTTCCGGGCGACGATCGATCGAGACGCTACTGGTCGTTACGTTGCGCGATACCCGAAGAAAATTGGTTTTAACGAAAAAATTGGCGATTCGCTCAGCACAGCATTGCGCCGATTTAATCAACTGGAGAGGCGATTGGGTAGAGACTCAAATCTACGCCAACAGTACTGCGACTTTCTTCAAGAATATCTGGATTTGGACCATATGCGCCCGATAGGAACTGTGCAAGATGCGCAGAATGAACAGCGAACAGTTTGCTACCTCCCACACCATCCTGTTTTCAAGGAGTCTAGTTCGACAACAAAAGTCCGGGTGGTTTTCGACGGCTCAGCGAAGACAACAACTGGTTGCTCTCTCAACGACGCTCTTCTCACTGGTCCGGTGATACAAGACGACTTGATAGACTTGATGATCCGTTTTCGCAAACACAACATAGCCTTGGTAGCAGATGTGGCCAAAATGTACCGGCAGGTGCGAATTCATTCAGACGACACACCCCTGCAACGCATTTTGTGGCGGTTCAATCAAGACGAGCCAATTCAAATTTTCGAGCTGCAAACGGTCACGTATGGCTTATCACCATCGTCGTTTGTCGCTACACGCGTGCTCAAACAACTCGCGTTCGACGGTGGTAGCAAATACGAACACGCTGCCGCAGTAGTGACGGACGACTTCTACATGGATGATTTTCTCTCAGGAGCGGAGTCGGTCGAAAAAGCAAAATCGCTGAGAACTGATGTCCAGTCTCTCATGGCCGAGGGCGGATTTGAGTTGAGAAAGTGGAGCTCGAATTCACCAGAAGCATTGCACGATCTACCCCCTGATTCTCTCGTGGGACAAACGACGGTACATTTCGACGCAGAGCAGAAGGTGAAAACGCTAGGAGTAGCATGGGAGACGAGGTCGGATTGCTTGCTCATCGACGTACCTTCGACAAGAGAAGAGAAACAGTGGACGAAAAGGAGAGTTTTCTCAGCAATCGCTCAGCTGTACGATCCACTTGGGTTGGTTTCTCCGGTTGTCGCGTGGGCCAAAATACAGATGCAGCACCTCTGGTTGTTGTCACTCGATTGGGATGATCTTGTCCCCGATGAGATTAGCGATAAATGGTTGGAGTTTTACAGGCAGCTTCCTCTCTTGCAACACTTCAAGGTTCCCCGTTGCATTCTCTCCAAAGACTACACCATTATGCAGTTCCACACGTTCAGCGATGCATCGGAGGTCGGATATGGAGCGTGTATTTACGCACGATCGATCAGCGAAGGTGGAATCAACGTGCAGCTTATTGCGTCCAAATCTCGGGTTGCGCCAATCAAGCGGCTCAGTCTGCCACGTCTCGAGCTGTGTGCTGCTTTGTTGGGGGCGAAATTGTACGCCAAGGTCACAGGAGCACTCAAAATGGAAGGCACATCCTGTTGGTTCTGGTCAGATTCTATGGTCACGCTGCATTGGATACAAGCACCCCCAAACACATGGCAAACCTTCGTGGGAAATCGTACATCCGAAATACAACTCCTAACGCACGGGCAAAAGTGGGCACACGTGAAGGGAACTGACAACCCGGCTGATCACGTGTCACGTGGATTGCTACCAAAAGATTTCATTCACAACACGCTGTGGAAACATGGACCACCCTGGTTGGGAGAAGAAGAAGAAGCATGGCCGAAACAATCACACCTACTTCCCCCAGCTGAAGATATCCTCGAACGACGAAAAACTGTACTGGTAGCGCAATCATCCCCAGAAGAAAATCCACTTTTCGAACGGTATTCCTCCTATTGGCGTTTGGTGAGAATCACTGCTTACCTCCGTCGATTCATCAATCGCTGTCGTTCGAAAACTCATCAATGCAAAGCTTTCCTCACCACGTCGGAGCTGCGAGAAGCGAAAAAAGCCCTGGTCAAATTAGTTCAACAGGAGAAATTTGCCGAAGAACTCAAGCAACTCAAGCAAAAAGGTCCTTTGCCGAAGAAATTTCCTCTCAAGAATGGTCGTCCTATCATCGATGAGAAAGGTATCCTGCGTCTTGGTGGCCGGCTCAACTACTCCAATGAGAACTTCCAAACAAAACACCCAATAGTCCTTCCTAGCAAGCACGGTGTGCTAGCCGTGCTAGCAAGCACCCACTATCTCGCCTCATAGCCGCTCATTTTCACGCCCTCTGTTTGCATGCTGGCCCTCGCATGACTCTGGCAACGATGCGTCGTGAATTCTGGCCGATCAGTGGTAAAACTTTGGTCAATCATGTGTGTCGAAAATGCGTAAAATGTTTCCGCCAAAACCCTGTCCCTGTAACCCAACCTCAAGGCCAACTCCCTCAAGCACAAACCGTACCTAGCCGTCCCTTTTCAACCACCGGCGTAGACTTTTGCGGGACTTTATATCTAAAACCGGTACACCGCCGAGCAGCCCCGCAGAAAGTTTTCATCTCCGTCTTCGTGTGTTTCGCCACGAAGGCAGTTCATCTAGAACTGGTGTGCGATTTGTCGACGGATGCTTTCATCGCCGCCCTTCGTCGTTTCATCGCTCGACGTGGAATTCCAGCAGAGATCCAGTCCGACAACGGAACTAACTTCCAGGGCGCGAAGAAGAAACTCTCCGAATTGCACCACATCTTCAACACCAAACCGAACCAGCGAGCAATCATCAATGAATGCAGTAGCAAAGGAATTTCCTGGCGATTCATCCCACCACGAGCACCCAACTTTGGCGGCCTTTGGGAAGCGGCCGTGAAAACAGCGAAATCCTCGTTGGCAAAGACGATTGGTTGCCATCAGCTGTCTTACGAAGACATGGTCACTGTGCTGTACCAGATCGAGGCGAATATGAACAGTCGTCCCCTAACACCGCTTTCCGACGATCCTTCCGAGCTCGACGTCCTTACTCCTGGCCATTTCCTCATAGGTGAACCGCTGCTTAGCCTACCAGATCCTGACTACACGACAGTACCAACCAACCGGCTGCATCACTATCAACAGCTACAGCAAGTCATCCAAAACCACTGGCAGCGATGGAGAAGAGAGTACCTCACCGAACTCAATCAGCAGTGGCAGAAATCCAAACAACCCACGGATATTCGAACCGGTCAGATGGTACTTGTGAAGGAAGACGGCAAACCATCGGTCGCTTGGCCACTCGCACGGATCGTAGCAGTTCAACCTGGCAATGACGGCATCGTTCGTGTGGCAACTATCCAAACGAAATCGGGCACATACACACGAGCCATCAACAAACTTTTCCCTCTTCCAATCGACCGTGATCTTCAGCAGCAATATGACGTCCATCAGCAGTAATCGAATTAGCAACAGCTAAAAATTAGAACAGTTAGAATTATATCTATATAAATAAAAATGGAGTGGTGTTTGTATGTCACGAAATGGCTTGAGAACGGTCCAACGGATTACCGCAAGATTTTCACTGTTGCACTCCTCAAGGGATGCGACGTGTTCGTGCGAAGAAAAAAAATGGGAAAGTCGCCGGGTTTATCGGGAAAACGGGAGAAGACTAAGGTGTAATTTGTATGGGGAATTTTCCAACAGCCTACCTGATGGCAAAACGAAGTTTGCCGGGACCACTAGTTTCAAATACTTATCTAGTGCAGGCATAAAAAGCATAATTATTAGCTGAAATTGAGTTAATTCGCTCCGCAAATTGTAGGTGGCCGGCAATGTTGGTGTTTACGTTTAGCTATATATTAGCCATGCTTTAATCTGTCAGCCTATTGTATAACACTTTTGTATAGTGCTACCAATCTACTCGAATCGCGAGTGAGTTAGTGAGAATGTTGCAGGCTCTATGAGAAACGGATACATTTTCTATATGTTGCGCATGGAGTCACTAAAATAGTGCAATACTTAATTTGCGAAGCTAGTTCTAGAGATCAAATAGATCACTTCTTGTTCAATCGCCAAACTGATAGGATCAATAAATGAAATGAAATGTATAGTCTGTAGTTTAAATAAAACGTTGTAGTGTGTAATAAATGTTGAGTCAGTGTAATAAAGTGTTTTAAAGTACCAAACGCGTTAATTACCTGTGTTGGAGTGCTAGAATATACTTGCCTGATTCGGGGACACCTACAAACCTACCCTGGGAGCTACAGACTTCGGAAGACCTCAACTCACCCTGGATAAAACCTAGACGATCACGGGAATCTCTGGTGGAACACTTGGTAAGGGCCACAACATTATGATTTCTGTAAACTATATATATTTCAACTAAATTTCTATCAGAGCTTACGAGTATAATCTATAGATTGGATACAATGACAAAAATAAACGTTATTGTTCAAATTATAGGATTTAATAGCAAAAATCATTGGAAAACTGGCATTTCTCATAACTTTACCTAAATTTCATATATGTCCACTAATAAATTGTCAAAATGTATTTCACTACATCTGAACATCATAATAAAGCATTTCAGTAATCAAATAGAGCTTCTAAATTTAGTTTTGAACGTTGTGCGTATGAATTTTGGTAGGTGTACGAATATGGAATTGGGTGAATTTATGACATCAATTCAATACTTTTGTATTAATCCAACGATGAATGTAAATGGAAACATTTTGTGATTGGCAAACAATAGATAACACCTGTTACCTTCAATGTGGATAAAGTATTTGTAGCTCAATACTTTATTTAATAGTTTTTTACTAACTTGATGTGGAAACAGTATCCTGTACGAATATGAAATTGGGCCACGGTAAACATGTTTACATCGCATAAATGAAGTTTACACGACTGTTAAAAAAGTGTATTCCTGAATATGAATGCATGAGCTTGCATGACTATGGACCAGAATAAAGCTCGAAGAAACCACTGGGAACGTTTTTTAATCTTACACACCTAAAAAATCTTAGATTTACACATCACGTAATATTAGCTTTAATCACGTAAAGCCATTTGTAATATATTATTCAATGATAAATCCTAGTAACACAGCTATTATATCCAACATTGCCAACAAAATCGTAAAAATTGTGCGTTAAACGTCTTCTCTCAAGGAATGTTTCAAGCGAAACCGTTCGGTTTACATGACTTTACGCTGAAAATTCAATCATAAATGATGCACATAGAATGATCGAGCCGTCGATCTACCCATGTCCATTATTTTTAACAGATGGTTCAGCGTAGAGTCATGTAAAGCAAGCATTATCGTTTGCAATTTTACCTTGAAGATGCCAGAAAGCATGCAATATTGGCGAATATTGGATGCAAGATCGTGAAACGTTTCAGTTTTACTCAAGATTGCAAGCATTCCTGAATGCGATTAGGCAGTTTGCATAATTTATCGTTGAATATTCAGTTATAATTCGTTTTACATGACAATCATTAAAGTTTACATGCCATGTAAATTAAAGATTTTTTTGTTGTGTAAGGCCGGTATTCGAAGAAGTCCTTATCTAATTTTAAACAATCGTTGAACTCCACATTTGGTAGAAATCCCACACTTCCATAAAATATCCATGGTCCATATCAGTAAAGGTTCTTCTTCTCATTAGCATTACGTCCATCTGAGATAGAGCCTGCTTCTAAGCTTAGTGTTCTTATGAGCACTTCCACAGTTCTTAACTGAGAGCTTTCTTTGCCAAAGTGGCCATTTTCACATTCGTATATCGTGTGGCAGGTACAATGAAACTCTTTGCCCAGGGAAGTCAATGAAATTTCGATTACGCAAAGATCCTGGACAGACCGGCAATCGAACCCTGACACCTTCACCATGGCTTTGCTTTGTAGCCGCGGATTCTAACCACTCGGCTAAGGAAAGCCCCATAGCAGTAAAGGTGCTTGTGTTTAAATTTTCAAAAAATGATCATACTGGAAGTCTAGCAGGAAACTCAAGCGAAAAAAACTATGGCTTTTCGAACCCGCATCAAATCGGCTTTACTACCGTAAAATTTCACGGAACAAATAAATATTTGCATTCCGTGTAGACTGTCTACTACCCAGTATCTTCTTCGTGTCATGGGTAAAACAAAGTTCCATTTTACGACCATGCAGATTGCGATGCATTTCTGCACCATCCGTTGTCGTTGTCTTTGTTGACCAAGAAGCAGCATAACTCACTTTGGATCCTGATGCGGCGATGATGTGCAGTCTCGCTCCGTGTGTGGCATATCTGCATAGATGACTCTCTCGTTCGGCAAGGCCGCAGGCCAAACAAGGTCATCTCGCGCACCAAGTCACTGTACAAAGGCAAATGCCACCAACAAAGCCCCGCCGGAACCTTTGACCAGTCTCCCGTTTATTGGTGGTGGCCTGTTGGCGTGGCTTAGCAAATAGAGTGTAAACATTCTTTCATCGGGCTTATTAGCACAGCAAAAAAATAAAATCATAATGGACGTAAGTGAATTTGATAACATTGTTTTATTTGCCTTCTCAATCCGGTTCTATCGATTGCTAGACCCAGATTTTTAGAAGTCGACGGATGTTTTTTTGCGTTTAAAATATGTAATTATACACCTTATTTTAAAAAAAGACAATTTACACCGTCTTCAGCACAAAGGCCGCACAGACTGAACAACCACTAACATTAGGCAACGGACAACACGAAACACCCAGTAGCCCAGCGATGAATTTTTCGTTTGACGAAAAGTTTTCACTGACTGGAGCGGGAATCGAACCCACACCCCATGACACAATACGCCTAGACGACTGACGCCGCTAACCGCAAGGCCACAAAGCCCACATGCGACTTAAACGACTTACGAAGCCCATTTGCGACTTAAACGACTTACTTGCAGCTTAAACGACATGATATTACAATTTATTTTTGCTGTGTACCACCAAACCGCACGGGGGAAATTGTTTTTCAATCTTGTGGACCGAAGACTCAGCGAAAGCGACGTAGCGGGAGTCGTAATCTCGCTAATTTATTCGCCAATTTAGCGTCAAAATTTTAATTAAATTATCGATATTTACGATTCAATAATTTAGTTGGTTTTATGTTGTTTGGCGCGCATCGGACTGTTCGGGAGACGGAGACCGTAATTCGGAGGATGTGAACTCGCCGCCCGCACGGCCTTATATGGATGGGCAATCGCATTGGAAGCGGTAGGAAACGGGTTGATCATAAAGGATCTGCGCTGATCCCGGCCGGTGAGATACAAAACTTACATTTTATGACGTGCTGACGATTACGCTGAAATTGGAAAGGAAAATATTGAATTTTCTGTGTCCGATAGACAGGTAGACAGTGAACAAAGAAATTATGTGAGGCGATATTTGGATCCTTAGCAATTAACAAGATATTATGTCATATGTCATATGTTTCTCCAGCTATTTCGCACTAACGCGTCCTCGTAGAAGATTTTTAAACAAATCGATCGTGTAATACTTATGAGATACCAACTAGAGGTCAATACTGCCCATATATAATTCTCAGTATGGCACAGAACGAAAAAGTAATCATCTTCACTTTCCTGACAATAAAGAATCATGGTATAAAAACGAAATCCCATATAGGTATATATTTATGCTTCAACTTATACTTAATTTTGTAACCTATTGTAATCTGTAGTGTTCCCTTCGTTAGGAAATATTTCATGTAAAACGTTTCAGAGCGTTACTGACAGACGGACATCATTGGGATTTTATACAAGGTTTATGCTGAATTCTAACATCCACGTTGATTACGCATGCGAAAATTCTGAGAAGGCAATGAATGCAATTGGGAGAATAATGCTAGACTTAGGTGGTCCCCGTAGCAATACCAGGCGCTTGGTAATGTCTTGGCACAAATACTAAGATACGGAGTTCCTGCTTCGGGCAAGGCACTGGAAATAATGCGAAACCGCAAAAAGCTGAGCAGAGCGTTTCGGCTGATGACAGAGTTTCGAATGCGTGTAGAACGATATCGGAAGATGATGTATGCGTTATAGCCGGTATGATCCCCATTTGCATCACTTTGGCAGAGGATGTCGAGTGCTATCAACGGACAGACGTCCAAAACGTACGAAATATTGTCGGAGTCGGATCTATGGCGAAGTGGCAGTACGAGTGGGACTGCGCGAATAAAGGAATATGGACACATCGGCTCATCCCAAACCTGTCCAAGTGGATGGATAAGTAGCATGGAGAGGGGAACTTGTACCTGACACATTTCCTATCAGGTCAGAGATGTTTCAGAAAGTATCTCCATAAGTACGGGCACGCAGAGTCGTCACACTGCCCAGATTGTCTAAACATTTGTTTTTGTTTTTGATTGCCCAAGATTCGCGGAAGTGAAAATCTAAATGCTTGGAAGCAGCGACGGAGATCTCCGACAACATCGTGCAGTAAATGTGTCAACACGTAAGTACGAGGCACGCGGTGAACAGAGTGACAACGCAAATGTCGTCGCTGCAACAAAAATGGCGAAAAGACCAGAGGGTGTCGAGCCACGATCGGAGTAGGCTAGATCCTACATCGGGGACTAGGCCGAGTAGTTCGAGCGTCACATAGTATAGTCAGGGTGCCTGCAAACCGGCAGTCAACCTGAATTGAAGGACCGACTCCGGCACTTGACCGACCAACATCGCGACGGAGTAGGCTACGTCCTCCGCCTGAGACTAGTTGAGTAAATCGCGTAGTTGCACCGGCAAATGGTCGTCGGGGCGCCTGAACCGGAAGTTTCCCTCCACCGGAATCGCAGGACTGACCTCGGCATCTGTATGAATAGCATCGGTTCGGGAGATCTTCCGCCCTCGGAAAAATCTTCTTATAAGTGGGAGGGATTCCACGGAGGCATGCAAGTCGATTCTGATCGACCATTTCAAAAATATCTGAAACTTTGCACAGTTTTTCAGTTTCATCTAAATCGTCATTTTCCGATATCAAATCTTCAAGTTGAGTCACGACTAACTTTTCAAAAGGGTGTATGTGAAAATGGTTCAAAAATATTCAAAAAGGTGCACAGCAAAAACGGTTCGTTCGATTGTTAGACAACTACAGAAACAAAGTTAGATAACTAAATAAAGATTCCAAATACACACAGTAAAAACAAATTTTTTTTTGCATTAAAAAACATCATTTTTGTCACAAAAACTCAAATATCTCAAAACCCTATCGGAATACCAACGTAATTTTTTGAGGGAAAACGGTCCATTATATTAGCAATCTACCATAAAAATTTGGTGATGGTAAGCCAATAAACAAAAAAGTTATGACATTTCAAATATTTCACAAATTCGACACTTAGTGAAAAAAAAATTTTTTTTTCATTGTTAATTTTTTTTAGGACCGCAGTTTGTTGCTGAATTTTTTGTTAAGGGTACCACATGAGGTTAACAAGTTGTTTTCATGATATTTTATTTAATTATTCATAACTATTATAGCATCTATTAGAAAGTTAGACGCGATCCAGTGTTGTGATCTAAAGTCTTGATAGTGTCATATTTTTTATTGTACGTAACTGAAGAAAAATTCTCTCAATAGTGATGAAACCTTTTGATAAAAGAAACCTATAAGAAATCTAATATTGAAGACAAAAGCTACAAAAAAAGTTTTCTATACAGGTATACGACTAGTTTACCTGCAAAAAGTTTACCTCGTAGAGAACAAGGCGGGTCTATACCCAGGTGATCTAGTATACGTAAAGCAGGTCGGTTTTCTCGGCGCTGGTTTTCTCCACAAAGTTAAAATCTGATTACACCTGGGTATAGACCCGCCTTGGTAGAGAATAGACTTTGTTAATCATATTTGGGAGAAAGCGAGTAACTTCAACAACATCAAAAACATGATAGGTACATACCATGAACATACTCACGAAAAAGCTAAAAATATACTACCACTATGGTTATAAAAGATTCAATTGTAAAATTTTTCTTCAGTCAAGCAAACGACACCAAACTAGTCAGTAAAAACTTAAAAGTGATTTTGTTTATTAAAATCTAACGAGCAACATGAGTAGTCGCTTTCTCAACTGTTGCAGGCCGTTTGCAGAAAAAAAGTGTTCGAAAGAGCTACGAAATCTCACCGAAAGCACCATAGATAAACTGAAAGCGGCTGGTTATGCTCCAATGTCTACATTGAATACAAATTTACGCATTTGTACGTCCTGCCGTTTAAACGTTGACAAACGGGCAATCTGTACATCATCGGTGGATCAGGTTGCAGGAAGTTCGAAAACAACAACAACTGAGGAATTACTAGATGCACCGACAACAACTGAGGAGTTACCAGAAGTACCAAGTGCAGATAATCTTGCCATGGTACCATCAGCGACATCTGTTTCAACAAATCAATCAGAAGATGAGTGCATCCAGAAGGTCAACATCGAACGCTTCAACGAAGGGATAGCTGGAATAAAAGTGACTCCGATTAAATGGACGAAGATGGGTTACGTCAATTATCCCGAGAAAAAATACCGTGAAATCAACGAAGCTGTACGAAGAAACCTCTTCAAATTAGGACCTGAGGATGTGGAAAATACAGACTACGATGAGGTAATTATGAATATGAAGGAAAGGTTCTCGAATCTAGCCACGACAAGGAAAGAAAAATTATTGATTTTGTCGATGCTGCCAAGCTTGTGGTCTATTCAAGACGCCATTGATGAGTTCAAAACCAATAGAAATACAGCAAAAGAGGCAAAACAATTCAAAAATAACTGTCTTGCAACCAAAAATGCTAGGTCGAGTACTTCATTAACAGATGAGACAAAAGAAAAAATAATTCAATATTTTGAAGACGATGAAGTAAGTAGAGCTATGCCTGGCCAAAAAGATTATGTATCTGTAAAAAAAGATGGAAAGCGTCAAACAATCCAAAAACGATTAATGATGACTACTTTGAAAGAAGCGTATACACGCTTCAAGGAAATTAACGAAAATATTAAGGTGGGTTTTCCTCATTTGCAAGCCTTCGTCCAAGGCAATGCAAGCTTCTATCCAATTCAGGAACACATAATGTTTGTGTGTGCACAACACACGAAAATATTAACCTAATCTTACATAGTTTGAAAAGAATCAATTTATCAAAGGATATTAAAATGTTAACTGGTAGTCTTTTGTGTGAAAATACAACATCAAATTGCTATCTACGATCTTGTTCGGATTGTCCAGATTCTTCATCATTGGAAAATACTTTATTCGTTGAGTTTGAAGAAAATTATATTGATCAGTTATCATTTGAGCAATGGGTGACCACGGATAGGTGTGACCTAGAAACTATTGTAAAACCTGTAGATGAGTTTGTGTCATTTTTTTGCTTGAAATTAGAAAGTTTAATTCCTCACGACTTTATTAAAACAGAGCAATCCCGCTTTTTAAAAAATACGAAAAATACATTACAAGATGGTGAATTTTTAGTCATTTGTGATTTTTCTGAAAACTATAGCTTTGTATTGCAAGATGAAGTGCAGTCCCATCACTGGAACGTACAACAAGCTACAATTCATCCATTCGTTATTTATTTCAATGGAAGTACGCAAATTGAACATTTTAGTTTTATTGTAATTTCCGAAGATTTAAGACACGACTCAGTATCTGTAAATTTGTTCATTGCCAAAATGATTAACTTTTTACGCGTTGATAAGGATAAAGAAATCAGAAAGATATATTTCATGTCTGATGGAGCAGCATCGCAGTACAAAAACCGTAAGAATTTTTCGAGCCTATGTCAATTTAAATCAAAGTACGGAATTGATGCAGAATGGCATTTCTTTGCTACGTCACATGGCAAAGGTCCTTGTGATGCTATTGGAGGAACCATATAGCGCATGGCCACAAGAGCAAGTTTACCCAAAGAACGTGAGCATCCAATTAAAACTGCAAAAGAACTATTTGATTGGGCGAATCGCAGAAAAGAAGAAGATTTAACAAAATTATCATTTTGTTTTACTACTACTGAAGAGTACGAATTAAGGCTAAGTAGCCCGTCATTCGTTTTGGCAGTCATGATGGAACTGTAGCTCGTAGTTTCAAAGTAATAAAACTCAGTCCTCATAGTTCGTATTGATTCTAAAAAGTATCACTGGATTGCGTTTACATGCCTAGAGTATGCTGATACTTTTTCAGCCATTCCTGTGCAAAACTAGTTGATTTTAATTAATTTGAAACTGTAGGTTGAATTAGCAACAATCATCAATGACGCGTACCAATTCCGATGACGGCCTACTTCGCCTTAACGGCATCAGAGCTCAGCGAGCAATATAATAAAGCGAAAACGATCCAAGGAACCCAAAAATTTCACTGTTTCATTCCATTGTCAGAAAATAAAATTAAAGCAAAACTATACTCGAACTGTACTGATAATGATGCAAAAGTGTTCGATATTGTAAAAAAATTGAATAACAATAAATAAATAAATAAGTATTAATAAAATGTTTTCATGATCTCATAACGCAAACCCAAATCCAAAACTTTTAAAGTTTATATATAACATTTAGAAACTCATCGATCATACTCTAAAAAAAAATATCCTGGTAAAAGAATATTTTATTTTCGTGTAATCTGTTAATTCATTTTAATTTATACATATATACATATACATATAATATTTATACATATACATAATATTTATACATATAATATACATAATACTAATGAATACATGAAAACGACTTGTTTAATTCACGCAAGGCCCTTAACAATAAAATCAGCAACAAACTGCGGTTCCCGTAATAATTTACACCGAAAAAAAAAATTTTTTTTTCTACTAAATGTGAAAATTGTGACATGTTTGAAATGTCATAACTTTTTTGTTTATTGGTTTACCATCACCGTTGGTACGTTGGTATTCCGATAGGGTTTTGAGATATTTGAGTTTTTGTGTCAAAAATTATGTTTTTTAATGCAAAAAAAAAATTTTTTTACTGTGTGTATTTTTTTTTTGGAATCTTTATTTAGTTGTCTAACTTTGTTTCTTTAGTTGTCTAACAATCGAACGAACCGTTTTTGCTGTGCAGCTTTTTGAATATTTTTGAACCATTTTCACATACACCCTTTTGAAAAGTTAGTCGTGACTCAACTTGAAGATTTGATATCGGAAAATGACGATTTGGATGGAACTGGAAAACTGTGCAAAGTTTCAGCTCAATAGAAAAAAATGAATTAAAAATTTTACCAAATTTTGGTGCTGTTGCTTGGAATCACTCTAGGATAGATCCAGCGTCGGGGACTATGCTGATCTATCCATATCTATTCACCGGCTTGAGTCGTCGGAGCGCCAGTAAACCGAAAGCCATCCTCCAACAGGAATCGCTGGGCCGGCCAACTACGGAGTAAGAACAACGCGTAAATTTACCGGTTTCGGGAGAAATTCCTCCGTCGGGGAACTCTCCATCGGAGTAAGCTAGCTTCACTGTCGGGAACTACGCCGAGTAGTATCGATCACAAAGAAACGCCGGCTATGGTTCGTTGGGGCGCTTGCATACCGGAAGTCATCCCTCAACCGGAATCGCAAGGCCGATTTCGGCATCCAACCAGTCCGCCCGAAGAGCATGACATGTAGCGGACTCCAGAGAACCAACAATACAGGAGCATCTATCATAAGAAGTCCTAATGGTTCATGCGTGTGGCCGTCTGGAGCAGATGGACTTGCCGTCTACGTTAACGGCAAACTGCTTTTTAAAGCCATTCGAGACCTCCGGTACATCGGTGATCTAATTTAGATTTTTACAAAGAAGAATTACTTCCACAGTCATAGATCCCACTTCATCCACGTCGTATAGCACTTCTTGTGCTAAATGCTTATAAGTGCTCCATTTTGCTTGACATCCCTCTTTCAGACTTTGATCATTTCATCAATCTCTCGTATTGTCGGGTTTCTATTGTTTCTTGCCCGTAGAAGGACTGCCTCGGTTCATTCTAAGGTTCTATTTTCTTGGCCTCGGACGTAGTATGTATCCCCACTGTTGCTATGTCCTCTTGATCAAGAAACTTTGCTCAGCTTTTCTGCTCTGGAAAGCGGCTGGCTTCTACCTTACCAAGATGGGCCTTGAATCTCTCGTAGTCCTACTTTGCAGTGAAAACTGATTGACGCAATTTCAGCGATATTTTGTTCAAGTCTTTGCTAACATAGCTTTTGCTGTTAAAAATCTCGATAATGACATCGAGTTGCTCAGAAAGCACCTACATTTGGACAGGAGCGAACACTGCACTGGAGCAGCCAGTGCCTGCCGTCACCACAGTGTTTAGGGTTTTAATCACTTGGCATACGCGACGAGTCTCTAGGTCTACACCCTAGACCAAGTTGACTGAGGGACGGCAGTTCTCCGACATTATCGACGTCAGGACCTATCGTGGCGCTAACATAGACTCTGAACACTATCTGATGATGGTTAAACTGCGCCCAAAACCTCTCCGTCGTTAACAACGTACGTACCGACGGCCCACAGTGGGACGAAACTGAAAATTGACAGTCAAAACCTCTTAGAGGCGTTTTATCCCATAGGTGTCTTCGGGACATTGTATTGAATTAGCATCCCGAGTAATAATAAAAAAATATTTTTTAAATTAGACTACACAATGCACTCCAGCAATAAATATTTTCTTGGAAATTTTTAAGGGCAATTATTACTTCAGCAAAGTTTTAGATCTTTTTATTTTCAACAACTATGCTGAACATACTCGATATTTTTGACTTCGTTTTCACGGTTAAATTTTTAAATTAAGGTACCCCGGGGCAAGTGAGAATCCGGGGTAAGTGGGGCGTTTCGTCATAGCTCAACTAGGAAAAGTTTTTCAGGGGGGTGTTCTTCTAGAAAGTTAAAGATAAAATGACAAGGAATGTATTTAGTACTAAACATATTGTTATTTTTATTACCATGTGGTTCATGTAACAGTTGTCAGTTCAGCGCCATTTTCAACTTGCATGACAAATTGTGACACGTTTCACGTCTTGCATTGACACGCAAAAAATAAATGTGTTTTAAATCGAATTTTCATCAGTAAGCTATAATTTCTAGTATTATTACAAGCTGCTAACGATAAATCAGTATTTTGTTTTCATTTCATATGCAATTTTCGATGATCTATCTTACCCCAAAATATCTTTGTACCCGGGGTAAGTGGGACATATCAAAACAAAAACCAGAATCAAAACTTTTCGTACACGTTTCATACATTTTTCTAGAAAGTAGCACTAAAACATTCAAACAAATGATTTTTATCAAAACAGATCAACCTCAAATAACGTAATTGCATAAGAGGGAGAAGAAAAGTGTTATTATTCTTTACTTTTTAAATATTTTTTTTATTTTTGAAATACGACTTCAAAATTGAACAAACACACAGCTGAAATTTGAAATGCATCATGAGAACGATTACTTTTCTATGTTATTTGAACTTTATTTGTTATTTCTACCAAATTAAGTAGTGATGGAAAACAATTCCATCCCATAAGGTGGTTTTCTGCCATGCATATAAATAATAACAAAACATATTTATAATTTCGTCAATTATTGATTGTTTATGTGCTACATTTTAATAAAAAACTTATATATGATATGTTTTGAAACATGTTTGAATGAAACATGAAATTCCTCTTTACGCTTCTATTGAGGAATTTTCAGTTAATATTGAATGTGAGGTGACATACTATTAAATAAAGGGTTTCTTCCTAAAACGTAACGTATTTTATGGTTGATCCCTTATGTACATCAAATATGTACTTAAAATTAAAAATTTATGACTTATCAATCCTATTATTATGATGGTTGACTTACTGATGAGGATTGACACATGAAACTGGATGTGTCCCACTTGCCCCGCTTAGCGAGGTAACTGCGTCCATTGGCTCATTCTAAAACTTTCTTCCAAGGTTTTCACAATTTCGAAATTATTCGATTAATTTCATGCACACACCAGAAAATATGTTGCCAAAACGTGATTGTGTTGTTGGATTTGAAAAATATTGACATTTGAAAACTTTATTGAACAATTTGTTTGAACTATCGTTTTTTTCGTTCCCACTTGCCCCGCGGTACCTTAACCTATTTTACCATAAATATCAGTTTTTTTACCATTTCTATGCTCAATGTGCAATTTATGAACATGGCATGTTCTACAACATTTTATATATTACAAAAACACACAACTTTGCCGAAAATATCAAAGCTGTAACAACATCACATCGAAAGATATAATGAAATTATGGTAAAATTTATACATTTTTTGACCACTTTTCTATGCAAGTTTCTCCTGAATCTGCACTTTTCGGCAGCCATACTTAGTATACTTTGATGCCTCATTATATCAGCTAAAGCCCCGTGGTAAAAGAATGATCGGGTCTTACAGGGCACATTGATTTCAACCATTTTTTGACAAGCGCGGAATTTTATTTTGACATCAAATAGTTTTTTTTAAACTTTTGTGTGCTCACAGTGCAATCAATAAACTTGTGATGATCTGTTATTTTATCACAAAAGTCAATAACTGTGTCGAATGCATCTGTATAAGCTGGCAAGCTGTAAATGTGGTGCATCGAAAAACATAATGTTTTTATTAAAATAAATACTATTTTTGAGAATTTACTAGGTAGGGTTCTCATATATCAGTAATTTCGGACTTAAGTTAACTTTTGCTGGCACAACAACCTAATGGTTGAAAAATGAGAGGAATTGGGTTTAACAGGTGAAATTATGGTTCACTGTATATTATTATTATTTGCTTTTTGTCATAAAATACATATTATTATTTGTTCTTAAAATTTTTATGCATTGTGTCCGAAACCGAATTATCGTCGGCTACTACGATTTGATGCTAAAATTGAGCAGCTTTAGTATGACAAAGGTGTTGTTTCAATACTTTGTTTTGTGCTTTAATAAATACAGAGTATTCCAAATTTATTGATTGCACTGTGTATATACAATAGGTCAAAAAACTATTTGAGGACATTCCAAGCTCGTCAAAAAATGGTTGAAATCAATATGCCCTGTGAGACCCGATCATTCTATTGCCATAGGGTTTTAACTAGAGATGGGCAAACCGGCTCATTTCAGTAAACGGATCCGATCCGAATCACTCGTTCCAGTGAACCGGATCTTTTGAACGGTTCAGTAGCTCAGCGGCTCGCAAAGGCAGAGAAAACTGAAACGAGCGAACGACATGCGTCGTACCTTTCGTATCGTCCGCTCTCTCATTCTTCGTAACTTTCGTATCTTTCACTCTCTCATTCTTCATACATTCATCCCCAGAAACTCACGGTATGGACCTGTGCACGAGTTCACTCGATGACGTTTGAGCGGTGCTGTGTTATTTAGGTGACCATGGAAACGAGTGAATTTTGCACCGCCCAAACGTTAAATTAGTGAACTCATGCACGGACCAATGCACGAGTTCACTATTTGACGTTTGAGCGATGCCGTATTATTTACGTAACCATGGCAACGAGTGAATTCGGCACCGCTCAAACGTCAATTTAGTGAACTCGTGCATTGGTCCATTGACCCATACTCGACCGATTTGCCCTACCCGAACCAAAATGAACTTTTCCTATCAAGTGGGCACTCTTTCTCTCTATCTTCCAAGTGGGCGGGGCAAATTTGTTTGGCTATATCTTCTGAAATTGCGAAGCTGCAGCAAACTGTGTTTGCATGTGTGCCGTGGCACGCAAAGCAAGGCACGTGTCAAGCGTTCTAATAAAGCCGAGAAACGAACGAAGGACAATAGGGCAAAAGAATCGGTTCATTCTTTTTCGGGTCACTTTTTTCTGATCCGTGCTGATCAAATGAACCGACTCTCGCCAAAAAACGCCACGGATCACTCGTTCTTTTGAGTGATCCGGATCTTTTGAACGGATCCGATTCTTTTTGCCCATCTCTAGTTTTAACAGATATAATGAGGCATCAAATTATAGGGTAAATGATGGCTTCGGCACCCTGAAGGTATTTTCGGCAGCACTAACTTATCGTCCTTGTTTCAATTTATCTACGGAACAAGAGTTAACTTCACTGTACTCAACATATTCCTTGAACTATAATCTTCCATGTAAATCACATCTTTCACAAAAATATTATGTAATATGGGTTTTATCGTTAAATGATATAAATGCTTGCGAAAATATCGTCATTCGTGTGCTGCTGAATAAAACAACACAAGAACAGCTTACAAAAACTCACCACTTTAAAAGGTCCAATTCTCCGCTCCAATGCCGATTTTTTCACAACAGCTACGCACCGATCACTTATGCACTGTTGAACTTTTGAGTTGTATATAAAGCACTCGAAAATACTTAATTTTTATGATTCAAATCACAAATTAAAATTAATGCACTTTGATTTCCTCGGCAATCGCTTTTTATTACGGGAAAAGGTTGCCAGAAAACCATATTCGATTGCGGTGTATTTTTTATTCACGATTTAAATTCACAGAAAAAAAATGAACATGACTTATTAATTTATTGGAATTAGGCAATAGAGAATGCATTGGTAACAATAGGGTCCTAAAGCCTTGTCCCAATTTTAGTATCAAACGCTTAAGTTTAGGGCAGGAACACATGTTCACTCAATTTTTAAATGATTTTCATTGATTTAAGTACAAAAAACATTTTTCTATGATTTTTTAGATTTTGTCACGCCCCTTGGTTTAAACTCAAATTTTGGGTATATTTTGTTTTCCGTGTCCCTTCCGAAATGTCAGATAGGAACAACCCCAGTGTTAAAACTATAAGCCCTGTGGCAATTTTGTCGAAAAAGTGAATGTCAAACATGATCACAAGTGTCAAGGTTCATATTTGGAACTAATTTTAAAATTGAATTTAAAAAAGGTTATAGCCGTTATTTGAGCTAGAAAAATTGCTAAAGTAGTTGCAAGAACATGCTCTTTCGTATTATTAAATAAATACAAGAATTCATTAAACATTTAAGGACCCAATTGAGCCTTTTAATACTTTCTTATTTGAAGATTGTAGGGCATAATCTTCAATATACTGAGAAATATATAAATATACGTCTTTAAATAGGTGAACTATATTGGCAACACTCCTGTTGTTCTACAGGCAATCAGAGCATGATGTTTTTGTGTAAAGTCATAAGTGAATTGATTTGCAAAGGGCCAATTCTGATTTTCTCATACACTGAGAATAATAGGAACGCAAATAAATTGTACTGGCAAAGTTTGGATTTTGATCCGAATCCGATAAAATCGTGGAACATCGCAATCGGTATTTTTTTTATGTTACCATTCATTCTCTCGGTAATAACTTGATGATAGAGCGTTCAAGAGCAGCAACCTTCACAGACCACAACCATATCGAGCCATTCAGCGTGTCAGCGAATAGTTCAATTCACGGTGAAATTATTTACCTTTCGAATTTAAAAACAATTGAAAACAAATGTGCAAGTACTGTCGTTGGGGGTGAGATTTGGCCAAAAATGCGAAAGTCCTCATTTATTTTTGAACAAATTTCGCAATTTGACTTGACGTGTTCGGCTAAATATGAGAAAACATTGCAAATTCTGAACAAATAATTGAAATTTGATTATTTTCCTTTAAATTGGAGACGTAAAATTTACCCGAATTCACCCCTTCGAGGGAGTGACATTGGGCCAAACAAACTACACTCAGGAAATTGAACCATCGATAAACATAGGAAACCCTTATGAAAATTAGACAAGAGAAAGAGGATTGAAATTCATAAATTTACGTTATAAAACCAAATTTGAAAACAAAAATATATTTCACGGCAACCTGGACAGGCTTCAAATTTATCCCTCTCATTTACCATTATCACGTCTATCTTTTGATACTATGGGTAGTGATAGGGATACTATCGCTTCTTGAAAAAAGATGGATAAAAGATAGACTATATTACCTTCATCATACAATCTGCAAAATTTTATAGCTATCCCTATCTATCCTATCATTGATACAAAAACCGAAACCAAAATCTTGCGCATAATGAGAAAAATCTAATAGAAATAACTCAAGGTATGTTCTCATGGATATTTTCGGAACGGGCACGATGAGGGGATGACGGAAATCGATGTCCGACGCCACTTTGGAATCCAAGATGGCGGCCTCCGGTTAAGTAAAATCGTTGAAAACTCATGCAATATGAGTATTTTCAGAACGGGCGCGACGAGGGGATGACGGAAGTCGATGTGCGACATGGGTTTTCAACTATTTTCCTTGACCGTATGCCGCCATCTTGGATTTAAAAATGGCGTCGGACATCGATTTCCGTCATTCTCTCGTCGCGCCCGTTCCAAAAATACCCATATTGCATGGGTTTTCAATGATTTTACTGATCCGGAGACTGCCATTCTTCTTCTTCTTCTTTTCTGGCGTTACGTCCCCACTGGGACAGAGCCTGCTTCTCAGCTGTTCTTATGAGCACTTCCACAGTTATTAACTGAGAGCTTACTATGCCAATGACCATTTTTGCATGCGTATATCGTGTGGCAGGTACGAAGATATACTCTATGCCCTGGGAAGTCGAGAAAATTTCCAACCCGAAAAGATCCTCGACCGGTGGGATTCGAACCCACGACCCTCAGCTTGGTCTTGCTGAATAGCTGCGCGTTTATCGCTACGGCTATTTGGGCCCCCGGAGACTGCCATCTTGGATTTAAAAATGGCGTCGCACATCGATTTCCGTCATCCCCTCGTCGTGCCCGTTCCGAAAATACCCATATTGCATGGGTTTTGAACAATTTTCCTTGACCAGAGGCCGCCATCTTGGATTTTAAAATGACGTCGGATATCGTCTATCGACGCCTTGATGTGGGGTGATGCTAAAACGATACATAAAGCTTTCGTATTGCAATAATCGTTCCATCTTTCTAATGGCAAAATGTACGAATTTCTATAGCCCAGATCGCCGCGTGTAGGCAATAAGAACAAATCAAGAGAATCGTGGTCGACCATTCCCCCCTCCGCAACGGTCTATGTATGAAAAAAAAATAAATTTTGTGTTTGAGCCGCAGCGTTTGAGCCTACTCCCCCTCCCCCTAGAGCGTTACGTAATTTGTGGACGGCGCCTTAGTCTGCACAAATTTAGTGGCGTTGTGTATTCAATATGACTCCCAGCTATTCTATTTATAACTGCAGTTGCATGCAATGCTGTTCTCAGTGTAGTCTGTATTTTTCTGCATTGGCCCTTTCAACGGGTAGAATATAATGAGTGACGTTTAAATTCAGGCATTGTCAACAAATACGAAAAGTCACCAATATATAACCTAGTTTTTGTACAGTTTTGAATTGCCGAAGAGAACAATTTAGCTGCCGACAATAGTAATTGCATTGCCGATAAAAGAACAAGTGCCTCGTGACTTCGGTGAGGAAAACTAAATGATTTAGAGAACGAAATAGTGTTTTGTGCATAAAAATTACTAAATAAAGAGTGCTCAAGTGTAGTTCAGGTGTCTCCTGCTAATTGTTGTGCTTCATTATTCTGTATAATTGTGTTCTTCAAAGTTCAGCTGCTTAGGCTGTCGACAATACGTAAGTTCCCCTACTAAGTATGGGTGCCGAAAAGTGCCGTTTCAGGAGAAACTTGCATAGAAAAATGGTCAAAAATTGTATAAATTCTACCATGGCCTACCATGGCTTACTATGGCCTCCACAAGAAACTGCGGTCAAAAAAGATTCACACCCGCACCACATGTATCATGTACAAAACGCTCATAAGGCCGGTAGTCCTCTACGGGCATGAATCGTGGATGATGCTCGAGGAGGACCTGAAAGCACTTGGAGTCTTCGAACGTCGGTTGCTTAGGACGATCTTCGGCAGTGTGCGAGAAAATGGTGTGTTACGGCGATGGATGAACCACGAGCTCGTCTAACTCTACGGCGAACCCAGTATCCAGAAGGTGGCCAAAGCTGGAAGGATACGATGGGCAGGGCTTGTTGCAAGAATGGCGGACAGCAACCCTGCAAAGATGGTGTTCGCTTTGGATCCAGTTGGTACAAGAAGGCGTGGAGCGCAGGAGCTAGGTGAGCGGATCAAGTGCTCATAGATTTGGCGAGCATGGGGCAGAACCGAGCATGGAGAGATGCGGCCACGAACCGAGTATTGTGGCGTGAAATTGTTGATTCAGTGTTATCTGTTTAGATGTTAACTAAATAAATTAAATGAATGTTTGTCGATATGTTCATTCAAATCATTGGACGCAATTCAATGTATATCGTAAAATCATACTATTGTATAGCTGAAGACTCTTCAGTGAAGAGGTAACATTTGCACCTGCAGATCAGGTACTGAACCCAATGACAGTTTTATCGCAAGGCTTACTTACAATACACCATAGTATCATCCAGTTAGGCAATCGATCACCCACTATGCTCCCCAGTGATGAACACCCAAAGCCCCTGCCGGAGCAATTCATTAACGTGAAAACAATTACACACGTCTCGGAGCCCGCAAATTGAAAGCTGGATTTCGTTCCCTGACATCCACTTGGCAAGTCTTATAATCAATGTTGATGCCTCTGGTCCCTCCTCTCATCTCATCGTTTCATATCTTATGCTTTTAAAGTTCTAACTGCTCACACACTGTGCTGCACCTTATTTATCTTGGAACCATTTACACGGACATCCGAGCGCTGTAATTATTATCAACGAGCAGTGGAAAATTAATTTCACCGAGCACACAGATTAGCACAGCGTTCAGATTTTTATGATTTCCCTGTGGACCATGTTCGGCAATTAGTCGTCAGCTTTTCGCCGGCTTATCTTCTCGAGTCGGGAAGTCCTCGGCGCAAAACGCGTCGAAGTGGGCGTTCCGGTAATAAGACTGTCGGTGAACACCCTTCTGCTCAGCTCAGCATTGCCATCTGCCGGGCAAATCCGTCCGCGGGATGTTGATGACTGTGTAATGATAAGTGCCTTGACAGAGGTGAGACTCTGATGAACGATTTAAAAATTTATTACGTTGGTCAATGATGGTCGGGTTTTTTGCTATAGTTTTGACCGTGTAATACTTAAATTGCAGGGTTTTCTAGGTTGATCCACTGCTCCGCATTGCTATGAAATGGTGGGGTTTCACAAGGAAATGACCTGGCTTCTGTATTTCCATCAAAGCTGTGTGTGCCTATCAGAGTAGACCTGTGCACCGAAATATTTTTAATCGGCGGCGTTAGGGCAAACACGCAGCAATTCAGCAAGACCATCCAAATACAAATTCAGCGGCGCACAAGTCTGCGAGTTTGTTTTATGACTACCCCGACACTAGTTTTACGATCTCATGCTCTTAGTGTGGCGTTTGTTAACTTTGGTGGCAACGGTTGCCCGTATTGAAGACGTTCAGATTATCTAAAGAAATCGAGAGCCCGTTTTCGCATTGCATTTCAATTCAATTACAAATGTTTGCAATGGGAGAAGGTCGACGGGGCTCGGTTTTTATTGGCCCCCAGCTCGTGTCTTCTGCTCCATGATGACTAATGGCTACGACGACGGTGTTCAAAGGCTAGCTAAATGCCTTTATGGGGCCAAAAACTAAGACACTTGTGCAAAAAACATAACGGCCAAGATCGAGGTGTGTGGTTTTCAATTTATTATCACTTAGTGTAGATTTTTTAAAGCAGGCAATTAATGCTTCTCCGGTCGTAGTTATTAGTTTGATTGTTCTGCTATTTTTTTCTGTCCATGTTTTGCAGCAGCTCGATAGCCCCATGATACGTGTAGAGATGTAATTAAAAGGTATCCATAACTGGTGGAAAGTTGTTTTTCTAATTTATGGCCATCACTATATCTTTATGACAAGCAAGAGCAGGTCCGCAGTGTAATGGAATGGGTTTATTATAACAGGCCATTGCATCATTTATTTCTGCAGAAGAGTGCGAGCTGATGGGTGGTGAGGGTGAAATGTTTGCTGTTGCAACACCTTAATGATGTGGCAGCGATATAAATCGACAGCGATGGTCTACAAACAAATGGACCATTATGGTATGGATAAATGTGCAGTGGATGCAATCGATGCGATGTCTGATCCATCCTTTATTTTTATATTTAATTCTCTGGTGGGTTATTGATAATTATTGTGTAATGCTACAATTTAACCCAAAAATTGATACCAGAAAGCCCTCTTATATTATAGTACTTGGAAGTATTCATCATCTCATAGCGTGATCTACACTGTAATACCAGCATTCACACTGGAATGACAGAGTCCTCATAGGAATTCTAGGATTCACACTGGAATCTAAGGATCCATACTGAGAACTCCAAATCCCCACTAATATCCCAATATCTAAACAGGTACTGGTCTATTCTAGGATACACATTAGAATCCCAGGATTGGCCTTGGAAACCAAGGACTCAAATTCCAATTCTAAGATCTACACTTAAATCGCAAGATCCTTTACTGTAATACCAAGATCCATACTGGAATCCCTAGGTTCTCACTGAAATGTCATGTTTCTCACTGGAATTCCACAACCCACGTTACAATCCCAGGATCCAATCTGGAATACCATATATTACACTGGAATCCCACGATCTACTCAACAGTCCCGAGATCCACACTTAACTACAAAAAACCACACTGGAATCCCAATATCCACATAAAAAACCTAGGATCCACAATGCCGAAAGGCAATCCACACTAGAATTCCAGGATTCACACTGAAACTCTAGGATACAAACTAAAGCACCTGAAATCTTAGGACCCACACTGAATTCCCAGAATTCGCATTGGAATCCCAGAATTCATTTTAGATTCCCAGTATCCATACTGGATTCCAAGGATCCCCAATGGAATTCAAAGATTTACAAAGGAATCCCAGAATCCACACCGGAACCACAGTATCTACACTGGAATCCCAGGATCCATACTGGAATACAAGGATCCAACTGGAATCAGAGGATCTACACTGGAAACTCAAAATCCCTATGGTACCCCAATATCCTGCGATCACACTGGGAATCCTAGAATTCACAATGTAATCCCAAGATTCAGCTTGGAAAACAAGCACCTATATTTCAATTGCAGGATCCACACTAAAATCGCAAGATTCAAACTGAAATGCCAAAAAACTGGAATCACAAGGTTCACACTGGAGTCCAAGGATCCTCACTTGAGACCTAGGATGCACAATGAATTTCCTGCAATCTCAGGACCCACACTCGAAACCCAGGATCAATATTGGAATCCAAGGATCCCCAATGGAATTGAAGAATCCACATTGGCTTCCGCGGTCCATATTGAAATTCTAGGATTCACACTGGAAACCCAGAATCCACACTGATGTCCACACTAGAATGCCTGGATCCACACAGAAATCCTAGGTTTCACACTGGAATCCCAACATCTACACTGTAAAAACAAATGCTTTATGCTTACAGCGTAACCTAGTGGAAGAAATTTAAATTTAAAACTTTGTCATCTGTCTGCCCTTCAGTTTTTCTTTTTTTTTTTCAACTTTTCCAGAGATATCTTCCATACATTTTGTCTAAAAACATAATTTTATTCATAAAAGCACCTGGTCCATCGGCATCTCGTCTCAGATTTTGGATATAAGCTTCTTAAATTAGTCCATTTTGCTCACTTGATGTTCACTCTGTTTGGCCAGCATATACGACCAAACATAAATGTCCAGGGGATTAAGTCCGGGAGGCTGAGAGGCCACAAAGTCAAATTCTCTCGACACCATGTAGCACAATCACTTTTCAGTAAATATTATTTGCCTTTAAAAAGATTCGCGTTTCTCAGTTAGTATGTATGCTTCAAATTAAACTGAAAATTGTGGCTGCTCAATCAAGGATGAAGGATCACTTGGTGAGCTCGTTTCATGCTTTTTTCTAACTCTATAAAATATATATGACCGCACATTTAATCGTTACAACGGTGGGACATAAATATGATTATTCAACAAACTATGAATGGTTCGTCACTGTAAGTGTCGGTATAAACTCCAATTCATTTTATTTTGTTTTATATTTTCATATAAAATCGCTTGCCTATTACCTTTATTTAAAAAAAAAAAGCTTTGAATGGTTCGGTCTGTTTGTCTGTGCTAGAAGTATAGACTTGCAAAACGTTCATTTAATTCAAAACAGTTTGAATGGTTCGCCACTGTAAGTGTCGGCATAAGAATATTATGTGATGGTCCAGCCAATCGATTTTTTTTTTTCAATTTGAGTAAAATATTGTTACACATGCTTTCGTCCTAACAGCTGTAGGAATATTGGATTTAGCTATTTGTTCAACAAACTTTGAATGGTTCATCACTTCAAGTAACGACATTATTTACTCCTATCAAGTAACGACATTATTTACTCCTCCTCCTCCTATCGTTTATCATGGTCTAATCGCTTATCAAAGTGAATCCTGTGACCCAACGATCCTCCGATTTAACAACCATCCCTCCCAGTAGCTTTTGTGGAGATGCAGAGGAGAACACGGTCTCCAAATAGCAAAGGTTACACACTAACATTCCTTCCCTCAATCCCACCTGACTGCAAGGACGTGGCCTGCGCCGTTGTTGACCATGTATAAATAGAGGTACTGAATTATGCACACTGAAGAAGATTATGGCCAATCCCAGCCGAACTTATAGTTGATTCTTTGTGCATTTTCACTGACTTTGGTCAATCACGGAATAGCAACATTGATATGTGTAGTCAGTTTAAGCTAAGCTAAGCTAAGCTAAGTTTTCTGTAGTGTAGAAAAGTTCAATAACCTAAGTCAAGAGGTTAAGTGCGGTCAAGTTTATGAATAACAAAAGGTTGTTGTGATGTGTTTGTTGTGAATTGTTGTGTGGAGAATTTTGGTTAATGCGTCGAACAGCCGGCTTTTAATGGCCCAAGCTCGGCACACCGCATCAACTCGTTAAACGCTACTCTTGACCCTACGCTTCAGCGTTCAAAAGTCCCGGTTCGAGGGGAAGTTCGAAAGAGAACAAATCGTTCCGACAGAGCGGCTACCACCATTTCTTTTATCACGTGGAGAGGCCACGTGTCAAGCCATCGACGATCCTTACCGTCGTTAACTGCGTCATCCGTCTCCGACGTATGTAATTTCCAGCTTGCGACACATCATTATAAGCTTAAACCGAAAAGTCGCATTTCGTTGCGGTATTAGGAATGGTAGTTGCAATACCACTATCGTCAATGCGCTAAATCCGGAGTTCTTCTTTGGCGTCTCCTTCATCGTCCGGCAGTTCTGCTTTCAGTGTTGCCACATTTTTTCCAATTCTCATTTGAGTTTTCGGCTGAAAAAATCTCTTTTATCCTAATTCAACCTACAAAAATCTTAGTTAAAATCTGTGTTGCAAAAATTTTCATTTTTTTATGTTTTAGTTCAAAAAGACCCTTTACAAACGTATTTCGGCTGTTCTTGGCATGTCAACAATTTTAAGTTCGAACTTATTCTTCTAGATGTAAAATAAAGATGTATAATTGTTTTTAAAAATTTAAAATACTTGATTTTTTGAGAAAAACTAAACAGAACAATAACTTTTCTGATTTCTTCCAAAAACCTTGTACTTAACTCGTGATATATCATAAAATCTCAAAAAAAAAATTATCTCAGAAATCTGTGATCTGTGATCACAGATATCTGTAGGCAAGAACAGGAAAAAATCTGTGTAATTACAGATAAATCTGTGTATGTGGCATCACTGTGTGCTTTATCGTCGCTTTCATCACCGTCGCGTCTGCTTTGCCGGCGGCTATCATCGCAGCTTCTGGAAGGGTTCATTAGTTAAAAAAACGAGCAAACTAACCATGCGCATACGTTAAGTATTCCACACAACTAACCGAGCTCGAAGAATAGAAAATGATTGATCCTATCGATAGAAGTAGTTTAGGAAATCCGCACGCACACATATTAGAGAAAGTAGGAAGAAGAATGATGAGAAAAGGAGCACACAAACATGAATAGAAGCCTAGGTTATAAAATTTTAATAAACTTCCAAATGTTTTGATGTTTACCTGTCTGGGAAATCAGTCTCTCCACTCACGTGTCTGAAGAGGACAGGAAAATTATAATTAGTGAGTTCTTCCAGTGATGATACTTGTGAGAGGTGGTCGAACCCGCTCCCTAACCACCTTGATGACTGCTGGGTACCGACGGATGAATGAAATTTCACTTCACCCCGTGGGATTTCAACCGCCGGAATTTGTCGCTCACCTCACGAAAACCCCCTCTCTCTCCGCTACGTCGTGCGCGGTAAACAAACAACAAATGACAGCAAGCCGACATCATGCGCGTCGGTTACACTATATACGAGGCTAAACCTGACACCCATACCAATACACAGAATGCACATAGTGCGCACCTACACAACGATGAAAGATACGACGGGAAAGTTTTTGGAGAGATTGATTCTCAACAGGCTAGTATCGTATACGGAGAGTCCGGATAGCCTGTCCAACAACTAGTTTGGATTCAGAAAAGGTAAATCTACTCTGGACGCCTTCCAGTCGGTCGTTCAGACAGCTGAGGTGGCAATCGAGGATAAAAGGAGCGGCATCCGTTACTGCGCGGTTGTCACTCTGAATATGAAGAATGCGTTCAACAGCGCAAGCTGGGAAGCAATAGCACACGTGCTCTACCGCCTCAAGGTACCGGTGCAGTTGTGTAAGCTTCTAGAAAGCTATTTTGATGATAGGATTCTACTGTATGACACAGAGGAAGGGCAGAAAAGCGTTCGAAATACCGCGGGAGTACCTCAAGGTTCAACTTTGGGCCCGCTGTTATGGAATGCGATGTACGATAACGTACTGAGGCTGCCCCTTCTGACAGGTGTTAAGATTGTTGGCTTTGCCGACGATATCACCCTAGTGGTCTATTGTGAATCGATGGAGGAAGTAGATTTGACAGCAGCGCACTCTATTTCCATTGTTGAGGAATGGATGAAGTCTAGGAAACTAGGACTGGCCCGTCCAATACTGAGGTGGTGGTGGTCATCAAACATAAGGCCGAGCAACGGGCGCTTATCTTGGTAGGTGATTGCACCAGAGTCCAAGCGATTCCTTAGGCATCTTGGGGTAATGATCGATGACTAGCTCAGCTTCGCTAGCCACGTTGAATATGCCTGTAAAAAGGCATCTACGGCTATAGCGGCGCTTTCGAGGATGGTGTCTAACAGCTCTGCTGTAATTGCCAGGAAACGCAAGCTACTGGCAAGCGTGGCGCTATCTATACTAAGGTATGGAGGACCAATCTGGTCAAAAGCGCTTAGAACGAGCAGAAACCTAAAGCGGTTGAAAAGCACGTACAGGATAATGTGCTAAAGAGTATCAAGTGCATACCGGACGGTATCTAAAGAGGCCGTGTGCATCATAGCCGGAAAGACGCCCATCGGGCTCATCATCAAGGAAGATGTTCAATGCTTCAACCAAAGGGGTACCAGAGGAGTCCACGACACGAGTAAAGAGGAAACGCTCAGAAGCTGGCAGCAGGAATGGGATAACTCCACTAAGGGTAGATGGACCCATCGGCTAATACCAAATGTGTCAGATTGGTATAGTAGAAACCATGGGGAAGTGAACTTCCACCTGACGCAGTTTCTGTCAGGACATGGTTGCTATAGACAGTACCTGCATAGGTTCGGGCACTCAGAATCTCCTGCGTGCCCCAATTGTGCTGGTGTGGAGGAAACAGCGGAGCATGTCGTATTCGATTGCCCCCGTTTCATTGTTGTGAGAGGTCGCATGCTCACTACATGCGGAGGGGAAACGTCCCTCGACAATATAATAGAGAGAATGTGTGCGGATGCCGAGTGCTGGAATGCAGTAACTACGGCTATCACTCACATTATGCTAAAATTGCAAAAGATGGCTGCAGAGGATTAGCTCTGCCGAATCTGGTCCCTTGTAACATTGTTTCAGTCGGCTTGGAGAGGCAGTTTGCCTAGGCTACTTCTGCTACACGTGTTGTGCTATATGCACAGGCCCCTCCCCGAAGAAATACCGTAAGGTGGTTCCGGGGAGGTAATGGTCTGAGGCCAAAGGTAATGTCGATGCACTGTACACTACTTGAGTAATTCTAAAAGAATTGCTCAAGTACAGTGCATAGGCAGGTTTGAGCGGGTCGTCGTTGGTGCGTCATCCCCGCATTCCCTGAGTTACCTTCTCAGGGGATCTGTTTGCAGATTTCCCACTTGTAAAAAAAACACAACGATGAAAAGCTGTATTCAAACTTATTGAACACCCTGTAAATTTATTTTAATTATATGAATAAGCAAATAATTGCAAATTCAAATATCTCAAATATACACTCCCTTGCACAATCTTTTGCTTTACAAATTTTGGTTTACCCCTTCAAAAACATACAAATGTGTTTTGTTCATATCTCTGTGATTGTCTAACTGAAACCCTCTATTGCGCATTCGAAAGGCAATAATGAGTTAACCTTACTTCGTAGGTTTTTTTTGACACGAATATTGTTTGAATTTTGTTTACTATAATTTTTACTTAAAGCTGTGACATTTTCAACGATTACACTGGAAAAACATGGCGAATTTTCTTTGCATGGAATCGACCAAATTTAAAAAAAAAAAAGGTAATAAGACTGTTCTCTTAAATTCTTTGAAGAGAACTTACGAATTTTTATCGGAAAAATCTTAAAACTGTTTAATCGATGACATATTCAAACGCAAATTAAAAGGCGCACATAATTGGTATAAGACTTTACAGAATTTTTGTGTTTTAAGTAAGCTCTAGGCAGTTTTGAACGAAGAATCGGAAAATGAAAAAAACTTAACAAAACCATATTAGTCTATCAGTTGCCATGAACTTGTGTCTCAATATGCCCAGGTGCTGCATCTGCCCTGCACTAACCCAAGTTCACCTTGAGTTTGCAATTGCGCCCGTCGCTTCCTTAAAAGGCATTTTGCGGCCAAGCACTCCATACACATCCACATCCGATCCCAGCGCCGTCCGTAACCTAATGCGAACTAATCCTGTTTGTCCACGGCTAATTAAAACCGCTCACTCCGGTCTACAATTATCGACATGCTCATGAGCCGTATCGGGCTCCCTTTTGTAAGCGGTTCGCTCACGTCGTTGAGTTGAACCAGTGGTGCTCAAGCTGCAGCATATTGCGGGACAAATCACGTTTTTTCATTCAAGATGCGAAGCCAGTATATTATCAAGATGTTTTTACAGCAGCGGGGTTTAAATTGAAGATAAAAATTTTCTTCTAATTAAATGGAAATAGTTAGAATAGCCGACTTTAGCCAGTGATGAGCGATATCTGATAATAATGTTGTGGAACTAGGAATGAAATGAGTGAACCCAACAAATAGGAAAACTTACGTTTTGTCGGCAGCTGCTTGCTGAACTTTTAAGAAGGCAATTTGACGCAACAATAGAGTACAACAATTAGCAGGAGACACCTGAACTACACTTGTGCACTCTTCGTTTTTTAATTATTATACATAATACATAAAATATAGAAGATTAAGAGAACAAAATAGTGTTTCTCTTAATCTTCTATATTTCCTAACCAAAGTCACGAGGCACTTGTTCTTTTATCGGCAATGCAATTACTATTGTCGGCAACAAAAATGTTCACTTCGGCAATCCAAAACTGCGCAAAAACTAGTTTATGTGTTAGTAACATTTCGTATTTGTTGAAAATTTCTGAAATTAAACGTCACTGATTATGTTCTACTCGTTGAAAGGGCCAATGCAGAAAAATACAGACTACATTGAAAAAAATAAATTGCAGTTATATAATATCGAAGAGTAAAATTGAATACACAACGCCACTAAATGTATGCAGACTAAGGCGCCGTCCACAAATTACGTACCGCTCTAAGAGGAGGGGGAGTATGCTCAAACGTTGCGGCTCAAACACAAAATTCATTATTTTTTTATGCAAAGACCGTTGCGGAGGGGGAATGGTCGAAAATTGTACATTTTAACGTTATGTCATAAATGGACGCTGCCTAATTTCGTTTTCATTTATTTTATTTAAATTTTTTTTTATTCAATCTCACTATGGCAGCATTTCGGCTGTATAAATTGTCATGTCATGGTTATAAACTTGCAGCAGGTACGAATCCAACCTAGAAGTTGCAGCGTGACGTCATGGTTAATTGATTCATAATATTGTGCTCTGCAAGAAAAATCCACGGAACGCGATTTTCGAATTACTTGAATTTCAGAGTTGCGTTTGAATGGGTTACATGCATGCTCCTATTCGCTACTCGCACATGCGCTACTGTCTGCGGCTTTTTTCAAAAGTTCTCGAAACCAAAAATTCGTGTACTCTTATGAATTCGAATCATATTAGTAGAGGAACCTCAAAGTTTGAGCCAAAAATATCCAGATTCAGAGGTGGCGCAAGCGTCTTGAAGGTGAATTTTCAAGTTATAAAAAATGGCCTTCAGTGAAGTCACCATAACTTCGGTAATTTCAGCACCATTACCTTGAAAATTATTTTTTGAAAACTTTGTAGAACATCAAATATGTGTAAAATCAAAACTAGTTTCAAAAAAAATAGTTTAATCCAAATTTTTTCTCTTTTTACTAAAAAAAATATCTTTGTTTGACCATAACTTCATGAATACTCAAACGATTTCAAATCTTTGTGTATGGTTTTGAAGCTTATTTAATTTTGTTCAAACTACGCCACATTCACTGTTTTGACCAAGTTAGTCAACAAAAACCACACAAAAACATGATTTTTAACGAATTACGCCAATTTTTTTTAATTTTTGTCAGTTTATCAATATTTTTAAAGCTGAAACAGGTTTTCCTCTTTGTTAAATCTTTGAAAAGGACTTGGCAACAATTTCTAAATATTTTTGAAACAATAATATATATGCACATGTTAAAAAATATATGCACTATTCAACTTGCAATTAAAACCAAAATCCAAAGAAATTCGATTTTTTCTTAGTTTTTGTTACAAAACTAAGCAAAAAACATTAAAAAAAAAGTTGTATGAACAGTTTGTAAACAATTATTTTTTGCTTCAAAAACATGTATAAAAATTTTAAATCGGGTAAGTATTTATGAAGTTATGGTCAAACAAATATGATTTTTTCAGTAAAATTAAGAAAAAATTGGAGAAACTACTTTTAACAACACACTTAAAAAAAATTACGGATTACGGTGAAATTTCACCGTAATCTCAACAGCTGAAGCTTCGGTGAAAAATCACCGAACATTCTGTAAAATCTTTGAACGAGATCATAAAGAAAAATAAGAAAATGGCTCAGACCGGGAATCGAACTCCTGACCTACCGATCAGGAAGTAGGCTTACTACCACTAAGCCAGCTTACACTGCTTGTTGGTGGTGTGCAAAACTGCAACAAAAGGAAGCTCATGCCTGCCAGAGCGACTGTCACACGATTTCACAGAAGTTCGGTGAAAATAATGCTGTTACCGAACTGTTCGTTAGTATTTCACAGGGTTACAGTAAAATTGTTTGTTTCACGGATCTTTTCCGGTAAAATAATAGATTTCACGGATTTTCTCCGGTAAAATGTTTGATTTCACGGATTTTGTCGGTAAAATAGTAGATTTTACAGGAAAATCTGTAATTTTGTTGTTTACAGTTCAATTTCGGTGATTTATTTCACAGGATACTGCGATTTGTTTTAAGTGTGAAAGACTTATTTCGATTTGGGACAAATTTGATGTTGTACAAAGTTTTCATAAATTTAATTTTGAATATACTTTAGCATCATTATATTCAAAATAAAATTTTCAAAATTGGTTAGAAATAACCGAAGTTATGGTTACTTCACTGAAGGCCATTTTTGTAACTTGAAAATGCACCTTCAAGACGCTTGCGCCACACCTAAATCTCAATATTTTTGGCTCAAACTTTGAGGTTTCTCTTCTAATGTTATTTGAATTCAAAACAGAACACGAATTTTTGGTTTTGAGAATTTTGAAAAATAAGCCGCACCCTAGTGCTTATGCGCAAAAAATCACTAAAAGATAACGCGAAAAATATTTGCATGGCGAAAAACATATAACGAATTGTTTCTCAAAATTGGGAACTATTTTCGAAAAAATATTTGGTACCGGTTGTACCTGATGATAATGACTATCACACCTACCAAATATTTTTTCGATTAATGCTTTATTCACGAAAAATTTGTAGTTAGATTCCTTTCCACAAACAAAATGAAACGAGAAAACTTCTGCTAATCAACTGTGGACAAGAGCAAAGCAGGTAATCCATTGCGCGTAAGGGCGCGGCCAGGGTAGACGCGAATTGCGAAGCTAAGCGAAAATTGCACGGAAAGGAATAACAATTATTAATAATGAAGGATTTCGCGGCGCTCATTTTAAATCCACATCCAGCGGCGGCGGTAATGCGCAGAAGATATGCGCGTAATTCAAACGCAACGTCAAATTTCAAGTTGGCTTGGATTTTATCGTTCTTCAAGGACGCAAATGTTCATATTTGGTAAATCTGAAACATTTGGTGATTTTCATTATCACTGCGACGGTATATCGACATTTTCATATAATCGTTACGTGGATTTATCTTGCAGAGCACAATATTGCAGGGCTGGTAGCAGTCAGACAGCAAAATAAAAGTGACTTTAGTGACCAAAATGATCAAAAAAGTAACCAAATAGTGACCAAAAAGTGGCCTAAAAGTGACTTGAAAACTACAAGTACCGTCAAACGGGGTAACTTGCAACAGTTTTCAACTTCAAAGCTATATGGATGAAAAATTTGAGGATTCCGATGAGACAAAAACCATTTAGTATCCTAATCGCCACGTGAAGAATACCACGCGGTATAAATTTTATCAGTATTTGGTTTTCTGGGATCAGGAGAGACGAAAAATATACATTTTTCATGCTACCCCTGATGTGGGGTAACATGCAACACACAGTGCTACCTGAAGTACACTATTGAAAACTTAACCTATATCGTGTTATTATGATCATATAATAATTTTCTGCAATAAAAGTATGACGATAATTAGAAACGGCTACTGTACTCTTACAAAACTAATTATTATTGATTGAATTATGAGTATTAAACCAATTTGATTAAAAATTTCATTAGTATTGCATAGGGTGTCCACACGAGGATATTCTAGCATATTATAAGTCTTGACAATAATTGGAAGACCATTAAAACGATTTGAAGCAAATTTTCTACAAATACAATTGTAATTTAGGATATGCTTCACATAACTTATTGTTTATACAAATTCAAATCAAAGCGACGTATCACATATTGATATGTATATTTTAAAATGGTCTCTATTGGTGTTCTAAAACAACTTTTAGTGTACTTCATGCAGAAAGTCCCCAATGGCAGATCTGCAAATTAGTTTTTTCACAGATTTTCAATTGTTTCATTATTTTCATGAACAAAATAAATCTAAATCTAATAATAATGCGATTCATGTAAATTTTTCAATATATAGTACTAACCGTGTATTGAATTAATTGCGGTACAAAAATTACAAAGTTACTGAACAAATTTATGTTCAATTTTGCCTTTTCATGTGTTTTCTATGATAAACGGCAAAAAAAATATCAAACAATTGAGATCAAAATAGCTGTTGCAAGTTACCCCATAAGGGTAGTCAAAAAGGTTTTTGAATTTTTATAGTGTTTAAGCATCAAATTCTCAAAACTTTTATATTGTTAATTAATACACTACTAAGTACTGTAACTGTTAGCAAATGCCTCGAATTACAAATTTAAACCGGTTTTGTGGTACGAAGAACGTTTTTCAGCATAAATTTCATGCAATTCAATGTTTAATATGATTTTCACCTCCAGCAAACCAAGCAAAAAACAAACAATTCCCAAACCCTTGCCAAAATCTTCTGTTGTATACCTGAGGTCAATAAGTGGCGGAATACATTTTAAAAATTAAACTCAATGCTGAACCAAACGATAATTCGGTTACATGTCGAAGTGTTGCAAGTTTCACCCCTGTTGCAAGTTACCCCGTTTGACGGTATTAGTCTTTTTTTGCGTTTATTATAGAGGCTTTAAATTATTGAATTATTTGCCTTTTAAAAAAGATTTAATTATTTACAATAATTCAAACAATTTTGCTCTTCTGAGAAACGCTAATAACTTTCCTTCTGATTTTCTGTCATTCTTCAAAATGTTTTTCATTGATTTAGCTAATCCTATTTTGTCTCTTAGACTTTTAAACTGATTACAATGGATTAGAATGTGTTCTATGCTGTTCTATTTTTGACACATGCTGCAGACTGGAGCTGATGTTTTATCGAGTATGTGACCTTTGGTGTGTCGACTGTACGACAACTAGTTAAACATTTTTGTTCTGCAAGAGCTGATCTGTCGATCCATTTTGCAGTAGCAGGCTTAATGACTCTAAGCTGATTTTCAGTTGATTCATTCAGCCATGCTTCATGACATTTTGAATAAACGAGATTTCTGAACCATTCAACTAAATCTTCTATCGGGGTTCCTTCTTTTAGGGGTCGACTGATTCGTCCTCGTTTGGCTGCTTCGTCGGCGGCTTCAAATTTCAAATATTTCGTAACAGTTATCTGTCCGAGATAAGACTTGATTGTCATAAATGGTCAAAAAGATAACCTTTTTCGAGATTTCATTTATCATTATTTACGAGACGAACATTAGCTTAAAATAAGGTTACTATGTTATATCTCTGATTTCAGTTTAAAAAAAATAAATACATGAACTTTGGTAAACAAATTCGTGATAGAATTCTAAACAAAATTCCTGTACATGATGAACTTACTGGCAAGATTTTGAAGTAGAGATGCAAAATGAATTACTTAAAGCATTTCTTAACAAAGCTGTGGAATAAATCGAGGAAAAAGGTTTGGTTGTAGACAAAATTGTGGTGAAAATTGAGAATAAATTTCAGTAAATTTTGAAAAATTCCGGACAGAATTCAAAGTTCAAAAACAAACGAAAAATAGAAACTCATGCTAAATTTGTGGCAGAATTTCTGTAAAATAAAGAATCCAAATGAACAATAACTCCAGAACACAATTGATTATTAACGAACTCGAGGAAAGAACAAATTAGTTGAATGTCGTATATAAAGAATTAGAATTTCATGAGCATTTCAATAAATCAGTGGCGACTCGTAACCTCACTTTCTACCTGTTCTTGCCTTGCCTTGATGGCTACAGCGTAGCATCACGCCATTGCCGGGCGTATTGTAGAGCTCCATCTTTGTCGGTCTTGGGCGAAACTTCTCCAGTTGCCCCGAACGTTTAGGGTCGCCAGGTCCTCTTCCACTGCGTATAGCCAGCGTATTCGTGGTCTTCCCCGAAGCCGCCGACCTCTACCTGGTTCCCTGCTGAATATTATTTTCGCAATTCTTTATTCCGACGTTCGCACTAAGTGACCAGCCCACTGAAGTCTGCCGTATTTTACACGATTGATAATATTCGCATCTTTGTACACTTGATACAACTCGTGATTCATGCGTCTGCGCCACACACCATTTTCGAGTTTCCCACCGAATATTGTCCGCAGCACTTTACGCTCGAAAACACCGAGAGCTTTCCGGTCTGACTCTTTCAACGTCCACGCTTTGTGCCCGTAGAGAGCCACCGGAAGAATCAATGTTTTATACAGGGCGAATTTTGTTTCGGTTTGCAAGCTGCGGGACCTAAGCTGGTTACGTAGTCCGTAAAAGGCCCTATTCGCAGCCGCAACACGTCTTTTCACTTCGCGGGAAACGTTGTTGTCACATGTCACAAGTGTTCCAAGATAAACAAATTCTTCAACAACTTCAAACACATCCCCATCAAACACTACCTCAGCACCTACACCACCATGCCTGACTCTATCTCTACCTGCAACCATGTACTTCGTCTTGGTAGAATTGATGGTCAGGCCTATCCTCGCTGTCTCCCTCTTCAGAGGCACGATGGCCTCTTCCTTTGACCTGCGATCGATTCTAATCAGGTCTATATCGTCCGCAAAGCCAAGGAGCATGTGCGACCTTGTGATAATAGTGCCATTTCTTTGCACACCTGTTCTACGACTCTAAAAATGACTATTTCGGCAAATTTAGATTATAAATCAAAAAGTTAATTATTGAAATCGTCCTTTCTAACAAATCTCTACTCATTACATGCAAATTTGTTGCTGAAATTCAAGAATTTCTAATCGTGGAACAGGTAGATTTGAGGTTAGGGAATCGCCACTGCAATAAATGAATTATTGAAAATAATCACATTAATCAGTGGCGACTCGTAACCTCACGTTTTATCTGATCTACGACCCTGAATTTTGCAAATTTAAATTATAAAGTAAACAGTAAACGATAGAAAGCACATATTTGTTGCTGAAATTCATGAACAGGTGGATTTTGGGTTAGAGAATAGCCACTGACAACACTGTTGATTAATTATTATCGTCCAACAATGTTCTATCATTCATTATGGAATCATGTAGGGGTGATCGGGGCAATATGGGCCGCCTAAGGAAAACATCATGGAATGCATAGAAAAACAGCAAAAAATAGGGTTTTAATGCAAGTGACTTGTACTATAAAATGTTATCTTCCATGTCACGTCGATAATTAATGTTAACATCAACTTGCAAATTATTTCCGGAACTTTTTGGAAAACCATGTTTTTCGACGTGGTCACCAACCATATGGGGCATTATGAGCCACCCTACGGGGCAGTATGAGCCACCTCATTCAATCGAATGATTTTTATTTAAAACAGTATAGAGAAGAGTTAGTGGTGAAGAGTACATTATTGGAAAGGAAATTGTATTAGCTCTGCTTGAAATTATTGATTCTAGCGGCTTATTTTTTAAAGATACCTAATAAATAGTAAACAGACCATGTTATACTAGTACTAAATTGCGATACTTGGTTCAACATATTTTCTAGTAAAGTGTTCCACTTGTTATGGTGCATAAAGATGACTATGCAGTAAAAAAATAATCTGGTTTATTTAGGCAATGTATTTTTATGTTCAAAACATCGCTTGTTTTGCTTAAATCTAGGTGGCTTATTTTGCCCCGCCCCTTCATCTTGAAAATAACATATTGTTTTTCAATAATTTTGTTTACGAACAAATCTAATTTCGCTCACGAACTGTTCATTATGATCAGAAGTTTCAATGGATTGGTAAAATTTATCAGAATTATAAATATAATTGTCTTATAGGCTTAAGGTGGAACATCTCGGAATCCAAAGATGGCCGGCACAATGGCCGACTTCTCTCCCTACTCACGTTTTCAAAGGCACAAAACTGGAGAAATAGTTGGCAAACGTTCCTGATCTTCTTATTTTAAGCTTTTTGCTAGTGCACAAAGCCAAAATAAAAAGTGCAATGTTGTGGGATGCTTTCTTCGCGAGATTTGTGGCTTTGAAGTTTTAGTGCAATCTTAGAAGCTGATTCAAAAATGTTTCACCTTAATTAAAAACTGCCAAGATTATAAGCTTTTCATGGCGGAGGACAAATTTGTACATTTGTGTAAATATCTTGAGTGTTCAAACGAATATTCTTACGGTTTTTATTGTGGTGGCTATTTGAGGCATCCTTTAGCAGATCCTAATGACACTAGATATTAAAACACTGTTTTTGAGGTCAAAACCGGGGTGGCTCATATTGCCCTGTATGTTCATATTGCCCCCATGCGGTTAAAAGCTTGGTCACACTAACCGCACGGCCACGTTGGAATTTCTGATGTGATATCTGAAATGATTTCCAGCAAAAATAGTACTTGCTGTTGAAGTCCTGGACGAATTTCTGACAAACTTTTATAATTTATTTTGGTTGTTATTCTTAGCTGTCTCTGGCTTATCTTCCGGAGGAGTTTTGATGATGTTTATTTTCAGAAACCTGGTTTTGGATTTCTTGTATAGCCATAAATTACTCATATCAGATATTGGTTCTGGTTTTTGCCAAAATTTAATAAAATCTTTCGGACAACAAATTTATCCTAATGTTGCTTTCTAAGTTTTGCCAAAATGTTCTCCAAAGTTTTTCCAACGAAATTTTTAAATTATTTTATCGGAAATGTCTACCTAATATTCACTTGAATTCTTCCAAAAAGTAAGCTGGAAGGGCGGTGATGAACCAGTCTCGGGCTGAACCTCCCCATAATAAGGATTCAATAATATAGTTAGCCAGGAGTCTCTACTTTTCTTGATTCAAGAATCTTGACACTTTGATTTCAAAATCACACTTTTCTTGTCTTTATAATATCAAAAATCTGTTTCTTGTTGTTTTTGTTTGAAAAGCTAACCCAGCCTTAAATTTCATTATCATCAGATCACAAAAAAAGTGACTTTAGTGACCATTTTCCTGAAAAAAGTGACTTTAGTGACTTTTTGTTGGAAATAGTGACTTTTTAGTGACCAGGTCGAAAAAAGTGACCAAGTCACTTAAAAGTGACTTGCTACCAGCCCTGATATTGTCTGCGCGTTTCTGCCGCCGCTGGATGTGGATTTAAAATGAGAGCCGCAATATTGTCGGCGTGGTGAAAAGTTAGAAATGGTTCCTCGCCGAAAATGAGTTTTTTCTCAGATCTTATGCGAGATACCTAACTTCGGAAGTGATGCCTTCGATTCGCATCTGGATGCGTTCGATTGCGTTCTACTTCCGAAGTAGGGTATCTTCTGAGAAAAGATCCAACTTTGACGAAATGCATTATCTAACAATTTACAATATTATCCTTTTTACCCGCTCCTGATCCACACCATCCGTCCCCATTCAAACAACACTCATGACTTATGTCGTTCAAGGGTGGAGGACGGCTGTCAAATGGGAGTAAAATTGAGGAACCACCAACCTAAGTTCAGAACCAGTTTTAAGGCTTAACGCAGAAAAGAGAAAATCATTATTCGCAAAATTGCAGTAAATCAATGCGCTTGAAAAATATTGTTTGAAAGCAGTTATTTGCCACGTGCTACTACAGAGCACTGTTGGTAATTTAATCAGCAAAATTCCTAAAATAGATGTTTTCGAGAAAAATTATTACGCTTTTAACATTGTTTGGTCGTAATATTGTATGGATGTTTACATTTTAGGGCCAGCGACACGTTGGGATAGCAATAAAGAGCCGCCAGTACCTCCCTTGATGTCGTTAGTTTTTAATAAATCATCGAAAAAAGCTTTAAAAAGGCCTTTTTAAATTGTCACTTTTGAGATTTCATAGATAATCTCGCTTATTGAAAAGCTCTAGAAAACTTGAGAGGAACACGATTATCTTGATTTGTTCTTATTGCGAATCAATTCTACACGCAGCGAGCAGGACTATCGAAATTCATACATTTTTTCTTTAGAAAGATGGAACGATTATTGCAATACGAACGCTTTATGTATCGTTTTAGCATCACCCCATATCAAGACGTCGATAGACGAGGAGTGTGCGCACGAGCCTATCGATTGCAAGGTCCTTGGTTCGATTCCAGGTTGCCGCGAAAACTATATTTGTTTTCAAATTTCGGTTCCATAACGTAAATTTATGAGTTTCAATCCGATTTCTTGTGGCGAATTTTCATAGGGGTTCCTATGTTTATCGATAGTTCATTTTCCTGAGTGTAGTTTGTTTGGTCCAATGTCACCTTCTCGAAGCGGTGAGTTTGGGCAAATTTTCAAATTATTCCTATTTAAAGGAACATAATCAATTATTTGTTCAGCATTTGCAACGTATTCTCATATTTAACCGAACATATCAAGTCAAATTGCGAAATTTATTTAAAAATAAATGAAGACTTACGCATTTTTGGCCAAATCTCACCCCCAACGACGGTACTTGCACAGTTGTTTTCTTTTTTTTTAAATGCGAAAGGTCAAGAATTTCACCATGAATTGAACTATTCGTTGACAAACTGAATGGCTTGATATGGTTTTGGTCTGTAAAGGTTGCTGCTCTTGAACACTCTATCATCAAGTTATTACCGAGAGAATGAATGGTATTATTAAAAAAAATCCGTTTGCGAAGTCCCACGATTTTTTTTTGGTTTATGAATAGCACTCTTCGAATATGGTTCAATCAGCTAATTCGGATCAAAATCCAAACCTTTCCAGTAACTTTTAAGGTTCATATTATTCTCAGTGTATGAGAAAATCAGAATAGACACTTTTCAAATCTACTCACTTTTGACTTGACACAATTACATCATCCACTGATTGCTTGTAAAACAACAGGAGTGTTGCCACAATAGTTAATCTATTAAAAACGTATATTTTATATGTTTCTCAGTACATTGAAGTTTATGCGCTACTATCTTCAAATAAGGAAGGTATTTAAAGGCTCAATTATTACCCATGCATGCTTTGTTGCCCCATTCCAATAAATTAATTGTTCGATCTTTTCTGTGAATTTAACCCGTATAGGCCTGAGTGAAAGCAAAAATACTAAAACCCTTACCACTCAGCGAATACTTAACGCATTCAAATAATTTTTTGTCAGTATACTGGCCCACATATCTAGTTTCTAAAAATGGCCGGAGGAACTCGGGAATACACCTGTAGCCAGAGTTATTGCGGTGGGTCACTGGGTCAAGTCGGGTAGAAAAAGGCGATTTTTTGGGACATGCCAAGTTATCTTTATTTATTTTCAATGGCATTAATTTTATTTTGTATAAATCATTAAGATCTGATATTCAAAATTATAAATTAATAGTTTTGCACCGTTTAGAGTGTACCAGATGCGGCCACTCGGATTTAATATCTTGAAGAACCGGCTCTAGATTTGTAAGGTATTAAACCGTTTCAAATCTCTAAAAGTATAGATCGAACATAATAGTTCACTAAAATGCATTTCCATAAGCTTGACACAAATGTTAAGATACAAATTGTGCACTTTATCATAAATTTAAGGCATCGAGGGGTCCCAAAAATGGTTATTTGTAGGATCAATCAAATGCAGTTGATATAATTATTCAATTTAATCGATTATCAGAAGGATTACGCTGATGCGTTTTTCTTTAAACTCCTTGATATGGTGGCCACATTATATCCGATTCTGAAAATTATCTGTGACTTGAAATTTGCCTACCTCCAGGGGCACAGAAGTACAAAACCCTTGTCACCTGACCTGACCCAGTGATCCATCGCAATAACTCCGGCCACAGGAACATTCCCGAGATTCTTTGACCACTTTTAGAAACTAGATGTTTGTACGAGTTTACTGACAAAATATAATTGAAATCCGTTAAGTATTCGCAGAGTGGTGAAAGTTTTAGTAATTTTTCTTTCACTCAGGCCTATACGGGTTAAATCGTGAATAATAAATACACCGCAATTGAATATGGTTTTCTGGCAACCTAGTGCAGTAATAAAAAGCAGGGCTGTGCACAAGGCCGATTTATCGGTATCGGCGATACCCAATTGATTAAATATCGGTATCGGCGATATATCGGATTTGACATTATCGGTATCGAACCGATACCCGATAATATTTAATAAAGGGATTTTTAAGCAATATCGACTATTTTGGCTTCATTTGACAACAACTGTTGTATCATGAAGTAAAATATTTGAATTTTGTAATTATGGTATGTTACATTTAACGGATATCTAAAATTCCGTTAAGCTAGTTTTAACAAAATCATTGAGTGTTGTCCTAATTATCGGACGGACAATAGTTTTATCGATATCGGAAAATATCGGGTCGGCAAATATCGGATATCGTATCGATACAATCGAGCCGATAATATCGATATTATCGATAATATCGATATTTGCACAGCCCTAATAAAAAGTGATTGCCGAGGAAAACAAAGTTCATTAATTTTAACTTGTGATTTGAAGCATAAAAATTAAGTATTTCCGAGTGTTTTATAGACCAATCAAAAGTTTAATTGTGCATAAGTGATCGGTGCGTAGATTTTGTGAAAAAATTGGCATTGGAGCGGAGAATTGGACCTTTCGGAGTGGTGAGTTTTTCTTAAACTGTTTTTGTGTTGTTCTATTCGGCAGCTTAAGAATGGCGATAATATCGTAAGCATTCATTTCATTTAATAATACAACCCATGTTATATCATATATTTTTTGTGAAGGATGTGATTTATATGGAAGATTATAGTTCAAGGAACATGTTGAGTACATTGAAGGTAACCCTTGTTCCGTAGATAAATCCTAACAAGGACGATAAGTTAGTGTTGCCAAAAATACCCTCAGGGTGCCGAAGCCATCATTTACCCTATAAACATATTAATTTATTCAGAAATATCATTTCACTGATAGCCCTTGCAAAACATGGAGCACTTCTCGTCCTGTATCATTTTCAAAAAATGTAATGTTTTCTAATCATTCAAAAGTGTTCCTTGGACCGCAGGATGAGCACCCCTGACTTAATCGATACCCTTGTGTAAATCTTTGCTCACCCATCCCCCCTCTCGGAGTCATCGGACGCCGTGTGCGCAAGTGATTGACCCAGAGAAATTAATCATAATTTATTGGTGATTTGTTTTTCTCCACACATTCTAGGCGCCCGTAAAGTGTCGGACCCCTTTTTCTCCCTCCTCGGTTGAATAAACATTCATCATTAGAAAGGCCCTGGGTCGGCATTTTCGACTAAATTAGAAGCCACGGAGGAAAGTTGTTTTGGAGCAGCCAATTTGTAGCAGGGAAATTTTATGCCTTCTAGCATAGATGCTTGTGGATACGAACTTAGAGAAGGGGTTCGTCGCTAGACAAAACACCCGAAATCACAAGCAAAATACAAATTATAACACTAGAAACAAACAAATAAAATTTAAAAAATCCAAATTATACCGCGCCGACCCTTTAATTAGGGATCGTTTTCTCGTTCGTTTTCGAAATTAGATTTCACATGCGCGCGGGTTATGGATCATCATCAGAGGCCGAGCCGAGCATGGAAGCGAGCTTAATTTGATTTGTTTGAATAGGAAACCGACACGACGAGACCCGAGTGGGATTTAATATTCATGGCCGATCGGTTGTACGAGCGTAAGTAAAATTTAAATTAGAACCTGTGCGGAGAACCGACTTCAAAACGAAAAATCAGATGATTGTAGAGTCGCTGTCCGGTGCTCTCGTCCTCCCCATGGACTGGACAGAGCTTTGCGTGTCGGTGTTTCGAAGTCGAGTTCTACCGAAAGGGTACTAATTTTGCTCGGAATGGGTTCTCGTTTTTCGCGCCCCAAATCAATAGCCTCCGGCCGTGGAGACGGGGATACGAAGAATGGACAAGAAGGTACAAGACAGGATGCGCCGATGAGGTGGTTGCCCAGCTAAACATGAAATCGTTTTGGACGGTTTCCGTGCTCTCCTCTGGTCTCGTAAGGTTTGTTTTTAGCTTCCTCTGGCGGATGGCCAAAATACATGGTTTTAAAGCGCGGTTCCTTTGTAAAAGTGTGAAATGTTTACTCAGCAGAGCAGGCAAATTTTTGTTCTGTGTTTTTTTCTCCGGTTGAGTCTCTTTTTTGCCGTACATCCCGCGATCCCGTTCATGGAACATGATAAATTGAAGGTTTCGCAAACATCACACGCGGAAACTGGAACTGTCTAGGGAGAGGAACGCCTTCAGGGTCAAATTGATGCAAAGGTGCAGAACTTATCAGCTTCCAACTGTTAATGGTCTTGCCATGGAAATTTGTTATTGTCGATGACGGTTTGGGCGTTTGTATGATTGATTGTACGGGACATTCTTGTTGGTTTTATTCATCATCATTGAACAAACAATTTTGATTTCATTTAGTAACTTTTGGATGACCAGTGCTAATGTTTGTGGAAGGTCGGTTTAGCATTTTTACCTATTTTAGAGGTTTTGAACAGATCTGTTACCCATTTACAGGAACATCTTGATCATTAGGGTTGAGCGACAGTACCTATCTTGATGGCTACTACTACTACGTATTCGTGGTCTACCCCAATACCCCGAAAGCCATTACCCCGAATGTCATTAACCAGAATGCCATTACCCCGAATTCCAATATCATGGGGAAATGTAATCAATGTCATCATAACAATATAATTGTAAATTCGGGGAAATAGCATTCGGGGTGATGGATTTCGGGGTAATGGAATTCGGAGTGATGGCATTCGGAGAAATGGAATTCGGGGTAATGGGGTAGAATCTTGGTTGAAGGTAGCCGCTAGATGCCCACTTTTCCACACCTTTTGACCAGTCCAACAATGCTCCTGTAGCGCTCGGTATCGAAGTTACGGGGATGTAAGGGTATGCGAAATACTGAATGATTCCGTCAAACACGCTTCGGAACGAAATTCCGCGGAATTCCACGGAACTCATACAAGCGGAATTTTTATTTTACGATTTCGTTTCGTTTCGCTAAATTGTAAAAATATCTCCGCGGAAAATTGAAAACAAACGAAATAAAACGAAATTTCGTGAAATTTCGTGTTTAATTTCGAACAAAAACGACATAGTACACGCTTCTCCTATGTAGTAAATCACCCACACATGTATAAAAAAAAGCCTCTTCACAATAATTTCGGGGCAAGAGTTCTTAATGTTGAGCATGACCATGAGCGGTCATTTGTATAATTCGTAGTTGCTATTCCGTGATTGACCAGAATAATCGAAGGTGCACAGAGATTTAATGAATGGGGATTGGGATTAGCTTACAATTCTCATTGTGCACATATCGAGAGCTCAAATTTTAAAAGTCAATAAGGGAGCCGGCCACGTTCTTACGACCTTCGGGGAAGGGAAGAATCCATAATATATCCGATCAGCATAACTTTCAAAAAAAATTTAAAATACTTTCGAGGCTCACTAGTCATTTTAAAATTAGGAATCTTAAATGAAAAATCCTCATAATACCTCAAAAACTCAATTCTCACTGGAATCGTCTAGAAATTCCTTCACAGATATTTGAAAACGACCATTTCTCTATTATATGCTCAAGAAAACTACCGGCAATACCTCCAGTAATTTCCACATGAATTATTCTAAACATTGTCTTCCTTCCTGATTTTTCCATTTATTCGCCTAGCCATTTGAAGAGTGATTCCTTCAAGAATTAATCCACATTTTCCCTAGAGATTTTTAAAGGAGCTCCTAAAAAAACTCGAACAGGGAATCCTTGTTAAGATGCTCCAGCAATATCTATTGGAAATCATTACTCTAGCAGTTCTTCAAAATTTATTTTGATTCCTAGAATTTATCAAGTATAATTCATGGATCCTTTAAAATTAATTTTAAATTAATGCTTCAGAAAATACAACAGCAATCATTCCAGTAATTCATCTGTTCTTCTTCTTTCTGGTGTTCTGTTCCAACTGGGACAGAGCCTGTTTTCAGCTCGGTGTTCTCATGGGCACTTATCGACTTCACATTCCCTTCTATTCACATTCTTTCAAATCTCAGATTATGTCACTCACATTATGTCAACTACCATTCAACATGAAATAATGGTAGTTAGTGACATAACATCACCACTTCTTGACTTTTAAATATATTTAAGGTGAAGATGAATCGAAGCCAAAGTTGAAATTTTCAAGAGCACTTTCCTCCAGATCCGTGCTCTTGAAAATTTTAAGGCATTTTTTAAAATTAAATTGCTTGTGGAGTCAACACAACATTTTTGAGATTGTTTTGATTTTTTGCGAATACTTTTCGATCTAATCCTTAGTTCTAACAATTCAAGAAAATCTATCCATCCACTTAACTGTTATGAAATTTGTGAACGGGCTTTAATCAAATAAGATATGTAGGTTTTTACTTGAAAATCAGAATAACTTTGCAACACGAAAAGATCCCAAACCCAAATCAAATCTGTCACCTTCAGCATGGTTTGATTGAATACCATTTACGCAACTGAATTTGCACAGCGGTAAATAATGCGCGTTTGGCTGTACAGTCGCCTCTCCACATCTCGATATCGAAGGGACCATCGAGATAGAGAGAGATCGAGACAAAGAACATTAATTTAATGAACACTAGATTGAACTACTTTAGTTGGATGCTTTCGACTGTTACGACTGTCAGTTCAGTTCTGATTGCCGTTGAGACTGAAAGCCGCTAAGAAAATCCTCGGTGTAGATTGAACTACTAGGAAAATAATAAACAAACAAACTTCATTCCGTGTTTCCAAACTGTTCTGAATCACTTAAATCTGGTCTACTAAGCTTTTATAATGTTCATATCGACATATGGAGAGAAAATTGGGAACAAAAAATTAACAGGAACACATAGAGATATGGAGATATCGAGATAAGGAGGATATCGAGATATGGAGAGAGAAATCGTATGCAGAATGAAGGGACCGAAGCAATCGATTGTACCCCGTTTGGCATAAAGTCGTTTGGTATAAATTCGTTTGACATAAAGCCGTTTGGCATAAAGTCGTTTGGCATAATGATTGACTTGGAATGAATATCGGCATTTTCGAACCACCTAGCTCATAGCAAAAAATTTTGGTAGGTTTTCAACAAGCGTGATGTTCGTTCAGAGATTTTCCAAGCTGTGAATGTCAAAATTGTTGTGACATTAGAGAGAATAACTAAATAATACTCGTGACACATCCCAGAACATAGAGTATTTTGAGCTTGTTGCTATATACATATTTGAAAATAGTAAATTGGCAAAGAATTTCCATAGTTATTAATAAAGAGAACGCTCAAAGGGTTTTTTTTTCTATCTTTATTAACGAGATTTTTAGCCCTGGGCTAGTTCATCTCGGGACCAACGGCTTTACTTCCCTTCCGAAGGAAGTCGTCACTGATTTTTTTAAGTGACTATCTCGGGGATGGGATTCGATCCCAGGTCCTCGGCGTGAGAGGCGTATGTTCTGCTCAAAGAATATTTCGCCCGCAGATCAAGCTCTGTCCCAGTTTGGACGTTACACTTGATCAAAATTACTTGGTCAGAAAAGTGAAAATATATTTACAAAATATTTAAAGCTCTTATCCTAAAAAAAATCGCAAAACAAATCTTATCACAGCGTAACTCAAATGAACAACACATTTTTAAATAAAAATATTTGTGGCAAAACTTATGAACGGATTAAAATTAATTTTAATTTTGGAAGTATTTATCAAAAACACCGCCTATTATCAAAAAAAGGGAGAATTTGTGGTTGAAATAATATTTTTTCAGCATATCTCTAAAGAAGATTATGTTTTTGCAAAAAAAAAGTTGAATACTGGCAGGTTCTAAAGTAATTATCATTTAATAGCATGTCTTCCAAAAATTGATAAAACAGCAAAATAGAGAAATGGTTTACATTTAAAATTTAAACAGTAAAAATATAAAGAACAGCCTATTTTTGAAAGAAGGCAAAATTTATGATTTAATAAATAGAAGACACGGCGCCAAAAATTATTGCGGCATAATAAAACGAATAGACATCACAAATTGCGTTCAGAATCAGGGAAGTGATTGTGCTACTTTTTCCCAAATATCGTTTCTTTGAATGTCGGTTCTCCGAATGATTCTTTTGCCAGAAAGCCATTTCCCCGAATGTACCGTTTCCCCGAAAAGGGGTGCAGTTTAAATAGGTGCTATAATAGTCTTCAGTGGTTGGATGGTGAACAAGAAAGAATGACAAGCAATCCAAAGAAGGATGTATTCTGTCATTCTTGGCTATACACATGTTGGCAAAAATGCTGAGGACGGTAAAACTCGAAAGAACCGCCAAATAAATAAAGAAGGGTGCATATTAGATGGCCAGTTCGCTCACCACCTTGAAATTTATAATGTTACGGCAATTATGAGTGCCAAAAACATTTCGGGGAAACGGGATATACTGGGAACTTGCATTCGGGGAACTGCCGTTCGGTGAAACGACATTCGGGGAACCTTCTTCTTCTTCTTCTTCTTGGCATTAAAGTCTCCACTGGGACAGAGCCTGCTTCTCAGCTTAGTGTTCTTATGAGCACTTCCACAGTTATTAACTGAGAGCTTTCTATGCAAAAGATGCCATTATCGCATTCGTATATCGTGTGGCAGGTTCGATTATACTCTATGCCCAGGGAAGTCAAGGAAATTTCCATTACGAAAAGATCCTGGACCGACCGGGAATTGAACCCAGACACCTTCAACATGGCTTTGCTTTGTAGCCGCGGACTCTAACCACTCGGCTAAGGAAGGCCCGGGGGAACCTACATTCGGGGAAAAGTAGCACAATCCATTTGCAGTAATCGACATCATTTTTCGTTGATATCTTGAGCAGATCAATGTTATCGATTGCCGCTCTTTTGGTAGCTGGAAACAAAAAAATATCTCAAAAATATAGCTCCGAAGACCAGCCTATGTATAAAAGACGGTGAAATTTATTTAAATTTTAAATCAACAGTTTCAATACCTATAATTACATCATATTTAGGTTTAATACCTATAATTACATCATATTCAGGAAAAAACATACAATGTTTAAAAGAAGAGTAAATTTGTGCTAAATATATCAAAAACTTCAGTGCAAAAAATATTCCAATAGCAAAATTAAAAAAAAAATATTATTTGAGAGAACGGTAATTTCGGGATAAATAATAAAACCCCATTGACAATAACTTTCCTTATACAGGGGATAGGCAAAATGATTAAGATAGGCAAAATTTTGCCCAAATTCAAATGCTTATCACTTTATGAAAAATCAATGAAATTGGATGCATCTGGAAGCAGTCGACGGCAAATTTGGTCCAGTTTTAGGAACTTCCTTGGCCATGCATATTGGCCACTGGACACCGGAGATGTTCCGGATTTTCTGAGGTCATGTCCAAATGTCATTTTTTCTGTCGCTTGTATTTTTGTGTGGTGTAAAGTTAGATAGATGTTTGCAATTTTCCTAGAAACTAGAACTAATAGGAAGTTGAATGCCACCGGACGCATTAAGATTGGTTGGAAATCTTCAGAAATATGACCATTTCCGTAAAACTGGTTCCGGAAAGCATGGTCAGTCATGTTTGTAATTCCAATCATGTAAATATTATCCGGAGCTATATCCAAGGGGACATCAACCTTAAAAATGATGTTTCCTGCAGCGTATTCAGAACCATTAGATGCACAGACCACTCTATAGAAGGTTCCAGGTGCCCTGGGGGAAGTGGTCAATTAGGAACATATCTGGAACCATATCAATATGGGCATCAAACTTCATGATTTTCAAAGGTTATGCTTTCCGAAGCATTTCCAGCATCACCGGCTGCCATAACCACTTTATAGTAGATTCCAGGTGCCCCGGGGATGTGGCCATGTGATAAATTCTTTGAAATCAGGAGCATCAGTTGGACTAGATAAAATTTCTACGAAATGTATTCAAAAATGTGTTACTCTTATTGCCCCAAAGCTAACTGAAATAGTGAATAATATGATTCTTTCTTCGCAATTTGAAGACTGTTTAAAAATAGCAAAAATAGTTCCTCTATATAAATCGGGAGATAAATTTTCAAAATCAAATTACAGACCTGTTTCGATTCTACCAGCCCTGTCGAAGATCCCTGAATGCATTATGAATGAACAAATAAAGCGTCATTTGCTGCAAAATGAACTTCTGAACAAAAACCAGTTTGGTTTCCTGCCAAAGAAGAGTACTGAAACTGCTTCGTTAGAACTTTTGAACTTTATAGTGAAAGGGTTAGATGACGGAGAATATGTTGGGTGTATTTTTATAGATTTACGTAAAGCTTTCGACTGTATTTCCCATGAACTTCTAATAGCTAAATTAAGTTTCTATGGTTTTACGCCTTCAGCGGTGAGTTTACTAAAATCATACCTAGCGAATAGAAAGCAGCAATGTCAAGTTAATGGAGTACTTAGTGAACCCTTGTTGATAAAGTCTGGTGTACCTCAAGGGTCAATCATAGGACCCATACTATTTAACATTTTCATTAACGATTTATTCAATATACCATTGAAAGGAAAATTACAGTGTTATGCGGACAACGCTGTTCTTAAGTATAGAGCAAAAGATTTAGAAACGTTACAAAGTATGATGCAACACGATCTTCAGTTACTTCCCAGCTGGTTCTCGGCAAATAAAATGCAAATTAACAATAAAAAAACGAATTTCATAATATTTTCTCTAAAAACTTCAAATGTATCTTTGGACTTGTACATTAATAATGAGCGTCTGTCTCAGGTCACTGAGGTAGACTATTTAGGTTTGGTAATTGACAAGAGTTTGAACTGGAAAAGTCACATAACATTAGTAAAGAAAAAAATAACTCCTTTTATATTTGCTCTAAGAAGGGTTAGAGGTTGTCTAAGCACAAAGAGTTGCTGGCAATTGTATAATGCATTCATATTACCTCACTTGTCTTATATGAATACAGTTTGGGGATCAGCTGCAGCAAGTCACTTAAACGTTTTGAAAGTTCTACAAAACAGGGTTATTAAAACAATTCGAAAGCTTCCACTTCTATTTCCAAGTGCAAGTTTATACTCGCCAGAAGTTTTGCCTTTAAATTTGCTGCACAAATACAATTGTTTAATTCTGGTGTTTAAAATCAAATATAAATTGGTAGAATCGAATATTCGTCTTATTGAATTTCATGATTTGCATTCTCATAGCACAAGAGCAAGACAAAACTTTTATGTTTCTAGGCCACGTACAGAATTAGCTCTTAAACATCTTTTCTACTCCGGAATAACTCAGTTTAATGCGCTCCCTAATCATTTGAAATTAGAATGTAATTTATCCTCTTATAAAAAGAAATTGAAAAAGTATCTATTTGAGAATAATTGAGATGTCCATATTGAATTATTGAAATGTAATGAATTAATGTTAGTATTAAGTAGAAAATAAGAAACATTGTTAGATTATAAGCTTGCTCCCTCGAAATATTTTACTTTTCGAGTGGCTGGACACAGTTAATTATGTAACTTCTACAGCTGCGTTGTTAAATAAAGCAAAAAAAAAAAAAAAATTCGTATCGCTTTTACGGAATATTTCAATTATTCGTTTCGTTTCGCTCAAAACCGTTTTAAAAATTCCGCATATCGTTTTGTTTCGTATCGCCATGGAAAATACTCATATCGCATACTCTTACGAGGATGTAGTCCGTCATAGATTAGCCTTTCACAACCTGTGAAACCAACTGACTTGCAGTTTCATGTTCCAAATTTCAAATCGTAATCCTTATTTCGTCGCGTGGGTCCTTGCCGATTGTTGCGGGTCGTATTTTGTCCTATGTTATTCGCAATAATGTTTTTTATGGGTGGCTTATTAGGCCTACGCCTATACTCTTATCTCATCGGAGCGCCACGCCATCGTGCCAGCTCTGGTTAACGTCCCATTTAACACTATGACGATCACGCTGATGGGGCTACCACCTTGGATTTAGATGTGCGTAATACAGTATTTCTCTCTCAGCCGCTGGATACCAGAACAGAGGCACGTCCTGGTGAAGAGATGCTTGAGACGTACCTCCTCAATCTAGCTGATGTCAGAAGGACAACAGTGCCGGCATGCCCAGTCTGCACTACCCAGCTAAGTACGCAACCCTTAGCTGGCGGTCTGTGTCATCGTTTGACTCGTGGAAACGTGAGGTACCACCAGAGCTGTGTTGGACGCTCCTTCCTAGTTGTCGACTCACCATTTTCAGGCCGGAATCCGAACTATTTATTGGCAAAAGCTGAATTGTCGTCGAAGTGGACCAACAATTTGTTAATGGACAAAAGCAAGCTGATTGGACAATAACTAAAAGTTTCTGAAGGATTTTTGCCCGGTTGGTAAAACCTTGGCATTTTTCAATTTGTCAGGAGGATATGCCAATTTAAAACACTTGTTGAAAATGGAACAGGACCCCATTCTAGGCACTTTTGGTTCACTTCGGCAGTGGGGTTTTTTGTAAGCTACAGCGCTCATATTTGGCCACAATATGCGTCGTACTGATGCGCATCATATTACAAAGTTTCAGAAAATTTGGCCGAGAAAAAAACCCCATGCCAAAGTGAATAATGTAAGTGCCAAAGTGATTATGCATCCTATATTGAAAATAATAAGCTACTTGATGATGATAAGAAAACCAAGAATTACCTATTATAAAAATCGGAAAATGTGAAAGCTCCTGATGATAGCTTTCACATTTTCCGATTTTTTATAATAGGTAATTTTCATTTCTTCCAAACCAGTTCCCTAATAAAAACCGTTTATTTGACTAAGAATGCTTTCTAAATCATGAGTGACTTGGATTTCAATTGAACTTGTGAGTCCTAAATAGAAATTGTGCGCTCTTTCAAACTGCATAGCAAGTTTATTACCTTTTTCGTCATTCTTCTTCTTCTTGCCATTACGTCCCTACTGGAACATAGTCTGCTTCTCAGCTTAGTGTTCTTAAGAGCACTTCCACAGTTATTAACTGAGAGCTTTCTTGGCCAAAGTTGCCATTTTCGCATTCGTATATCGTGTGACAGGTAGATTATACTTTATGCCCAGGGAAGTCAAGGAAATTTCCATTACGAAAATATTCTGGACCAACCGGGAATCGAACCCAGACACCTTCAGCATGGTTTTGCTTTGTAGCCGCGGACTTTAACTACTCGGCTAAAGAAGGCATTTTTTTGTAACTTTTTTTATTTCGAAAATAAAGCTTAAAAATCCATTTTCACATAAATCGTTCTTCTTTCATAAAATCGGGTCGAAAATCATTCAAAAAAATTATTACACCATTTTGAAAAATCAACCTTTTTTAAAAAATCGTAACTGATGGACAAGGTGTTGCATCTGCAGTGGGTTTAGAATTGTTCTCAGATGCGGCTACATCTAAACATTTCTGGTTTGGATGCAGAACAGTAGCGACGTGGTTTTCTATTGTTACAAATGATGGGATGGATTGTTTGAGTCTCATTTGCAGAACTCGCACTCCATTGAAAACTCCGCCGAAATAATTTTTCCACCGCTCATTTTGAATGGAGAGTACATCTCCAAACCGCAACATGTAATCTCCGACAGTCGTATGAGGCATGGAAGGAGGTAGATCGCACACTCGAACAGTCACTGCCCCGCTGTCCACGTATACGGGAATCTTAAACGGTTTGTCTTTGACAAAAGAACGTTTGAGGTTGTTCAATTTTTCGTACCGCAGTGCTGTGTCGTTGTCCTTCATTTCAATATACACACAATTGCGGGTGTTGTGTAATTGAATTGAATTAACGTCCGAAAGGTTTATCCTGATCTCACTTTCCAGGAAATGTTCCACTTTACCGACATCTGGTCGGATTGGCAGCACATTAAAATCCACTACCAGAGTATTTTTTCGAATATTACTCATGTTTGGCACAAGTGCGAAGAATACGAAGCGCGAGAGCGAAATATAGACACGTCCGAAGGCTCTGAAGAAAGGCTGTCAACTGAAGTATGCAATATTGGCGAATGTTGGATGTAAGATCATGAAATGTTTCAGTTTCACTCAAGATTGCAAGCATTTCAGAATGCATTGACACAGTTTACATTATTTATCGTTGAATATTCGGTTATAACTCGTTTAACATGATAATCATAAAAGTTTACTTGTCATGTAATTTTAGGATTTATTTTGCTGTGTATGCATCTCCAAAAAATAGATGAGGGAGGGCTTGTTCTGCCAGATCAACGCATCCTGCAAGTTTTCATTCGTTATTATACTCATCCTAGCAGCCTCCAATCCAAACTTCGTCATTGATGGTGTGCTGACAAGCCATGTTGTCCAGAATGCTATCGGCAAGTGGCGTGTGAAGAAAGGAATCAACTCGTACCGAAAGCTCAAGATGCTGGTTGCACTTCACCACCACTACTACCAACAAACCCGCGATTGGCCTTCGCAAAGAATCTTTCTTGCACAGTCAGCGAAAGGCCACAACAAGCTGCTCCCAGCCTCGCTAGGGATCATTTTTCAACGATTGTTTTAACATTTTAACAACGTGTCGGTTGATTTTCTTTGAACAAGAAGTAATTTAGATGATCAAACTGTTATTATTTCACACCATTCGGAATCACGCGGATGCTGAATTTTAAATGAGTTGTATGATTATATGGTACGTGGTTGTGCGGGCATCAGCTCAGCATCGGAGAGCGGTCAGCACTTTTCCGTTGGGGTTGTGGCTAGGTTGTGCACCGATTCTATAACAAATACCCGAATAACGAATATCCGAACGACATTTACCCGAATGTAACAGGGATTTCTCCAGAAAGAACTTCTGATCGCTACCAGATTTTAGACCGGTTCCAATGAGGCTCCATGAAAATCTTCTACCGTACACTAGGGATTCTTGAAGCTTTCTGTAAAGCTTTCCCCCAGGAAAAGGTTCTCAAAGGATTCCTCAAATATCTTTTCCTGGGATTTATAAGGGGATTCCTCCAGGGATTCTTCAAGCAGTTTCACCTTATATTCTTTCAGGCATTAGGATTTAGTAAAATCTCTACAGGGATTCTTGCAGAGATGTATCCAGAGCTTTCCTAAAGAATTTTTCCAGTGGTTACACAAGGGTAATCTCTTCAAGCATTACTCCAGATATTTTTCCAGACATTCATACTTGAATTCTTCCAAGGATACGTGCAGGGATATCTCCAGGAAGTCGTCTCGAGATTTCTTCAGGAATTATTCTCGATAATTCATGAGGGGTTCTCCGCTCCAAGGATTCTTCCAGAAATTCTTTCGGGAATTCAACCACGAGTTTCTCCAGGTATTCTACAAGAAATAATTTCACGAAATCCTCGAAAGGTTTCCTAAGAAACTCTCACATTGATACTTCCAAGAAAATGCTACAAGAAATACTGTAAGGATTTTTCCTTCTAGGATACCCCCAGAACATTCATCAGTGATTCGTTCTACGCAGCCAAAATTTACTTCGGATATTCTTTCAAGGACACCTCGAGAAGTTGTTCCATAGTTTTCCCCATGAATACCTCCAAGAATTTAAACAAAAATTTCCTTTTAGAATTTCTCCAGGAATTGCATTAAATCAGTGATGCACAGGCTCATTTTTCAATCACCTGTATTTCTGATCAAAATAGCTATCCAAACAGATCATCCTAGATGTATGGAATCCTGACGAAAAATTGTACCAGACTTCGTACAATTTTTCATCAGGATTCCATATATCTAGGATGATCTGTTTGGATAGCTATTTTGATCAGAAATACAGGTGATTGAAAAATGAGCCTGTGCATCACTGATTTAATGCAATTCCTGGTGAAATTCTAAAAGGAAATTTTTGTTTAAATTCTTGGAGGTATTCATGGGGAAAACTATGGAACAACTTCTCGAGGTGTCCTTGAAAGAATACATGCAGGAGATCCAGACGACACGCACTTTGGTTACCACGGCATTAGATAAATCAGCACATGCATTCATGCAAGAATATCTCTACAAATCTCTCCCTAAAAAAATCTTTTCTCCGGAGAATGGTTCAGAAATTTCGTCATGGATTCCTCCACGGCTTATTCCAGGGAATTTTCCAATGATTATTCCAGGAATTGTTAAAAAAAAATCTATACAGCAATTCTTCCAGGGATAACAAACTATAATTATTCCAGTGATTCTTTCAACAACCCAAGCAATCCTTAAGAGATTCCTTCAGCAATGTATCTAGGAAACTCTTAATTGATTCCTTCAGCAAGTAACACAGCGAAACAAAAATGACATTTCTGCGTGTCTCAAGGATTAAATTATGTGTCTCTAGTAGATTTGGGGTTACTGGTGCCATTTTCAGAAATGTTCCAGCACGTCACAATTTTTGGCTACATGTCGCTAAAGTTGTATCAAACACTGGTTTTATTCATGTTTACATGAAATTTGAAGTAAAATTTAACAAACTTTTTTGTAATCTAATCCACCAAACATGCAAAATAGAACTTGAACTTTCATTTCAGATATAATTTGATTGAAATTGTATTATTAAATTTCGAATAAACCGATTTTTCAACACGCTTGCAGTCTCCATACAAAATTCTTCGTTTCCTCTATATGACAAAATACAACAATTCTCTAAACCATCAAAAAATAACTTTTCTGCATCGAAAGTTCTACAAACTTTGATGATAAGTGTTGTTATACACATAAAGTTTGAATGCTGTGGCAAATTAAGCCAATACATTACCTTACAAGCTGGCAAACTTGCATGCAAGTTGGCTGAAACAGTCATTTTTACATTTTCAACAGCCAATATCTCAAAAACTAGACGTGCTATGATATTTCTGAAAATGGCAATGGATTCAGCAACCCTTAATTAAGTTAGAAGCGGTATTTTGGTGCTGGAGACAAAAACATGTTCCGCAGTGTAATTCAGGTTAACCGTCAGAGAATCCTTCAGTTCTTTCTGCAGACTCATCCGAAGATTACTCCAGGAAAATCTCCGCAGTGATTTCTCCAGCGAATTCTCCAGCATTTTTTCAGGAATTTCTTTCCCCATGGGTTTCCAAATTTTCTTGTGATCGAATTTTCTCTGGAGGGATCAAAGACTCCTGCAAGAATTTCTCCAGGTTTTTTCCAAGGATTGTTCACGTGTTTCTCCTAGGAATACCTCTGGGAACTCTTCTATAAAATATTGCAGGGATTTCTCTATTTATTGTTCAAGAGATTCCTCCAAGGATTGCTTCATGATTCCCTCTAGAGATGAATACAGGATTCCATCCAGAGATTCCTCTAGGAAATAATCCAGGGATGTCTAAAAACCAACCAGGAAATGAGTTTTTGGAAGAATATCTGGAATAGTTCTTGAAGGAATTCTAAGAGTAATTTCTGATGAAATCCCTGGAGGAATTCACGAAGGAATCTCTGGAAGAATTTCCATAGCAATAATTAGAGGAATTCCCGGAGGAATCTCTAGATAAATTTCTAAGGGAAACCCTAAAGGACTACCTGCAAAAATTAGTTCAATAATTCATTTAGCGATTTTATCGAGAGGACTACCTGAGAACTTCCCTGCAGGAGTTCTTGGAGGAAGTTCTATGTAAACTGGAAAAATATCTGGAGTAATCCTTGAAGAAATTGTCCACTGGATTGTAACAACTGGAAGAATTTCCGAAGAAAGTAGGACCTGGGATCAAATCCCATCCCCGACATAGTCACTTATGACGTAAAAAGTTATAGTGACGACTTCCTTCGGAAGGGAAGTAAAGCCGTTGGTCCCGAGATGAACTAGCCCAGGGCTAAAAATCTCGTTAATAAAGTCAAACCAACCAACCAACCGAAGAAAGTCTTGAATACATCTCCTGCAAGAATTCATGCAGAGATGTTTCTGAAGGAATCTTCGGAGGTGTCTCTAGAAGGATTTCTTAGACAATTTCTGAAATAATATAAGAAAAAACCGCTTGAAGAATCCTTGAAGAAATTTCTGTAGGCAGTGGAGCACAATTTTCACCACTGCTCCTGTGCCTCGATCTCCCCCGGAACTACATCACGCAACTTCAACGGGGGAGGGCTGTGCTCATGCACTTCGTCAATCTCAGCCTCTAGCTGTTCTGCTAGTTCGCTGTTGGAGCTTTATGTCGTATAAAACGCTGCTCACTACGACATGTCTACGGTGTCTCTGCGACTACTCGTTTTGCCCAATTGGCGGTTTAAGATCTCGCCGGGGCTTTGGACAGCTTTCTGTGCGACGACGCATACTTTCCTTGGGCTGGCCTCGCGTCAGAGCCCTGGTGAATTTCTACTGGACGCTCATGTGCACTTCGTTGCTCTACGACGACTCGTTCTCCGCTGCTGCTGTTCGAGCTCTCCTGGTTGACCAGATGGATGCCGAGGTCGGTCCAGCGATTCCGGTTCGAGGATGACTTCCGGTGCACTGCACAATGGTCCGAAAGCGGCCAAAACCTCAAACATCAAAGTTATTTTATCCGAACAGTAATATTTTTCATGACTTCCTTAACACTTCTGTTGTTCAAATCCAAAGTTTGATGCAGATTCATTGGAGTTTGAATTTTTTACAGCTCCTTGAGTGGACCGTGGACATGATTTTTCAAGATTATTAATATTTACGATCCACTTTTCACAAGCTATTTATGAATTTAAAGACAGCTTAAGCCGCAATGGTGTCTTCAGAGAAGTGGTTTGTACATACATATAGCAAACCTAAGTTGAAAAAAAAAATTTCATTATATTCATACAAAGTGAATTAAAGTTAAAATTGTTCAAAAAGCATATTATTTTTTTATAAAAGTACCCTGAGACATTAGTAGCCCGCGAATGCCCGCGATGAGAATAAGTTCATTCGAAAGCTAAAAACAAGAGCTTTCAAGTAGGGTACAAATTATTTTGCGAAAACTTGCGATACACCACTTTCAACGCGTTTGAAGGCGTACGGAGTGCAATTCTAATTAAATAATGATAATCCTATAATACGCTAGTACGTGCATTGCAATCGCAGTAGCCATGAATTGCATCCCGTCCCGAGAAGAAACGAAAAACTCGCTCCAATCTTCTTCTTCTTCTTTTTATCTCTGGCGTTACGTCCCAACTGGGACAAAGCCTGCTTTTAAGCAGGCAGGTGTTATTATGACCACTTCCGCAGTTATTAACTAAGGATTTTCTTTGCCGATTGACCATTTTTGCATGTATATATTGTCTGCAAGGTACGATGATACTTTATGCTCTGCCAAGTCGAGAAAATTTACTTTACCAAAAGACCCTCGACTGGTGGGATTTGAACCCACGATTCTCAGGTTAGTCTAGCTTAATAGCTGCGCGTTTAAAGCTAGGACTCTCTGGGCCCCTATGTATGCAATATTTTGGTATTATACCTTAATTAAATATTGTCTATACCTTTATTTGATATTATTAGGATATTGAACTACCTTGAATTTAAATTTAAGCAGTCACTAAATAAAATAACACAAATTATCTCGGCTTGTTAAGATGACTGAACGAAACTATTTCCATCGACATGCAGACTCCAGATAAAATGAAACAAATTGGAATAATCATTCCCTACGTGGACTTGCTTTAGCTGTTAAAACAGGTATGATAACAGACTGAAGCTAAAGACATGACAATCATGCTGAAACTGATTAAATGGATGATACTTGCATAAAGGCAGGGTTAGATCTGAGATATTTATGAAAATGTTGTGCATGAAATTTTCACATTTTTTTCAGACGTCACATGAATTTCAACATATATTTTTGAGTGGTTTTTCCAATCACGAGTTCATCGTAGTTTTTTTTTTACAAATTTGAAAAACTGGCGCATATAATAAATAAGGTGGTCGTTAAGACGAGATGGACATGTTTACTTATGATGGTTTTTGTGTAGAGCTTTGGATGAATAATTAATATTTTTGTCAAAAATTGCGCTTTAGTCTAGTTGTTTTTACTATTGGAGTTGTGCATGGAAAAATTACTCAAAAATATATGTTGGAATTCAAGTAAAGCCTGGCATGCTGTGAAAATTTCATTTCAATCCGTCAATAAATAACTGCGAACCAGCCTGCCTAAGTTGACCATTTTGTATGGAAGATTGGAAAAGTTGAAAATGTATCGTCCAAACCTGAATATTCTAATTATCAGTCCAAAGCAAGAAAAAATCGAAAATAAAAGTCCATAATAGTTTGTATATTTGTATATTTGTATATTATCCATCTGACTTTTGTCTACATGAATTGAAACTAAATCCTATATTAAGTCCGAGCTCCTCACACGCGAAACGAATTGGTTGGACGAACCATCGAAGTCATAGAGATCTTTAAACATAGAAAATAAACGGATCATCGACGTAAAAGGCTCGTTACTTCCAAAAGCAGTACGATGAAATCTTTGCTGCAGAAGGGCGCCGCCACGTAGAACCCTTGGAGCGACACGGAAATTCAGCATCGAGAGCAATCGGGAGCAGTCAACTTCGCCGTTCATGAGTTTGGCTATAAAAGCAACTTGTTGGGTTTTGCGTCGACGATCCAGCGTATCCAAATCAAGCAGCCTACAGCGATCCGGATATGGCGGCAGATTCAGCGGATCACGCCAAGGAAGGTTCCGCAGTGCTAGTCGCATAAACTTCCGTTGCACGCTTTCTAACCTCAAGCTCCACGATAGTTGATAAGGGGTCCACACTACAGCGGCACTCTCTAAAATAGGTCGTATGAGTGAGCAATAAAGAGCTTTCAGACAATGCGGATCAGTGAAATCCCGGGAGATTTTTGCTATAAATCCCAGCTGACGGTTAGCTTTCGCAATTACATTGGATCGATGCAGATTAAACGTGAGCTTGTGGTCCAGCAAGACTCCCAAATCGCAAAAACTATCAGCTCTCTTAAGAACGACGTCATTTACAACATAATTGTGCATAATCGGTCGAGTTATTCGATAGAACGACACAACTATACATTTGGGTACACTCAGCGTCATACGGTTCCGTCTACACCAATCAACAAACATATCCAACAAGGCTTGTAGACGAACGCAGTCTTCCACTGTGCGTACGACAAAGTACAACTTAAGATCATCAGCATATGCAAGCCTGCAACCATGCCCTAGAAGCAGCATCACGTCGTTGAAAAATAAAAGAAACAGGAGTGGACCCAGGTTACTGCCCTGCGGCACTCCAGACATACTTGTAAAGCTCGACGACATACAGGAATCAACCTTGACTCGCAGCGTTCTTCCGGTTAAATAGGAGAGTAACCATGATGATAGTCGATTCGACGCGCCAAGTTTGGATATTTTCGCCAGCAGAATGTCGTGGTTAATTGTATCGAACGCTGCTTTAAGATCAGTATAAATCACGTCGACTTGAGCACCATTTTCCAATTGTTCAAAGCAGGTCGTTGAAAAGTCAAGCAGATTCGTCGTCACTGAGCGTCCAGGCATGAAGCCATGCTGATCAATGGAAATATAGCCTTTGGTTTGCGCCAATATAACATCGCTCACGATCATCTCGAACAACTTCGATGCAGCAGAAAGGCTAGAGATACCTCTATAGTTAATTACATTCCGTTTCTCGCCTTTTTTATGTACTGGAACCAGGAATGACTGTTTCCAAATCGCGGGGAAAGTCGAATCAACAAAAGATTGATTGAAAATCCGGCATAGTGGCTCAGCCAAAGCACTCATGCATCGACAATATACGGCTGAAGGAATACCGTCCGGACCAGGTGAAAATGTGCATTTCAATTTTTTGGCAGCTTGCGAGACCATGGCAGGCGTAATTTGGAAAATATCCAGATCTAAAAGGTCCCTAGGGACATCTGATACAGCAGAATCCACCTCAGATGGGGATGCGGGTTTCGCATCGAATACAGATGAGAAGTGGGCGGCAAAAAGTTCACATTTCTCCAAAGGTGACGAGGAAACGGAATCGTTCAGGAAAACACTCATCGGTATGGTCGAGCTTTTCCTTTTGGAACTCACGTAGTTCCAAAACTGTTTTGGATTTCGCTGAAGGTTTGATTGTACTCGCAACACATATGACTTGTAAAGAGACGAATTGAGTTCCCGATACTCATCACAGGCGCGATGAAAACTGCGTATATTTTCAAGCGATCGGTGGCGACGGAGTCTACGTTGAAGAGCATTGCGACGTCGTTTCAGGTTTCTCAAAAGTGGAGTGCCCCATACCGGAGAGACCGCCGGGCGTCGAGTAGGAACATTTGTGTTCAACCAATTCGCTATGACGGAGCAGAATGTTTCAGCCATATTGTCGGCCGTCAACCCGTCCAGAAGAACATGCCAAACAGTTTCGGACAGGAAAAGCGAGAGAGCCTCAAAATCGATCTTCGTAAAATCCAATTCCCCAGTTGCATTGCTGACGATGGGCACATTATTGACTCCATTAGGTAGCATTAGGTCAAGCTCCAATGGAGGATGATGCTGATCAGTTGGTAAAAGCGGTGCGACGGAACATGTAATTTCGGGTGATAATTCCAAAGAGGTGAAAACCAAATCTAGAGTCCGATTCAGGTGGTTGCGCTCGATGTTCATCTGATGAAGATTGCAGAAATCCATGCCATCAATTAGCGATGAACTAGCCGCTGATATAGATCCACTATTAGTGGGACGAATCTCATCGCCACACCGCTTCCAGCATAATTCAGGCTGATTGTAGTCGCCAAAAACCAGTAGATAGTCATTAACACTGCTTAAGTTTCGTAGTTCACAAACCGATTCAATGTGCTCATCTATAACGTTGACATCCTTGCTTTTGTCTGGTGGAATGTAAATTGCGCACAGGAGTATCCGTTGGTTGCCTACCAGTACAGACACGCAAACCTGTTCAAGCGATTCACCAGTGGTAATGCTGATGCTGGAGCTGGTAAAACGGCGATGAACGGCAATAAGAACTCCTCCAAAGCTCGATTTGGTACTATTCTTGGCATTTCGATCACAGCGAAACACATTAAAATTATCTCCAAAAAGCTGTACAGAGTTGATAGCTGCGTCAAGTCCTGTTTCGATCAGAATGATAACGTCATAATTGCAGTCAATGGCGTTACAGTACAGTGCATCGATTTTAGTGCGCAGCCCACGCACGTTCTGGTAATATATCCACATGGAGCGATAGTCGTCGATTGGAATCTGCAATGGGGAAACAGCATCACGAGTGGAATCAATTGGAACGTCATTGCGATACTCGCCTCTGGTGGAAACCCTAGGGTTTCCACCATCCGTATGATAAAGCGTAGAATAGTTGAAATTAATGGAGTTAACCATAGAGTCTCCACCGTCCAGATGAGAAAGCATCAAACGTTTGTCAAATCTGCATTGGGTTGACCTGTGTTGCTCGTCGTAACTCGGTTTTTTGATTGGTCGATAAATTCCCGGAATAGTATTCCACTAGGCCAGGTGGAGGCATTGAGTGCGAGATCCTTTAATGATGGGTCCAGGCCAACTTTGAACTATACAAATGTCAACCTGGCGACTTCTGCACCCTTGGGAACTAAACGCACCACATCAGCAGGAGTAGTCAGCTGCAGACATCGGGATGCAATTTTTTGTACGTCGTCCTCAATATGGTATAAAATATGTCAAATATATGATTTCAGCTATTGTAAAGAGAGTTTGAGGTTTTGTCCGACATTTGTTCTAGATCGAACCACTGTGCACTGGCGCCCCGACGACCCAAATCTGGTTTGTAACGATCGATGCTACTCGACCTAGTCCCCGACGGTGGAGCTAGCCTACTCCGGCTACGCGCTTCTTCAAGCTTCGATACAGGCCGGTGGAGTGCCGAAGTCGGTCCAGCGGTTCCGGTTGGAGGATGGCTTCCGGTTCACTGGCGCTCCGACGACTCAAGCCGGTGATACGGTACGTACTACTCAGAGTAGTCGGCGGTGGATCTATCCTACTTCGACGAAGATTTCCCCGGCTGCGGAAGATCTCCCTAACCGATGCTATCCGGGCAGATGCCGAGTTCGGTCCTGCAATTCCGGTGGTGGGAAGCTAGACCCCGGCGGTGGACTCAGCATATTCCGACTCGACGTCGGTCGGCCAAGTGCCAGGGTCGGTTCTGCAATTCCGATTAGAGGATGACTTCCGGTTTGCAGGCGCCCCGACGACTTGTTACCGATACTACGGTACGCCTGCTCTACTCCATTTAGTCTTTTACGATGGATCTAGCCTACTCCGATTACGACCCGGAGCTCTTTGGTCTTCACGCCATCTCCTTTGTAGCAACGACATAATCTACGTTAGGGGTTCACCGCATTCTAAGTGCTCTCATGCTGGCACATGTTCTGCACGATGATGTCCGGATTTAGGACGCTTGCAGTTTCTGGCATTCTCTCGCTTCGTATATCCCTGAATCGAGGACAGTCGAATATAACATGCTCCGGTGTCTCCTCGATACTTGGACAGGCCAGACAATGTGGAGACTCTGCGTGTCCGAATCTGTGCAGATATTTCCGGAAGCATCCATGCCCTGACAGAAACTGGGTCAGGAAGAAGTCAACTTCTCCATGTTTTCTGGTCGTACACACCGACTTGTTAGGAATGGTCCATCTTTTTCCGAGTTATTCCACTCCTATTGCCACATCGCCATTGTATCCATTCTGATGTTCTTCACATTCCTTGTGTCCTTTTGCTGGTAGCATGCTATGTCCATTTCTACATTCTTTATTCCTCCTCTGCCATACTGCATAACTTCTCTGGCCAACGCAGTAGTAGATCGCTTGATGGTCACTGTGGGTGTATTCTTCGCTAACCCTCCAGTTCATATTGATGATTAGCAACGGACTGCAAAACATCACATGAATGATGGACTCCCTACCGTCTTTGCGAAATGTTCTAATGAGACCTTCGTTGCACAGCGTTAGGTCGAGCTTCGATAAAGGATCCAGCAAACTATATTCTCTCGCGTTGGTCAGTCTGCCACCCCACTTCACGGCCAAAGCATTGAAGCCTCTTCCGATGATCGACTGAGCAGCTTGTCGGTTACCCGATACAGTTCTGCAATGATTGCAATGCAGCACTTTGTATCCCTTGTCGACTGCCACAACAGTTCTTGTGTGGCGTTGCAATGATTGAGGTTCACCTGCGTTATCTTCATCATCATTACTGTCCTACCTTCGCCTTCTGATATTTTGGACATTTAAAGCCACCTATCGTATGGGCGTTACCATTCTCCGCCTTACACAGTATGCACTTTGGTGTCTTCAGACAGTCCATACCAACGAAACCTTTTTTACTACATCTCCTGCAGTGCTCGGACCTGTCCAGACCTTCGCAGTTGATTGCCGAAATCCATGCATATGAAGCATATCTCCACCGAATTTGTCTCCCGAGGGATCAGTTGAAGCGGGCAGACCGACCATCCCACCTTGACCTTACCAGCTTTGACGAGTTTTTTGGCTGTTGCGACTGCTGATCGGATCGTTGCTATTTGTATGCTCCCGTACGCTCATCAGAATGAACTTCTTCTAGCTTCTAGCCTCTAGCTTCCAATATCTATCTTCTAGCTTCTAGCTTCTACCTTCTAGCTTCTAGCCACTAGCTTCTCGCTTCTAGCTTCAAGATTCTAGCTTCTTGCTTCTAGTTTCTAGAATGTAGCTTCTAGCTTCTAGTCTCTAGCTTCTAGTTGCTTGCTTCTAGTTTCTAGCTTCCAGCTTCATGCTTCTAGTTTCTAGTTTCTTGCTTCTAGTTTAGCTTCTAGCTGCTAGCTTTAAACCTCTAGCCTCTAGCTTCTAGCTTCTGACTTCTACACGGGAAAAAATCTGATCCCATTATCATGATTTACGAATCATGAAAATTATAAATTGCTCTTGGGACGAAATCATGATTCAGACTCATGATTTTTGAAGCTGAGCTACCACTATCATGATTCAGAGCAACCATTTTCATGAGCTCCAAATCATGACCATGAAAAGCGTTACGCACACGGTGCACCTGTCAAAACGTGTTTAGCAAAGCTTGTGCAAAGCATAGTTGGCTGCGCATTCACGGAAAAGTTGCCCTTTTTTTTTAAAAAAAAAAGTTCACTTTTATTGCCGGTTTCCTGCGCCGCTGTTGCTCTACTGTCGTTCCTGCTCTACTATTCCGTTCCTGCTCCGTTGATATCGAGCTATTCCGGCTCTGCAGAACTACCGGTAAGTGAAAAAAACGCATGCAATTCAATACAAATGCTGACAATTTTCCACCGTCTTCTCTGTTTAGCCGTTTCATTCTGTTCCTTTCCTGCCGTGGCTGTTGCCCGTTCCGGCTCCTGTGTACCCGTTCCGGCTCCGCATTGAGGGAAAATTCTTCCGGCTCCGCTCTACTAACTACCGGTAAATGATACAAAATTAATCCATTTTTGCGCCTGTAATCGAAATCCATTTTGACCATTTTCCACCGTCTTCTCTTTTTAGCCGTTTTTTTGTCCCAGTGCCACTGTTGCCATTCCCGCCGCGGCAAATATTGACCATTTTTCACCGTCTTCTCTTCCGTAATAAGCTCCCGATTTTGTTGCCGTTCCGGACGTTTCGTTTTCAGCCTTGGCTGGTTCCGCCCAGTAGGTGTTCCCGTTCCGACTTCCCCCACAACTACCGGTAAGTGTTACAAAATGAATCTATTTTTGCATCTGCAATGGAAATCAAATGCTGACCACTTTCCACCGCCTTCTAATTCGTAATTAGCTTCCATTTCCATTGCTGTTTTGGGTGCCCCATTCCCACTCCTACTATCCTGTCCATAATCATATAGTCGACGTAAGCACTACTGTAGTTTTCAACACAATCTCTGTTGTCTAGCAACAAATAATACAAATTTGAATATTTTTATCAGGCAGACATTCAATCTGCCGCTCCACACATTATTGTCCCATGTTAGTTTTTGACTCTTTCTTTCTGTCTCGACGTTCCTATTAAAATTTGGCCTGCCTCTTCAACTCAGTGTTCCTTTAGCACTTCATAGTAATTAATTGAAGAGATTTCTTTGCCTGCCATTGCACGAATAATTATTGTACATTGTGTGGCAAGCACAATGATAATCTATGCCCAGGGTGTCGAGAAAAATTTTTCCTCGACCGGATCGGGAATCGAACCCGTCGTCTCCGAAATGGCGATCCAAAGCCTTAACCACTACGCTACCTGGAGACCCAAAGTATTTGCATATCAGCCCCATGATGGAATTGAACTGACCAGGAATCATCATAAGGATCTGCTTTCGAGGTCATTCTATTTTTCTATAATTTATTATAATATTCTAACTTCATTGTAACTGTAACTTTATTATCGTACATACATTATTGACGGAGAACATGTTTTGCTCTCCTTTAAAATTTCAACATATTTTTCAACTTTTTATCGCTCTATGTTTTAGTTTTCGAAAGCAGTTTGATGATGAACCAAAAAGATTTGGAAAATTTTCATTTGTAAAATGATGACAGCATAAAGATTGTCGCAAAATGGAGCTGACAAAATCGGGTCCATGTTGTATATTGGCTAATTATAAGTGATTTTTCAAACATTTGCATGAATTATGTAGTTTGAAACTTTGATAACGATTTTCTGAATGCCAACTTTTTTCAAATGGAACTGTTTTGCAGATACAGGCAATACATTACACAAAAACAATCTAATAAGAAGAATTTGAATGCTTGATACGGCTGACAGGTGAACTGTACATTGCATCCCATTCAAGATATTTGAAAAAAAAAACATCGTTTATAATAACTCAAACATAGTATTTTATCGAAAGGCACAGAAGTTCGGAAGCATAATGGAGCCGAAGTAGAAAAAACATCGTTAAAAAGTTGAATGCAGTTCTCTGTCTAAGCCAATCAGTTCACAGAACAGAGGTGAGTTATTAAACGAATTAGAAAGTTGGTGAGAAAATGATTAAGTGAGGGACTTAGTGAGAATATGGGTGATTGGGTGAGTTAGTGAGAAAATGAGTTTGTGAAAAGTTCAGGGAGAAAGTACGTTAGTAAGAAAGTAAATTGGTTGGTGGGAAGTATGTTGATGAGAAAGTGAGTTTGTAAAACAATATGTTGGTGAAAAATTGAGTTGATGAGAAAGTGAGTTCTTAAGAAAGCAAGTTAATAAAAAAGTGAGTTCGTGAGAAAGTTAGTGGGAATATGAGTTATGGAAAATGCGAGGTAGAAAAATATGAGTTAATGAGAATATGAGTTCAAGTCAGTTGATGAAAAATGAGTTGGGAAGAAAGTGAGTTTGTGAGAAAATGAGTTGATAATAAAGTGAGTTGTTACACAGTAAGTTGATGAGAAAATGAGTTGGTGATAAATAAGTTGACGAGAAAGTAAGTTGGTGCGAAAATGAGGTAGTGAGAAAGAGATTCAATGAGAAAGTTAATTGGTTAGAAGGTAAGTTTGTAAGAAGTTAAATTGGGTAAGACTAAGGTGATTTCTAACTCACTTTTCAATCTCATTTTTTCACCAATTCACTTTCTCATAAACTCATCTTCTCGCCAACTCATATTGTAACCAATCCACACTCTTTCCTATAAGCTCACCTTCGTACCAATTCACCAACTTACTAGTTTATTTTCTCACCAACACGTATTCTCATCAATTTACTTTCTTATTGACTCACTTTCCACCACCAACTTTCACCAACTCACTTCATATGGAACTTTTTTCATATGGAACTGTTTTGCAGATACAGGCAATACATTACACAAAAACAATCTAATAAGAAGAATTTGAATGCTTGATACGGCTGACAGGTGAACTGTACATTGCATCCCATTCAAGATATTTGAAAAAAAAAACATCGTTTATAATAACTCAAACATAGTATTTTATCGAAAGGCACAGAAGTTCGGAAGCATAATGGAGCCGAAGTAGAAAAAACATCGTTAAAAAGTTGAATGCAGTTCTCTGTCTAAGCCAATCAGTTCACAGAACAGAGGTGAGTTATTAAACGAATTAGAAAGTTGGTGAGAAAATGATTAAGTGAGGGACTTAGTGAGAATATGGGTGATTGGGTGAGTTAGTGAGAAAATGAGTTTGTGAAAAGTTCAGGGAGAAAGTACGTTAGTAAGAAAGTAAATTGGTTGGTGGGAAGTATGTTGATGAGAAAGTGAGTTTGTAAAACAATATGTTGGTGAAAAATTGAGTTGATGAGAAAGTGAGTTCTTAAGAAAGCAAGTTAATAAAAAAGTGAGTTCGTGAGAAAGTTAGTGGGAATATGAGTTATGGAAAATGCGAGGTAGAAAAATATGAGTTAATGAGAATATGAGTTCAAGTCAGTTGATGAAAAATGAGTTGGGAAGAAAGTGAGTTTGTGAGAAAATGAGTTGATAATAAAGTGAGTTGTTACACAGTAAGTTGATGAGAAAATGAGTTGGTGATAAATAAGTTGACGAGAAAGTAAGTTGGTGCGAAAATGAGGTAGTGAGAAAGAGATTTAATGAGAAAGTTAATTGGTTAGAAGGTAAGTTTGTAAGAAGTTAAATTGGGTAAGACTAAGGTGATTTCTAACTCACTTTTCAATCTCATTTTTTCACCAATTCACTTTCTCATAAACTCATCTTCTCGCCAACTCATATTGTAACCAATCCACACTCTTTCCTATAAGCTCACCTTCGTACCAATTCACCAACTTACTAGTTTATTTTCTCACCAACACGTATTCTCATCAATTTACTTTCTTATTGACTCACTTTCCACCACCAACTTTCACCAACTCACTTTTTACCAACTAATTTTCTCTTCAACTTACTATCTTGCCAACTCACATTCTTACAAAATTATTTTTTAACCAACTCATTTTACCCACAACTCACTATCTTATCAACGCACATTCTTGAGTTGAGAAAGTGAGTTAGAAAATAAGCTGGTGAAACGGGAATGGAAAAAAGAAGTTGGTGAGATACTGAGGTGAAGATGAAGTTGAGGAGAAATAAAAATTTTAGTTAAAAAGTAATAGCATAGGTATAAGCATAAGCATATACAGTGTTCGTTCGATTCTGGTACGGTGCATTTTAGGCACTGCTCGAATTTTGCACGGTTATATTTTGGCAATTTTGTTGTTCGATTTTTACACGGTTAGAATTGGGCAACATAACTGTTCGATTTTGGCACAGCATCTCCACAGTCGTCTCGGGAAGGAACTTATGTTACTAAGGTAGGATAGGCGATGATAGGCTTTGGATCGCCAATCCGGAGACGGCGGGTTCGATTCCCGGTCCGGTCGGGAAATTTTCTCGACTCCCTGGGCATAGAGTATTATTGTGCTTGCCACACAATGTACAAATCATGCAAAGGCAGGCAAATAAAGCCGATCAATTGATAACTGTTAAAGTGCTCTACTACTGTAAAAGTACTCTCTACACAAGTTGAAGAGGCAGGCCAAGTTCCAGTAAGGAACGTCGAGCCAGTAAGAAGAAGAAGAATATAATTTTACTTGCTTCAAATAAAACTATACCTTGTATTCATAGTGACAGAAGCCCTAATAAATGTAGTTAATATCAGCACAGAAAATCATGATTATCGACCATCTGCATATTCTGGATGTTACACATTCTTCTTCTTCTTCTTCTTTCTGTCTCAAACGTCCCCACTAGAACTTCGCCTGCCTCTTCAACTTAGTGTTCATGAGAACACAATTATATCAATTGTACCACATAATTTATAGCTGCACTTCATAACAAAGTTGTCTTTGAGTATAGTTTTATGCTTTATTATTTAATTTCGTATTTACTTTTTCTTTTTTTTATACAGAACGCAGGTGATATAGAAGGGAGGATCGAGCGGCGACTGAACCATCTCCGCGAAAAATTTGGGGAATCATCGCTACAACCTCAAATTGTCGCAGTGGGCACGAGCAACTCAACAAAAGCAACGATGGTTATTTGTGGCGGCGCGGAGTATATCGCAGATAATATTGTGCATGCTGTATGCATTTGTATGCATATCACTTATGTGCTAAATTTGCGATATACTCCGGACTGCAAACCGCTGTGGCTCTTTGTTCAGTCATACCTGTTCAAAATCCCGGCGTCCATTATTGAGCTCCCGAAGAGCACACGTGATTTGCTAAAAGGTATAGATAATTAAACTGGAAGATCGTTTTTTTTTTCTTAAAATAATCTTTTTTCAAGTGAAAAGAATAGAATAAATGAATTAAACTCAAAACCCCAAAATATGTTTAAATAAATGTTGTACTCACAAATAGCTTAAGGTGAAGGTGCAGTGCGTTTACTTTCAAAACTATGCATTTTGCCTCGCGTTTTCTCGAGCACAAATCTGAAAATCTGCCTCAATCTGAAAATGTACCACAATGTTTACTGCGAGTGAGCGAGCAACGAGTTATATTTTCAGCTTCATAGACCTGCTGGATGATCAGATTTATGATCATGGGAATTAGAGCAGAATGAGAGGCGGCCATTGTGATAGCCATTTTTAGATTTCACAAACCATGTTCTTAATCAGACCGTCACACAGTAGTTTAGTCTGCAAAAAATGACAGACAAAACCTCTAGCTCAGTGCTTCCCAAACTGTGCGCCGCGGCGCCCTGGGGCGCCTTAAATCTTTTTCAGGGGCGCCGTGGGCCGATTAAAAGTAAGGCCTGGCAAACCTTCTCAACTTATGTTATAATTGTATTACATTGATCGAAAGCATCAGACGAAAGTTGAATACGAAAATCGAACAAAGAAGACAATTAAGCTGCTCGCCACAGAAGTTGAATGCAACTTTTTGGGAGTGAAAACATTAAGATAGCTTTGAGATATCGCTCATCAGTTCATAAAAAAATTAATATCTATGTTCAAAGTTTTTCAAATTCCATGTTCCAAATTTATGTTGACAAACATTGTAAAGGTATATACAGTAGACGTTCGGTAACTGCAACATGTTTACGTTTCACTTAGCGAACGAAATTCGATAACTGCAACGACTGACAAACGTCAACAACCCATCAACTGACGTAAAATGAACGTGAAATTCATTCGACTGTTCATTTGGGCTAACAGGGGCTAACATGGCGCACCATTTTGACGTTTGGTGGTGCGATAACTGGAGAATTGTTGCAGTTACCAGACTTGCAGTTAAAAAGCATTGCAGTTAAACCGTTTGCACCGACCGAACGTCTACTGTAATAGAGTTTTCTGTAGGATTAGTTAGAACTTTCTCAGAGTTTATATATTGATGAAGTTCTGAAACAACATCCTCTATAAATGATATCAAATTGTTATTACGCTATAGTCACAACCTTGCTGGTAGGGATCTCAGTAACAAACAGATCTTCAGGCTGGATGGAGTTACATTGTGTTGTTAAAAGCTCCACTATGATTTTTTCATCTTGCTTGCTTGCTCTTCCTCTGTTTACCTGTGTTATACTACACATTTTCAAAGAAACGGAAGAACTTATGTTATTAATTGTTTAAGAGAATTGCAGCCCTAGGCTGGCTCATTTCTGCGATCATATGTCAAAAAGTAAACTAACCTGGAAAATGCCATAATTTTTATTCTCCTTATCAAAATTAAAGTCGCTTAGTTATATCGAGAAGGGGGTTTCACAACACTGGGAGAAACAATTTAACTTTTCTTATTTCTTATTCTGATGCAAAAATGTTAACCATGTTAAAATCTTTCGCAAATGTAAAGACATTTTTATAGCCTCGAATTGAAAGGAATCCTTTGACGATTTTTTTTAAATCCTGCTTCGATCAAAATTTGTCGTTTTTTCTATTTTTATGCTTTTACAATACAAGCGGCGCAAATTTAGCAAGAATTTAAAGTTCACTACAGGATCCAGAAACACCAGAAACTGTGATAGTTCAAAATATAATTTAATATTTTCGGCAGATTCCTATTTTTGTAAAAAAAAAATGTGCAATTGTTTTTCATATCAATAATTTTATTGAATTATCAAAGAACGTACTTTTTGCAAAAGTAGATTTTGTTCTAGCATGAAAAGTCTGGCAGAAACTTTGTCGAAAATATTCATATTTTTGTATAAAATGATAATAGTGCGCCGCGTTTCTGATAAAAAATGTCAAAGGGCGCCGTGATTACAAAAAGTTTGGGAACCCCTGCTCTAGCTAATCCATATGTAGTTACTAATAGCTGATATTACCAGTTAGGAATACTACAAGCAACTTCTAAAGGTACTAAAATGACAGGTAACTTCTTAAATTTAGTACCATACACTTCTAGTCAAAAGTTTGGGGTCACCCCTTGAAAAACATGTAAAAGTTTTATGGTCATATCTCTGCGAATTTACATCCGATTTCAAATCTTTTAAGCTCATTTGAAAGATAAGGAATGAAACTAATTTTGTACAAAGTTGGCAGGCAATATTTTTTTACATTTAATATATGAAAAATTGACACAAAAGTCATTTTGGTCATCGATCAAAAGTGTTGGGTCACCCCTTAGTATGAAGCAGTCCATAAAAGTTTGAGTTCATTTTCGTAAGACTTGTAATGAATACTATTCATTATCCTTCACCAGCAGTGTAGAAATATAATTTTGAAAAAAAAAAATGATAGAGATATGAACGAAAAATTGTTACATTTTTTATGAAAGAGACTCAAAACTTAAGGATTGCAACATACTAAGGGGTGGCCCAAAAATTTTATCAATGACATCAGTTGATATTTTTTGGAATACCTTTTTTCCTAGATTTTTCCGCCATGATCTCTTAAAAGTGGCTGAGAGGGTACAGAACTAGGCTTCTATTACAACCTTCATCTCAAAATTTGGTAGGCGCAATTGAAAATATCAAAATTTTGGGTCATTTTTCCATACACTATATGGTCGATGTCCAGTCAGACCGGACCATGTATTTTTCAATGATTTTAGAAAAATGTCCTTCAGGCACTTGGGATATCACATCAAACGCTTTATTTTCTGAAATACCATAGTTCTTTTATGTAATAAAACATCTCTAACAAAATAGCATCGAAAAGTTCAGAGTTGTCAGTCTACACCTGTCCAAAATATCGCCTAGTTCACTCTGACTTAACACCGACCATATGTAAAAATTATTATCTGCAAACTATGTACAAAGTTTAATTCTTTATCTTTCAGATGAGCCTAAAGGATTTGAAATCGGATGAAAATTCGCAGAGATATCACCATAAAACTTATATATGTCTTTCAGGGGGTGACCCCAAACTTTTGACCGGGAGTGTATGTAGGTACTCTATGTGTAGTAGCATTTACCAAAGAACAAAACTTCATCATTTCAATAAACAAGAAAATAATACAATATTATCTACAAATCACCAAACATGAAAAGTCAACTTTACGCACAATAATAGTTAAAATATTATTCTGTCTTTCACACTACAGTAGTTCTTTACAATAAATGAAAGTATCAACGCAATTTTGTCGTTACATCCTCCTCAGAGTCATTAGCAATGCGCACCAAAAATCATGATTCCAAATTTCAAAAACGTGATTTGGTTTTATGGTGCCAACAAATTCAACCAGAATCATAAATGATGCGCACCCAAAATCATGATTTCAAATCCCAGTATCATGATTTCACTTTATGGTCCGAAAATATAATGATAATCATAAACGATGCGCACCAGAAATCATGATTTGGGATCCCAATGGCATGATTTAGCTGCATGATCCTGTAAAAAACGACCGGAATCATAAACCATGCGCACCTGGAATCATGATTCTAAAGCCTAAATATATGATTTAGCTTTATGGCGCTTGCAAACCCGACCAGAATCATAAAGATGCGCACCGGAAATTATGATTCCAAATCCCAACATCATGATTTAGCTTTATGATTCTGCCAAAAGTATAACGCAGTGACTGCGTTACGGGTGCACCGAATCATGATATCATGCTTTCGAATCATGGTGTATTTTCATAAACTGAAAATACCCTAGGCTCCAGAAATCATGAGCCTTTTTTTATGATTTTGGGATCCGATTTTTACCCGTGTAGCTTCTGGCTATGAACTTGAAGCGAGAAGCTAGTGGCTAGAAGCTAGAAGGTATAAGCTAGAAGCTAGCTTCTAGCTTCTAGTTTCTTGCTACTAGTTTTTAGCTTCTAGCTACTAGCCACTAGCTTCTCGCTTCTAGCTTCTAGATTCTTGGTTCTAGCTTCTAGTCCCTGGCTTCTAGTTTCAAACTTCTAGCTTCTAGCTTGTAGCTTCTAGCTTCTAGTTTTTAACTTCTAGCTCAGCCATTCCATGAAAAACCGATCTAGTGGGTCTCCGAATTCCGTGAAAATTTGCTATTTTGTTCCTTATCCGAAATAAGGATACACGTATTTTTGGATTTTTTTATTAGGGTGACATTTTCCGAAATAGAGTGACCAGAAAAATCGCGATTTTGCAAAATTTTTATTTAAAAAAAATTATAACTTCTGAACCGTTTAACCGATTTTCAATCTTTTTGGACGAAATGAAGGCTAAAGATTTTGACTTTTCAGGTAAAATATAAAATTTCACAAAAATTGTGTTTTTTACATAAAAAACTCAAAAGTTTCAGTTTTTTCGTGGTTTGAAGGCCTCGGGACCAAAGGGGCTATCGCTGTTCTCATTTTTTTCTTAAAAAAAAATATAACTTTTGAACAGCTTAACTGATTTCCAATCTTTTTGTATGGAATGAAAGCTTAAAATTTCAACTATTCAGACAAAATTGAAAAATTTGATAAAAATGTGTTTAAACGTGAAAAAATATAAAAATTCTGAAAAGTTGAGACCTTAAGCTTTCATTCCATAAAAAAGATTGGAAATCGGTTGAGCTGTTCAAAAGTTATGATTTTTTTTAAACATTACAAATCTAATGCGCTGAGATCTACAGTGGGTGACGCTGAAAAATGACTGATTTTTTATTTTCAAAAAATATATCTCAAAAACTAAAAAAAACATACATCGCTGAAAATTTGACAGTTTACGTAAGAAAAAATGAGAGCAGCAATAGCCCCAGGTCCCGAGGCCTTCGAAACACGAAAAAACGGAAACTATTGAGTTTTTTCAAAACACAATTTTTGTGAAATTTTATATTTTTCCCGAAAAGTCAAAATCACTAGCCTTCATTTCGTCCAAAAAGATTGAAAATCGGTCAAACGGTTCAAAAGTTATAAATTTTTTTTAAATAAAAATTTTGCAAAATCGCGATTTTTCTGGTCACCCTATTTTGGAAATGGTCACCCTAATCAAAAAATCCAAAAATACGTGTATCCTTATTTCGGATAAGCAACAAAATAGCAAATTTGCACGGAATTCGGAGACCCACTAGATCGGTTTTTCATGGAATGGCTGAGCTTCTAGTTTCTAACTTCTAGCTTCTAGCTTTTAACTTCTAGCTTCTAGCTTCTAGTTTTTAGCTTCTAGCTTCCAGCTTCTAGCTTGTAGCTTGTAGCTTCTAGCTTCTAACTTCCAACTTCTAGCTTGTAGCTTCTGGCTTGTAGATTCTGGCTTCTAGTTTCTAGCTTGTAGCTTCTAGTTTCTAGCTTGTAGCTTCTAGGTTCCAGCTTCTATATTCCGCTTCTAGCTTTTAGCTTTTAGCTTCTAGCTTCTAGCTTCTCACTTCTAGCTTCTAGCTTTTAGCTTCTAGCTTTTAGCTTCTAGCTTTTAGCTTCTAGCTTCTAGTTTCTATCTTCTAGCTTCTAGCTTGTAGCTTCTGGCTTCTAGCTTCTAGCTTGTAGCTTCTGGCTTCTAGCTTGTAGCTTATAGTTTCTAGCTTCTAGCTTGTAGCTTGTAGCTTATAGCTTATAGCTTCTGGTTTCTATCTTCTATCTTCTAGTTTCTAGCTTCTAAGTTCCAGCTTCTAGCTTCTAGCTTCTAGCTTCTAGCTTCTAGCTTCTATCTTTTAGTTTCTAGCTTCTAAGTTCCAGCTTCTAGCTTATAACTTCTAGCTTCTAGCTTCTATCTTCTATCTTCTAGTTTCTAGCTTCTAAGTTCCAGTTTCTAGCTTCTAGCTTCTTGCTTCTAGCTTCTAGCTTCTAGTTTCTATCTTCTAGTTTCTAGCTTCTGGCATCTAGCTTCTAACTTCTAACTTCTAGATTGTAGCTTCTGGCTTCTAGCTTGTAGCTTCTAGTTTCTAGCTTCTAGCTTGTAGCTTGTAGCTTGTAGCTTCTAGTTTCTAACTTCAAAGTTCCAGCTTCTAGCTTCTAGCTTCTAGCTTCTAGCTTTTAGCTTCTAGCTTCTAGCTTCTAGCTTCTAGTTTCTATCTTCTAGCTTCTTGCGTCTAGCTTGTAGCTGGTAGCTTCTAGTTTCTAACTTCTAAGTTGCAGCTTCTAGCCTCAAGCTTCTAGCTTCTAGCTTCTAACTTCTTGCTACTAGCTTCCAGCTTCTTGCTTCTAGCTTTTCGTTTCTTGCTTCTAGCCACTAGCTTCTAGCTTCTAAGCTTCAAAGTTTCTAGCTTCTAGCTTCTAGAATCTAGCTTTTAGCTTCTAGCTTCTAGTTTCTAGCTTCTAGCTTCTAGCTTCTAGCTTCTAGCTTCTAACTTCTTGCTTGTAGCTCTGGCTTCTAGCTTCTATCTTGTAGCTTATTGCTTCTAGCTTGTAGCTTGTAGCTTGCAGCTACTAGTTTCTAACTTCTAAGTTTCAGCTTTAAGCTTCTAGCTTCTAGCTTCTAGCATCTCATTTCTAGCTTCTAGCTTTTAGCTTCTAGCTTCTAACTTCTAGTTTCTATCTTCTTGCTTCTAGCTTCTGGCATCTAGCTTCTTACTTCTAACTTCTAGATTGTAGCTTCTGGCTTGTAGCTTGTAGCTTCTAGTTTCTAGCTTCTAGCTTGTAGCTTGTAGCTTGTAGCTTGTAGCTTGTAGCTTCTAGTTTCTAACTTCTAAGTTCCAGCTTCTAGCTTCTAGGTTCTAGTTAATAATTTAGAATTTCGAAAAGTGGAATTGATGTGAAAAAAATGATTGACATGCTGTCGACGCGGGGGAAGCGGTTAGTGTATGAGTGAACGCGGTCTCAGTTGTAGTGGAAGTGAAAGTTAGGACGGGTGGATGTGGTGTGGTGTGAAAGGTGAACGTGTTAAGAATTTTTGCTTGCGAGGCTTACCCACACCAACTGACTAAAGTGATCTTTCGGAAGCGGGAAAGAGAAGCGGGTATGAGCAAGATGACGGTACGATTAGAAAACTGGGCATGTACAGTGGTGTTCAATTGGAGTGTTGCAAATTTAATATAGCGCCCGTTTGATTTTGGCAACTTTACCGTTCGTCTTCATTTGGAGAAGCCCAGCAAGCGGGTACAGTTTTCGCATAGCAGAAGTGTTTTTTTTGGCTTTTCGTTCGTCAGAATGGAAGTTTTTTTTTTCGGTTTTCGGGCAGTGCAGTTTGAGAAGCCCAATCGGAGGAGTGGAAGTTTGTTTTTTTTTCTCGGTTTTCGAACAGTTTCGCATGAATGATACTTTATAGCTAACGGTGAAATAGTTCGACGACATCGTTGTGACGACCAGACTCAAAATACTACAAAGATAAAAAAAAAACCGGTGTGATCTTTTCATGATGAATTGTGTTATTTGATTATATTTCCAATGTTATATGCATTTTGGGTTGGGTGGAACCATCAGGGCACCCGATTGAAGCGAGATGGATAGGAAGAGTGAAACTGTCAACTTCCTATCGCTAACATTTCGTGGAAAAAGGGCGGGCTCTTCTTCCCATCTATTGGGTCTTTCTGACAAGCAAGGGCTTGATTGTACGACTGTTCGTGTGAACTTACTTTTGGAAGGAGATTCTTTTTCCTTGCGGGTTTCGCGTAAGTGTCTCTGCTTACGGGTCCGCCATTCGTAGTTGGTCCTTCAGACAGGAGTATGATTGAATACAAATAGTCATACAATCTTGAACAAATTGTTTTGTAAGATTAGGCCATTGCTACCGGAGGATACCTTGCTACAATAGATGGCAGCCTATATCATCATCATCATCATCTAGCTTGTAGCTTCTAGCTTCTAGCTTCTAGCATCTAGCTTCTAGTTTCTATCTTCTAGCTTCTTGCTTCTAGCTTGTAGCTTCTAGTTTCTAACTTCTAAGTTGCAGCTCCTAGCCTCAAGCTTGTAGCTTCTAGCTTCTAACTTCTTGCTACTAGCTTCCAGCTTCTAGCTTCTAGTTTCTATCTTCTAGCTCCTAGCTTCTAACTTCTAACTTCTAGCTTGTAACTTCTGGCTTCTAGCTTCTATCTTCTAGTTTATAGCTTCTAGCTTGTAGCTTGTAGCTACTAGTTTCTATCTTCTAAGTTCCAGCTTTTAGCTTCTAGCTTCTAGCTTCTAGCATCTCATTTCTAGCTTGCAGCTTCTAGCTTTTAGCTTCTAGCTTCTAGCTTCTAGTTTCTATCTTCTAGCTTCTAGCTTCTGGCATCTAGCTTCTAACTTCTAGCTTCTAGATTGTAGCTTCTGGCTTCTAGATTGTACCTTCTAGTTTCTAGCTTCTAGCTTGTAGCTTGTAGCTTCTAGTTTCTAACTTCTAAGTTCCAGCTTCTAGCTTCTAGCTTCTAGCTTCTAGCTTCTTGCTTCTAGTTTCTGTCTTCTAGTTTCTTGCTTCTAGCTTGTAGCTTGTAGCTTCTAGTTTCTAACTTCTAAGTTGCAGCTTCTAGCCTCAAGTTTCTAGCTTCTAACTTCTAACTTCTTGCTACTAGCTTCTAGCTTCTTGCTTCTAGCTTCTCGTTTCTTGTTTCTAGCCACTAGCTTCTAGCTTCTAAGCTTCTAAGCTTCTAGCTTCTAGCTTCTAGCATCTAGCTTCTTGTTTCGTGCTTCTAGTTTCTAGCTTCCAGCTTCTAGCTTCGAGTTTCTTGTTTCTAGTTTCTAGCTTCTAGCTTCTGATTTCTAGCTTCTAGCTTTTAGTTTCTTTCTTCTAGTTTCTAGCTGCTAGGTTCCAGTTTATAGCTTATAAGCTTCTAAGCTTCTAAGCTTCTTTCTCCTAGCTTCTAGTTACTAGCTTTTAGCTTATAGCGTCTAGCTTATTGCTTATAGCTTCTTGGTGCTAACTTCTAGCTTCTACTCATTCGGGTAAATGGTTTTCGGGTTTTTCTTATAGAACCTTCCCGACACCGTCGACAGATCAGATGGGTGTGGTGGCAACCAATAGTGGAAGCGGCTCTTGCGGTCACAACAACTCTCGGCTCAGTATCGGCCTTGTTCGCTGCTGCTGGGTCGACTTATGATGGTTTTTCATAATTATAACCATTCTTAACGAGAACTGCGAAGTATTGCACTTGGGTCTGTACCTGTTTTCGAAAAAATATTTTCCGGAAATCATCTTTCGAACACCCCTATTTCCCGGAATGTCTTGTTTCCAATATCCAATAATCCCTATGATACACAAATCGAGGGGTCTTGCTTAACCTAGATGTTAGAGTCCACGGCTACAAAGCAAAGCCATGCTGAAGGTGTCTGGGTTTGATTCCCGGTGGCCCATGATCTTTTTGTAATGCAAATTTCCTTGCCTTCCCTGGGCATAGAGTATCATCGTACCTGCCACACGATGTACGAAAGGTAAATGGCAACTTTGGAAAAGAAAACTCTTAGTCAATAACTGTGGAAGTGCTCATTGAACAGCTTAGAAGCAGTTTCAGTGGGTACGTAATGCCATTACGAAGAAGAACCACAAATCGAGCAATGACATCTTTACTTTAAGGTGACACATCTCGGAAACCAAACATGGCAGGTACAATGGCCGGCTTGTGCCCCTACTCACGATTTCAAAGGCACAAATCTGTTGAAATAATGAACATACAAGGTCAATCTTCTTATTTTAAGCTTTCTGCTAGTGCACAAAGCTAAAATACGAATTGCACTGTAGTTTGATGCCTCTTTCGCGAGATTTGTGCCTTCAAAGTGTTGGTACATTATTTAATTATGATTCCAAGCTGTTTCACCTTAAAAGATTAAGAGTTGCGTTGTTCAGCTAGAACACACCCAATTCCAGATCCCCAAATTTAACAAATCCTCGTCAACCCTTCTAGTGGAATGAATCGCCAATTTTTATTATTTATGTTTTCGGTGTCGATTCTGATTTTCCTGCCGTTCTTTTTGCGGCCAATTTTCGCCGCCATCGCATCATCAACTTCCAGATCGTCGCCGCAATCGTTTAGGAGTGTACAAATTTAAGTAGGTAGGTAGACACAGGAAGAATCGGCAACCTTCAAAAAGGCATCATCTTTGCGTCACCTCGGTTTGCATCGACTCTCTGGCTCTTCGGAAGACCTGGTTGATGAAACCCGAGTCCGAAAGTCTGCTGCTGTCGATTATTTCCATTGATGAGGGGAAAGGGTACTTCTGCGAAGAAACGGGAAAGAAATTTTCATTTATTTTGACTGCAAATTTTTAGACATTAACAATTTTGGAATTTGCTACAATTGCTGCAAGCGATTATGAAGTGTTGTCCAGTCGAGTGTGAATGCCGGCAGCAACAACGGTTCAATGTCACCGTAACGAATGGGAAGCATGTTCTGGACGCACACCGGAGATGTCCGGTGGAAACAAAGTGTTCCTTTTCTTTTTGGCATTACGTCCTCACTGAGACAGAGCCGGCTTATAAGCTTAGTATTCAATGAGCACTTCCACAGTTATTAGCTGAGAGCTTTATTTGCTAAAGTTTCCATATTTTTACATCCGTAAATCATGTGGCAGGCACGATGATACTCTATGCCCAGGGTAGTCAAGGAAATTTCCATTACGAAAAGATCCTGGACCGACCGGGAATCGAACCCAGACACCTTCAGCATGGCTTTGCTTTGTAGTCACGGACTTTACCACTATGCTAAGAAAGTCCCCTAAGCCAGCAAAGTGTTGCGAAAATTAAATTAATATTTACCAAGAGCCATTGCCTAATTACAGCCCATCACCCGAACAAAGCTTCCCGCGTAAGTATAAGGTAGCGGAGACACCGCGAATCCAAATGAGAGTTTTTACTAAAACTCACAAACAGCACCCCGGCAACAGTGACTACAAAGATGCCTTCTTGTACCATACAATGAAACTCTCATTATAATTGCCGTTGATGCTTGTAATGGAGTCAAATCACCATTACTGAGGGCACTCTCCGAGTTCTTGAACTACTGGGTGGCGCACCAGAACAACCAACCGTGTTCATCGGTAAATACCGGCTTCGGGAAGGTACAATTAAAAAATTATTTCCAGCAAATGAAATGAAACAAATATTTGCGCAAATTAAACGGCGAAACGCACCGTTGTGGCACAGCTACATTGCGGTGGGATTCCGCGGAAAGTAACTGTCATGTTTTACATGATGATACATCAGCTTTTAAATTCCTGTTATTGAAAAAATGGTTTTTATCATCGTATAAATTACATTACTTTGAACCTGACACAAACAAAAACAAACTAACACAAATCTTGATCGTTAACATTTATTAGTTCAACAGTTCGTTATCATCGTAGACATCGAAAGATTCCAAAACTTTCCCCTTGCCACCGGAAAACCAAAGTCTGCAGTTTTCAGTAGTCTGAACAGAACGAAAACAAACAGCACCGGTGCAAAATAACACATTTCAACTGCGTGGTAGCTCCTTTTAACCTTCTGTGTGCCCCGATCCAAATTGAACCCCCGAAGGCCTTCGCCATATTGGACCCACACGAGCAAACATCAATCGGTCGTAGACATCCACACGGCCCATCAAGTTCGCAAGATAATGAACAATGTTCCAGTCGTCCCGAGTCCAACCAGCAGCAGCAGTGTGGATATGCAAAACGATCACTCGCCGCCCGAACGATGATGAACAATTTTATCGTGCAGCTCAAATTGCTCCCGAATCATTATCAACGGGTAATCATCAATTTGGGAACGGTGAACCGTCGCGTCGTCAGCGAGACGCACCACCGTTGTGGTTGATCATCTAGGTAAGCACTGGTCATTCCGGCATTGCTCGTGGTCTCGATTTGCTACATTCTTGCCAACGAATCCGAAACTTCGTGTTAGGGTGACCCGTAATGATCAAACTGCAAATATCTTAAGTCAATCCTCCCAAATTTGGACATGTGGACCTCCAGAAACTACAGTGAAAGTTCGAGCGGAATCCGTCAACTTTAGCGGGAGTCGGTGAAATCATTTAATGTGTTTACTCATATATTTGGTAAATTTTCTTCAGATAAACTTCAAGCTCGTTTAGCCTTCCTTTAAAAGTGGCAGATTCTGCTCAAAAAATCGTAGTTGTTTCTGAGTGCCCTATTAAACGTTTTTGGGGGTGTGACTTAAAATTTTAATACGTTGATTTTTCATATAAAAATGGGCCACCTACTGCGCGTATTTGTTGGTAGCAGCCATCGCGCTTGACACTTGACGAGCTCAACTAGGCAGCGCTTGTCAGTTTCCGTTGTCGTCGTCCAGCGGACAGATTGGTTGCAAACAAACGGTTGATCAACTTGAGTGACTTGCATTCAACCATTGCATTGCTGCTGTGGCGGCGCGGACTCGGAGTAGGTAATTGACATGACTTTGGGTGCATTCGCAAGCAACGAGAGCGCCAGCGTGGGTAATTTAATAGTAGGTCTATCTGGACCTGATGGTAATCTCTCTAGCCGCAGCATTGCGAAGAAACGGTCAGTTAAACGGATTGAGATGCATTCTACGGTGCGCTTGTCCGTCAACAAGCGATTGAATCTAGCTGGTCGATAAAACAAATATTTGCTTGAGTAGTGTAGCTTTTTTTGTCAGATTAAGTATTAGCTGTTGAGCAAGCTCTTTTTCACTCTTTTCATACAAAGTACGTATCGTGGCTTTAAATAATTGATAAATTTATTCGACATTTTTTCCAACATTTCAATATTTAACGTTCAAGTAATTTTTTAATACTAGGTATACAAAGGAGGCTTAAGAATAATCAATAAAACATTATTTTGAATCAGCTGTATTTTTATAACAGCTAGACTACAGTTTAGATACTTAACATGACATGTACAGTTTATTGGAATGTCTCTCATCGTGATTGCATGTCTATTTGATGGTTTCTAATAAAGAGCTTTTGGAAGTTGGGAAATTGTAAGATGAGAATTAGGAGCATGGGAAAAATATTACTTTTGTACAATATTGAAGAGGTAGTTCAGATCGGATAAAACCGCGGAGAAAACTTTGGTCTTCTGATTTCCAAGTTGGGAGTGGTTCAAAACAGCTTACTTTACTTAACTGTAGATAGCGCTACGCCCTTCAAGACATGACTTACGCCACAATGTTACAACAACAAAGTCTGTCCTTGGCTGCTTGCCTCCAATTTCTCGATCCTGCTGCATTTGGTCAAACCATCTAGCTCGATGCGTCCCTCTTTGTTTTGTACCGCCCAGGTTTGAGGTAAACACCGTGGTGTTGTCCGGCATTCTCACAACGTACCCCGCCCATCGTACCCTTCCAGCTTTGACGACTTTTTGGATACTTGGTTCACCAAATGTCGCGCAAACTCATAGTTCATTCTTTTCCACCATACGCCGTTCTCAGATATCCGCACTAGATCGTCGTAAGAACACGTCGTTCAAAACTCCTAGCGCTTGCAGGTCCGTAATAAGAGCATTGTCCACGTCTCATGCATGTAGAGGACTCCCAGTAGTATTAACGTCTTGTACATGATACACTTATTAGTACGGAGGTGAATAGCGTAGTGTCTGTTCCCTAATTTAGGGGCGGCTGAACATAGTCCGAGTGTCAGAGAACTCTACGGGGTTCGAGTCAAGGCAGCCGCTAAAAAAAAAACAAAAACGGTAAATCAACGAGAGAATACAGACCGGAACTACCGGCGAAGACCACAGCGACGAACAAGGACTAGCGATTGGAAACCTGGCACTTGGTAGTGTAAGTCTCTTAGCTTCATCGGGAGCATTCATTGCTATGCTGAATCACCACGGATTAGGGATTAGCATTGGAAGATGTGTGCTGGACAAGATCAATTGTAAGAACGAGAAAACTGGTAAGCTGATGATCAAAGTGGCCAATCGTCTGATCCATCTCACCAGTGGCTCAAGCATGGTCTCCTCGGATATGATGGGGGTTCATCGGTAGGCTCAAAATTTCAGACATGCCGATTTTTTTGTTTTGAAATTGTTCTCGAAACACACCGTGCATGAAGGACCGTGTCAACCCTACCATGGCCTCCATTGCTTGAAAAGATTTTTTTTTTCTTATTTCTTTATTAGTATCATTCCAAACATTACATTTATTATTTCTTATATCTAGGTGTTCTCTGTTATTAGACAACACTATCATCCTAATTTGGTAAAACAAATCTAAGATTTTATTAACATTTTGTTAACCCACCGTCGGTCGCCCTAGTGTACTGAGTACACGCACTTTGCGAAAAGTCGAAAAACACGTTGAAAATCTCTTCAAATTGATCCGGGTGTTGGTCCTATTCCAAGATCTACTCTTCTTCTTGCTTGTAAAGAAGAAATTTTTCGAAAAAATCAACGAAAAGTATTCGAAAACATCGTGTTTTTAACCTAAGTTTTAAGGCGTGTACTCAGTACACCAGTGCGACCGCTCGTGTAACTTTTTTTTTACCGGGCCCGTCACACGAGCGGTCGCATCGTGTACTGAGTACACGCGGAGCAATTTTGATAGTAAATTCAAAGCTAGGCAAGATAGAATATGGATGTCTTCGGCAAATTTCTTCAGTACAACGGTACCAATTGGTCAGTGGACAAAAAACAACTTGGAAACATCCCCATCTTCCTGTGGCCATCGGATTGTGCCCCAGGGGAACCGACATAGTGGACATTTCGCAATGCAACATCTCGAACACAAATATCTCAGGATCTAGATTTTTTAGCAAGATGGTATCTTCGGCAAAGTTGTTCAGTAGGTCAAGAGCTAACATGTGATAGGCTGCTTGTTTCGAAATTCTGCCACCAGATGGTGCTAGTGAGCATTTAATTTTTCAAACACCGATATCTCAAGATCCTGATTACCTAGAAAGATGATGTCATCGACAAAGTTGTTTAGTAGGTCAAGGACTAACATATGATAAGCTACCTAACAAGAAAAACTGCCACAAGATAGCACTAGTGAGCATGCAATATTTTAATCACGAATATCTCAGGATCCCGATTTTTTAGAAAGATGGTGTTTTCGGCAAAGTTGTTCAGTAGTTCAAGGGCTACCATTTGATGATCTTCTTGATTCGAAATTCTTTCAATAGATGCCGCTAGTGAGCATGATATTATTCGAACACAGATATCTCAGGTTACCTATAAAGTTGACGTCTTCGACAAAAGTGTTGAAAAGGTCAAGGTCTAGCATGTAATAAGCCCCCCAACTTGAAATTCTACCAACAGATGGCGTATTTTGATCGCGAATATTGCATGATAAATATATTTTAACAAGATGTTGTTTTCGGCAAAGATGTTTAGTAGATAAAGAACTAAACATGTGAAGCGTCGTTTGATTCGGATTTCTTCCACAAACCGACGCTAAAGATGCAATTTTTTGAATGCAGATATTTTTGGATCCTGATCGCTTAGAAAAATGATCCTGAGATATTTTCATTACTAAGAAATATTATCCCTTCGGCAAGGTTGTTCATAAGATGAAGGCCTAAATGCAAGGAACCTCAAGCTTTAAAATTCTTTCAACTGGTGGCGCTATTGAGCATGCATATTTTGATTGCTAATATCTGAGGATCCCGATTACATTTAAATATAAACTTCTCGGTTCAAACGTTTAGTAAGTCAAGTACAAACTTGTGATGGGCCACACTTGTTTGGGAATTCTTCCACTAGATGGTGCTACTGAGTATGCTATATTTTCAACTCAAATTTCAAGGATCGTGATTGCTTAATCATGAATATGACGTCTTCAACTAAGTTGTTTAACATGTAATGAACCGTTTGATTCGAAAACGGCGCTCTTCAGCATGAAAATCCCATCAGAATGTATTTCAGAGTTTCAAGTACAGTCAAATTTCTAGTCGATACTCAAAAGATCATGGACTCATGGAACAGATATTCTTAAGAAAGCTGATAAAAGGGAGCATTATACTGCCCATAAATGCATGTCAGTCCCACGTTTGCTGGATTTCCTATTCACATGGGACAATTATGCTTTTATGGGCAGTATAGTAATTATGATTTTTGTTTTAAGTATGGTTTCATGAGTCGATACCGAACTATGGAACATCGAATAATACAGGTTTGACTATATTTAAAAATATGACGATCAAAATCATTGCCGCGAAACGTGTAAGCCCAATGCTAAAATGACTTTGTTTGGCCGATGAGCCAACAGGTGGCGGTAGTGTGTAAATGTCAAACACGAATGAAAACGACGCTAGCGCCGCTGCCTCCAGTTGGTTGCATATAAACGAATCGGTCGTTAAAAAAATGATCGATGGACGCCTATGAGAGTGTGACGCCTTTTTGTCTGTGCTGAAATCAAAGAACTGTCAATGGTGGTTACATTTGAGCAATAGGCCTTTTCACGAGACGTCTCAAATCAGCTAATTCGGAAGGTCTTTGACAGTTCTTATATGCTAAAGTGACCAGACGTCCCGACTTTCGCGGGACATCGCCATTTTCAACATGATATTACAGCGTCAAATCTATTTGTTTGACTGAAGTAAGCATTTAGATCATGATTTGGGCCTAAAATGATTGCAGATAACATATCCATTACTGAAAATGTTTGATTGGGAACGAGATCTGACAGGGTGTCCCGCGTTTCGCGGGACATATGTGGTCGCTTTATTATATGCAAATGCCCAACGTGTCGGTGATTCTAAAAGGTAAACAATAATACAAAATAACGATCAAATAATGATGAAGGCGTAATCGGTTTTCTAGAAAACATCTATTCTGTGAATTCAACTGACTTTTTTGATAAAATTGTCAATAGCATACTGTAGTAGCACGTAGTATTTTTCTGCTTTCAAACAGTATATTTCAAGCACATTGGTTGGTTTAAATAATGCGAATAATAGCCTTAAAACTGGTGCTAGACTTAGTACACGCAGCTTTTCATTTTTGCTTCCATTTGACAGTCGCTCTTCACCCTTGGTAATCATTGGTCCTTCACCGATAGAAACGAATGCAACATGGACCTGTCCCATGAAAAGGCCTATCAAATATCTAATGAGCCTATGCATGCTATAAAACGTTTGACTTTTACTATGCGCGCTGTTTTCAAGTTGCCCGTGACAGCACCAACACACGGCGCACAATAAAAGTTAAAAGAACAAAATAATTTATGGCACGTACAGAGGCTCATGGGCGGCAGAAAGCTGTTACACAAAAATGAAAATGGATGTATGTTAGTGCCGAGTGATATGAGCCTATTCATGCTATAAAACGTTTCACTTTTACTGTGCGCTCTATTTTCAAGTGGCCCATGAGAAAGAGCGAGACAGCACCAACACACGGCGCACAGTAAAAGTCAGAAAAACAAAGGAATTTATGGCACGTACAGAGGCTCATGAGAAACTCGGTCTCTCATGGCAACTCACGGGATGGCACGCACACTACAACATTGTTCGAATCACCTCGAATGTGATAGTGATTGCCTGTGTTGTTTACAAATCAATTCAAAGTGCTCTTTCTGCTAGTATAACCATATTATGATTATACTAGCACAAAGAGCGCTTTGAATTTATTTGTAAACAATCAGGGAGTGAAATTATCGGTCACGGCGATAATCATGAGCCTATCGTTCAAGCTGATTTTCTGGAGGAAAAAGACGTACCATAATATCAAACCCGACCAGTACTGCAAGAGTGTGCTCTCACGAGATGTGCAGCAACGAGTTTAGATTATCAGCAGCAACGAGAAGTTTGCGTCCTACTTTTCTACTAAATATAAAAATAATATTGTTCAATTTGAATCTAGAATTTGAAGTAGAATGAGCCCTATATATTTTATTTTGTGCTTACTGGAAGCGAAATGTTTTAACATTTGACAAAACGTGTATTGATGAGCCCAAATGATCAGTATCATAAGATGTTCAGAAAATTAAATGCTCACTGGCGCAGGGTTACATAATTCAAAATATAACTGCCAATAACATGTGACCACTTTCCTTGCCTAATAAATTTGATGAAGACGTCAAGTTTTAGAATAATTGGGAACTTGAGATTCTGTATTTGAAAAAAATAAACCAGGAGCTCTTTACCTAGCCTGATGGAAGTATTTGAAATTTAGCAGCCCATTGAATTGAATGTGGAAGAATTTTGAGTCGGTTTATTTTACACTTAACACGTTGGTCCTTGATACACCCGATTCTGTTTTTGCACGGGGGATGCGTACCGTGCAAAAAAAGTTTTCAGTTCAAAATTTCAAAAACCGTGTAAAAAAAGTAACACCATTTCTCGACGTTTCATGTAAAAATAAGGTTTTGGCAAAAATTTTTGTATGGAAACTTTTTTTGCACGGCCGTGTAAAAAAAATCCGTGCAAAAACAGAATCGGGTGTATACAGAACAACTTCATCAAAGCCATCATCTTTGTAATCTAATTTTATTTTCCTAACCAGGATCCTGAAATACTCGCATTCTAAAATTTCGTTTTGTGGAAGAATTCCGAATCAAACTGCATATCACATGTTTAGTCCTTGATCTACTAAACATCTTTGCTGAAAACAACATCTTGTTAAAATATCATTATCTTAAGATATTCGCGATCAAGCATGATCACTTGTATCATATGGTGGTAGAATTTCAAGTTAGGTGGCATATAACATACTAGACATTGACCTATTCAACACTTTTGTCGAAGACGTCAACTTTATAGGTAACCTGGATCCTACGATATCTGTGTTCGAAAAATATCATGCACACTAGCGCCATCTATTGAAAGAATTTCGAATCAAGAAGATTATCACATGGTAGCCCTCGAACTACTGAACAACTTTGCCGAAAACACCATCTTTCTAAAAAATCGGGATCCTGAGATATTCGTGATTAAAATATATGCTCACTAGCACCATCTTGTGGCAGTTTTTCTTGTTAGGTAGCTTATCATATGTTAGTCCTTGACCTACTAAACAATTTTGTCGAAGACATCATCTTTCTAGGTAATCAGGATCTTGAGATATCGGTGTTTGAAAAATTAAGTGCTCACTAGCACCATCTGGTGGCAGAATTTCGAAACAAGCAGCGTATCACATGTTAGCCCTTGACCTACTGAACAACTTTGCCGAAGATATCATCTTGCTAAAAAATCTAGATCCTGAGATATTTGTGTTCGAGATGTTGCATTGCGAAATGTCCACTATGGCGGTTCCCCCGGGGCACAATCCGATGGCCACAGGAAGATGGGGATGTTTCCAAGTTGTTTTTTGTCCACTGACCAATTGGTACCGTTGTACTGAAGAAATTTGCCGAAGACATCCATATTCTATCTTGCCTAGCTTTGGATATACAATCAAAATTGCTCCGCGTGTACTCAGTACACGATGCGACCGCTGCACTGTGTTTTAATTCCTCGTTTTCATGCGCTTTTTGAATAGCGCCCTAACCGTTAATTTTAGCGATATAGTTTGTTCGGAGAAGTTTCTTGGTATATTAAGGCGCAACTTTTGACGAAAAAAGTTTTGTGATCAATCCACCTAGCAGTGAGATAGAAAAACTATTTTTTCAAAAAATTTAGATAGACATATGGTGTCTTCGGCAAAGTTGTAGAATTGGCAATTTGAAACAACTTTGTCGAAGACACAATTTTTCTATCTCTTATACTTTTTGAGATATATGCCGTTGTATGTGAATGACCCCTAAAAATCATATTTTTTATCATAACTTTTTTCCAAGATTTTTAACATTTTTTGTGTTTTCTACAAAGTTGTTTGTCATAGAAAAACCCGTGTTTTTGCTGAACATATCATCACCCTATCTTTTGAAGTAACAAAGTTATTCATGAATTACTCTTTTTTCAAGGGGTAGTTTAGGCCTCTATAACTGACTTCGGCGCAAAATGGCGCAGACAACTCTTACAAATCATGAAAGTACCATATCTTCCCTTTCGGCAGTTGATAAAAACTTTTGTCTATAAGCGTCTTTGCATGGGTTTTTACTATCAAACAAATAAGCCTTATTAAAACGAATTCGACTGATAATTCTTTTACTTTAAGAGATAGAGAGGTGCAATGTTCAGCAAAAACACGCGTTTCAAGATGTTTAACAACTTTGTAGAAGACATGAAAAATGTTAAAAATTTAGGTAAAAAGTTATAATCGAAAATTATTTTAAATTATTTTTTTCATACAAATTTGTGTACTTTAAGTTAAAAAATTCGTAACTCTTTTACAAGATTTTTAACATTTTTCATATCTTCTACAAAGTTGTTAAACATCTTGAAACGCGTGTTTTTGCTGAACATTGCACCTCTCTATCTCTTAAAGTAAAAGAATTACCAGTCGAATTCGTTTTAATAAGGCTTATTTGTTTGATAGTAAAAACCCATGCAAAGACGCTTATAGACAAAAGTTTTCATCAACTGCCGAAAGGGAAGATATGGTACTTTCATGATTTGTAAGAGTTGTCTGCGCCATTTTGCGCCGAAGCCAGTTATAGAGGCCTAAACTACCCCTTCTAAAAAGAGTAATTCATGAATAACTTTGTTACTTCAAAAGATAGGGTGATGATATGTTCAGCAAAAACACGGGTTTTTCTATGACAAACAACTTTGTAGAAAACACAAAAAATGTTAAAAATCTTGGAAAAAAGTTATGATAAAAAATATGATTTTTAGGGGTCATTCAGATACAACGGCATATATCTCAAAAAGTATAAGAGATAGAAAAATTGTGTCTTCGACAAAGTTGTTTCAAATTGCCAATTCTACAACTTTGCCGAAGACACCATATGTCTATCTAAATTTTTTGAAAAAATAGTTTTTCTATCTCACTGCTAGGTGGATTGATCACAAAATTTTTTTCGTCAAAAGTTGCGCCTTAATATACCAAGAAACTTCTCCAAACAAACTATATCGCTAAATCAACGGTTAGGGCGCTATTCAAAAAGCGCATGAAAACGAGGAATTAAAACACAGTGCGCTGGTGTAACTTTTTTTTGAGCGACTGACGGAAAGTTAATAACATATTACATTTCATTTGCCGTAGCAGTTCAGGTTTTTTATAGGTGTGTTGATTTCACCTGCTTATGAGAGAAAAAAAACGCTTTGAATATACTTAACCTAACTTAACCTAAACATATAACGCATTAATCGTGGCAATAGAAGATTGTAACGATTTTTGCCTGAAATTATTGATTATTTTATTTGACATTTGTTCCAATGTTTCAACATTGGATAATCTATGTAACTCATTGGTACTATACCAGGGAGGAAGCCTCAGAATCATTTTCAAAATTTTATTTTGAATTCTCTGCAGAGCTTTCTTCCTGGTATTACAACAGCTAGTCCAAATTGGTACAGCATACAACATGGCTGGCCTGAAAATTTGTTTGAATATCAAAAGCTTGTTCTTAAGACAAAGTTTTGATTTTCTATTAATAAGGGGATAGAGACATTTTACATATTTGTTACATTTGGCTTGAATGCTCTCAATGAGATTTTTGAAAGTTAAATTCTTATCTAGCATGAGCCCTAGATACCTAACTTCATCTGACCAATTTATTGGAACCCCTCTCATCGTGACAACATGTCTACTTGAAGGTTTCAAATAAAGAGCTTTTGGTTTATGTGGGAATATTATCAGTTGAGTTTTGGAAGCATTAGGAGATATCTTCCATTTTTGCAAGTATGAAGAAAAAATATCCAAACTTTTTTGCAATCGACTACCAGTGCCGTAGCGTGCGGTTGGCCAGGTTGGCACCCGCCAAGGGCGCCAGCTTAAAGGGGGCGCCAAAATGCGCGAATCACTCGGTAAAATTCTCAAGGGTGCATATTAGATTAGGGCTTATTATTAGTGGCAATTCAAAAAAAAATAGGACATAATAAAGAAACATACAAAACAGGTTTTGAAAGGCTTTAACCCCTCTACCGGCAGCTTCATTTTTTACCGCAAAAAAAAAATTCAAATCGTGTTAACTTTTTTGTTTCTGGGTATTTTTGCAACATTTTTTCACAAGTTCTCAAACAACTCTTCTTGTTTAAGAATCCATGTCGATATTAATCATTGATGATCTGGTTTTGAAGATATTCCAATATTCCTTGGGGGACCGACATTATCCATACAAAATGTCTTTGGCGGCCATTTTGTTTTTGGTCAATTTATCAAAAAAATAAAATGTGGGCTATACATTGTCAGCTAATAAGGGGCTACTCTGAAAAAATCATGCAAATCGGTCAGTATTCTTGGAGAAATCAGAAAATTACGGTATGAGGTTTTTTTGAAGTTTTCATGATCTTTATTTGGCCAGCGTGGTACCAGAAACATAAATGCTCATTACTCAAAGACGGCTGCACCCAATTGCTTCATTTTTTCACAATATACTCTCATTAATGTATTGTCCCAAGAAGTGAATACCCGAATGCGATAAAAATTCTGTAGCCATAGATATTCACGTGGGTTATGGCTAGGCGTCGGTCCCCCAAGGAATTTTGGAATATCTCCGGTTCCAGATGACCGATAATCAATATCGACACATATTCTAAAACTAGAAGAGATTTTTGAGAGCTTGTGAAAAACTGGTGCATAAATACCTGCCGGTAGAGGGATTAACAAAATATGCAATAAGTATTTCAAAAGATATTGTTCATTCCTATATATATATATATATATATATATATATATATATATATATATATATATATATATATATATATATATATATATATATATATATATATATATATATATATATATATATATATATATATATATATATATATATATATATATATATATATATATATATATATATATATATATTTAAAGTTTGAAGTTCAAATAAATACACATAAATTTAGTTTGTTAATGAGAAGAAACAAAGATTTGTATTATTCAGATTTGTATGTATGCTAAAAGTTAGACTGTATGTTTCGATCACTCTTTTTTTTAGTAAAATTACAAGAAATATTTCACAGAATACTGAACATGAATCTAAGATTATCCTGAGTGGGATCCACGTAATTATTTGCAGATTTTCAACAGAAAATTGGGCATGATTCTCACAGAATCAAATACAAGAATCTAAGCAGCAGGCTCTTGCTTTATCTTGATCGGTCTTTCATATAATTCTAGGCGTCATTCTGATGAAATGTTGCGTAATTTTTTCATAACTCTAATTATTTTGTAAACTGATTTTGATACCTAGACGAAAATTCTCACACCAGACATAATTCTAGAATTTGTAATATATTTTTAACTAGTGTTCCCAGCAAACTTCATCTTGCCATCAAGTGTTGAAAAACGCTATGGATCGTCCCATACAAAATGACAGTTCCATGCACTCTCGTTTTTTTCAACGTTCCCGGTGAATATCCTGGGATTTTTATACACACAAACTCGTTGGAACCCTTGACGAACAAAACAGAGAAAAAATCATTCAAATTCGTTGACCCGTTCGCAAGCCATTCCGTGACATACAAACACCATTTCATTTTTATTTATATAGGTAACCGTAAATATGTTCTACACTAGCTGAAACTCGTTTGGTTTAAAAAAATGCGGTGGAAAAGTTGAATGTAACTGTTTAGACTTCTTCATTGACATTATTGTTAATATTTGACCACCTTTCAAGAAGTTTGCATGATTGACATTTTCCATGTCCACCTTCTCTTCCACCGTAAAGGTTCTTGGAAAAAACTCTAGATTTTTTGTGAATATTTCCATTTTTCGATATCTCACTCTGAAGAATGCTTTCAATTTCAATGGTAATAACAATTCATTGAAATTAAATTGAAACCTCTTCGATATATTTCAAATATTTTTTTATTGATTTACAAACAGCAGTTTTGCAATAAAACTTTTAAATAATGTCTTGACTAAATCTACGCAAAATTTCAAATAAAAATATTTCCTTTTAAATCCTAGAATATTTTCTTTGCTTTCTCTATGAATTTCCTGAAAAATGATATTTCTATAAATGTCCAAAGAATCTAAACCATCCTATCATATCTCAGAAAATATAACAATTTATCTATTACTACTATGAGGTTAGTCTTTGTTTAAGAATCATAATTTTGTAAAGGATTTCTATGGCTTTCGAGTTGTATTTCTGGCATAAGCTCCAAATTTCTTTCCAGTTATTCAGAGCGAAAAGTTTTAAAACTCTGCTTGAAAGCAAATTGTCCGGCATGTACAGGATAATTTCTTTAAAAATTAGCATTTCACCAAAATTTACAAATTTTGTTTGAAACATCTAGTAGACACTGTACATTTGTTCTACATAAACTCTATATTTCTTCGGAATACTCAAGAAGAATACTCATTTTTTCTTGCAGGAGATTTAGTCAATAATTTAATATGTTCTGATCTCAAGGAAATAATATAACCTTTTATGACACTTTTGACGATTTTCATAAAAATTCTCGTAGAAATCGCTCAGAATTTATTTATTTTTTTGCTGAGCTTTGATTAAGGGGCGCTGAAATGGAGGTTCGCCAAGAGCGCCATGAAGCCACGCTACGGCTCTGTCGACTACAGATGACACGCAAGCTTCGTCCTTTGGCGGAGAGGCCTGTGTCATCCGCAAACAAAGATTTTTGACATCCCTGAGGTAACTCAGGTAAGTCAGATGTGAAAATATTGTATAATATTGGTCCCAAAATGCTGCCTTGGGGAACACCAACTCTTACAGGAAGTCTTTCAGATCTGGAGTTCTGATAATTAACCTGAAGTGTACGATTTGACAGATAACTTTGAATTATTCTAACAATGTATGTTGGAAAATTAAAAATTTTTAATTTTACGATCAAACCTTCATGCCAAACACTGTCGAATGCTTTGTTTATGTCTAGAAGAGCAAGACTAGTAGAATAGCCTTCAGATTTGTTGGAACGGATCAAATTTGTTCCACGTAAAAGTTGATAAGTGGTCGAATGTCCATGGCGAAATCCGAACTGTTCATTGGCAAAAATTGAATTTTCGTTGATGTGGGCCATCATTCTGTTCAAAATGACCTTTTCAAAACTTTGTTTTTACTGGTGGAGGAAAGCAAACTGATTGGACGATAGCTAGAAGCTTCTGCAGGACTTTTGTCTGGTTTTAAAATTGGAACAACCTTAGCATTTTTCCATTTGTCAGGAAAAAATATGCTAATTGAAAACATTTGTTAAATATATCAACTAAAAATGATAAGCTACTTTCTGGAAGTTTCTTGATGTGGATGTAGAAAATTCCATCATCGCCAGGAGCTTTCATAATTTTTATTTTTTTAATAATAATTCCCAGTTCTTCCAAATCAGTCTCACAGGCAATTTCGAAAACGTCCTCTTGATTGAGAATATTTTCGAAGTCCTGAGTAACTTGATTTTCAATTGGACTAGTAAGTCTTAAATTAAAATTGTGAGCGCTTTCAAACTGCATAGCAAGTTTTTGAGCTTTTTCGCAATTAGCAAGTAATAATTTGTTTTCCTCTTTCAATGCCGGTATTGGCTTCTGAGGTTTTTTTTTCAAAATTTTAGATAATTTCCAAAAGGGCTTAGAACCAGGGCCCAATTGAGAAATCTTATTTTCAAAATTTGTGTTTCTTAATTGTGCAAAACGTTTCTTGATTTCTTTCTGCAAATCCTGCCATATAATTTTCATTGTAGGATCGCGAGTGCGTTAAAATTGCCTTCTCCTCACGTTTTAAAAGCAGATCAAGAGTTTAAGATCATCGTCTATAATCACGGATTCAAATTTTACTTCACATTTTGGAATTGCAATGCTCCTGGCTTCAACAATGGAATTTGTTAAAGTTTCAAGAGCATTGTCAATATCAAGTTTTGTTTGTAAAGCAATATTAACATCAAGATTAGAGTCAATATACGTTTCATATATATTCCAGTCGGCTCGAAAATAATTGAAAGTGGAGCTGATAGGATTGAGAATCGCTTCATGGGATATTTGAAATTTAATAGGGACATGATCAGAATCAAAATCAGCATGAGTAATCAGTTGGTGACAAAGATGACTAAAGTCGGTTAAGACCAAATTAATCGTAGATGGATTTCAAGAAGAGGAAAAACATGTAGGACTATCAGGGTATTGAATGGAGAAATATCCTGAAGAGCACTCATGAAATAAAATTCTGCCGTTGGAATTACTTTGAGAATTATTCCATGACCGATGTTTGGCATTGAAGTCACCAATGACAAAAAAAATGCCTTATTGCGAGTCAATTTTCGCAAGTCAGTTTGGAGCAAATTAACTTGCTGTCCAGAGCATTGAAAAGGCAAATAAGCAGCTATGAAAGTATATTTACCAAGTTGTGTTTCAACTGAAACACTTAACGTTTCAAAAACTTTAGTTTCAAATGACGAAAACAGTTGATGTTTTATACGCCTGTGAATGATGATTGCAACTCCCCCACATGCCCCATCAAGTCGATCATTACGATAAACAAAAAAGTTAGGATCTCTTTTGAGTTTAGATCCAGGTTTTGAATATGTTTCAGTAATAATTGCTATACCCGACTAGAGGCTTGTAACAAAAATATAATAAAATTTTATCAGAATATGATATGCATATCATATTATGATATTATTTTGTTAGGCTCCGTTACCCATAGAACATCAAAAAACAGAAATATAACAAAATGTGTTTTATTTTCTTTTAAGATATTTTTTTGTTCATTTTTAACAACTTTATAACAAAATAAATAGATAGTTATGCATTTCAATAATATACAATATTACCGTATATCGAACAGTATTATAATTTTGATACTTTGTATCAAACATTATAACTTGGTTTGATATATTTTTGATAGAATCAAAACACATTTTGTTATGTTTATGTTACTATTCATACACTTTTTGTTATAATTTTAGTTATTTTAACAGCATCCTGCATCAAGTTTGTAACAACCTATGTTCGAAAAAAACTTATAACATAATAACATATGCTGATATAATTTTGTTATGTACCCCTAGTCGGGTATACACGTTATTAGCTGTAAGAAAATTAAACAGCTCGTCCTCTTTACCATTCAGAGAACGAGCATTCCAATTTAAAATATTTAAATTATTATTTGGATCCATTAGAAAAACGTAATCCAAAAACAATTTGATTTGTAAATTTTACACCAACTTGGACTGCTTCAGTCATAGTGGTGGCTTTGAACATTGCATCAATCATAAGATTCAATTGTTCAGTTAGAAAATTAAAATCAGAGGCAGACATATCACTTGAAGTGGGTACATTATCTGATGATTTCCCATTAGAATTTTCGGTAAACGAAGAAACGGAGTAGGAGTTACCTGTGGCGGTAGGGTTTTTTCCATTTGATTTTAATCAAGTATGGGTACTCATAGTACGAACAGGGGAGGAGTTAAAATTACCTGCTATGATATCAGCAAAGTATTTTCCGTGGGTAGATACATTCGAAATTAAAAGATTCGAACGACTACCCGACGTATTGAAATTAGCTTGCGAATGAGCATGATTATGATCTTCCTGATGGGTATGATTCCTAATCAAGCGATCGTTAACTGAAAAATGAATACTCTATACTCTACCAGGGAAATTCCGGAAACGACCGTTATCGTAACGGATATTATCTTTCATCTGCCTGGCACGAGCCTCAATGACTCTCTTGCATGAAGGGCAATTCCAAAAATTTGACTTATGATTGGCCCCACAATTAGAGCATATAAACTTGGTGGTATCTTCCTTCACTGGACAGACGTCCTTGGCGTGAGAAGAACCTCCAAAAATCATGCAATTAGCATCCATGCGACAATTTTTTGTACCATGACCCCACTTTTGGCACCGACGGCACTGAGTGGGGTTCTGGTAATTTCCTCCAGGTTTCTGGAATTGTTCCCATGTCACACGGACATCGAACAAAAGTTTCGCTTTTTCTAAAGCTTTAATATTATTTAGTTCTTTTTTGTTAAAGTGAACTGAATAATATTCTTGAGAAAGCCCTTTCCGAACAATACCAGATTGGGTTCTCTTTTTCATAATGATTACTTGGACTGGGGAAAATCCAAGTATATCATTTATTCCATTTTTGATCTCTTTGGGTGACTTATAGTCACTTGAGAGACCTATCAAGACAACTTTGAACAAACGTTCAGTTTTGTCGTCATAAGTAAAAAATTTGAGCTTCTTCTCTTCAAGATGTTTGAGAAGAAGTTAGCGATCTTTAAGAGTTTACGGCAAAACGCGACAGTCTCCTTTCTTTGCGATTTGGAAGGAAACCTTGATTCCCCTGATGGAGTTCAAGATCTCCTGCCTAAATCCCCCAAATTCGGAACAACTGACCACGATAGGCGGCACTCTTTGCTTCCTCGCTTGAATCAAAGAGCCTGGGCTAGAGGCTGCTTCGATTTGGTGTTCGGAAAATTTGTCTAGAGCATCAAATTGATTGCTCATTCCGATACAATTATTCATTTCACCTTTGGAAGAAAGTTCGCATTCCGGAGAAACGTCCTTTCTTCCATTCTTGTCACGTTTAGTGACAGTTTCAAATCCCACTTTTTGGAAGGACGTTGTGAATTCAGAGATTCACCCTTCCTTTTGTTTGTTGTTCATACCATGTTAAGTTAATAAACGGAATAAGACGTGACCTCCTGAGAGATTTTTTCCCAAGACGGTGTCCAAGAAGGATTACCACCGCTAGCTTTCGCCAACGGGTCCAACGAAAAATCGAAGGCACGGGTCCAAACAAGGATCGTAAAGGGATCAATAGTAGAAAAAATATTACTGAAAAGTACTGTTTTAGTAGCACTGAAAAGTACCGTTTTTAATTTTAGCACTGGAAAGTACTGATTTATTGCTTTAGGTAGTTTTTAAGAAAACTTCCAAGAGCAGAGAGAATTCGTGTACGCACAGCACGAAGGTACGATGCGCACTGATTTGAACAAACCTGTTTGTTCCTCAGCCAACGTGCTCTAAAACTCGGTGAGTTTTGGACGTATATCGGCCAAATTATTCGCCAAAAGTGTTTTTAAGCCGCCTTCCATGACGATGTTATTCCTATAAGCCCTATTAGCAAAGTCTATAGGCTGGACTATTGAAGCGGTTTGATACCGAATTTTATGGCTTATTAATTACTTGGCTAGTAATGAATATATAGACGCGGAGGAACAAAAACAAAACCTAAATCCAACAAACCACACGAGACATTCTGGCATCGATACTGCGCGGTTGAATCAGATGGAATTTCTCCGGCCAGAAACAGCAGCCCAATCCTGTTCGAAATAACAGACTTATTGGCAACGTGTACCGACACCCCAAGACCGGCTTTAACGATCAACGCTCCGTCATCGTAATCATCGTCATCATCGAAACTCCAAAAGCAGTTTTTCTGTTCAAAACTAAAAATTATTCGATGAAAATGTGTTCACTGTGTTTCGGTTGGAAAATAGAATACAGTGAACACATTTTCCTGTAAATTTTCTTGTTTTTGAACGAAAAAACTGCTTTTGAAAATTCCAAAATCAATGACGGATCCTGCCCCCTTAAAAATGCTGCTTTCTTTCTACGAGCCTATAGGTATGTACAGAAAATGTTGGTCCACCAACCAACCACGTGGAGGTAGGGTTGAGACGGGAGTCTTATCCCTTGGAGCCAAAATTATGAGTGCAGACCAAACGGCTCTGCCGGTCGCTGAAGTTGCTGCCGCCGCCGTTGCCTGTAACCGATTCCGTGTCCTTTTCTCACATCAATTGACTTGAGCAAGGTGATGGTATGAAGGAACGGACCAAGACGGGATGCAGCGTATGATGGCTTTCGCAGATCATGGCTTGTTCGGGAGGCGAGGCGACATAAGGGATCGGGGTTCAGGGAGCTTGTCGAGTATAAAGCCTGTAAAGTTGCCGATTGGCAATTTACTGAACTAATAACAAGACGGTGTGTTTTCGCGTCTCTCGCCACGTTTCTCTGGTTTATTGATCTCCATGCGGGTTGCACTTGGAATGCTCCGCTTCATATGATAATGGTTTATTTGATATGGTATATTTTGATGACACTTTAGTAAAGTCTGTAGATGGTTCCCAAATGAATAATAACCTATGTTCGAAGGAATAAGGTATTTTCGACATTGCGACATTCTGAACACCCCTACAGCGAAACGACCATCGCAGACTTCACGTCTCTGCGGCTGCCAGTATACCAACGCAGGTATTGATGTAATTTTGATGATTTGTTAATTTCGATCTTGAATACATCCAACCCTGATTCCAGAGACGAGAGCGCAAAGAGCGATTTACCTCTACCCTTCCTCTAGGATGGTTTCGACCTCTAGTTGATCCTTCACGGTAAGGGTGTCCAATATTTCGAATGATTTCGGTCACTTGACAGCTCGAAGATTTATTATAAAAAAAAATACTGTTGGGGACTGAGGGCATAACGCGCCACCAAAGAAAGGAGGCGATTTAAGCTGTGAAATACATTACTATGAGCTTAACTTTTTGTTGGAATTTGAATTCAAACAACTGTTTTGGTGTTGTGAAACAGGAATGGCCGTTTGGCCCCACGAATTGATTAAAGTTTATGTCGTTCAATACGCTTTTTAAGAATAAATTAAACACTTTTTTCGCATGGAATAAGAACTTTGGGATAGTTTCAAAAGTTTGGTTTCAACCTGAAAAATGGTCAACAAAATCACACAAAATTGCATCGAAAACAGCAAAAAACGATTTTTGAGCTTTTCACGACTTTTGCCATAAAAACACTTAAAAATTTAAATAGAGAATCATTTTAACACGATGTTTGATTGTCTCCAAGGATAAGTTAGTAAAATACAACATTGGAAGACTTACTAGTAATGAATGTGACTTCTGTCCAAAAACTGAAAGCAACAGACATATCCTGAAGGAATGTATACGTACGAAAACTGTGATAGATTGGTTAGCTTATGTTTTGAAAGACCGTTTACAAGTAGTTATAAGTTAGTAGATCCGGAAGATATTCTTACTTGGAAAATAAACACTAAAGACAAAAGACAAAAGGCAGCTTTATGGTTGACAATGTTTACGTACGCGTATGTTTTGAATAGTTACCCGAACTGTAGTTTATTTGTTCTAAGGAAAAATATAAGGGATTGCAGATGGAATAATAGAAAATACTTCCTGTATTGTTTTGGCAAGTGGTTGAACATAGAATAAGTAATTGATGTAGTATTATAACGATGTGGTAGCATTTTAAATAAACATATATTAAAAAAAAAAAAAGACACAAGTTCTATTATCTAAATTCCGTGTATCGTTTCGTTCCGTATCGACATTCGACATTGCAAAAATGCACATGCATATCACATACCCTTACTTCTCGGGTTTCTTGGACGCGATATTGTCCTGCATTCGCACCCAGTCGGTCATGACATGGATCAGAATCCGATGCAGACTCCCTGGAAGTACACGTGGTCCAAGACAAAAGAAAGGCCGTCATCGGTCGCTCGGTCGTCCATCAACGGAACACGCGAAAACCGAGCGGCCGGCGATTTGCAAGTGAGCGGGAATTGATGGAACCAACACGCTCGAGAAAGAAAGAAAGCTTACCGACTCGGCATCGGTAAATCGTGGCTGTTTATTCATTAATTTTCACGCGAACAAATTATAATTCGTGTATGCCGAACGGCCGCAGCTTCATAAATACTCTCGGGCTATACGCGCGGGTTGTTTGAGCGCCCGGAGATGCTCGCATCGTGCAAAAAGGCGTTCGCATGCAATGATCATTTAGCTTTGGGACACACTGGGATAATAATCTTGTACTGAGGTCACAAATGTTATATAACATAAAATTTCTTCCCCTCAATCAGTAGTTACTCTAGGAATATCTTCAGTAACTCTTGCTTGGATTCTTCAGGCATTCTTCCAGCAATTGCTTCATGAAGTCCTACTGAGGTTTCAAGAAAACTTCTAAGGTGGCAACAGGAGGTAACGAACTTGGTATATTTGCTGTGATCAGGAAAAAGCATGATACTAGAAGAATACTGTTGAGGTCGCTCAAGGAATTTATTCAGAGTTCTTACAAGATTCCTTCTGAACTTACCGTTTCATAAATTTAGCCTTTGGTCCTCCTCCAGATTTTCTCTTACCCCAATAGCCTACCAGATTTCTTCTGGAATATAATCGTACAAATCTCTAGCTCCGCTCTGAAATCCAGCATCAAACTAAATATTTAGCATAAAAAATAGATTTCGCTTCTTGAATAAAATTGTAAAAGAAGATTTTAGTATTATGCCTTTTAATTCTACACTAATTGCATTATCCTTTGACGCAATTTAAACTACCACTTGTAGCCATCTTCAGTGTCAGTTATTCGTATCCACTGATGGATAAAGTGGATACGAGTAACTGACACTGAAGAAGGCAACACGCGGTATTCAAAATACGCGGAATAAAATTAGTGCGGAATTAAAAGGCACAATACTTAAATCTACTGTTAACATTCTCTTCATTGAGATTCTGCTCAGAGGGTTCGAATACGAAAAGAGCTCACTTCTATTGTTTGATGCTTTTCCCGAATAAGGACGCCAAAAAAAAAGCTTCGAATTTGTCCTTCTATTCCCAAGCTTATCCCACCATGCGCCAAATACCAGCGCAAACCATCATCCAGCAAGTCAGCATTAACTGCAAAAGAGTTGCTGAAAGTTTTTTGTATCGTGTTTGTAAATTTAACGAGAGCGAAAGAGAATCAGCTCAGGCACCGATCCGACCTCCAAGTACATATCTACGTAGGGAAACAAGCATCCGAACATCGGAGTATCGCGCGCGGTACAGGTCAAAACATGAGAAACTGCTCGCGAGAAGCGGCGGCAATTTTGCGAGGTGTAATTTTAAATAATAAAAAATGGCCAAAGCTGCTCGCTCGGCTCAGTGGCAAAAGTACACGAATCATTGTGGTTATGTATAGGGCTCCCCGCTTGTGCCCTCTCCGTTCCTAGCGATGTTTAACCTTTGCGTACCCAACGTCTGTTTTTGGAAGTTTTCAAATCTACAAGCAGCTGTTGAAACATAATATTGAATCCTATTTTCTCAAAGTAACTGGCACTTGATCCAGATTTGTGCCAATTTGAAAGGCCAACGTTATGGAACTGGTTAACCTTACTTCACCCAAATATTCATCATTTACGTCATCGAATGGTTCAATGGCCATTTGGGATTGAACATGTTTCGAAAACCCGACGAAGTGACCAATTCCACAATACTGTAGAAATCATCTATGTGGCGTATGTAAACATCATGGATTCATGAAACAATAATGGAAACGGATCTTCTGGAGCTCAATGGACATTCAGGACCAGCCTAAGCTCACTGGATAGATTCCGGTCGACTCCATAGAAGTGGTCAATTTCATGGTTTGTTGAGTGATGTGTGGAAATAATATTTCCAAAGGCCAACAACTTATATTGGATCAATCTGGTCACATCGAATATGTTCTGAGAAAGTGTTCATTTTCAAAATTCTCCTCAGTTTTCATTTATAGTTGAAATGAGAATAACACAGCGGAACAAGTTTTTGTCTCAAGCATTGAAATACCAGTTTTTTAGTTTTTGAGATATATTTTTTTGAAAATAAAAAATCAGTCATTTTTCATCGGCACACACTGTAGATCTCAGCGCATTAATTTTTTAATGTTTAAAAAAAATCATAACTTTTGAACAGCTCAACGGATTTCCAATCTTATTCTATGGAATGAAAGCTTAAGATTTCAACTTTTCAGAAAAATTAGAAAAAATAGAAAACTTTGAAAAGTTATTTTTTTTTTCATTAAAATATATGAAATTTTCTAAAAAAAACTAGAAATTTTTATATTTTTTCACGTTTGAACATATTTTTATCAGATTTTTCAATTTTGTCTGATAAGTTGAAATTTTAAGCTTTCATTCCATACAAAAAGATTGGAAATCGGTTAAGCTGTTCACAAGTTATGATTTTTTTTAAATAAAAAATCTAATGCGCTGAGACCTACAGTGTGTGCCGATGAAAAATGTCTGATTTTTTAATTTAAATAAAATATATCTCAAAAACAAAAACCATACATCGCTGAAAATTTGACAGTAGACGTAAAATTTTCTGAACTTTCAATAAAAAATGAGAACAGCAATAGCCCCTTTGGTCCCGAGGCCTTCAAAACACAAAAAACGGAAACTATTGAGTTTATTTTTATGTATAAAACACATTTTTTGTGAAATTTTATATTTTTCCTGAAAAGTCAAAATCTCTAGCCTTCATTTCGTCCAAAAAGATTGAAAATCGGTCAAACGGTTTAAAAGTTATAATTTTTTTAAAAATAAAAATTTTGCAAAATCGCGATTTTTCTGGTCACTTTAATCAAAAAATCCAAAAATATTGGTAATTACCAATAAATCATAAAGAAATATTACGGGGTTAGTGGTCTAAATACTACCGCTTCTGCTTTATAAGCAGAAGGTCCTGGGTTGAATCCCAGGCCCGTCCTTTTCCTCGTACTTTGTAGTATCATTAAACTTGCTTCTGTCGTTCACTATTTATACTGCTTCGCATTAAAAGAGGGTTTGATTTTTGACCAACTTCGCCGCGTCGCAACTCGATTCTCAATAGTACGCATGATGCACACGGCGGAGGGCATAGATGCGCACTATAGCGAAGTGACTCGCAACGCGGCGAATTTGGTCAAAAATCGAACTTCGCACGTTGGTTCATCCATTTTTAGTCGCGAAGCAGTATATCTTTCACAGTTTATCTATTCAGTTCATATCATTTGCTAGAACCAGAGACGTACAATAAACCATTATGGATATATACGGTCTACTGTGGGACAGTTTTAAATACATCATCAATTCCTCCCCTTTTCCCTCGTTGAACTGCATTCTGACGTCGCAGGCGCCATTGTTGCCACCAGCGCTTATACACTGAAGGTGTCTGTTAGTCCCAAGCAGTCATCTGGTTGGTCCCTTGTGTAAGTGCAGCTCATCTGGCGATACTGCAGTAGCAACCACGGGCGGCCAATCAAGCTCAAGCTCATCAATAAATCATTTAGAAATATTTCTTTCACTTTTCGGCAACGTGCATAGTTCACACTCCAAAAGCACAAGGACACATTTACGCGCAGCTCGAACGCGAGTACGACCGCTTCCCAAGCCACCACATGAATGCTCAGGTTGGTCAGGAGGAAGATTTCAGACCAACAATTGGAAAATTCGTCCCCCATGGGCTGACGAACAGGAACGGCTTACAACTGATAGATTCCGCCGCCTCCAAGAATATGGCCATTTGTAGCACCTATTTCCAGCACAGCCTCCCGTATAGGTACGCCAGGAGATCACATCAACAGACAAAATAGCAAATCGACCACGATGGTAATAAATCTTCGAGCAGTTTAGTGGAATACCTATAAATAGATGAAAAGCCGAATTTAGTACTAGTCTTCTCTACTAGTAGTACTAGTCCTAGTCGAGTGTAGTACACGACACTGAAGATGGCCTTACAGTTGAAGTCGAAATACGCGTATCTGACAAAAGATACAAACTCTAGTGGAATTAAATGGTATAGTACTAAATTCGGTATTTCATCTACTTGAATCGACCACGTTTGGACCACGGACGCCACTTATCTGACATTACCGACGACAAAACCTGGCGCTAATATTGACTCCGACCACTACCTGGTGATGGTGAAACCGCGCCTAAAACTATCTGCGGTACCGACATCCGAATATACGACAAAAGGTCGAACGACAGAAGTTCGAAAGACAAAAGGTCGAATGGTCTAAAGGTCCAATGGACATAAAGTCAAGTGGTCAAAAGACCGATTGGAAAATTAAGTCATGCAGTCAAAAGTTTCAGTAAGACCCTGCTGAGGGAGGTTCAATTTCAATATTTTTTTCGGAGTGGAAACTTTGTAGACTACCCAGATCATAGCTAGTGCTAGTGGCTGTCACTCAAATTATGAAAATGCCACACGTTTTGATTTATTTAAAATTATTCAAGTTGCGGACGCGTATTCTTTACCCACCATCCGAAAGTTAAGGGCTTCCGACGCTCGATAACGCTAAAAAATCATACAAAATGATTAATTTTGTATGGTCCAAGCTGGGTTATACTTCACTGAGGCCTTAAGTGTCCGTAATATGAATCAAAACGGTATGACGCTCCAAACAAGAGTCGACTGCAGAGGGTTCGCCCAGCCAAGGCTAGTCCCTGTAGAATATTCAAGTCGACTAGGAGTATTAGTTTGCCAAGGCTATATTTTTTGCATGTGTTAAAGTGGTATATGCACAGGGCCCTCCTCGAAGTAACACCCTATGGTGGATCCGATGAGAAAAGTCTCTTCTGTAAACCTCAATGCAGAGTATGGGCAGGTTTTATCTCCTTCTCGCAAAATACAAATAAGGTACCGCGGGGCAAGTGGGAACGAAAAAAACGATAGTTCAAACAAATTGTTTAGTAAAATTTTCAAATGTCAATACTTTTCAAATCCAACAACACAATCACATTTTGGCAACATATTTGAGTGCGTGTGCATGAAACTGATCGAATAATTTCGAAATTGTGAAAACCTTGGAAGAAAGTTTAAGAATGAGCCATTATCCGCAGTTACCTCGCTAAACGGGGCAAGTGGGACACATCCAGTTTCATGCGTCAATAAACATCAGCAAGTCAACCATTACAATAAAAGGATTGATAAATCATAGATTTTTAATTTAAAGTACATATTTGATGTACATAAGGGATCAACCATAAAATACGTAACGTTTTAGGAAGAAAACCTTTATTTAATAGTATGTCACCTCACATTTAATATTAACTGAAAATTCCTCAATAAAAGCGTAAAGAGGGATTAAACATGTTCAAAATATTCCATTTATAAGTTGTTAATTAAAAAGTAGCACATAAACAATCAATAATTGACGAAATTATAAATACGTTTTGTTATTATTTATATGCATGGCAGAAAACCACTTAATTGGGTGGAATTGTTTTCCATCACTACTTAATTTGGTAGAAATAACAAATAAAGTTCAAATAAAATAGAAAAGTCATCGTTCTCATGATGCATTTCAAATTTCATCTTTGTGTTTGTTCAACTTTGAAGTCGTGTTTCAAAAATAAAATAAAAAAGAATAATAACACTTTTCCTCTCCCTCTTATGCAATTACGTAATTTGAGATTGATCATATTTGATAAAAATCATTTGTTTGAATGTTTTAGTGTTACTCTCTAGGAAAATGTATGAAACGTATACGAAAAGTTTTGATTCTGGTTTTTGTTTTGATAGATCCCACTTACCCCGGGTACAAAGATATTTTGGGGTAAGATAGACTATCGAAAATTTCAAACGAAATGAAGATAAAATACTGGTTTATCGTTAGCAGCTTGTAATAATACTTAAAATTATAGCTTACTGATGAAAATTCGCTTTATAACACATTTATTTTTTGAGAGTCAATGTAAGACGTGAAACGTGTCACAATTTATCATGCAAGTTGAAAATGGCGCTGAACCGACAACTGTTACATGAACCACATGGTAATATAAATAACAATATGTTTAGTACTAAATACATTCATTGTCATTGTATCTTCAATTTTCTAGAAGAATACCCCCATGAAAAACTTTTCCTAAGTGAGCTATGACGAAACGCCCCACTTACCCTGGATTCTCACTTGCCCCGTGTTACCTTAACTAAAAAGCATGATAATAATTGCCTTATGCTATTTGAAAGCAGTCAAAACCAACAGCACTCCAAAGCATAAAGAACAGCCGATATTATAAGAAGGCTGAATTGCAATTGAAAAAATGCTGGTAAAATGTAGATAAGGATATAAATGTCTCTATGAAACGTTTCTATGAAAAAAGTCGATGTTTGTAAGACAGACTAATCTTCGATGAAAACATTCTCGGTTGAAATGTCTTCTTTACAATATAACTCCAAAAAACAGACTATTTACATAGAAGTACAAATCTTCGTTATATCATTAAGAGGGCAGCATCCATAAGTGATTTCAGAATTTTGGAAAGCAGTGTTGTTTTTTTGTTCATAATCAGGAAAGCTAACATGGAAACGAGTTCACTACATTCTATTCTTCTACTGAAACATATTTATCATTTTCAATGATGACGAAGATTTCGATGACAGATTCTTGAACGTTGAGGATTAAACTGTATAAAACCATCATAATGTAAAAGCCCCAAAGAACAGCCAATATTTAAAAGCAGGACAAATCTCTGATGAAAATGTGTCAAATAGAAAGCTAATAAACCTTCCAAATCATAACTCGTAATAATAACAACAGACTAGCAGAAAATTAATCTTCTGTTAGGAAAAGCCCTAATGCCAATAATTTCTAAAGAACAGTTATCATTTACAAGAAGGAAAACCACAAAAAGAAAGGAGATAGTTGTGATGAAAATATTGGCAACTGAGTATATAAAAATCTTTTCATTGGTGCAATTTGGAAGAACGGCTTTTTCTTTCTAACCATCACTTTCATCGCATTTAGAACAATGGCTGTAATATTTACACCAGCGGTTTTCAGATCGTGCTCCGCGGAGCATTTAGTGCTCTGCGAAGCGGCAGGTCCTCCGCGACAATTTTGAAAAATTGTACCAATGATTTGATATATCTCAACATTTTGCTTTAAAATATGTTTTGAATTATATCACCCCAAGCCATACATTTTCTGTTGATATTTTGTAATTGAAAGGTTGAAAGTATTCTGTCGTCGAATATTTAACCATTCATTTTGTATGGAATATTAACTCCGATAAAAGTCGAAATTTAAAACCCATTTGGAATATATGACGGGTTTTATGAATATTTCCTTAAGTTTTGGCTTGTGGTTAACTCATCAATGAAGACTGAAAAAAGGAAAAAAAAATCGCTACGGAAAGGCTTGTCACCCAGTACTTTCTGGTGCGTGACATTATTCATGTACCCCTTATAGGCCTAATTGTCACAGTTTAAATCCGAAATAGAAAAACTTGCTCAATTACATTGCAATAAATCTTTTGAACTCAGGATTGAGATATTGAATAAAAATAAAAATAAATGAAAGATTGACCAATATAAGTCAGTGACAATAATTAGGAACCAAATGTTAACAACTACCGAAAAGCTAAACATTACATATAATTTGCAATTGGATTAGATGGACAAATTGATGTGAAGATTTGCGAAAAAGTTACACGTCTTCTCAGTGAGAATCGAACTCACGACTCCCCGATCTCTAGTTGGGGCGCGTCAACCACTATGCCATGAGAGGACTCATGAACGCAGAAGTTAACCTGAATTCGATTTCAGCTCAATAATCACGTGGTTCTTTTTCGCAAAGTGCACCTCTTTCGGAAGAATTAGATGCCCATCCAAACACAACGCTTTCTATATATATCCAATGCCTAGCCCGAGAGCGCATTGTTTTTTAGGTATAGGAATAGCACACTTTACTGTGTATTTTTGAGATTTTTGGATATTTCACAAATTGAGGACACGGTTTTGGAAGATATAAAGCAGAAATGCCATTACTTTGCTTAGTTTTTCTCAAAAACTTGAGTATTTTAAATTTTTAGAAACAATTACACATCGTCAACTTAGTTTTAGTAGAATAAGTTTAAATTAAAAATTATAGAACATGCCAAAAGCAGCCACAATACGTTTGCAAAGGTTCTTTTTGATTCGAAAACAAATTTAATTTTGGATAATTTCACTACACATATATTTTTCAAGATTTTGGAGGTTGACTGAAGATAAAAAAGATTTTTTCAGCCGAAAACGCAGATGAGAATCGGAAAAATGTGGCAACACTGGGCAGCTTTTCGCTGAAAATTGTGGTGATGAAGAAATCCATTATCGTGAGAGTGAGTGAGAATTCGGAAGCTTGTACATACAGACGTATAAGTCACTTTTGCAGCTACGAGTAAAAAGTGACAAGTTATGAGCCATTCAAATATAGCTTGCAAGGATTTCATTTAAAAAAATGTGCTTGAGTCAGTCTTGTGATTATGCGTCATTCATGCAAATTACAGCTCTCTAGACCAAGAACCAATTTCACTTCCATACCAAGGTGCTGAAATGGTTTGGTTTCCAGTTTCGATTTTTGTCCATCTCCATACATTCAATGAACTATGGCCCAACTCGGTACAATCTAGAGCGAATAAAAACACCAAATGTCGCTAATGTGCACGCGTAGCATCTTGAGGCAGCGTTGCCGTATCAGGGCAAGCTCGACAGGGCCCCTCTTGAAGATTGCTGGAGAACAGTCAACAGTCAAACGGCCATGATCCCTATGCACCACCTTTTCATCCATTTCTAGGCGGCATACGACAGTATTGATGTAGAGCTGTGGAAGATTACAGACGAGAGGCTGTTTTTCTCGGGAAGCACACAAGATTATCGATACACGATTTTCACGAGATCTGGATTACTTGTTTGCTTCGCGGACGGCATGGATATTATTGGGAGAAAAACTGAAAGTCGTGTGGTTCTTAAAGAAACTGCTGTCAAGAAAGATTCACCCCCGCACCAAATTCACGATGTACAGAACGCTCATTAGACCAGTAGTCCTCTACGGGCATGAAACGTGGACTATGGTCAGGACTTGCAATCTCCTTGGGATTTCAAACGCCGGGTGCTTAGGACGATCTTCGGCGGCTTTCAGAAGAACGGTTTGGGGCGACGGAGAATGAATCACGAGCTCGACCAACTCTACGATGAAGCCAAGGTGTCTAAAGCTTGAAGGATACGCTGGGCAGGGCATGTTGCAAGAATGGTGGACAACAAGCCTATGAAGATGGTGTTCGCTTCGAATATGGTAGGAACAAGAAGGCGTCGGGCGCAGCGAGCTAGGTGGATTGACCAGGTGCACCTTGGGTCGCAGTCGCGGATGGGGAAAAGCGGCCATGAATCGAGTGAATTGGCGAAATATTGTTGGCGAGGTTTTATCAAGTGAATTGATGTAGAACCAAATAAATAAATAAATTATCATAATGTCTCCTTGTCTGTGATTGAAGATTTAAAAATCCCCAAAACAGACGATGGGAACGTAAAGGTTCATAGCAAAGCGGTGGGGTCCGTTATGCAGACGGGAAGAAGGACAAAGTCGGCAAAAAGGGTATTTCCTTGCCCCGTATCATGTCAACGGCCAACGAAAAACCGGCGGAGGCAACAGAGGGGGATATTATGACAGCTTCTCAACGGCCTATGGTCATTGTTTTCTGGTTTCGTCTTCGGTGTAAGTACCTACGAGAAAGGTAACCTACTTGTAATCTTCCCGAGCGGTCGATGGTCCCAGCTTCCCAAGCGTTGGCAGTTTTCAGTTCATATTCGTTGCCGCCGGATGTGGGCATGGTGCAAAATGCTTGATGCCTTTTTGGCGCGTAGGCTAATTGATATTTAATTATCAATTAAGATAAACCTACTAATGAGGTCCTTAGCCGAGTGCAAAATTATAGGTTCGCTTTGAGCCGCCACCAACTGTAACGATGACGTTCGTGGGGGGACAAGATCTCCCCGGAGGCAAATTTGAAAGCTGGTTGATTGCGGGGCGCAAAAGCGGAGGTTGTTAATATTTTATTATCATGGAAATCATGCGAAATATGTTTACCCTTAATTTGACAGCATCTGATGGGATTGGTCCACTCTGACAGGGTGAAATGAGTATCGTATTCGTAGTTGGAAATTAGGCTTTGATACTACCCTAAGTAATAAAACAGTTCTTTCCAGTGTTACTTTTTACACCTATTGAATCCGTTTTGATCCTTGTTAGGACCTGTGCCTTCGATTTTTTGTTTGGCGGAAATAAAATTTCATTAGCAGTGGTAATCCTTGTTGGACACCTTCTAAGAAACGTCTTAAATGGTCTCATCTTTGATTATGAATGGGTAAATTTTCGAACTCACAACATGGTTTTTGAAAAAGTGGGGTTTCAAAAAGTCACTCAACTTTTTCAAAAATTTTACTAGTTGAGGTACAAACTTTTCATTTTTCCATTTGTCAGGAAAATATTCAAACCGAAAACATTTGTTAAATATATCAACCTAGAAGTATGAGCTACTTTCTGGAATTTTCGTTTGGTTTTGAGAACATTTAAAAAAACGCACTTTTCTGCGTAGGACCCACTTCTCGTCATCATGATGATGGTGAAACTTCAAAATCTGCTTTCTTTTCAAAACTGAAATGTATTCGATGCAAATATGTTCACTATGTGCGTTTGAACAAAAGAATACAGTGAACATAATTCCAGGTTAACTTTCTTGAATTTGAAAGAAACAATCTTTTGAAGATACTTTTTCCTTAAACTTATTTTGATATTCGAAAAATAAACCACATGTGATCAACAAAATGAAGCAAACATTTGTATAGGTACTGCTGAAAATCATGTAACAGTTCTCATCCAAAACAAAGAAGATAATGATAAATGGTTCCTTCGGTACGAATCACCGGAGGAAGATGAACCTGGAGAAAAAATATTAGGTTTCGGAAAGAATCAAAGTACTTGAGGTGTTAGCATTTACAAATAAGCCCTAATATAATTATGGGTTTCGGTGGCTGGTGTCGGCTATATTGGCTTCTTTTTGGGCGTCATTCGCTCGATTTTTCCTGATTCATTTCTGTTTTACTTTCGGACAAACAATAAAGGTTCTGGATGAAAATGAGAAGAGAAGATGCATCAGCAAGATGATTCTTTTGCGTTTCACGGAATCGCAAACGCTATTGCGGGACTTGCTTAGCTTAGTGGTGAAGTCCACGGTTACTCAGCAAAGCCACGCTGAAGATGCCTGGGTTCGATTACTGAACGATACAGAAGCAGGTTCTATCCTAGTGGGGACGTAATGCCAAGAAGTAGGAGAATTGCGGGACCGCTGAAGGATGAGATGTTGATGGTGTTTTTTTTTTTGCTTTCTTGGGTATCGCAAGGAGCGGGAGCAGATTCCCATTTTAAAAAAGCGGATTGGTTTTGCGGTAACGGCTGCATGATGGAATGTAATTTTGAACTGCTGGTAGTTCGCCTTGGAGTGCGACGTCGCACTGCTAACGAGTTGTTTGATGTGCTAAATAGGTGGTGTTTTTTTCTGATTTTATTTCGGGGCGTAATCAAGGAAGCAATCTATATTCAAATTTTATCACTTTTGAGAAAACATGGAATGCAAGATCTTCTTCTTCTTTTTTTTTTTGGCATTACGTCGTACCTGAGACAGAGCCTACTTCTCAACTCAGTGTTCTTATAAGCATTTCCACAGTTATTAACTGAGAGCTTTATTTACCATCGCTTCCTGATTGATTTCTATAAGAATTACGAGTTGATTCGAATCGCCCGTACATCGGCCTTAATTCACTCACTCATTATTATTTTGTCAACTTTAAATACAGTCTACATACGTCATGATTACACGGCAGAACACTATTTTGTCTCTAGCAGAAAATACCACTATTTACTTAATTTAAAGCTGCTGAATCCTTTGCCGTTTTCTAAAATTTCATAGCACGCTTATTTTCTGAGATATTGGCTATTAATAATGCAGAATTTGACGATTTCAGATAACTTGCATGCAAGCACTTCAACAGTTATTTACTGAGAGCTCTTTACGAAGTGAGCCTTCTTTAGCCGAGTGGTTAGAGTCCACGGTGAAGGTGTCTGGGTTTGATTCCCGGTCGTTCCAAGATCTTTTCGGAATGGAAATTTCCTTGTCTTTTCAGTGCATAGAGTATCATCGTACTCAGGAACGTGACGCCAGAAAACAAAATAAAACAAAAATACAAAAAAAGAAGAAAACTTAAAGGAGGAGAAAACATAGCAATATAAAAAGAAAAGCTTCAAACGTTTGCTTGGTAAACAACATATAGAACATAAGTTTACCAAAATCAAGAGAAAAAGTCTGCTTCGATATAACGTAACGAACATATTTAAAAATCAAGACACGTTATATTAAGGTAGGCATCACTGTAGTTCAATTAAAACTATCTCACCCATCAATATGTTCCACAATACTCAACCATCCACTTAGCATCTCGTTTCCCTTCCTCTTGAACCGAGCGTAACGAAGATCGTTGAAAACGCGAACTCATTACGGGTAATAAAGATTCATCTCCTTGACAAACTGAACGGCCACCATCTATCCAAGATCTATGCCGGCTCCCACTGTTCATTTTGATTCACGGCTACGACTTTTCTATGCACCCTGAGTTAACTTAATAAAGCAAAATATATATAATTTAACGGTCTGTGTATGTCGCTCTGTAGATCCCAGCGAGGTACTCACAGAACCGATATCAATGGTGACCATCTTTCGCCCCGAATCGCCTTCTCTTTTTTTTTCCTGAGCTTCACCGTTTGGGCAATCTGATCATGACAGCACAGATAAACAGACGTGACACTAAAAAAGATTTTCTTCAAAACCATACGCTTGTCTGTGGTTGTGAACGATTATACTCACTATATTTTAAATTAAGAGATTTAAGATCATTAAGAGCGCGGTCGATTTGAATTTCGTCAGTGTTACGTCCGTTTGTCTGTGCCTATAGGCAGGGACGAATCTCGGAACGGAACCCTTTCCTCCGAACTCCTCCTGGAAGAATTGCACACCCAGCAACTCATAAGCAACAACGGTAGGGAGTCGGAGAGCTGTGAAATTGAAATTAATCGATTCGGCTTGCATCGGCAGCTCGCTGTCCAGGCAGGTTAGGCAAAGGCATGTGGATTCGAAGGCGCGAGAAGTGACGACAACGTCTTCCAGGGAGAAAAAAAAAAACAAGATGACTCCCGTTGCGTTATCATCGTTATAATAAGAGGACGAAACAATACCGGTTGGTTGGTATATGTTGACTTCCAGATATGTGGTACCGAGTGCAGGGTTTCCCAAATGTGTGTTTCAATGAGAAATTAATGGCGTAAACTAAGACTCAAATTTGAAATTTTACTTTACTTTTGTTGGCGCTACGTCTTTCAAGACATAATCTCGACACTTCCATGATCATGGTATACTTGGTCCGACCATCTAACTCGTTGTACCCTTACAGGTTTTTTTCTCATCTGTCGAGTCTTTTAACCACTGCTCCCATTATTTAGGAATATTCTGGTATGACCCTTATTTTATTCGGTGCTCATCAAATATCCTTTCACAATTGAGATGTGATAGACATTGGTTGATGTGTCACACTGTCCCAACTGAGCACAACTCGTTTTATAAAGTCTATTACCTTATTAGGACTACCTTCCCAAATTTCCAAGGGCTCTAATAACCCTTTTCTAAATGTTAACATTCTTTGATTAAGCAATGCTCCGCAGTTGCAGAGTAAATGCTCAGCAGTTTCGTTTTCAGCTTGGCAAAAAAGGCACTCAGAGGATTGGATTTTTCCTATCTTTTTAAGATGGCTTAGGCAGTGACCGGTCATCAAGCCATTAATTACCCTAAAATTTCCTTTATTAAGTTACAGTATAGCCCGGGATTTTGCTAGACTAGGTTTTATGAATCTTTTTGCTAACCCTTGCACGTTAGGCGACTTTCTGAATACTCATTTCAACGTAGATTTGTGCAAGCTCGTGGTTCATTCTTCTCCTCCATACGCTGTTTTCACATATTCCGTAAGTCATCCTCAGCACACGTCGTTCAAGAACTCCTAGCACTTTCAGGTCCTCTTTGAGCATTGTTCACGCCTCATGTCGGTAGAAGACTACCGATCTTATCAGTGTCTTCTATATGGTACAAAGGTGAAGTTTACCAGATCGCAAAATCTTGAAGAGCCCGTAACAAGCACGACTTCTGGCAATAATACGACATTGAATTTCTCTGCTGCAGTTGTTATTCGACATTACGAATGATCCGAAGTATACAAATTCATCCACCACCTTGAACTCATCACCGTCGATTGTCACATATACCTAGTATGCTGCTCAGCAATCAGTTGGAACGTTCTGCCGACAATGTCCGCGTCGTCAGCGAAACAGATGAACTGGCTAGATTTATTGAAGGTCAGGCCCCGCATGTTGAAGCCCATTCGCCTAATAACACCTTCTAGCGCAATGTTGAACAGGACGCAAGAAAGATCATCGCCTTGTCGTACACAGCAAAAATTTGTGCATATTAAGCAGCAGGCAATTTGGACAACGACGGAAAATTGTTGCAGGCATTTGAAAATTATAAGCGTTAGCCAACAGCTGAAACAAATGTGACCATCTGTCAACCAATCAGGGCCCTTCCAACTATATTTCAGTTGAATTCGCTAGAAATTTACATGAATCTGCCACAAAACAAGCCCAGCCACGCCCAACAATCACGCGACCGAGAGAACGCTCCGCATTGTTGACTGCTCTTTCAATCACTTCTCGATGATACCGCCAACCGTCGAAGCGATTCTGTGATATACTCAATTTACGCAGAACGACCAAACAGCAATGAAATTTTAAGATCACACTTAATTTTCTATCATATATGATGGAGTCCTTTTGTTACATTCGACTCGCTATAATTTTACAGGTTTCGTTCGTACTGTGTACAAACTCATCTTTTATATCCAACATTGCTAACGAAACCCTTAATATTGAACACGAAACGTCTTCTTTCAAAGAATGTTGCATGCAAAACGGCTCGGTTTACATGATTTTCACGCTGAAAATTGAATCATTAATAATGCACATCAAATGACAAGCCGTCGATTCATCCATGTGCATTATATATGACAGAATATTCAGCGTAGAATCATGTAAACCGAGCATTCTTGTTAGCAATTTCATTTTCTAGATGCAAGAAAGGATGCAATATTGGCGAATGTTGGATAGAAGCCCAAGCAACACAGTTTGTTTCAACTCAAGAATACACATATCTCTTGAAACTAATCAGAGTTGAAGATCGTTGAAAATACGACTTACAATTGCACTGAAAAGCAACGCAAAAAGCGCAAGAGGCGGAGCCTGTTTGCAACAAACTTATGTTATAGATAAAATGCATATTTGTTGCAAAATACTTAAGAGGAAAAAAATGAAAACAAAAATATAAACGAGAATCGAACTCCCAACTTCTAGATCACAAATCTTCTACTCTACTCACCACACCACTAGCTCTTCGAAAAACTGTCTCACCAATTCTCTATATAAGCGACCACATTGTTTTGTTGCTTATTACTTTACTGCACCCTTCTGAATACAAGTTCATTACTGGCAAAATATGCAAAAACTTTCGCGCAACGTATTAGAAACACCATGTAAAGAAACAAACTGTTGCTAAAACATGTTTTCGTCGTTACATGATACGTGAAGTGCGACTCAACTTTACTGCAACTTGATTGAAACAAACAAACTTTTAGCTGTCAAACACGTTGTTTAGTGCAACTTTCACGCAACTCGGATGAATGTTCTTGAGTTGTGAGTTTTGAAACGCACCTTGCATGCAATGAAGTTATGTTGCGGATGCCTTAAGTGATCAATCAGCGTCTAAAAGGTACTGCACTTCTTTTAAAATATGATGATATTTCGATGGGTTCGGGTGAGAGGGCGATGGAGGATTGCTTGATGGTAGGAGGACGGCGTCGAAATTTTGCCCAGTTGTTGGATTTGTATGAAACAAGGTTGGAAGCAGCATGCTCTTGAACTGCTTTTTCGATTGTGTTGGAGAGCAGGTACATCACACACCCTGCAGTGGAGATGTCGATGGGTAAGAATTGTAGAGGTAGTATTTTAAGTGAATGAATTGTAGATATATTTACCCAGACATTGAATAAAAGAGAGGTGATGACGTGGTAGCGATCAAGGTATCTAGAAGGGAGGTACTTCAATGTGTCAGAATGTTGAATTCGCCATTTTGAAATACCAGGTGACAGCTGGCGAGTTTGTTTTGGTTTGAGGGTGTTAACTCAAGACGTACCTCCAAACATTTTTCACAGCCACACTCCATCTCGTTTCGTTCGGCTTTTCATTTCACTAGTCATAGAAGATATGTAGCATCCTAGTAGCTTTTCCTCACTTAAATAAATAAATTAATCAAATTTTACATCCTCTAAAACACACGAAGAAGGTAAACGTTACTCAGAAATGCGGAAGAAAATTTTCACTTACCAGTAGGATTTGTTTTCTGTGGTAAACAATCCCTAACATTTCCATAGAAACGATACATGAAAACATACTCGCCAGCAAGCCAGGTCACCAGCTGTCACTTTCACCTCCCCTGTAGCTGACCTCACTTCGCACCCACTGACTGCTTAGATCACTGAACCTCCCTTCAATCAATCTTGGTAGTGATATCAGTCAGTAGTCTGCGGTATGGAGGAATAGCCTTGTGTTTTGTAGTCGTTTTCATTTCAACAGATTGCACCCTTAATTCCAGTTTCAAGTACCTCTACCGGCGTTTTAATCGACCGCCGACCGGCTTCTTATTCCAGTTCCATATCAGCCTCTGTTATTTCCGGAACCTATTCGTTTGACACACTAGTTTCCACTTGCAATATCTCCTGATTGTTCCAGTGCCTCGTAAAAGCGCCTTACCCTGATCAAAAGTTTTGTAACTACCAGGCTTACGTTGAATAAGTTACAAATTACAAAACTTTTTGAATCTTCGAGATCGAATAATGTAAATATAAACAAAAACCAATCTGTCATAAATGGTTGCCAGCTGCTAAGTCAGCTGATCAAAAATTCACCACGTTTGTGGTCAAATCATGGGGGAAAAGGGGGTCGGGAGGGATATCAACATAAAATATTTTTTCGGAGACCGTGGGGTAAAACGGTTTTCCGCAAGTTTTTCGTTGTTTTTCAATAGTTAGAGGCTTCAAAACATATGTGTTCCTTAGGAAAGTTTGTTCAATAAATTGATAGAAAGCTTATGAGACAATAATTTTTTTTCACGGAAATGGTCTATTGAATCTCCTTGCTTCGAAATCCAAAGTGGCCCCTCTGAAGCCACTCAGTATCCCACGTCTTGAGCTGTGCGCGGCTTTTCTTGCCGCTCGCTTATTCGGAAAGATCGTTGACTCCCTCGAAAGGAAATTCTTCCATTGTTTATTTCTGGTCTGATTCGACCGATTCGACAATCGTCCTTCAGTGTATGAAATCCCCTCTGTGAACTTGGAAAACATTTGTAGCGAAAAGGATCGCTGAAATCCAATCTACGATCGCTGGTTCTCACTGGCGCCATGTTTCCGCAAAAGCATGCCCATTAGACTGATGCAAATTTTGAAGTTTTTGCTCCCCTATGCTTAAACGATGTCAATTATGATGAAAATGATCCTCCCAAAATTTGAAGAGATTCGGAAGAAATTTGATTGTGCACACGCTTTTTGAAGTTTATATGGAGATTACTATGGAAAACTCCAATCTTTTGTGTTCAGCCCTCTATCTCTTCGTCATAACATTTTATGAAAAAGTGAACACACGTATCTCATGAGAAAACTTCCCAGCTACAACTTTGCTGAAGACCACATTTTGATGCGACGTAAGGATAATTTGCTATTCTTGATTCCAAAGTCTAAACCATGCTTAGATGATCATTCAATTACTTTCAGAGCAACACTGCTTTTTTGCTATAGAACATAGTAGCCTGGATTACTTTGATCTATTCTTCCCGCCAGGAGCACCATTGTTGCCTGCCGAACAGTTGGTGAAGCATGCTACATGCAAACCAACTTTATGATTATGAATAACAATTTATCCAGACATCCAATCAAAAAGTGGTCTTCGGCAAAGTTGTAGCTGGGAAATTTTCACATGAGATGAGTGTGTTCACTTTTTCATAAAATGTTATGACGAAGAGATAGAGGGCTGAACACAAAAGATTGGCGTTTTCCATAGTAATCTCCATATAAACTTCAAATGGCGTGTGCACAGTCAAATTTCTTCCGAATCACTTCAAACTTTGAGAAGAAGCTATTTACCATAATTAAAATCATTTAAGCATAGGGGAGCTAAAATTTCAAAATTTGCATCACTCTAATGCCCATCAGACATGACTTTTCGTGGAGTTTGCCGATATTGAAGCGTTTGAAGAAATGATGCACTGTATCGAATAAATCGTCTCTTCGCTTGTTAAACCCTTACTTGGACACAGAATAACTGATCCGTGTTGGTGGCTAGTTGCAGTTAGGAGCTTGAACATTTGAAGTTTTGCTATGTTTTATAATCACCTTGAACTACAAACCAACTGGCCTATAACATTATATTATTACTTTCCACTCATACATTTATGAATTGAGAACCCCTGAAACACTCGATAGAGTGGAAAACCCTCAAAGATGCTCGCACAATTCCGCTCATAATAAAGAAACATGTTGAGATCATCGTCAACTCGTTAGCTCGTCTTTTTTCGTCATTATTCCGGAGACTTGTAAATGAGCCTAACTCCCAGCGGAGGGTCCCACACTGGGCGATACCCCAAGTTTCGATCAACAATTGACATTCCACCGGAGAAGCCAATTGTCAATATTGAAATTTGGTAGCCCGAAGCGAATCCGGAATTCCGTGGAGCTTTCGGTGGTCTGAGACCGCAGCTTTCCGATTGTGTGACACAGCGTGAAACATTCAATATTGGTTCTTTTTGTAATCGACAAATAGGCTAACATCGTTCACATTCCTTTACAATGCGTAACTAATTGGGCCCGAAACCGCCAGAGGTCATACAAAAACCAACAAACTTTGCGGTAAAGGACGAAAAAAGGCTCCAACAAGGTGACGTAAATCTTCTGAATGTAAACAACACTGCCGGATGACAATAGATGATGCTCGGATCCGAAGCGCCCAAAAGCGATAATGGTGCGGATGAACCGAAACCGACGACAATATGGTTGTGGTGGCCGGTGGCGGCAGTGACCATCATAAATCTCCAAGTCCCCTTTTGTTCGTGATTGAACAAACAGACGAGGGCTGAAAAGACAAACCATGAATCGGTTCCAGTGCGAGATGAAAGGAGGGTATTTGCTGCTTTGTTCCTCCTGTCGATTCATCGGCTTGTGAGTCGAGTCTGTCGGTAGGTATTGATTCGCTGCAGGATGTCAAGTGTGACCAATCGAAAAAGGCTGTTTTATGCGACTGCTAAACAAATAACAAAGATTTCATTTTATTTCGCTGTTGGATTGTTTTGTGATATTATTTTTTGTTTTGTTAATACCGCTTTTTACTTGTAGGAATCACAGTGCAGTGCGAATCACTTGTACTTTTGAATTAATAACAATGTTATTCTGGAAACATAGGCCATTCTCTATTTTGTAAAAAAAAACCTTTTCCATGATCGTTGTGAAAATTTGAGTAAAACATCGATATTACAGAATAAATTAAAATTCGAACTGCTCAATCAATTCACCAATTTAATCAAATATTTTAAATCGATGTTTCTTAAGCGATTCGACTTTTAGATTTGTTTTAAATTTGAAAAAAACAGAGAACACACATTTTTATTCGATTTTCAATATCTTTCAATTAAATTACTTTTGAAATACAAAATAACATATCAAGGATTTCAAGAATTGTTTGACTATTGGGTTATTTTTCATAACCTCATTCAAAAATTTTCGCTCTAACCGTATTAGAAAATCGATCCAAAATCACTCAACGTTAGTACAGACCCTCAACTATGCATTAGCCTAGGACACGGTTAAGTATATGGAAAATATAAATTCTCGCTCCAGTCCACTTTTCGGATTTCATTTGAGTCCCATAACAACTGTGCAAAATTTCAGCTTGATCGATGAAACTATATTTTAGCGCTAGGCGTTCAAAGTTTTTTATGGAATTTACTATGGGAAAATTACTTTTGCAAAGAAAAATTGCCAGAGGTTGCTGATTGATCTCCATAAGAATTCTGAATACTGACACCGGTAGGTATTTTTACGATGAACATTGTTAAAAACCGCAAAGCAATCCGATGCTTGTGAAAAAAGTTATTAAACATTGGCTTTTGTTGTAAGTTTATAGGGTTAGAGTTGCTGAGTGTTCGTCACGATGTATCCAGATCTCTGTTTATCTCCGATCTTCTTCAATCAAAAATTGATTTCCCTTCGTTGCTATCACAACTTACCTTCAATATTCCATACTGTTGTCTTCGATCCTGCACATTCCTTTTTTTATTCGGAGTGCTCGAACAAATTATGGGCACAACGAACCGTTTATTAGCATGTGCCGAATTTTCAACCGTTGTTCGTCTGAATTCAAATTTCATCTGTCTCGTAGCATCCTCCGTAAAAAATGGGGTGGATAATGTCTGTTACATTACCGTGGGGTTGATGTAGGATTACAACTTCAATCAATTCTGGGTCAGACTCTAACAACAGTGCGGTAGCTTTTTGCAGATGATAGGATGTTTGATGATAGATGATAGGTGCTGTAATTGTGAGTACTCAATTATGTTATGGTTTCGGAGTTTCAGATTTCAAAGTAAAATACTTAAAAAAAACAGTGGGGGTTGCGTGCAAGACGTTAACTACGCCATGAGATTTGCTGCATTTAAGTTTAAGTTTATTGTCATAATTGCAAGCTTCCTTTAGTTATAATTCAAAATGTAATGGTTTGTGAATTTAAGAACAGTGGGGAGCTCTATGTTCGGAGAAGTGTCACAGTCATCGATATCGTCATCGCCACCGTAAATTCCAATTTGCCGTATTGGCATAACATCCTCACAGGGGCACAGCCTGCTTCTCAGCTTAGTGTTCAATGAGCACTTTCACAGTTATTAAGCATTCTTTGCCAAAATGGCCATTATCGCATTCGTATATCGTGTGGCAGGTACGATTATACTCTATGCCCAGGGAAGTCAAGAAAATTTCCATCACTAAAAGATCCTGGACCGACCGGGAATCGAACTCAGACACCTTAAGCATGGCTTTGCTTTGTAGCCGCGGGCTCTAACCACTCGGCTAAGGAAGGCCCCTATTGGCAATTGTCAATTATTCGTAACAAATCAGATATGGTATGATGCTACGAGAAAAATTAAGAGATTATAGCAAGTATGTGGTATACACATTAGGAAATATTACACAATTAACTCTTTAGTACACATTTGTTGGCCCTAAAAAGGGTCGATTGAACGGTGAGATTCGAGTAACACGGACACACATTTTGACGGCGCACATATTGGAATCCTCCTTGTCCGATGAGGTTTACGGTGGCGATGACGATAGGCGCTTCTACGAGTGGCTTTGGCTGTTTTACTTCAGCCCTCTCGTACAAATCTTGCGTTAGCGCACCGATTCCTGCAGAGCCAATTCTGGAAGCGCGAGTCAATTTAGAGATCTAGAGCGATTTCACAATCCGGAGCTGTGTGGTACAGGTAGCGAGGAGCTGAGCAGGTTCGGCGAACTTCTTCTTAGAATGAAACCGAATTCAACGAAGGAGGTATGCTTTATACCTTAGAATAGCAGATGATGCTCCTCCTTTTCATGTTCTTCCCTTTCTTAGCTGGGAAATAAACTACATGAAACTGATGTCTTGGTATCATGATGGCACTGCAGCAGCGTCCTCGGATACATCCTCAATTTTCCATATTGTCAATTATTCGTAATAAATCAGATATTGTATGAAGCTACGAGAAGAATTAAGAGATGATAGCAAGTATGTGGTAAACACACTAGGAAATGTTACACAAATAACTCTTTAGCCAAATGAGGTTTCGGGGTATTCTTCATCGCGGCGGTCTTTGAAACTTAGTGGGGTTTTTCTTAGGAACTGAATTTTTTTCTCCTCCTCCTTTTCGGATGCCAGCCACAGCTACAGTTCCCGGAATTTCACTTCACTCTTGCAATGTTGCCGACATCGCAGTTGTAGTTTCCGCCAATGTATTTCTCGATCACCTGCAGGGAGGACCCGTTCCGTTCGTTTAGGGCTGCGACGGCGGCCACAACCATTCCATTCTTCCGTGGACTGCTTCTTTTTTTCTTCATGGCGATGGCAGCAGTGATGGCTTTGGCTTCGGACGGCATCTTCTTTCGGTCGGTCAGCCGGTCGACGGTCAGTTTGATTTGAGCGAAGCAAGACAAACGGGGGGTCCTTCACTATCGATGGCTGTGCCTGAGAAGCACGCCCGGTCAGAGCTAGCCGATCTGTTGCTGCTGAGATCCAAGCGAAGTGGAAAGCGAATGACGTCAACTTTTTTTTTGCATCAATTTCATGTTAATTTTACATTGTTTAGTTTTACATTTAAATTACTTTGCACTTTAAGTGGTTGACCCCGTAGGGTCCTTTAGCTTTGTTTACTCTAATTTGTTTTGGACAGGCTCTGGTAGTTTAAAAAAAGAAAAAATCGATAACCTAACTACTATTAACAGGACGACTAATAAAAATTTGATAACCTAGGGGTGAACGAGGTCCCGGATGACCTGCTGGCCAGATTGTTGGCAACCAGCCCTATATCTATCGATTGAGTCACCAAAGCGCTCATCTAGTGTTTTTATCTCGACCAGACGGTGGACCTCAGCTGTTCTCATTCTCGGAAAACTGTTGAGGATCATCCGGAGAAGTTTGTTCTTAGTCATTTGGAGCCTCATATGGTGGGTTTTGGCGCAGCTCTCCCATATTGGTACGCTATATTCAATGACCGGAACAATGACCTGTTTGTAAACAGCAAGACAACATCATAGACTAGATTGACTTTCGGTCAACCCGGCCCAGATAGCAGTAGCAGTGAACGCGAAGCTTTTCAGCAAGACCAAGCTGAGGGTTGTGGGTTCAAATTCCACCGGTCGAGGATCTTTTCGAGTTGGAAATTTTCTCGACTTCCCAGGGCATAGAGTATAATCGTACCTGCCACACGAAATACACATGCAAAAATGATCATTGGCAGAGTAAGCTCTCTGTTAATAACTGTGAAAGTGCTCATAAGAACACTAAGCTGAGAAGCAGGCTCTGTCCCAGTAGGGAAGTTATGCCAGAAAGAAGAAGTTGACTTTCGGTTGATCAGTAGGTATAGTGCTTCACGCAAGATGTTGCATTTGGTGACCGTTTTGTCAACCTGTTATCTAAAGAGAAGCTTGCTGTCTAACGTTAAACCAAGGTGGTCGACCACATCAGACCATTCCACCGTTGATCCACCGAGGGTGACTTTACAATCATCAGCCGGAACAAGTCTGGGGGATTTGGAATAGGGGAAGAAGATAACCTGAGTCTTCGCTGCGTCGATACAAATCTTCCAGCTGTTCAAATAATCTAACAAGATATTCAGGTCTCACTGGAGTCCAGATGTTAACGCTCTCGTGTAACTGCCGCTGTAGACAACTGAGGTGTCGTCAGCGAACAGCGATACAGAGCCACCTTCAGGGAGCTGAGGCATGTCCGAGGAGAACAGGTTGTATAGTAGGGGACCTAAAATACTTCCCTGTGGAACACCTGCGGGGATGTTGAGTGGGTCTGAGTTGACTCCTTTGAGTCAACCCAATAGAAGAATAAACCATAGAAGAAGAATGTCGCTGGCGTCGCAGTAGGAACATCTTTTGCTGGCGGAGATAGGCGATACTATAAATTTCAACGCGAAAATGTATGCAGTTTGACACTTATGTACCCAACTTGTTTCTGAGCGAGAACAAAGAGAACACCACACTATGGCTTATCAGGTGGCCAATAATCAAAAAAGTGATGTGCCCCAAATTTCAATTCTTGTTCGCCATTTCGTTGTAAACATGTCTGCTAAGAAATCCCCAAAATATTAGGGCATGATTTGCATTGCACACTCAGATATGAGGTGCCAAAGTTGAGCCTATGGAGAAAAACTTGTTTTTATTAACAAAAACTATGGTTTACTCAAATGAATATAACTTTTTTTCTATAATACTTACGTAAAATGTTTTTACACCATTTGAAAGCTTCCTAGAAACAATTTAAAAAATAAAAAAAGCTTCAAAATAGTGGCTTTTATGATGCTTTTTATAAAGCGTTTAAAAAAACCGAATAAGCTTATAGTTGACACATCAAGTACTTTTTTGTCTCAAGTTGTCCCAGGCTTAAATTCAGTTCCAAGGGTACTTTGAGATGTAAACTAAAGGATCGTGAAGAATTTAGCTGCACAAATTTGCACTTTTTTAATTTAAGGCTTTTTAAATTTTTCCAATATTTTCAACCATATTTTATTGAAAACAGCTAAAAACTAATTTAGAAAATAACTTAATTTCGCTAAATCATTCATATCATCATTTCTATGTTAGTTTTAATATTTATAATGGTTTGCACAACGTTAATCGCATGAATGGCTTATATGCATTATAAGTAACAAATTTTAATACATCGCTATAGGCCCTATTCAAAAGTTTGTCTCGACAACTTGTTTTTGAAAATAAAACATCAAATTTGTATCATAAAACTCATAAATACGACATGAGATGGAAAAAATATTTTTGGCCGCTAATCTGTATGGAAACCGCCCATAGTGCACCAGCGACATTATTCTTCTATGGTTTATTATTTCTATTGTCAACCCTGATCGTTTTGTCAAACAGATAGTTTTTGATGATTTTCATCAAATAGGTGGGAAAATTGTATCGGTGCAGCTTGTACACCAGGCCGTCATGCCAGATGTTGTCGAATGCTTTTTCGATATCGAGCAAAGCCATGGCAGAGGGTTTGGCAAGGGACTTGTTCCGCCTAAGAATGTTGGATACTCGAGTCAGTTAATGCACGGTTGAACGACCGCGTAGAAAGCCAAACTGTTCCTCGAGTGAGATGTTATTTTGATTGGCTGCCGGAAGCCGTTTGATGATCACTTTTTCGTTTGAAAATCAGTGCCAGATGTTCATAGAACTGGAGACTCAGCTGCTTGAGCTCCAAGTTCAAGATGTTGTCGAAACCTGGGGCCTACATGTTTTTGGATGTTTTAACATAGGCCAACAATTCGTCAGCAGTGATCTCCAACTCCTCCGAGAAGTCGTTGGCAGATCGATGTAGGTTAGCTGCATGTTCGGAGACAGCAGCTTCGTGTGGGCTAGGAAGTTTTAGCCATAGATTGTGTGAGCTGACGAAATGTCGACCTATCTCAGCAGCCTTCTCCGCAGGGGTTATCAGGCGATCCTAAGAGTCGTTGTTGTCTAGTGGGATCAACGATGGAATTGGTCTGGGTTTGGTTTTAAGAATTTTGGTCATCTTTCTGAATGGCCTAGCACAATCTGGGAGAGAGCGGATATTTTTGGAACAATCTTCATTCCTAAGGTCCACCATTCTGGCCTTGATGATTTTGGATATGCGATTAACTTCATTTTTTATCGTGGGCAGACCAGTGCGTTGGTACTGCCTGCGTTTGGTTGCGTAAACGAATGAGATCTTTGGTAACTCGGTCGATAGAAAGGGTGTTGCTCACCTGACCAGATGCTAGTACGTGCTGCTCTCGGGCCATGGAGATGGCCTCTTCGACGCTCTGCAGCTGCCGGTCGATGTCTTCAATGGACGCCAGAGGAGCCTGGTATCCAATGTAGGCGTCGACACACCGCTGAAATCGACCCCAGCCGACACGGTGGTAGTTGCACCGGGTGACTCGTTGCCGGTTGACCAGGGAACCAACTTCAGCCACCACCGGGAAGTGGTCCGAGCTGAGGTCCTGATGAACGACCGGCTAGGAGATGTTGCCGTCCATGTTGGTCAGGAAGACATCGATGGTTGAATGGGCCCCGGACCGGCTAAGACGGGTGGGCGAATGCGGGCTCAGGATGGTGTAGTGGTCTTCCTTCAGGTATTGTTGTAGGATGAGACCATTTCTGTTTCGCCGGGTGTTGCCCCATGTCTCTTGCCTTGCATTCAGGTTGCTAGCCAAGATGAACTGCCCCTACCGCCGTGTTAGCTTGGTGAGGTCTTGCTTTAGGGCCGCTTATGTACCGCCGTTGATGGTAGCTTGTTTTGGACAGTACACCGCGATGATTTTGATTGGGCCGATGGAGGTTTCCACCAGAACACCAACGGCCGCGATGACTTGCAGCAAGGTGCAGTTTATGTTGCTCCGCAAAGCAACCGCAACGCCTCCTCCTTCGGACCGGTCCAAGCCTTACAAGCCGGAAGTCGGGGATGAAGACGTTAAGTTTCGGCTTGAGGTGCGTCTCGGTAATCACGGCTATTTCGATGCCTTCCTGGGCTACGAAGGCGGACAGTTCCAGGGTTTTGCTCCTTAGAGAGCAAGCGTTTCAAATGGCGATCCTGGTGATGGCCTCACGGGCCATATTTGCAAGGAAAGCAAATACCACCGAGTTGGTGGCGTTGATCTGTTCCGACTTGGAACGGCAGGCGCGCAGCCCCGGAACAAGTCCTGGTGTACTCCAACATTTTCTCCGGTGTATACAGGGAGCCGTCGTTAGAGGGAGGAATGCCGGGGGCACTGGGTCCAGGATTCCCCCATCCAAGAGGGGGCGTATTCTGTACCGGTAGAGCAGTGGCGGTAGCCACGAGGCGATGCTGAAAGGAGAGGGCCGACTGGCTGCATGCCTGCCGGTGGTTTGGTGGAAGTGGTGGCAGATTGGGCATCTTGTAGCGGGGAGTTGGAAAGTGCTTCTCAGTCAGCGGTGGGGATGGTTGGCGCTGGCGTTTGCGTCCCTGCTTATTGACGGACACTTGCTGACGAAGAACGCTCTCACCTTCGTCAGGCCCTCCATGGTGATGGATCCCTTCTCCAGGTGGGCCAGGTAGAGGCTGTCCTGATGCCTTCCTCCTTGCACTCGCAGGATGGGGAACACATTTGTCGGCTTCGGTCCGGCCATCAGGATCTCCTCGATTTTTGCCTCCAGGGTGTATTCCGGAAGCCCTCGAATGAGCACCTTCATCGGCTTGCTACCGGGGGCATCGTGGGTGTAAAATTCCACTCCCTTTGCCTTCAGTAGCTTGCCGGCCTTCTCATAGTCATTGCGGGAGTCGCACATGTAGCACAGCTTGAACAGCGGCCTGATATTGAGGGCCGCTAGTTCGGACCGCAGTGCCGAAATGTCCTTCGACGCCGTGAACAGGGGGCAACCTTCGCCCTCTGGATGACTTGGTCCACTGGCAGGGAGGCAAACTGGTTGTTTGCCAGCAACCTGTTGTACGCCGCAGGGTTGGCATCCTCATTTCGTGCGCGTTTCGGCGCGCTTGTTTGCCCGTTGTCGGCCAGCGGGGCAGGGATCGGAATCCGCCGTCTGCTTGCGGTTGCGACCCAGGGAGGCTTTCTTGCTAGCCATACCAATCGCGGGAACGCAAATCGCGAAAACGTGCACTTCGCACACGAAGGAAAAGAAATCGAACTCGAACTTTGAGCGAATTGAAAAAACGGAAAAACACGTCTTCGCTGAGCGGTAGTCCGATCCAGAATGATGTGGGAACGGCGTATGGAAAAGAATAGTGAACCACGAGCTTGCGCAAGTCTACGGTGAACCCAGTAACCAGAAAGTCGGTCCGGGTAAGATGGGCGGGGCACGTTGTGAGAATGTCAGACAATAGGCCGCAAAAATGGTGTTCACCTCGAATCGGGCCGGTACAAAACGAAGAGGAGTGCAACGAGCTAATGGCGGCCAGAGATTTTTTACATGGGGAATGTCGGCCCCCCAAGGAACATTGGAACATTTGGATATCTTCAATACCATAGTCATCTGGCCCACGACGTCATTTTATGCGGCCCGTGAAGAGTTTGGAGACTCTTCTCATATCTGGCCCACACACTGCTCTACTTATTTGAAGTAGAACATACCAAGGATCATCATCGAAAATTTCGATTGAATTTCAGGCTAGTAGGATGGTTCAATAAGTTTTTAAATTTTATGAATTTACTTGATATCATTAATGATATGAATGATGTTTTGTCACATTTTGCTAGTACGCAGTGAAAAAAATTGTGATCGAAACAAACGCAAAACAATTAATAAACCTAGCGCGCTCACAATTTTTTGTCCCAAATTTGGTGTATTGGGATACAGAAAAATTGTCATGACAAACATAAAGGGCAAATAAATTGTTGCAACTTTTTCAACTCCGGATTAATAAGCTATTGCTGATAATAGAAATAATAGGGGTCCAGATAGCCGTAGCGGTAAACGCGCAGCTATTCAGAAAGACCAAGCTGAGGGTCGTGGGTTCGAATCCCACCGGTCGAGAATCTTTTCGGGTTGGAAATTTTCTCGACCTCTCAGGGCATAGAGTATAATCATAAGAACACTAAGCTGAGAAGCAGGCTCTGTCCCAGTGAGGACGTAACGCCAGAAAGAAGAAGATTATAATAGAAAATTTGGTACCGTAAAACGGGGTAACTTTGATAATGCGGGTAACTTTGATAATGCGAGACTATCAACATACTAAACGAAATAACAAAGTTCATGTTAATCTGTTAAGCAAAACGAATGCAAAAGTAAAGAGTATTAGTATGACACTTCATGTTAAAGCTATTTCCATTGGAATCAAGTACATTTGAGGATTTCAATGCATATATGGAAAATTTATAAGATTTTAGCAATTTTGAAATGCTCTCAAACAATCTGTTCTACGATCACTATTTGATGAAGTCATAATGAATTCGTCACTTATACTTGATAGCCTAGTTATAGTAGAACTCGAATTCGGTCACAAAACTCTTAGCGAATACTATTTTTATAAACTGGGACCATTTTTGTAATCTAAGTCAGAAATTTCCATATAGCGTTAAACGCCTAAAGATATGCAACGCCACACAAATGTTCTGTTATTCATTCAATTTTGTTCGAGTGATGCTCCATTATCTAAGCTGCCCCAAAACAGAAAACCGACTTTCGATTGTATGAAAAATTATACCGTGCTGCATCAATACCCGGACGCTTAAGTCAACAGAAATGTTCAAACTTAGATTTAAATATGTTTGGTTAAAATATTTTTGAAGTGTTATTATTCAACATATTTTTACACTTCAGATCTTCATGAAAGTGACCAAATTTTCGATATTATTCATGATTTTTACAAGTAAATCAACGAAATATTAGAGCGTGTCTTGTCTTTAAATCCGGACACCTGCTCAAATGATGTTTGTAAATCCGGACATTTTTGGATCAAAATCCGGACACCTGTGTTTTTATATGGTATTTTTGCATATCTTTTCAAGAAAATCATACAAACTCGTCGAAATAACATTGTTACGACGCGTGAACAAACACGGGATTTTCGGACACCTATTTAGCACTCCGTTATTTGCTTGGAGAATGCTTTAAGCTGCAGAAATTTATTGAAATTAGTTTTATAAATAGTTTTAAACAGTTTCTTGACTTACGTATTTAGTCCCTTTTTATCGTGTGTCCACTGTCCGCAACTGTCTTTAACAATGTATGTATTTCTGTGTAAACAATTAACGTTAGTAATTTATTTTAGTTCAGTTCAGTGTATTCATGGTACTTACAATTTCAATTCAAATAGAAACTAAGTTTAATTTAAGTTTTAAAGTGTTTTAGTTTACAAAATTTAAGAATTCAACCACGTTTTAAACTTCGATTGCTCTAATGTCTATTGGTCTTTCTGTTTTGATCCCTTTACCATCGATGACAGCTATGCTATCACGGTAGGGTAAGCAAGGTAGCCCCAAGGTGTCTCCCAATGTAGTGGTAGTGCGCACAGTGGGTCTACTCATCCACATTCCCCGACCCGTATTGCTGTTTGGTTTCTTCAGCTATACCGCCAACTGCCACGTCAAGCACTGCCACTTTGGTAACTGGTCGTTGAAGAACTCCATTGACCGTCTGCACATCCACTCTTCTAACTCTGCCATCGTTGCCAGGAATCGCCTTCACCACCTTTCCACGTGTCCAGCTGTTTCGCATACCTTCGTCAACCACGAACACTAGGTCACCAACTGCAATGGGCTTGATGTCATCGAACCATTTAGTACGACGACAGATTATGGGCAGATATCCTTTTATCCACTTGACCCAAAACTCATCCAGTAATGAACGAATTAGATCCCAGTTCGCTCGAAGCGTTCGCCCACTGTCTTTGACGGGTTGCTGTAACGGCTGAACTATACCGTTTGAGCTAAGCATCAGGAAGTGGTTGGGCGTAAGCGCTTCATTTTTTCCGTATCCAGTGGCACAAACGTCAATGGCCTGGAATTTATGATTCCTTCTATCTCGATCAGAAGAGTCTGGAAGGTTTCTTCGTCCGGCGTTCTGCTGGTCGATAATGTTTGTAATGAAGTCTTCACAGTTCGTACTAGGCGTTCCCACACGCCGCCCATGTGTGGTGCAGCGGGAGGGTTGAACCGCCATTGGGTGTCATGGTTGGTGAATGTCCCAGCCAATTCACGATTCACCGCCGTAACTTCCGCTCGTAACTCTCTGCTTGCTCCAATGAAATTTGTGCCCTGATCACTATAGATCTCCTGTGGGCACCTCTTCTGGCTATAAATCGTCTAATCGCCATCTTGCACGACTCGGTAGACAGACTGGCAGCTACCTCCAGATGAACGGCTCGTATCGTCAGACAGGTTATCAGTACAACCCATCTTTTGACGCTGCTTCTTCCAATACGAATAAGAAATGGCCCACAGTAATCGATGCCAATAAATGTGAATGGCCGGACATATGGGGTCAATCTTACAGCTGGAAGAGGTGCCATTCTAGGTGCCTTGGGAACCGCACGGTACACAACACACCATGAACAATTTCTGGCTACTCTTCGAACGATTGTCCTTAAACTTGGAATATGGAAGATTTGTCGGAGTTCGTTTGCAACGGTTTCTCCATACCCATGTGCGTAGCGCTGATGAAAGTGCTCAACGAGTAACTCGGTGAAACGATGCTGTTTAGGAAGAATTACCGGAAACTTTGGTCCGTACGGAACTAATTTAGCTGATCCAATTCGGCCTTCAATTCGCAGAACTCCATGTTCGTCCAGAAACACCGACAGCTTACGCAGTGGGCTGTTCTTATCCAACCGTTTGGCTTGCTCCAACGGACACTGTTGATTCTTGCGCACTGTGGACAGCTCTCCAGGATACTCTTCAGCTTGCACCAACTTCCAGAGTACAACTTCTGCATTTCCCAGTTCTTCTCTCGATAATACGCTTGCATCACAGCTTTCGGCATCACCTCTTCCCCGACAACGATTGATGAAGCGAAGAATGTAACCCACGGTTCTCAGCAGTCGTTGATATTTGGAGAAACGATGATATTGTATCAAAGATTCTGGAGCCGCTCGATGATGCGTGTGAACCGATCGCAATTCTTCCGGAGCACCCGCTGGTTGAAACTCTTGGACTGGCCATTCAGATTCGTTCTCGTATAGGAATTCAGGACCTACAAACCATCGGCTATCAGCTTGAAAGCTAGGTCCTTTGCCCCATTTCGTGGCCTCATCCGCAACGTTGAATCTTGTTGGAACCCATCGCCACTCTTGTAGACTTGTTTCGCTCAGAATTTCGCTTACTCTGTACGCCACAAATTGTCGGTATTTACGCTGGTCTGAACGAATCCACGACTGCACCGTTTTAGAGTCACCCCAAATCAAACGACGTGTTATTGGCAATGTGTGGTTTTCTTGTACTGATTTCATCAATCGAACTCCAATCATTGCAGCCTGTAACTCTAATCGAGGAACCGACATTGGTTTGAGAGGGGCTACTTTGGTTTTGGCGGAAACAAGTGTACATCGTACTTGTCCACGGTCGACAATCCTGAAATAAGCGGCGCTTGCGTACGCTGTCTCACTCGCGTCGACAAAAACGTGTAGTTCTATGCTGCGAAGGCTATGGGAATCGTATCCCGGGAAGTAACAGCGAGGAATCTTCACAATATTGAGGTTGCGAAGAACTTCTACCCAACGCCACCATTGATTGGCCAACTCCGGTCATCCCAATCCACACCTGCTCTCCAAATGTGGCAAAGCACTTGCCATGGACAACAAACGCCGCCACAAGCCCGAGGGGATCAAAAATACTCATGACAACTCTCAGAACTTCACGTTTCGTTGGGATTGCTCCTCCTACCAGCAGTTGTTGAATGTCGGGCCGAAAGTTGAAGCAGAACGTGAGTTCGTCACTTTCTGGAAGCCACATCATACCCAAAACTCGTTCTGAGTCGGTTGCTTTCACCGCAGTGAAGCTTTTTGTAGTCTTCGAACTCTCTTCCCCGACCCGTCGAAGAACTTGTTGGGAATTTGAGAGCCAGTTTCGAATTTCAAACCCCGCGCTTGCATGAATCTCTCGTACCTCGAGTGCGACTCGAACCGCTTCTTCAACCGTATCCGAACTGTTAGCATAATCATCTACGTAGGTGTTCTCTACAATAGCTGTTGCTGCTTCGGGGTAAACGTGCTTCCATTCCTCGGCGTTTTTGTTCTTGACGTATTGGGCAGAGCAAGGCGAACATGTTGACCCAAACGTCGCCACGTCCATCACGTATTCTTGCACCGGTTCATTAGGATTATTCCGCCACAAAAAGCGCTGAGCTTGCCGGTCTTCCGGCCGAATGATAATCTGGTGGAACATTTCTTTTATGTCGCCGGTGATGGCGATCTGTCGTTGGCGAAAACGAAACAGCACTGATGGAAGCGAGGTGAGGAGATCTGGGCCTGCCAACAGCATAGAATTAAGCGAAACCCCACTAGTTTTTGCGGCGGCATCCCATACTACCCGAACTTTTCCAGGTTTGTTTGGATTCTGCACGACCCCTAACGGCAAATACCAAACCCTATTTGGATCACTACTGGTTGATTCTTCATCGGATAGCTTATGCGCATATCCTTTCGCTTGGTAGTCGACAATCTGCTGACGCACGTTTGCATACAACTCCGGTTTCTTGGATAGGCTTCGCTCCAAACACGCCAACCGCTTCTCAGCCATGAATCGGTTTTCGGGAAATTCGATGCAGTCAAATTTCCACAATAAACCGGTTTGAAATCGGCCAGCTGCTGTACGAATGGTTGTCTTCTCCAGAATTTCACGTGCTCTACGATCTTCGTCGGCTTCAACTTGTGGAACAAGTGCTACACCAACACTTTCCATCGAAAAAAAGTTCTTCACTGTATCGTGCAGCTGTTGATCTGACGAACGAACGCAAATGTGTAGATGACGATATTCAGGCGAATCGATGAGGCCTTCTGCCTTGCCGTAGATGGTCCAGCCTAATCTAGTTTTGGCTGCAACTGGCTCACAATACCTTCCTTCCCGCTTCTTCAAAGTTAACAAGAGTTTTGCGTTGTCGGCGCCAATCAAAATACGAGGGGCAGCACTTGTATAACTGTCCACAGGAAGGCCCTTGAGATAGTGAAACTTAAGCGCCAATTCATCGTAATGTAACGACTGTGGGGGAAGATCTAAGTTGTCGACCGTACGCACATAGTCCAACGTGTGCTTCCGATCTTTTCCAACAGCCGAGACTTCAAGTTTCACGTTCTGGGAATCCCTTTCGGTTCGCTTGATATTTCCGGTCCATTGTAGGCACAGGGGTTCAACTTCGCCTTCAACTCCCAGCTCATCAGCCAGGTCCTTTTCTATGAGTGTGTGCGAAGAACCATCGTCGAGAAACGCCAACGTGTTAACTGATGCACTTTTCCCATAGAGAGTTACGGGAAGTATTCGGAAGAGTACCGGACACGGAAGCTGACGGTGGACATTCACTGTTGCTGACGATGCAGACTGGCTTCTCGATGACTCTGTTGTTCCGGTTGTCGACGACTGAGGATCTCCTGGGTGTAACAACTTGTGATGACGCGCTTCGCAGCTACCAACACCACAAACTGTGGCCTTGCATGGCCACTTGCCGTGTGGAATCAAGCATCGGCGACAGAGGTTGAACTGTTGAACGGTTTTCCAACGATTTTCCAACGTCAACTGCTTGAAATTGTTGCACTCCTTCACTTTATGTCCGTCCCTTTTACACAAAAGACACGGCTTCGGCTGCTGGCTTGCATTCACACGTATTTCTTCCTTTCCCTCGCAGATGGATTTCGCTTTGGAGTCCGTTGTATGGGTATTAACAAAACCCTTTTCTTTTCCCTTGGGTTTCTCTGGTTTTCTCATGGGTTCTGCGTAGAGGGTGACGTTGCTGGCTGCCGACACAATTGTTGCCATGTAAGAGCCAAAGCTACGTAAATCCACCACAGGCACACTTCGCTGATACATAGCCCAGTCCAGCTTAATGTTGGCTGGCAATTTGTCCACCAACTCTTGGAGTAGAGAGGGATTAGACAAATGAGCATCCATACCCATCGACTGTAGTTGACTGCACAAGTTCTGCACCACGAGCCCAAAACTAATGAGACTTTTCAGTTTATCTGCTTTCGGCGCCGGAGTGGAATACACCTTGTTCATCAAACACTTCACTATAAGTTCCGGACGTCCGTAGAGTGTCTCCAAGGTGGCCATCACCTGCGGTACGGATGACGGATGGTAGAGATGTCCCCGAACTGCCTCCTTCGCATTTCCTTTCAGGCAGTGATGTAGCCGCATGAGGTTTTCGTCGTTGGTATACCCACACATACGCGTTGAGTTGTCATAGCTGCTCACGAACAATGGCCAGTCTATGGGATCACCGGTGAATTCCGGTAGCTCCTTAGGCACAACATGTCTCGCGGCAATCTGCTGCGAACTCGGTCCACAATTTGCTGCTGGATTAGGGGTCGCTCCTTGTGACACTAACGGCGTAACTATTGGGTTCGGAACAATCGGTACACTCGCGACAAACGGGCGAAAGGGAACATCATCAGGGAAGGCGGATTGCTGATTAATCAGATTCGGAACACTTCTACCGGTCCTAGCGAATGGGTAGGAAGGCACATGAACCGAAGACTGACGATTGATTGGATGGGAAATTCTCGGTTCGTATTGCTGTGGTATATTTCCAGCGAAAACGAAAGGATCGTTACTAAACGAGTTGGGAACTCCTGGCTGGTTAGATGGGAAGTAGTTCGACGAAACCGTCGGATTCCAAGGAGGAAATAATCTAGAACTTGGAACGGTGTTCTGTGTGGTACACTGTGTAGTGAAACTAACACTAGCCTGTGTCCTAACCGAGAGCGGGATGGCCGCCTGTCTACCTATTTCCTGATCTACTCGAAACGGGCCATGCAAGTTTGACATACCTGTACCTGCCGTATTACTTAGGCTAGTTACTGCTGCCGAAACGTTGCTGCTGTCGGGAACTGGGTATTGCTGTCGCTGACTGGATGAACTTCGCTTGAGGTTGGCCAACTGTTGTTGAAGTTCCTGAATCTCTCTCTCTAGATCCACCCTAGATCTTTCGCCGATGTGGGATGGAGATATGTTCATATCCCAAACCGCTGGTCTAGCTTGCTGTGTCGTGGGTGGAGATATGTTTGCTGCTACGTCGTCAGTGCGAGGCATTTGTCTTTCTTGAAGCGGAGTGCTAGACGTTGTTGGTTGTGACGAAGGAAGATTCGGAACCGAATCCACGGTACTTTGCACGGCGTGAGGCACGAGTATTCCCCACGAAGCGATATTATTACGGTCGTACGGATCAGTAGCTGCTACGGACTTGTTGAGAATGTCAGTCTGGGTAGAAACAATCGGAAACGTACCGCCACCCGAGCTTCGACCAGTTGCTTGAGGACCAACTTCGGTTATTGGCGTGGCACCGACGGGGACTTGGTTTGTCCCGAATCCAGCTGCCATGGCCAAATCGTTATTGTTCACCCAGTTCTCAACCTCACCGAATTTGCTACGTGTGCTAGAACGACTTTTCCGGCTCACACCGGCTTGCGATTTCTCTTCTTCCTGCAGCACTTAGTATTTCTTGCTAATGTACCGCTTCGCGATCTCCAACTTCTCCTGCATGATTCGCTGCCTTCGCTCCCTTTCCTCTTCTACTACCTTCTTCTGTAGAGCAGCTTCCTCCTCCATTTGCTCCACAAGTAGTTTCTCCTGCAGTTCTTTTTCTTCCTCTAGCCGAAGTAGCTCGAGTCGCCTTCTTGCCGAATTAGTGCTGGACGTAGTTGATCTGGTGGATTCCAGTCCGTGCTGTAGCGCGCAGGTGACACACGCAAAGCTGCGATCTCTGACACTTTCGTCAACCCTGGCGCAGGTGAAGTGAAACCACCTCTCACACAGGTCGCACTGGACCATCCATCTGTCCGCCACATCGGAGCGATTGCAGGAGGGACAACGGGCCGCAACGGAACTTTCTTCGTCCGTAAGCTGTCGGTTGACACCGCGACGTTTACTTGTCGTCCTGCTCGAGCCCGGCATCTTCAAGGCTGGATGTGTCCACTTCGAGGTTAAATACCTTAAAGTTTGTTACGACGCGTGAACAAACACGGGATTTTCGGACACCTATTTAGCACTCCGTTATTTGCTTGGAGAATGCTTTAAGCTGCAGAAATTTATTGAAATTAGTTTTATAAATAGTTTTAAACAGTTTCTTGACTTACGTATTTAGTCCCTTTTCATCGTGTGTCCACTGTCCGCAACTGTCTTTAACAATGTATGTATTTCTGTGTAAACAATTAACGTTAGTAATTTATTTTAGTTCAGTTCAGTGTATTCATGGTACTTACAATTTCAATTCAAATAGAAACTAAGTTTAATTTAAGTTTTAAAGTGTTTTAGTTTACAAAATTTAAGAATTCAACCACGTTTTAAACTTCGATTGCTCTAATGTCTATTGGTCTTTCTGTTTTGATCCCTTTACCATCGATGACAGCTATGCTATCACGGTAGGGTAAGCAAGGTAGCCCCAAGGTGTCTCCCAATGTAGTGGTAGTGCGCACAGTGGGTCTACTCATCCACAAACATTTTTCAATCAATTCGACGTACATTTTCCCCTATATTGTCACAGAGAACAACACGTAAGTGATTTAATTACCTGACCTGAAGCGCGTGTGGCTTGAACTCGTTAACGTGTGGCTGTAATCTCAGATATTAATCTTACATTACACCATTTTCTTATAACTCACAACACTTTATAAGAATATATTTCATGTCTTCTCTTGTTTTATATATCCAAAATATCATTTTCACTAGTAAAAGTGGGTCTTCCAAACGATGTCCGGGTTTAAAAACACTGACCCGTAATCCTGGACAGTCTCTTTATAGTCCTTTAATTACACATTTGCTTCATGATTCACAACAGCTTTGTTAAGAAACATTGAAAATAAGTCTCTGTTTTAAATTGTGTTCTAAACACTCCATATAAATATACTTCACACACTTTTTCTTCAACCTCTGGTTTGGGTTGTGCGTTCAAAGATCGTAAATCGTCAATTAACATGGACCACGAAGGAATGACGTCCGACAGAAACGATTGATGTTTTGTTATTTTTATTAATTATTTGGCAATGTTAACTAGATTGAAAATGAAAGCATAATAATCTTCAATGTTTAAAGTATAGACTACGAAAAAATACCAAACATAAAAACATTCAAATTATGTAAAAATTGATCAACATTATCAAAGTGTCCGGATATTGGTACCGTCCGGATTTTGATTCACCACGGTACATCCATTAAGAATAAATCTTTTGGAAATCTATCAACTGGAATCGATAGTTAGGATACCAGTACTTGTTTTAAAAATATGAATTAAAATTCTTTGAAACAGCATGCATAAATATTCAAGTTTTCTTCGAAAAAACTATCAAAGTTACCCCGTTTTACGGTACCACTCTTCTTTGAAGTTGATAAGCGTTAAAACTATTCTAGGTGTAAATCAAGGTAGCGAGAAGCAATTTGAGGTCCATGTTAAGAAATCATTCTTTTTAATATTGTGCTGTTCACACCAAACCCCACACTTTGAAAGTGTGACACTTGGAAGGGTGACGGAAATGTGCAACCTTGCGAGCTGACAGCATTTTGACTAAGAGAAATGTTATTAAAAGCCACGTGCTATCAATTTTGCCTTTGTCTTTAAATGTTTTGTTTTGGTTTTTGATCCTCCACCACCACCAAAGGGCGAGCAAGGTTGCCAGTTATGCGATCTTTTTCATCAATTCCATTGAAAAAGTTTGTACAGTTAAACCTCCATGAGTCGATGTTCCATTACTCGATATCGACTCATGGAACCATACTACTAATCAAATTTCATGGTTACTATGATGGTCCCCTCAAACAGCTTTCCATAGCATTGCTATTACTAAACAATATTATTAAACAATAATTTAATAAGGATTTAAACAACACTATACCATGACTTTTTTCAATATTGGATAGGAGAGACTGAATCTTAAATAATATATTATGGGAAAAGGCTTAATTAGTTGAGCAGAATATCACCGTAAAGGCTTGATTCTTACGAAATCTTGCGCATTAATTTTACAGAAAACTTATTCTCACCAAATCATGGCAGAATTTATCAGAATCTTCTGAACTTTTTTTTTTACAAAATTCAGGGCAGTGTTTTCACATAATCTTGTGATTTTCGACCAAATTTTTAGCTTCGTATACAATCCTGGACAAATATCTGGCAGATTTCATAACAGGATCTTAGAATGAATATTCTCAGGATATATACTGCTTTGGATTTTTGCCAAATGTAAGGTAGGATTCTAACACATCCCTAGGCATGATACTTTAATAATGATGGGCGAAATTGTGACAAAATTCTGAGTAGGATTTTAATAACATCTTCGACACGATTCTATTGTAAACTATGGTTCAGAATTTTCAACGATTCCCGAACTAAATACTGACATAATCTTGAACACAACTCCTTCACCAAATCATGATAGAATACTGAGTGGGGTTCTTACTGAATTCTTATTATGATGTTCAAAAACAATAACCTTTATATTTTCTAAAACAATTTAAAAAGAAATGCTGGAAATGTTTTGGTCAGCCAAGCAATATTATTGTTGAAATGTGGCCCGTGGTTTAAAAAGGTTGGGCAGGCCTGTCATATGACCAGTGATCAAAATCGATGCAGATTCTGAAAATAGAAGAGTTTTTTTAAAAATTGTGAAAAATGGCGGAGATTTATTGAGAAACAAAAAAAAATATAGCGATTTGAATATTTTTTATGGTGAAAAATAGAAGTTGCTGGTAGAGCGGCTAAGGGAGCCGCACTTACCTATAATTCACGTAAACATCTTAAGCCAATATTTTTTACTAATGTTTTATTCATTGCTTCTCGGAACAATACTTTTATGAAAGTCTATGGTGAAAAAAATACCCACTGCAAATTAGTACAAGCATTCTTGGATAGGTAAAGAAAAATTATATTTCTGGTGCCACTCATAACTCACGCTTGAAATATTTCATGCATGAGTTGTCAATCACGGAACTCAGTAGTCAAAAAATCATGGATGAGTTGGCTCACCTTTTTGACTCATTATCTCGTATTTCCTCAGTTTACTCACACACGGCAATAATTTCTTGTTAGTCTGGTAAAATTATAGTGATCCTTTCTATCGTAAACAACAACATTTGGGTTTTGCGACAGAATCATTTTGTACGGTTTGAGATGATTGAGTGATTTTGCATCAAAATCTCAAGCGTGAGATTTGCGAAGCAAATCTCTAATGAGTTTGCTCTCAGGGAGAGCGTATTGTTTGAGATTTGAGTGTGAGTCTATCAACACTGGTGCCACTCAGACGGTATAACGGTCTTAAAACTTAAAAAATGGACGGAAGGGATTTCCCGGAAACAACTAAACTACTTTGCATGATTTTTCTTGGTGTTAAAGATCTGATTTGTTTTTCTTTGAAATAATCTAATACTTTATGGGTACACGTCGAAACAAAAATTTTCAATGCCTCAAGTTCGACTCCATAATCAATTTCTTATCACCGGCTCAAACAGTTAGCTGAGCAGTAACAGCATTTTGAATCCATTAAACGACTATCATAGCGTTTCCACATACGATAAAAGAACGTCCATTTGCATTTTGGACACGCACGTGGAATACTGCATAATAGTGGGATCATTATTCGTATCACTTTCAGAGTTTCTTCCACATTTCCACATCCAACTGCATTTGTACAAAAGAAGCAACAATTATCCCTTCCCCAGAGGGCATTTAACCGTTTAGCTTTGGGGCAGGGCTGTATCGTATATCGGGTCGGTCGAATCGCCAGGAGACCAACAATTGTGGTTTTACACAATTAAAAAGCACTTTCGTAATGCAGCAGTGCATTCTTGCTCTCTCTCTTTTTCTCCAGAATTAGAGTGCTGACACAGAGGGGTTGACAAACTCTGATAATTCAAAATGGAGGTTCGAAGTGCTGAAGTACATTCAAAATCGATCCACCGGACCAACTCGCATGAATGCCAACTTCTACCTAATTGATTGAAGAATAAATATTGATTATATGTGCTCGAAAAGGAAATCCACTTAAATATAAATAGAGCTTCACACGAACTGAAATCACGCACCTCGGGAACTCAAAATAAAGTCAAGAAAACCGCAAACTAGAGGGAACGGTCTCTCGGTTACTATTTCTCATCCACCTTAACGCTTCCTTTAGGGGCAGCCTGTTCGAATCACCAATAAAAAAAAATATTAAAAAAGATTCACAGAAAATTAAAACCTGGATCCATATTAAAAGCAGATATTACCATTACAATTTAATATAAGTTCTAGAAATAAATGAAATTAAAATTGTGGAGATGCAGAGGTGTTCTCGATCTCTATATCTTCTGCTTCATCTTATAAAGTTACTTGAATACTTGAATATTAATTATGTATTTTTAAAATATATAGTGGTACAATTTTTCACCTTATATTAGGAAAATTGTGTTTTCATCGTTGCCACTGATGAAATTTATGGAACAATTTCGTTTAATCATAGAACATGACATACATTGTTATAGTACTTGTAGCTTTATTTTTCATGCACAGTTTTTGATTTTCTATTGAGTATTTCATTTTCTTATAATCACAAAAACCTTTCACCCATCCTTTACGCTTCTGCCATCCTTTGTTCCTGCTCACCTTTTCGACGGGCGACGACCGGCAATGTGTGAAACATAAAAGGGCATAATTATTATGACGAGGACCAGCTTGGCACTGCGCACTGGCAACAGCAGTTTGAAGTTTGACCGTATGGCTGCGAGCACCAACAGCAGGGACCCCTATGAGGCCGGAATCCCAAATTGTCGACCGGTGCGCCAAAAGTGTCAGGATTCACACAAAATCTAGGTCCTAATGATGTGCCAGTGGCCCACCCTCCATCCGTTTATGCCGCCGAAGTCGAATGGCTTGAAGTCGGTGCCTGATCCGATCTGATGTCGGTAGGTGGCAGTGTGGGTCGTTGTCGGCAGGTCCTTTTTCATCTTTCCCCGGGAGTGCCTCCTGTCAGGTAGAACCGTAAAGGGAATACAGCATCCTACTGTGAATCGTTTTGTTCTGTAATTAATTTTGTATCTACAGTTACAATGGATCCGTGTGATTTCAGTGCGATACAAATAGTTTTTCAATCTCATTTTTTTTTATTTTTGGCAATTTTTAAAAATTGAAGCCAGGCTTCAATTGTGATTTTTGTATTTAAAGTAACTCTAGAACCTATACTATACCTGTTAACTCTGTGTGGCCTATCCAAGAGGATGACTGATTCCTACTTCTTGATTTTGTTTACTAAAAGTTCTACTTAAAGTTTTGCATTCTTCAAAAAATACACTATTAAAACATGGCTCTTTTTCTCAACATTGTATTCACCAATGTTTTGATAATAAATCTTCGAACGGTTCAGTGGAATACCTACCTTGATACTTTGATAGCTACAGCGTACACACTTAAATTATTTTACTGATTCCTGTGAAATCTAAACAGCTGAACAGTTCGGTAAAATAAATTAACGGAGTACGGTAAATTTTTACAGTATTCGGTAAAAAATCACCGGAATCCGTTAAATTCCGACGAAGTTCCGGTGTTTTGCTCATGATAATTAATCGAAGAGCATCTAAAGAGTTGGTTGAGAAATTTCTTAAGGAATAATGTCAATTCTTGTTGAATCATGCGCAGGACAATCCTTTGACGTCCTATCAACTAATTTCTGTGCGTAGGACATGTACTACCCACCAGACTGGCCCTTAAACAAAAAAGTTGTAAAACTCAACGGGGCACCCTCTAGATATATGCGTTAGGTTAAGAAAAAAGCTCTCTCAAAATTTCAACTCATTTGGTTGCTCCCCCATCTGGCGCATTCAGTTCGAAGTTTGTATGGAATGTTCATTTCAAACACACTGAAAATTGACCCTATGTCACTGTTTCGTTCCATATACTAGTTAATCACATTCAATTGAGCCCAGAATGACAAATTCACTAGTTGATACCCTAATGAAAATAGTTGCAGAAGGTTGTATCTAGATTTGAGCTCATTTTCTTTAACCTTTCAGTTGTAGAAAGTTAGGCTTAGATCAGCACTCTCGTACAATCACATGCATATGCATGCACCTGTATCGTAGCTCGCCAAGCGTCATAGGTGGCTATGATGCGCTTGGTGGCTACTACCCAGCTATGTTGAAGGAATACTAAGCAGTATAGCAAATATACTTCAGATAGGTCAAACACATACTTTCTCAATTTCAATCATCATACAATCTTCTACAATTTTGTTTGCTATGGTATCAAGTAGTGTTTTTGACATTCAAATACGTTTTATTTTCTTGATTTCATGCGCTTTTTGAATAGCGAACAAACCGTTGATTTTAGCGATATAGTTTGTTCGGCGAAGTTTCTTGGTATATTAAAGCGCAACTATTGACGAAAAAAGTTTTTTGATCAATCCACCTATCAGTAAGATAGAAAAACTATTGTTTTTTTAAACATTTAGATAGACATATGGTGTCTTCGGCAAAGTTGTAGAATTGGCAATTTGAAACAACTTTGTCGAAGACACAATTTTTCTATCTCTTATACTTTTTGAGATATATGCCGTTGTATATGAATGACCCTTAAAAATCATATTTTTATCATAACTTTTTTCCAAGATTTTTAACATTTGTTGTGTATTGTACAAAGTTATTTGATGTATAACAACTTTGTAGAGTACATGAAAAATGTTAAAAATCTTGTAAAAGAGTTACGAATTTTTTAACATAAAGTGCACAAATTTGTATGAAAAAATCGTTCAAAATCATTTTTCTTTATAACTTTTTACTTAAATTTATAACATTTTTCATGTCTTCTACAAAGTTGTTAAACATCTTAAAATGCGTGTTTTTGCTGAACATTGGCTTATTTGTTTGAAAGAAAAATCCATGCAAAGACGCTTATAGATAAAAGTTTTTATCAACTTTCGAAAGGGGAGATATGGTACTTTCATAATTTGTAAGAGTTGTCTGCGCCATTTTGCGCCGAGGCCTAAACTACCCCTTGAAAAAAGAGTAATTCATGAATAACTTTGTTACTTCAAAAGATAGGGTGATGATATGTTCAGCAAATGATATGTTCAGGGGCCCAGATAGCCGTAGCGGTAAACGCGCAGCTATTCAGCAAGACCAAGCTGAGGGTCATGGGTTCGAATCCCACCGGTCGAGGATCTTTTTGGGTAGGAAATTTTCTCGACTTCCCAGGGCATAGAGTATCTTCGTACCTGCCACACGATATACGCATGCAAAAATGGTCATTGGCACAGTAAGCTCTCAGTTAATAACTGTGGAAGTGCTCATAAGAACACTAAGCTGAGAAGCAGGCTCTGTCCCAGTGGGGACGTAACGCGAGAAAAGAAGAAGATGTTCAGCAAAAACACGGGTTTTTCTATGACAAACAACTTTGTAGAAAACACAAAAAATGTTAAAAATCTTGAAAAAAAGTTATGATAAAAAATATGATTTTTAAGGGTCATTCACATACAACGGCATTTATCTCAAAAAGTATAAGAGATAGAAAAATCGTGTCTTCGACAAAGTTGTTTCAAATTGCCAATTCTACAACTTTGCCGAACACACCATATGTCTTTCTAAATGTTTTGAAAAAATAGTTTTTTCTATCTCACTGCTAGGTGGATTGAGCACAAAACTTTTTTCGTCAAAAGTTGCGCTTCAATATACCAAGAAACTTCTCCGAACAAACTATATCGCTAAAATCAACGGTTTGGGTGCTATTCAAAAAGCGCATGAAATCGAGAAAATAAAACGCAGTGCATTCTGTGTTCAATTGAACACGATCACCAATTTTCCTGACCCAAATAGGAGATGATGTGCTGTTTCCCATATGTTTGAGCTGAAAATTCCATATTAACTTCAATTCAATTACGCCAGCTCATGGAACGACCAAATGAGCTGAAATTTTCAGGAAGTCTTCCTCTAATCCTAAGGAATAATCCTGGGGGTGCCCCGTGGAATTTTACAACTTTATTTTTCTCCCATACTGAGCTGGGCCAGTCTACTACCCACTTCTCGCGCCACTGGAATTAATAGTCAGGCCTATCCTAACTGTCTCTCTCTCTTCAGAGGCATGAAGACCTCCTCCACTGACCTTCGATCGATTTCAATAAGGTCGATAGCGTCCGCTAAGCCAAAAAGCATATGCGACCATGTGATGATAATGCCGTTTCTCTGCGCACCAGATCTCCTAATAGCACCCTCGAGTGCACTGTTGAACAGCAAATTTGAAAGTGCGTCTCCTTGCTTCTATCGCTCTAACGTCACAAACGAGGTTGTCACCTCATTTGCAATCCGAACACTTGATTTCAAACCATCCAGAGTTGCTCGTATCAGCCTAATTAGTTTCGCCGGAATACCATAGTCAGACATTGTCTGCCACAGCTCATTTCTTTACACTGAATCGTACGCTGCCTTGAAATCAATAAACTTGTGTCTGCAAGTTATACTCCCGAAACAAATCCAAAATCATTTGCAAGGTGAAGAACTCCTCTAGTGGTCTCAGGCTCTTAAACAGGATGAGTGACAGTATTTTGTACGCCGAATTCAACATGGTAATACCTCTGTAATTGGCGTACTACAAGCTGTACCCTTTTTTGTAGATCGGGCGTATGAGGCCATCTAACCAACCAGTAGACATTTCTCCGTACTCCCATACCTTCCGCACTACTTGGTTGGATCGATTGGTAAAGCTGCTCACTTCCATGCTTGAGAAGCTAGACCGGGATCTCGTCCTTCCTAGCAACCTTACAATTTTTCAGCTTGCTGACAGCCTTTTAAACCTCTCCTATGGTCGGTGGGTCTACAGCTTGACTGTTACCATCAATATTCTCCTAATTTTTCGCTTCAGTTTCGCCAAAAATAGCATAAAATTGTGACCATTTATCGTGTACCCATATGCTATAGGTTAATCTTCCAAATAGAGACGAAACAACAGTGACTATAAAAATGTTAAAAAATTAATGAGTTTTGTATCTTTTCTATAATAAATTTCAGATACAGTGACCCCACGCAGTTGAATCACCCACAATTTATGAATCAGCTGACTTCAAAAGACAAAGTTGTTATCAAACTTGTCACAAAACATCACAGAATTATTTTTACTGATAAGAAACTATGTGTAAAAATAATTCTGTGATGTTTTGTGACAGGTTTGATAATGGTTTTGTCTTTTGAAGTCAGCTGATTCATAAATTGTGGGTGATTCAACTGCGTGGGGTCACTGTACTTGGAATATATTTTGCCCAGTGTCAAAATATATTGAATGAGACTGCTCTTACGAACCACAAAGTTTTTCTTTTTTCGCGTGTCTATTTCCGCTTTTTTCTTGACCCTTAGTTGCTTAGCTTCAGTCTAAGCTTTCTCTGCAGCCTCTGCAATCTGTAATACTCTAGTCTGCGTCGAGATGTGAGCACGGCATGGCTTCGATGCTTGAACAAACGAGTAGTCCCTTTTTGATGCGGTGTTTTTGGGGTCTGCATTTCCAAAAAAAAATGTTAGTTCACTGTATTGTGTATATGCCTCTTCTTTGAATGGATGATCATGATACTGTGGAATATCATTTGGTAGTAATACCATATCGTCCAAATTCAAAGAATTCTCTTTCATTGATGATTTGCATTCAAAATCAAAAGTATCCTTCCGACTCCTTTCTACTAGCAACTTCTCAGGTGTTGATAGACGCACATCATTCGAGGTTATCGCAGTGTCCGGTTGGTTTGGATCAGGTAACATCTCTTATATGATTCCTCACGGAACCTCAATCCTTTCGACATTTTGGCATTCGACGTTTTGGGATTCGACATTTTGTCTTTCGACGTTTTGTCACCCAACCTTCATCGACAGCCGGATCCAGATAAAAGCAGGCCTTATCTCCATTTAATACTCTTCTTGGATCGTGTAGTCGTAGTATATCAGCAAACCCTTCTTCTTCAAAGATTGAGTGCACAGTCTGATGTCCAGTTCCGTAACATTCGCACTGGCATTCGTGACGCTCTCCGGTGTGCGGGTAGAGAGTTCCCCGATACAAGTAACTGCGATTCAACTGCGTAGCTGATCAATAAAACGTATAAACAATTTGTTACAAAACTTATGTTTGATTCACTTACTTGGTTTGTTATTTTTAAATGTGGTTTTGAAAGTGATCTTCTCCAAATAAGTGGTCACTACGTTGGCCTACCGATATTTTGTCACAGGAAATCTTTTTCGCACCATCTTCTGGATCCATTCCTCAATTGTTTTTTCCTAGGTATCCGACAGTATAATGGGTGAACCACATCTGGTTGTTTGCATTTCGTACTTAGCTTGAATTTAACAGTGGACCATGCAATTCCATACCACCGGTAAGCTGTTTTAATCGGAGCCTTATGCCGGATCTCGCGCAAACAACGCTCCCAAGCGGTTGTCGAATATGCTCTGTTTCGTTTTTGGCTTTTTTCCCATCTGAAATAGAAATTTCATTTATGCTTGATGGTTTGCATAATGTTCTTTTTTCGGTCATCTCACCATTCATCGAAAAAACAATCCTAAATTTGAAAAAAAAAACAAGATCCGAAACAGTGATAGAATTGCACACCACTTCTTTGAAAGCTCGGGTAAAGAGTGCGCTGTCAAAGTAAGCAGTGAAAAAGAAAAAGTCGCGTTCAAAAAATACACGGAGAAAATCAAGTACCGTAAAACGGGATATCTTTGATAATGCGGGTAACTTTGATAGTGCGTAACCCACCACATACTAAACGAAATATAATAATTTCTGTTAATCGGTTAAGCAAAACGAATGCAAAACTGAAGAATATTAGTATGACACTCCATACAAAAGCTGTTTTCATTTGAATCGAGACCATTTGAAGCTTTTTACACGAATATTAACCCTCTAATACCCAAATTTTTATTTTCGATTTAAGTATTATTTTTCGTTATCTAAAATCGTTCTAAACACGTTTTGGGCATTTATTTATTTTTATTCGCAAATTTTTAAATTTTGGTTTTTGATTTTTATAATTCTTATTTTTGAACATCCCTAGCTTTTTTCATTTTTTCTTGAAACCTTTTCTAGTTGTTGATTTTTGGCTATAATTAAAAATTTAATTGTTACGGTATTTTGAAAAATATTATTTTTTTAATTTTTTTTCGGAGCGTATTTTATTTTCCGTGTAACTAACGGAAAAACAGGTTTGAAATGATTTTAATACCACCAGGCTCTTTTTTTGTGATAGGCTAATCGTAGAAAATTATAAAAGGTACGATTTTTTATATTACACGATAAAAGAAGCCCAGACATTTGTAGGTTATATAAGAATGCAATTTTTCAAACAATTTCTAAAAATACAAAAAAGTTTCAAAAGTCATAAACAACTTTTCTTATATGTGTGTTATGAGTCAAGGTATAAGCCAAAAATAAAATCATTTTGATTTCCGAGCTACGAAAAAATACACAAAATTCCAAAGTGTACCCCGTCTAAAGGCGGGGTTGGGTATTAGAGGGTTAAAAATTGACACAATTTTAGCATTTTTGAAACGCTTACAAACAATCTGTTCTACGATCACTATTTGATGTACTTTTGAATAGTTGGCCACTTATATTTGGCAGCCTAGTTACCATAGAACTTGAATACGGTCTCAAATCTCTTAGCGAAAAGCATTTTCACAAACTGGGGCCATTTTTGTAATCTAAGTCAGAAATTTCCATATAACGTTAAACGCCTATAGGTATGCAATGCCCTACAAATGTTCGTTATTAATTCAATTTTGTTCGATGCATACTCCATTATCAAAGTTACCCCAAAACAGAAAACCGACTTTCGATTATATGAAAAATTATATATCCATTCAAAATAAATCTTTTGGCAATCTATCAACAGCAATCGATAGGTAGGATGCCAGTACTTGTTTTGAAAATATAAATTATAGTTCTTTGAAACAGCATGCATAAATATTCAAGTTTTCTTCGAAAAAACTATCAAAGTTACCCCGTTTTACGGTACTCAAAAGTGAATTTATTCCACTCAATTTAGGGGGTTCGTGTGTTAACCTTATTTTGAGTAATGAGGTTGAAATTGTATCCTTTTAAAGCCATGCGAAAAAAATACCTACTGGTTAAGTTCTTTTCGGCAAATTAAATTCACTCAACTCTCAGTACTATGCCACAAACTCAATTTTGTGTAAACGCACTAAGGTTCGGTTTTTGAATTGTTTTGCTCTTCGCTCTCTGACAACAATAGAACAATAGAGAAAAATAACTCAAAAATATGTATAAAAAAAACTCTAATATGGGTTTTCACTTTTCTTCGTATATGTTTATGCATTTATTGATATGTATTGTTAACAGTACAATTTAGAAGGCCTACAATGATTTCAAAGCTCAGATAAGTGAATTGTTATGTAGAACTAAATCATATTACTGGAATAAAGTGATAAGTTTCATAATATTTTAGCTCGATATTTCACAGTTCCTCCTGACTTGGTTTACAATGGAAGAGCAGTTGGCAATAATATTCTTAAATCACAAAATTTTCAATAATTTTGGTAAGTTTTTGCATTCTAAACCATTTACATTTATGAATCACGTTTCTGCATAATCAAACAAATATTTCGTACTACATTTTTGTTTAAATAATGAATTTTGCGAACAGCATATCCAAAATATATGTGTCCAAATAATATATTTTACGCTACTTCTCTGGAAGCTGCTATGGATCGTCACTTTATACACTAAAAAAACAATAAATACTGCATTTCGATTAATACCTTCAGTTCAATTATACGCTTTGCACTTTTTTAACCAGAATCGCAACCTATGAAGTAATTTTGTCAGAGCACTGGACCCGGTTGGGTATAGAAATTCAACTTTGATGCCTGATTTGAAGGAAGTTGTAATGTGGAAACAGATTTTGAGAAATATCGAACATGTCACTGTGGAACAGGTTTTTTGTCTCAAGCACCAAAATACCACTATTTACCTAATTAAGGGCAGCTGAATCCATTGCCATTTTCAAAAATGTCATAGCACGTCTAATTTTTAACATATTGACTGTTGATAAATTTGACTCAGCTTGTATAGCAATTTATTTGCTTAATTTGTCAGAATTCAAACTTCATGTATACACATATATCAACAAATTTTAGATGCTAAAAAGTTATTTTTAACATATAAGAGACACGAAGAATTTTGTATGAAGACTGCAAGCATGTTGAAAAATTCATTTCAACTAAATTCAATTATGCAATGCAACCAAATTATAACTGAAATGAAAGTTCAAATGCTTGACCGATTAGATCAAAACAAAGTTTGATAAATCATATTTCAAATTGCTGGGAATTATTTCTGAGATCGGCAACGGATTCAGCAACCCTAAATCTACTAGAGAAACATAATTTGATCCTTGAGACACGCAAAAATATCATTTTGTTACACTGTGTAACAGAGCTTTCGTTCTTCTGAAAAATATCCTCAGTCCTGACATGCAAGAATGATTGTCGTTGCCAGAAGCACGCTGGCAAGAATATTTGCTCTTAAAGTATTCATTTACTTTTAGTGTGAAATTTGGCACACCAACCCGAATTAAGGCCACCAAATGTTAGCATTGCGACCGCATCCACATAGTAATTTCACAACACTTCCGACTCTGCCTGCAAGGTGTATGCAATGGCCAACGAATCTTATACCACAGACAAACAGATGTCACAATCACATCGCAGTCCATCGAGCACCATTCTAAAGGTCGAATGAAATATATGATATTATGCAGATTTCGCAGGGTGCAGCGCTCGCATAGTTTTTTTTCGTGTTTGACGTTTACAAACTACCATCGGCTGATCCCCGTTCTCGCGACTATGATTCTGATCGCGATTGGTTATATATGTGATACGTCTGTTTATCTATGCCTATACCTTGCTGCGAACCATCTCAAAACGAGAAGCATTAAACACAGTATTACACACATGCACAGCATCCAAAGTAATGACCGAGCGCGCAAAAACAAACAATAACGATTTATTCGTAATGATAGGGTTTCACCGGGTGTGCAGCAGCTTTTTGCCTGTCATCCCATAAAGCAGCGTTGGTAATCGAAACGCACTGCTATAGGGTGATCAAAGTATTTTGGACAGAGCGTTACGCGTATATAATTTGGCCATTTACGGCAAAATCAAATGGAAGTGCTGCGCTCTGTCCAAAATACATAAAACACCCTACTCTGCGGGCATTGCGTCGAGCCGCTTAATTCAAGCTCTTTTATGTGCCAAAAACTCACAAAATCAACCTGCTCACAAAATTTGTATTGATTGGGGCGATTAGGATGCACTTTTGTCTAGAAAATTTTGCATTCATTTTCCTAGACCTCTTCACCTGGAGATAAAGCTTAGAAAATCATCGAAGTTTTCTCAACGATACTGACTTGTACCATCACCCCATCAAGAAGAAGTATAACAGATTGATGATTAACGATTCTAAAGTTACAGAATGGGAAGAGCTTTTGAGTTAAGAAGCTTTATCCGCATGTGTTGCCATGTACTGCCATCTATGAATTCAACGTAGGAATAACTCACGCTAAAAACATTGAACTTACTGTTGACATTTTACTACACGCTTTAACGAAATTACTCAAAATTGAGTGCGATATGCACAAAATCAAGCTCTTCACTGTTTATACACTTCACGTTGCTATTGTGTGTAATTTTAGCACATTCTGAAAAAAAATGCTCCTGGGACGATTTCCCTTATTTTTCGTAAGATATATACACTACCCACCATAAGTATGGAATCGCGTATTGCAACACTCATACTGAATATTGCAGCACCTTGAAAAGTTTAGCATCACCTAAAATGAATATTATCTCGTGATTCTGAAGTGCTAGATCAATGTATTTTTGAGGTGATCTTAAAAAATACGTCTTTGAGCCCCTGCGATTTTTTTTGTTTTTGTTGAAACTTTTTTTATCAATGGATTTTGGGTGATGCTAAACTTAAAAGTGCTGCAATACTCAGTATTGCAACGATTCCATACTTATGGTGGGTAGTGTAGGTACCCATATAGAAGCTTCATAAACTTAATGTAGTATGACAGGTTATAGTCATTATTATTATGTCCTTCAATGAGGGGCCGTAATGCAGACTATATTTATTAGAATAAGGGGCCGTCCATAAATGACGTAGCATTTTTTCACTGATTTTTTACACCCCCCTCCCCCCTCGTAGCATTTCGTCACAAATGCTGGTACTCCCCCTGGAAAATACGTAGCTTATCGAGCAACCACCCCCCCCCCCCCTATATTTTTTTAATTGTTTTTCTTAGTGACTGGGTTGAAACAAAAAAATGGAATTCAGAAGTTCAATACAAAGTTTGACATTAATTACTGACTGAAATGAAAAGATAATCTATTCTAACAGTTTATGTACAGTAGCGCTCGAAAGTAATTAGGAAAAGCTTTAAATAAACATTTTCCTTGGTTTTGGTTTCCAGTTTCTTATAGACTAAATTATATTACTGTTGCTGTTCTTACCATAAAAAAACATGTTTACTATAAAAAATGTAAAAAAAAATTGAATGTATTGATGAAGCTCGTTACTGTCGAGTTAGGGTCCAATATATTTTATAATATATTGAACAAAAATTTCGTTATACCGTTAAGTCACCAGTCACCGTGCGGCCTCCATTCACCGTGCACATATACAAATTCCTACAGAATATTCATACAATTTTCACAAATCATTCTTTGGTCAGCAAAATAAGATAAAACTGATGAAACGAAGTAGTTTTTGTCACAAATCATTTTGAAAAACCTAGTTTATGAAGACAAAATCATGTGAATTCTGTTTGATAACGAGATATTGCAACAATCTTAGTAGAAACGCCAAAAAATCAAATTTTTCTATTTTAACGATAAAGTATGAAATTTTTCAAAATTTCAACAAGTTTTCACTGTGGATATTATTAATAAGATGTATTTCATCGTATGAGCAATGAGATTTTATGCAAATTAGAATTTTTATTGTGTTTCAGTCGAAACCTAAATGCACGGTGAATGGATCCTTTTCAATATATATGGTCCTATCACCGTGCATTAGTGTAAAAGGCATTAAAATATGCGATAATAATAGATTTATTGTTATGTCGTCATTGAACTACTTCATATTCAGAATTTAAGTGAATATGGAATGGTTTGGACAATACAGTCAAACCTCCTATAACGGTTTTAATTGAAAAATAATAATTTAGTCATTTTTTAAACTTTTTATAGTTTTTATTGTAAATGAAGATTTGAATACTCATAAAGATGAATGCGCACACTACTAGCAACATAGTTGCTCCATCAACAACTTTTCTTCAAGATACAAAATCAAATCATGACGAAAACTATACGCACGGTGAATGGTGCACTAGTGTGCACGGTAAATGGTGACATAGAACGGTACGAGGCGACCTTAACATGACATTTTCAAACATAATTTGTGAGTAATTTTTTGTTATGCATCACTAGTTTTAGATTTTTCCCTGAATTATTATATAATTGCCCGCTACGTAGTGGTATTCTAGTACGCTTCAAATTATTTGGAAAATTTATATAAATTTTTGAAGTGCAAATTTTTCTTAAATGCACGGTGAATGGTAGCTTGACGGTATTAGAGGATTGTTTTTTTTAAATTATTCGTTGTTAGGAAATAGATTTCAATGAAGATGATAAAGAAAATATATTAATTTGAAATGAATCATCGATAATATTATCCAATTTCAAATCATTTTAACAAACAGTGGCCAGATACATAAAAGATTACACTTGAAATATTTGGAATGTTTAGAAAATTTCAGCGATTATTATACAAATACAATAATCTCTATTAATATTTCAGTTGATTTTTATTATTGTTTCCATACTGAAATAATCTTACACAACCTATAATGAAACCGTTGAATAATAAAAATTCTTCAAATTAACGAGTTTTTAACAAAACTTAATGATAGGGCAATTTTGTTAACACTCGAATCTATTATCCTCATTAATATTCAGGCTATTCCATCAAGAGCATTGATATATCAAAACAAATGATGAGTTGATTGGGTGGAGATCTTCTGCAACATTGAAGGCATAATTGACGGAATAAATATCTTGCTTTAAATGTAATATTTGCCTAGAAGAGCATATTTTATTTTCTTGAAGAAATAAAGCCCCAACAGAAAATATGGATAAAACTAAAACGACTGACTTTATGTCATGTTAACAAATAGCAAAAAATATGTACTCCAAGTAGTTAGAGCATTGATTTTTATTCAATTAATTAAACTTATGTTGTTTATTTATAAATTTATTAATTTAGACGCGAATATAATATAATATTCACATAATTATCTAAAGCTTCAAAACATCTGTTTGATTGCATTTATCAATAAAATCTAAAGTTTCATAGATATTTTTTCAATCTTGTCATATGAATGTTTTGAAGCTTAATCATAATTTCATAACCCAAGTTTATAAGTAAAATAAAAGAAGTTTCATAAAAAATGATTGTATGCAATTGTTTTCAGCGCCTTTTTTTTACGGACTTGATTCAAAATGCTACGTCCACTAGCTAGGACCCCTCCCTCCCCCTCGTCACACTTCGTCACAAATTCGTGAAGACCCCCCTCCCCCCTAAAAAGCTACGTCATTTATGGACGACCCCTAATCGTGATAGGTAGCAGCAAGTATATACGGGATGTTGACATGTAGAAGTTATTTTCCTCTGTGGGGACATGATACCACTGCGACCATCTGCGACCAGTTGATCTATTGTGGTGTTATCCTCTTTGTTTTTGCCGTACTGTAGATATATGTTTCTATATGAAGTAACTATCTCCACAGCTATTGGCGTGCATCCCAATCAGGTACTACGTTTCGGATAAAATGTAGTACCTGTTTTGGATGATAGTACTGAATTTCATTAGGCTCTAGCAAGCCTTTATCTAAATATCTACAACGCTTGTGGTATAGTGCAACACACTTGCACAACAAATGTTCAGTGCTTTCGCTTTCTAATTTACAGAAACGACACATATCTTCTGGCAATTTACCTATAATTTTAAGGTAACGTTTGCTGGGGCAGTGGCCTGTTAATAAGACAGTATAAGTACTTAGATCGTGTTTATTGAGGTTTAACAACCTCAGCGTTTGATAGGCGTCTGGTTCGATGAATCGTTTGGACTGACGAGAGTCCATTGCGTTCTTCCAGTTTAGTTTGATTTTTGCCTTCATCCAGCTCTTTAATTGCATTTTCAGAGCACAAGAGGCCATTCCGAAGAACGGTTGAGGCCCTATAAATTGCATGGAAGAACCTTGTTTTGCTAACTGATCAGCTTTTTCATTTCCTTCTATTCCGCAATGGCCAGGAACCCAATATAGATTAACCTTATTACGATAGGACAACTGCTGCAGTAGCTTGGAACACTCCCAAACAAGTCTTGATGTGTAAGTTCTAGACTTCAAAGCGTTCAAGGCTGCTTTGCTATCCGAACAAATACATATATTAGCATTCCGGTAGCGCCTTTTAAGACAAATGTCAGCGCATTCAAGAATGGCATAAATTTCGGCCTGAAAAACTGTTGGCCAACTTCCCAGTGCATAAGATACATTTACTCCTGGGCCAAACACTCCTGACCCTACCAAGTTATCTTGTTTTGAACCATCAGTGAAAAAAATTAATGATCCAGATCGGAAAGTTGGTCCTCCTGTGTCCCAATCCTGGCGAGTTACATCAGCAACCCAAAAACGATGATCAAAAAAGTTACGCTTCAACATATAATCTTCGTTCACTAAGTACACTGGACTTATTTTGAAGTGCTTCAATATAGTCATATGTCCTTTTAGTTCACTATCAGCGCTATCTAAGTGTAGTGTGCAATGCGAGTAACGAAGATGAATGATTCGATGATATTCAGTCATTAATTGGAAAATCATTTACATCCTGAGCTGGTTGCACTGTTTGAAAATAGCGCACAAGTCTATGACAAAATGAATCGCTTCAGCGTTGCCTAAAAGCTCTACAACATAGGTACTCTGGCTGCGTAACGTACTCTATGATCATGTGAAAGTTCAATGATCGCATAGGTGTGTGTGAAGAATGAATGGGCAGCGAGAATCAGAAAAGTTTTACGATGATGGATGCTGGTTAGAGTAGAAGCAACGCAAAGACCGTTTGCTAGAGCGGGACGGAGATAAAATTGGAATTCTTTCAAAGTAGCATGCAAAACGCTTTCTTCATTCTGTTGACGATTTTATCGACGAATGGACGCGTGTGAAAATTTGTAAATTTTGATTTCGGACGCTCGGAATTACACGGGTTACTACACTAAGGACCTTCTGACTCTGATAGCACTCTTAACTGCATCCATTTGTATATAGTCATGAAGTGGAAGAAGATTTAACATTGCGTTCAACGCATTTGAAGGGGTGTTTCGTATTGCCCCAGTAATTGAAATAGTAGCAAGCCTTTGTAGTTTATTTAACTTAGCTTGAGTAGCGACTTGTTTGGTTTTTTCCCACCAAAAAATTGATGCGTATGAAATAATGGGTTTAACAATGGCCGAATAGATCCAGCATATCATCTTCGGTTTCAGACCCCATTTTTTACCAAAGGTTCTTTTGCAGCCCCAGAAAGCATTTCTTGCTTTTCTATCTGTTGTTCTATATGCTTATTCCAAACAAGCTTACAATCTAATACAACACCTACAAATTTGGCACTAAGAGATAAGGATAGTTTAGTATCTCCTATTTTGAGAGAAATGCAGACTTTACGTTTTCTTGTAAACGGTACTATTGTAGTTTTATCAGGATTTATACTTAATCCTTTATTATTGCACCATGCTAAGGTTAAGTTGAGTGCTGTTTGCATTCGCTCGGAAACAGTTTTATCGAATTTTCCGCGGATTATAATAATAATATCATCTGCAAATCCAATTATTTCGAATCCTTGAAGCTTTAGCTTTACAAGTAGGTCATCAACAATCAGAGACCAGAGAAGAGGAGAGAGAACTCCCCCTTGCATGTAGAAGTTACAACAAGAACAGAGGGCTTAGCCCGGTTTATACAATCATTTTATGAGCATCAATCTTCAGATCTACCATATTGGTAACACTGTTATTAGAGAGTGATGGAATACATCTTATTTCGAAAAGGGCCTAACCTTTCGAACTAACAGTCATATCTTTAGATAAATAAGTTAAATTAAAGAAGAAATTTTTCTGAAAATTTTTGACTGTGGCCAGTTTTTATAAAATTTATGGGTGTGACGAATTCCATCCAGAATGAGTCGAAAAAAATAAAAATCGACCTCGATAGTCTTCGATTTGGATTCAATTTTGCAAATGTTTTTGATATGATAGAATAAGCGTTTTCCATAGAAAATTTGATCATTTCGACTCAAGTGTAACATTTGAAATTGGCCTATAAATTTTTGCATGCAACTTTTTTGAAAAATTCTAACTCTGAAACTAATGATTTTAGAGAAAAATGTTCTATGAAGAAGTTGTAGTGAATCGTTTGGACTATAAAAAATATACACTGGAAAAATATTTTATTTATTTTCATAAAAAATTCAAAAATAAAACTTATATTTTAAATTACACAAAAACCCTATTTTTAATATTTTTTAAATTTTCACCATAGAATCTTGGTAGTATACAGATGTTTAAGACAAAGTTTCATGATGGAGAAATTTTAAATAAAAAAGTTTTTCTAAGCACATTTTTCGGTCGATTTTCAAAATTTTGTTTTTTGTCAAAATAAATACGTTCTGATGATACAGTAAGCATTTCGAAATGATTCTAAGCCATGATGATGATGATCAATAATTTCTCTACAAGTAGTTATTTTCGAATTATATCGAGTTTAATGCAAAAAATATTATTTAAATATTAAAATAGGCCAGTTTTATGAGTTATTCGCGATCCTCCATCATGGAAAATAAGTAAGTGGAAAGAAATATGGTCTTCACTCTCGAAAACGTATTATTATTAATGGAGAAACGCGAATAATTTATGAAAATGGCCTATTTTAATATTTAAACAATATTTTTTGCATTAAACTTGATATAATTCGAAAATGGCTTCTTCTAGAAAAATTATTCATATGCTCATTATGGCTGAGAATCATTTCAAGTTGCTTACTGTGTCATCAGAAGGTATACACTGAGAAAAATCTACACGTCAAGGTCGTGTGTTTTACTTATAGATTTGCGCAATGAGTTGTGGTTTTCCATGATTTGAGTGTGGTAGCCATATGGATTTCATCATTGATTTCACGGTATGATAACATGTGTATCAACATTAGGTTGTCATGTGAAACAAACATGAATTTTCAAATATTAAATCATGAAAACCAACTGATAGCTTTAGATAGTCATGTGTGATAGAACATAAATGTCATGGGACTGAAAGAAGAAATTTGGTAGAAGAACTTTTGCTCCCCAAAATATGGATCCGAGGCTCCTCTGCTTGTCGCAAGCTCTCTTGATTTTTTTTTCAAACCCGTGAGCCAGCAACAAGCGGGGCGCCGCAAATCCATAATTTGGGAGGGCAGGGATAAGCATATTCCATTTTTTTCGAAACTGAAAGCCAGGAAAATCTGTTAGTGGAATCCGATTTTTCTACTAAACTATACATTATAATCAATGTTTTCTTATAGAAAGGTAGAATTCTCGTATATCGGTCAACTTCACTAATAAAAGAAAAATCGAATTCACAAATTTTCATCAGACACTTTCAGCTTCAAAATTTGCTTCTTCTCTTTGGAAGCATGATGATGACTATCGTTCGACACGAGGTCCAACCGCAATTCAGTTCACTATGCATCCCATGGGTTGATCACAAACAATTTAGAAGCTTTGAACATGGAAATCGATAGCATAGCTCATGGATTTCATAATAACAATCTCATTGCGCATACTTATCAATGAATCGACCAACTGACATGATGATTATGACACAAGATAACCATAAGCAAAACACACTGAATCCGTGTTGGAGTGATGATCTATGCGTCCATAGGTTGACACATACGAATCTGAAGAGAAAGCTTCGGGAACTTATGTGGAAAATATATGGAATCCCTGTTGTCGGTTGATGAATCAATCCATGAAGCAAAACAAAGCAATTTAATGTGTAACACACACGAAGTTTGCAAGAAAATCATAGCAAATCGATATGGACGTTCATGAATCGATCCATAATTTTAAACACACAGATCGAGCGTGTGGATTTTTATCAGTGATATTTATTTTGACAAAAAATCAAAATTTTGAAAATCGACCAAAAGTTGTTCTTAGAAAATTTTTTTATTAAAAATTTCTCCATCATGAAACTTTGTCCCAAACATCTGTATACTACCAAGATTCTATGGTGAAAATTTAAGAAATATTATAAATGGGGTTTGCATGCAAAAATTTATAGGCCATTTTCAAATGTTACACTTAAGTCAAAATGATCAAATTTTCTATGGAAAACGCTTATTCTATCATACCAAAAACATGTGCAAAATTTAATCCAAATCGAAGATGGTCGAGTTCTGTGACTGACCGATTTGACATGGAATTCGTCAAAAGGGAAGAAACTCACAGTAGGTATTGATACCAACTAGAAGAAATATTATCTACGCCATATATATGCGACAATTTCCCATGAAGTTCTTGATATCAAATTCTATGAGCTGAATGTATAGATCTAAGATATACTATTTGCGAGGATTTGCCAAACAAATTCAGTGAAAATTTTCAATCTGAGCCTAGAAAAAAGGCTCAAAACAAATTATTTCGTTAGCTCACTTGTCTCAAGCCTTATGAGGTTTTATACAACCTATAAATTCTCAGGAAATTGTGTTTAACAAAATATTTCAAATATATTATATAACATCTTGTACGAGTTAAAGCAATAGTTAACCCGTATAGGCCTGAGTGAAAGCAAAAATTATAAAACCCTCACCGCTCAGCGAATTCTAAATGGATTCAAATGATTTTTTGTCAGCACACATATCTAGTTTCTAGAAGTGGACAGAGGAACGCGGAAATATTCTTGTGGCCTGAGTTATTCCGGTGGATAACTGGGTCAGGTCGGGTGAGAAAGGTACTGTGCGTTTGTGCCCCTGAAGGTAGGCAAATTTCAAGTCACAGATAATTTCCGGAATCGGTTATAATGTGGCCACTACATGACGGAATTTCAAGAAAATTGCATCAGTGTAAACCTTTTGAGAAACAATTGAATTGGATATCTATAAGTTTTGCATTTGATTAATTCTACAAATGACCTTTTTCGGGTCCCGGGACGCCTCAAACTTATGATAAAGTGGCCAATTTGTATCTGAACGTCTGTGCCAAGCTTATGAGAACGCATTTTAGTGCACAATTATGTTTAATTTCTACTTTTTGAGAGTTCAAACGGTTTAGTATCCAACAAATTCACAGCCGGTTTTTCCGGACATTACGTCCGAATGACCACCCGGTATATTTTAAACGGTGCAAAACTCTTCATTTATAATGTTGAATATCAGATCTTTATGATTTATGCAAATTAAAATGATTGCCATCGGAAATAAATAAAGGTAACTTGACATGTCCCAAAAAATAGCCCTTTATTACCAGACATGACCCAGTGACCCTCCGGAATAAATCCGGCCACAGGAATATTTCCGAGTTCCTCTGGCCACTTCTGGAAATTAGTTATGTGGGCCAGTAAACTGACAAAAAATCATTTGAATCCGTTAAGAATTCGCTGAGCGGTGGAGGTTTCAGTATTTTTGCTTTTACTCAGGCCTATACGGGTTAAGTGTACTATCAATGTTCATAAATTTCTCTACTCCATACCTTTTTAATGATTTCGAAGACTAAATCCTACAAAAACCGCTATAGATTTTCAATAATGCTGGAGATCTGGCGTGATCGCACTCATTTGGAAAAGTTACCTTACTAAACTAATAAGGATCTTGTGATAAATCACTTCGCACCAAGCGTCCAACGAACCATGTTCTCTTTTTTAAATTATCGCATTTATTTAAATTACAATTTCCGTACAACTGTATTCTGCCCTGTTAGCTGTTGTTCTTGTTGATTTCCTTGCAGTAAATCTTGCACACCCCAAAGTACACCGATTCTAAGAGAGGACCTTAGCTCTCTTCCTCTGCACTACGGCTATCGCGTGGTGCCACTGTGCCAGGTGCAACCCATCACCCTTTCCCAAACCCTCCCGCGGGTCACCTGATCCTTGAGGCTAGGCGGGACTCTATTGTGTCGGTCCCACCCCGGGAACTGCGACCCGCCGAGAAGGGCGGTGATGACTTTCTCCATGGCCTTCTTCCTGGTGTTACTCTCTCTCTCTCTGCCTCTGTGAAACTGTGTGCTTGTGTGTTTGTGGGGGTGTTTGTTTTTCCGTGTTGCTAATGGTGTGTTTGTGTGGGGATTCAGTTTTCAGTTTTGGCGGCACTCAATGTGAGTGAACTTTCCTGCTCTCCGAGTTTTCTTCTTAATGTTCTTCGCCTACAATCACCTAAATAGCCTATTTTCATCTCAGATATTTTTTTTTTGTTTTCCTGTGTGTTCGTGTGTTGACGTTTCAACACAACAAAATGGCGCGTTTTGTTTGGATCTCTAAGCAACGCAGGATTTTTGTTTTTTGATTTTCTTTAGCTACTATGCTACACAATGTGTTTTCTTTGTTCTTTGCGCATGGTTTGTCCTGAATTTAGTTCATTAAGGTGGAAGTGTGCGCATTTTAAGAATTATAATCATCATCATCATCATAATCATCAATATAATTGTCGTTTTCGGCTTTGAATGCAGTTTTGATGGGTTGATTCTAAGTATTTTGAGCTGCCTAAACACAATATGGGAGTGGAGCTGATTGACTACACGATAAAATAATAAATATCTTTCGCTAGCGTTAGGTGCCGTGAGGCTGTGTTCGTTCTGCTGTTCATGCTTTTAATACACTAGAAAAATTTGCTTATATTGCTCTTGTTTTGATTTGTTTTCTTTTTTTTTATCTAATTTAGTTATGTTGAAGCATTCTTTTCTAATGAAAACATATTTCGCTACGTTAAATTAAAGAGTAGAAAAGATGGAAATACTTTCTGTTCTTTGTGGTTGGTATAGGAAAAAATACAGAAATCTAGCAGAACTACATGAAATTGTTTAACACAGACGCTCGAATCCAGTCTCTGAAAGAAGGGAGCCTTCAGAGCGGCTGAGCGCGATTGGCTCTCCTCTCATTTGTGTTTGTATGTATGTTATATGTTAACGTTGTCCCTTCGCATGCCTAACAAAACAAAAAATGGATTTCATGTGTGTGTCAGTCTTCTTCTAGGTTTACTAATAATAATAATTACTTCTGTATCGTTAAGCTTCGCGGTTCTCCTGGACATTAGTGCACTAGACGGGCTAGTCACTCCCTACAAAAATCGACAAACTGGAATGGCGGATCAATATCAATTGTGTGTGGTTGGCGTTGGAGCCTCCGAAAACTGTGAAGAGTACAAACGGAAAACATTCTTCTCATAAAAAAAATCTGATTTTAATATCAACCTTCGTTTTTTTTCTTCGTGGTACAAAAATTTGAAATCTTGGTCATAGGAAATTTGAAATCCTGGAAAAATGGGTCCCTATCACTCGTATAAGAAAATCTATCACTTATTCTCACTCGCATGAACTCTTCCTCTCAATCGTTCTCAATCTTGAACATAAAATCAAAAAAATCCCAGGATAGAAACCTCGAACACTAATCTCACAATTAGCAGTACGCTCCTACTCGAAATATATCGAAAAAAAAATGAACTGATCTCTAATATAGTTAGTACTGTCTACAAATATCCGTCCTCTTAAAGTAAAGTGTTATAGTAGCTTAGTAAACGTCTGCTGGTGCTTCTCTTTTTGTGTTTTGTGTTATTATTAATAAACGTAGATGGTCTTCAGCTGGGGCTTCAGCTCGGGCGGTATCGCCGGGGCGGGTTCGTGCGATTTTCGCGACACCAACCGCTTGAAGCGGCCCGACAGTTGTCGCTTCAGTCCCTTGAAGCCGGTCTTCTCGTTGTGTACTAACGCGTCCTGGAAGAAAGAGAAGGGGGGGAAAGACGGGGATTAGTTGCGTTTTTTGATGAAGATTTGGAAACATTGAAGGGGATGATGGGAGAATGAGAGAATCTGGCAACACTGCTGTCAAACTGACAGCATTTGAACTGTGTGAAGAGACTAGAAATTATTGATCAAATTATCAGGGTCATTGTGTACGTTAGGATGCATTGGAAATGAGGCTGCTCATATTTCTAATTGGAAACGAATTTCAGAGGAAGCATGCAGTAAGCACGCTACACTGCTGTCTGTCCATCCACAAGCTCTTCCTCATCAAAGTCGAAGTCTGGCAAGCTAGACGCGTGGCATTAGATCACACTTGCTCGCTTCCAGCTGCAGTTCGAGTGTGTCTAGTGCAACGTCACTTCTAATAAGAGGTGATTCAGGGATTTTCTGAAAATGCCTTCGTCATTCGGCAAGTCAGAAGAGGCATTCTATCACGATTGGACGATCTGAGATCGTGCCTGCCTTTGGTTTTTGCTTTGTGCTATCAGAATCAAAGGATCCAATAGGAATCCAAGCAACCGACATAATATGCCAAATGGCTGCGTCCTTTCCGACGATGTCACATGACTTTGTTTTTGCAACGGATGAGCGCAAGCGGCTTTCATCTGCCTTCGGTTCCGTTGTGCAATTGGGGTGTCTGTTTGCCGCTCGAAATACGATTGGCAACAGATGATGGCGAAGCTGAACGAGAAGGAAACCGGCAAAACCCTGATCAATTTACACACATCGAAGTGATAATGAGCCGTCCCCAGCAGACGACCTCGTGGCATACTCACTCGCAGAACGAGTGCGCACGGAGTCGTTTTTATTAGCTCATCGCCAAAACGAGCCAGTTTTTTGACAGTTCGCAATCAATTTGATGGCTTCGGTGTTTCCTGATGAATTACTGCTGGAGGCGCGTCCATTTGATCCATTGTTCTCAACGAATTGGAGACAAAGAGTCTCTGGCCGCCCGTCTTGCATGTAAAATGATTCTGACTGACTAGAATTAATGCGTTTGCGTTTGTGGTGGTGGCGACGGCGCTTCCTGAAGCGTTAGCATATGCTTATTAACGCTGACAGCCGCAGGCTCATATTTACGAGGAAAATCCTCGCTTCACAAACTGCCGCCAGTACCGCCACTTTGCATAATTATAAAGCTGCAAGGGTGTGCACGCGAAAGTACAGGGCCTAAGATGCTGCCATTTAAAAATACACGGTAGCACCTTAACCCGCGTGCCCCTTGGCGCTCTAGACAGCCCTGCCGCGCGCTTTCTGATCGTTGCCGCTGCCGCTGCCGTACATCGACCCAAATCTTTTCTTTAGTAGCATCTCACCAGAGGGAAACGAGAAAAAAATCACGCTTGCTCTGTCGGTTGCCAAGCGGGCGCAAAGTTTGCTTGCCATGTTCCCAAAAATAACAACTCATGCTCTTCTCGGAGGCTAGAGCTAGGTAAAAACTATTCGATTTGGTGGCGGTTTCACCGATTGTCGGATTGTTCCGATCGGTGTTTGGTAGGGGGATTTCATTCATTTTAATGTCAGTTGGATGGATTTCGATTGAAATTAGGGGAGATTGAGTCAATTTTGACTCAAAAAGCCAATTCGAGCTGTTTGTTATGTTTTCGAGCAGCTGTTTTGTTTGGGATTCGTTTGAACTCCTTTACATATTTTCTAGCTCTCTAAACAGAATCACTAGCAAAGAGACTCAAGAATGGATTTAAGTATTTTGCAACTTTCAAATCCGTCCTAAACGTTTGTCTTTTGACAGATACGCGTATTTCAACTGCAAATGGTAGTCAAAAACGCATGCCGATCAAAAGATAACCATCAATGGCGGAATTGAAAAGTTCAAAATACGTAAATCAGTTTTAGATTATTTTTAAGAGTTCATTCGTTGAAATTAGTCACATTCCGTTTACAAACGTTACAGTAAACTTAAGAAACAGTAAAAGAATGCAAATCTGCTCGAATTCTAATACATTCAAGCAAATAAATGCCTTTTCAATCAGGGTTGCGTTTTTTTTCAATAATATCTTAAAATCTGCTCGTTTTGAATCCAGCTTTTTGAAAGCATTAATGACTGCCGCAAACAGCTTCTCTTTCTGGTAGGGATCAGTCGATTTGACGTTTGGCTTGAGTCGTTTTACAGTCGAAGCTTGATATAACGACATATTTTGATCAGCCAACAAACTTCGAGCAGCTCTGGTATTTGAAAAGCGAGGAAATCAATTTTCCGTCATGGATCACATCGCATGACAACGACAGCCGCAAACAATCGGTTATAACAGCCAAGACAAGAACAACTTTGGCAACTAGCGTCTGTTTTGAAAACAAGACAAGCAGTTTAAACATATCATAATTTGCCATAGAGCAGATCTGAATGTCAAACCCAAATTTAAGTTGATATTGTGCATATAACATCGAACCTAACTTGTGAAACAATCTTCAATTGAATTTCTATCAGAAAACTAAATTCAAGCAGTTTTAACATTTAAAATTAGAAAAATATCAGCTTCCTGTCAAAAACCATTTAAATAATTGGAAAAGATTCCTTATTCACATTTCCAACTGCTCGAATGTAAAACTTAGAAATCGTTTTAAAGACAAGAAGTTTAAACATTTCAAAATTTACCTTGAAGCAGATCTTAATGCACTTTCTATAATTCAAAATCTAGTTAGAGTTCAATTTGTACAATAGCATAATGAATCGAATCGAACCAATCTTGTAAAATGCTCGTCAATAGATTTTTTTTTTGCAATAATGGACACATTTGAAACAGCAAACCAAATTCGAGCAGTTTGACATTTGTAATTCGAAAAATATTACCTTCTAGTCGAAAGCCATTCTGAAATCGATAATGCAACGTTTGACTATCAGAAAGGCGGTCAAAGATTCAATATCAGCATTTTCAACTACTCAAATGAAAGGAATTGAATTTGCTTTCAACTTTTATTGACATTCTAATTTAATTCTAAGTTGAAATGAAGTTCAATTTGCACAAAAGTATAAAAATTTGGTGTATAATTGGCCTTATCTTGCAAAATGATCGTCAATCTGAAGCGGTTGTTGAATCAATTGACATATTTTGATCAGTGAACCGATTTCGAGCACTTTCTGGATTTGAGACATGGAAAAAGCCTTTTTCCGATTATGAAGGACATTAAAACCAATAGAGTAACGTTGAAATCTATTTCTATCCACCACAAGGGATACAAATAGATTTCAAATCATTCCCAACTGCTCGAATTCAACAATTTCTTACCAACCCCCATTCGTTCTTTGTTCCTTCGCAATCCGAAGCACAGTTCTCATAAAAAATTGATTGGATCCAGACCAAAGAGAGCATTGCAAGTTACTGGCTGGTAGCAACGGACGGCGGCTAAAAGGGCGAACAAAGTGGAAAACAGGAATTCATTCAACCCATTGCCGTCTGCGCGCACCATTCCTGGCCGCCTTCCTTGCCGGAGTAACCGGACGGCTGAGAAGAGTTCAACGGCAGAACGGGTGCACTGAACCGCAATGCTGACCGCGCGGCGTCTCCTCTTTGGCCGTCTGGTTCTCATCCGTTCCCTCAGGGGTCCCTGAATAAGGTTTCATCTCCTTCGGGTTTTAATGATGGGAATTCGAGGTTTTTGGGGTTCAGGAAGAAAAATCAAAGGTGCTACTTACTTGACTATTGGCGTTGTAGTGGTACAGGTTAGGCTGCGGCGGTAGCGGAGGAAACACCCACACACTGGACGGGCTTTGCCGGAACGCCACCGGAGTTGGCACGGAGTAGCCGTTCTCCAGCTGACTGCTGTGGTTATTACTACTGCTATGATGATTGTTGTGATGATGGTTGTTGGTGCTGCTGCTGTTGTTGTTGTTCTGATGATGATTATGATGATTGTGGTTCGACGACGGTGGCGCAGCTTCCACGTTGGTCGCCGTCACTGGACTCACGGACGATTCTTCGCGCTTTCTCAGTTTGCTGCGGACAAGACGCATGGTCATTAGGGTTCCGTTACTGCCAACCATTTTCTTGAGCTTGTTAATTTTGGCGAGCGATTGATTATCACAGGTACACGTCGGTTTTGGGGGCAGGCGAGGCGCCACAGATTCTAAATCTTTGGTTCTAGTACGGTGCAACAATTGGCACAACTCTCTTTCGATTATATACGTATCACAATACTGTATTCCCTTGGGAAGTTTGACTTCCGCAACGAAATTAAAGCACAATCACTTGGAAATGTTTGCTTGACTAGAGCGATCGAAGTGAATTTTCCTCCTCTTCACGTTGCACTTCTAACTATCAGTGTTTTTCAACCATTTTCGATTCGATGTCGATCTCCAACAACACTCTTCTCTTCCGACTGAAACTCGCGGGAAGAAAAGCTGCCTCCGATCGATAATAATTTCACCGAATTTCTCCTCACTTCACGCTGTATCAGCTCCCAAAAACTTTTGTATGTTTCCGATTCCCACTTTTCCTTTTGTAATCACAAACCGAACTCTCCTTCTAGGCAGGTTCAAACAATTCTAGCAGCGCGGAAGTTTTTGGCTAAACGAGAGCGCGAGTAGAAGAATATTTCTTCTTGAACGAGAACGACAACTGCTAGCTTCAACGGCTAAAACTCAACTTGATTCGGGTTGGGTTCGGCGCGCTCGTTTTATATATTGGCACGAACGAACCGAACCACCGACTCGGCTCGGAGCGGCGACGTCACGCAAACGAGCAGTCGTCGTCGTTGTCGCTGCCGCTGCCGCTTCGCACACCGAGACACGAACAGATGTTTGCCTGCGCGCTTTACACACGCAAACAAACAGCTCGAAAAATACGTTTGTTTTGAAACGTCACTGTTGCGTTCGTTCGTTCGTCTGTTTGTTACGCCCGCAACGGACGCATTAGTTGTTACAGGGGTGGAGAAGGGTCAAACAACAATACCCAGTAATTTCCATTCGATTCGATCTTCCATTTCACCGACTGACGTTGGTCGTGAATCGCTCGCTCGGGGCTCGGGCGCATAACGATATCCGATTCACGTTGCATGGAAAATCGAGAAAACGGAGACGGGACCGCGTGCATCCCACACCCCTGTCGCATCTAGTAGTCACCGCCGCACAATGATAGCAGCGAAGCGATGCGATTAAGGGTGGAATAGGGCGATATTCAAAACTGAAAAGGCAATAGATGGCTCTTTTTCAGTGGTAGTAAAAACAAAATCCTGAAGCAAAGAAAGCACCACGGAAGATGAACTAAACACAAAAAGTTATGTATTCACTTAACACTTGATTTCTAATCACTACTTTTTTGATCTAGTTTCCTAATTTCAAGTAATTTACGTTTTTCATTATTTTCCATACGTTTTGACAGTTCTCCGACTACCATTCTTCCATGCGCTTGTGTTGAAAGTTTGAGAAATTTGAGAATCCAGCGTAGCGCGATTAGTGGGTGGAATATAAACAACAGTGTCGTCGCTCGGCGGCCAGTAAAAGAAACTGAATGTTCTAAAAGTTGTTGTCTGTACTTTTTGCCGCTGGCGCCAACTGTTAGCGTTTAATAACGAAATAAACAGTCGTTACCCTATTAAATCCGGCTTGATTGCTTGGATTGCGTTTTTCCCGCTGAACCTGACAACACGGCAATCACCGCAGCACACACCGGTGCACCGGTTGGTGAGTCATGCAGGGAATGGGCCCATAACCGGACTAGGACAAGGTCAGCTACCGGAATCCGAATCTGGATGCCGGGAAATCTCGGTGAGAAAAATGGGACGTAATGTTTGCAAACAAATCAACCGCTTGGCACTCTCGACTGAGATAATCGGCAGTCAAAGTGAAACGTTGCCAAGTCGATTACATTTTATTACCCCCTTCGCTGACAAAGCTGAGAGTCGCGAAAGTATTCTCTTGCACACTGAATGGAATAGTAATTGGACAGTGAAAGTAGCCTTTCGTTTTGATGTTTCGAGCAGTTGATCGACATTGATGATAAGTTGAATCCTCTCACTCGAAAAAAAACGAATAGATTAAATTCAGAGTTATATCCAACCGAATTACGCAGCTACTCGAAGAATTCGGAGGTTATCTCCAAGACAGGGGGCGTGGTTTTCAACCACTAATCCGCTGCGCGGAATTCGGTCCCTGTTATCAGCGAGAGCAAAATCCCGGACTGGGTCGATTACGCGCTGAACTTTCGATCCATTGTTTTGATCGGATGTTTTGCGTGAAATTACGCGGAAGGATGGGTAATCCTACCGGATTACACATAATCTAACGAGTTTTGACGTCAAATTTCTGGTCAGGAGGTCAAGAGCATTTGGATTCGAGCGGTTCTAGCTGGATATTTCCGCAAAAGATCTCCTAAGTCACCGTGGTATCACTTTATCTCTTTATCTTCGATGATTTGGCGAATTTCCCAACTCATTCAGAAGCTACTGTTGCAAACTCACCCATCGGATGAGATTTGTTTATTCGCTTGTCTTGGAAGGTACAAACAGACGATCAAAAACATCCTGTTATGACGTTCGGTCCAGCTCGACGCCATCAGTGAGCTAAGAAGGGTCCGGCCCCCTTGTTGTTTGTTCCCCAAAGCCGTAGGAAAAACAACCAGAGTTTTGTTGCCGTTAATTAGTCAGTCCAGCTCCAGGAGCTTCGCTTTCGGAGCACGTAGCACTTGTGGGCAACACACGGCTTTCCGCTCCGGAGAAGACTTGTTAATTAACTGATAACGAGTTTTTCGCACGGATTGTCGAAAAGCGGGTGATCTCACCGAAAAACGTGCACCATCATCGGATAAACGATCGATGTGATTCAGAAGGTTTTTTACTGTTACGACCATTACTGTTTTGTTCGAAAAATTGCATCATTGTTTTTTTACGGTCTATTTAGTTTTTTGAGTAATTCGAGTAATATGCAAAAGTTCGCCTGAATCAGATATGTTTGCTCGAACCACAACCCTTTAAACGAATTCGAGCTGCTTCAATGCTAAGGTTAATGAACAGTTTAAAGTTGTGATTAATCATTTCCAAACGCTTTTAAAAAATACAATCTCAAATTCCTTTTATTACACCGAAAGTCGAGCACTTTTGAACAAACAACTTCTTACTAAGCAGAAAATTCTGAGTTGAAAAAGCTTCTACCGGAAGCTGCCAAAGGTTCTACCAGAAGCTGAGAAACCTTATCCCAGAAGCTGAGAAGGTTTCTCCTACAAGCTGAGAAAGCTTCTCCCAGAAGCTGAGAAAGCATCTCGCAGAATCTGAGAATGCTTCTCCCCGAATCTGTCAAAGCTTTTCCCAAAAGCTGAGAAAGTTTCTCCAAGAAGCTGAAAAAGCTTCTTCTAGATGTTAAGAAAGCTCATTCCAGAACCTGAGAGAGCTTGCTCCATAGGCTGACAAAGCTCCTTACAGAAGCAGAGTAAGCTTCTTCCAGAAGCTGAGAAAGCTTCTCGCAGAAGCTGAGAAACTTTCTCCTTGAAGCTAAGACAGCTTCTCCCAGTAGCTGAGAAAGCTTCTCCCAGAAGCTGAGAAATCTTCTCTCAGAAGCTGAGAAAGCTTCTCCCAAGAGCTGCAAAAGCGTCTCAAAAAAGCTTCTCTCAGAAGATGAGAAAGCTTCTACCAGAAGCTGAGAAACCTTTTCCCAGAAGCTAAGACAGTTTCTCCCTGAAGCTGGGAAAGCTTGTTTCAGAAGCTGAGAGAGCTTCTTCTAAAAACTTCTCCTAGAAGCTGAGAAAGCTTCTCTCAGTAACCGAGAAAGCTTCTCCTAAAAGCTGCGAAAGCTTCTTTCAGATAATGAGAAAGCTTCTCCCCGAAGCTGAGTAAGCTTTTCCCAGAAGCTGAGAAAGCTTCTCCCAGAAGCTGAGAAAGTTATCCCAGCAGAAGCTGAGAATGCTTTTCCTAGAAGCTGAGAAAACTTACCCCAGAAGCTGAGAAAGCTTCTTCCAGAGGCTGAAAATATTTCCCTGTTGTCTCATCAAACCATTGAATTCAATGACAATCTCTCTCATTTGAATAATGTTTCAAACTACATATCAATTTAAAAAAAAATATACCGAAAGCTCTCTTCATAAAACAAAAAATTTAATTAAGCAATGCATAAAATTGTAAGTTAAGTCAAATTATCTCTTTATGTTTGTCAAAAGCTAAATGTTACAATTATTTAGATATACAGGAAGCTCCCTATCACAAAACGGCAATTTTTGTTAGAATTAACAAATTTTAGTTTTAGCATAGTTTTCCTGTTCGATAACGCATTATTACCTAGATTTAGACGGTTTGAGGACAAAATGTCGAAAGATAAAACGTCGAAAGACAAACCGTCGAATGCCAAAACGTCGAATCCCAATACTTCCAAAGGGACAAAACGTCGAAACGAAAAAACGTCAAATTATTTATTTTTTCGGAAAGAGAATCATTCTTCAAGGAAATTTTCGTTCCTTTTGCAATTCTTCTTTCGACGTTTTGTTGTTTCGTTGGTTTGTTCCTTTGACATGTTGTCCTTTCTATGTTTTGGCATTCGACGTTTGCTAATATGGAGTTCACACGATAAGGATCTGCCTAGTTATCTTTACATGAATTCATCAAGCAATTCTTCGAAGAAGAGTTCTGCCTGGGATTTACCTAGATGTTTTTCTTCCGATTTTTCAAGGACTTTATTCAATAATCACTCCAGGGTACATTTCCAGTAAACGTTTCTCGGAGTACCTCTAATTTCTCCAACCAATCGTAAGCAGTACCTCAAGGTATTTTTGAAATATTCCATCAATGGGGTCCTACAACTATTTTAATGAATAACACGATAGAGCTTGTTCTTGCTACTACTTACTTTGGAAACATTTCTTGCTCAAATAACGGCGAAATTATATTTGAACTTCATACGGGCTTAAGCCCGTCATTCATTTTGGCAGCCATAATGTCCGTGCTAAACCATCTGATTTTCTTTAATTCTAAACCACGGGATGAACTAGCAACACTCATCAAGGCCTTGTACAAATGTCAATGACGGCCTACTTCGCCTTAAAAATGGGTCAAAACTTGAACTTTTACACATTTTATATTGTTTGCCGGTCATTTAGTCGACAAAAATGCTACAGGGATTCAACTTTCTAACACTGGGGTTGTTCCTATCTGAAAATTCGGAAGGGACACGGAAAACAAAATACACAAAAAATTGATTTTAAACCAAGGTCAGAAACCGGAAAATAATGTTTTTTTTGTGCTCAAACGAATGGAAAACATTTAAAAATTTAGTTTCTAGTCAAAACTTAAACGTTTAGTACTAAAATTGGGACAAGGATTTAGGACCCTATTGTTTCAAGTGTTCTAGCAAAGACCTGGCTGGAAGTTAATAGGTATTCCTCCAAGTATTCGTCTTAAATTGCACCGTAGGGATTATTCTACATATTTTAAAGGGATTTCTCTTTCAATCTCTCTTGAGCTTGGTCAGTAGTTACACCCGGAGCTCAATAAGGGATTATATAATTTTAGAAATCACTTGGGGAGTTTTTATTTTTTCATTGTAAAAAAAAACAATTATTTTTCTGTAGATATCTTAATTTATTCTCCAAAATATCCTTTAAGGAAATGTTCTTGATAATATATATCATCGCTATTAAAATCCTTCACCTGTTATTTTCTTTGGGAATCCTCTATGAAATTTAACCTTATACTGAACAAAAATCTGTTCAAAGATACCTCTGAGAACTCGAAAAAATTCTCAGTAATTCTTACAGTAACTGTACTAACTTTCATTCTGGAATTTTTACAACATATTTTGATCATCCTGAGAAATTCCACCAAATATTGTTAGGATTATCGAAGGTTTCCTCTATGAATCATTCCAGCATACCTTCAGATGGCATTCTTCCAGGGATTCCTTTAAAGGTTTCTCTTCTCAATCCAAAAAAATATCTCAAGTGATTTCTTCAATAATTTTTCAGAGCTTACTCCAAGACTGCCTCCAAGTATGCCTCCAGAGATTGGAACTCCTTGTGAAATCCTCAGAAGAACTCTCAGAGGTACTCCTGAAAGAATCCCTTTATAAACTCCTGATGGAATCCCTGGAGGAACTCGTGATAGAATCCTTGGAGGAATTTTTAGAGATATTTTTGAAGGAACTCCTGATGAAAATATCGGAGGAACTTTTGATGGAATTCCTCGAGGAACACCGGATGCAATCTCCAGGAGGAACTCCTGATATAATCTCTGGAGGAATTCCAGGTGAAATTTCTGAAGGAACTCTTGCTGGAATTCCTGAAGGAACTCCTGATGAAATCTCCAGGAGAACTCTGATGGGAGCCCTTAAGGTACTCTTGATAGAATCCCTATAAGAAATCCTGATGGAATCCTTGGAGGAACTCTTGATGGAATCCTTGGAGGAATTTCTAAAGATATTATTGAAGGAACTCCAGATGGAATCAATGGAGGAACTTCTGATGGAATCCCTATAGAAACTCCCGATTAAATCTTAGGAGCAATTCCTGATAAGAAACCTGGTAAAATCGATAGAGGAACTTATGATGTGCCTAGAAGAAATCCTGATAGAATTCCTCTAGAAATGCCTGATATAATCTCTCCTGATGGAATCTTTGGAGGAAGTGGTGAATTCTCTGAAGAAAATATTGATGAAATGCCTGGAGGAACACCTGAAAAAATCCTCAGAAGATCACTCAGAGGTACTCTTGATATTCCTGATGGAATTCCTAGAGAAAATTCTGATGGAATCCTTGGAGGAATTCCTTCAGATATTCTTTAAAGAACTTCTGATGAAACCCTGGAAGAACTGATGAAATCCCCAGGAGGAATCTGATGGAAGCCCTTAACATACTCCCAATAGAATTCCAATATGAACTCCTAATAGAAGTCCTGGAGGAATTCCTGATGGAATCCCTGGAGGAGTTCCTGATGGAATCATTGGAGGAACTCAAGATGAAATTCCTAGAAGAACTTCTGATGGAACCCCAGAGAAACTCCTGATAGAATCCCTGGAGAAATTCCAGGTAGAATCTCTATAGGAACTCCTGGTGGAATCCTTGAAGAAACTTATCATAGAATTGCTAGAGGAACTCCTGATGAAATTCCAAGAGGAGTTCCAGGTGGAATTCCTGAAGAAACTCCTGATGGAATCCCTGGATCCTCGTAGGAATTCCTGGTACAATTCCTATTAAACTTGCGTAATGAACTTGTGATGAAATCACCGGTAGAACTGCTGGTGCATATGCTAAAGAAATAGGTTAATGGTTATAGGGAAACGACAGCGGAATATATACAAACAAACTTTGTTAGATTACCATGCGTCGACGTAGTGTAAATTCACGCATTTTAACTTGCCACCCAACTGCATTCATGAGACGTCGAAGCTTCAATTTGACATACTACATCACCAACCGTCAAATCGGTCAAGTTAGTTCGTCAAGCAGCATCACAAACCGTGAAACATAGCACCAGCATGAAGTTCAACCTGGCGGAGTCAATGTTGGCTTAACTGGCTGAGCGTCTGTGAGCTGCATTAAGAATTCAAAGGATTGTTTTACATATTGATTCTTGGTTTCCACTAGTTTCTGCTTGAGATGGGTACTAAAAACATCTTGAAAAATCCTTGGATAACTTTCTGAAGGAATTTGTCGAGTATGAACCCATTTTTGAAAGGAATTTCTAAGCAACACGTGGACGGATTTGTGAAAAACATTAGTGTAGAATTTTTTTTTCAATTTAATTTTTTTTTTCAGTTTGAACAAGGTTTCCAAAACGAGCTCTTGCGGAATTTATTGTAATTTATTGCTATCTGTACGAATTTTGGTGATTTGGAATAAATTCTTCGATTCTTGATGTAGGTTGTTTTGAAAGAAACTTATAAAGTATGCCATGAAGAACTTTTGTAGAAAATAGTAGAATAATGTTTAGTATTTTTCTCAGTAATACCTCTAAAAGAACTTTCGATAAAATTATTGTCGAAATCGATGGAAGAATCTTTGAAAAAATCGTGGAAAATTTATGACAGAGTCCCATAAAAGTTATCATTTCCAAAAAAGTATCTTGAGGAGGATATCCACAGAAGAAAGTTAAATGCAATTTGAAAGAATTACTTAGAAGAATTGAACTGATTCCTGAGAATATATTGAAATAAATCCTGAATCAATCCATGGAGGAATTCCGAGTGTAATACATGAAGAAATTCAAGAAAAAACATGTGAAAGCATCTGTTGAGAGATTTGATGCATCATTAGTTGAACTCTTGTGAAAAATTAGAAATCTTCGAAGTAGTTTACTAAGTGCAACAAGTGATAATTCGTGCATTGTGTATTTAAAGGCATACATTTTTATATAATGAATTGTGGAGATTCTAAAAAAACGTGGGGTAATACCTGCTAGATAGCTGTAGAAATTTTGGATAATAATTCTTGGAAAAAATGCTGGTGGAATATATTTTAAGGAGGTCTTTTATATTCCTGTCCAAAAACAGATTAGGCTGCAATTGCCAATCAATACAAACCTTACTAATTGAAACTTCTGACTTCATTCAATCCGAATTATTGGATTAGGATTTCTTCTTGCCCACTGTTGTTGTCCATCACATTTTAACGTTTTATACAAAAAGAGTGCAGAAGTTGCTTTTTAACGAAATTCGTGAATGGAGCTTGTCCTATCTTGATAAAAATCCTGACTATGCCCATAAGAAGAAACCTGTAGAGGCATAGATGAAGGAACTGTGAAAGAGTTGGGTTAGAATCGCTTAATTCTCAGGGATTCCCAGCAGGAATCTCTATTGTGATTCTTTACGAAATTTTTTACTAAGGTTTTTTTTTCTGTTTTCCCAGGAATGTCCTTGGAATTCTTCCAGAATTTTTACAAAATTTCACGCGGCAGTTTCATTTATGAAATTTTGAAAAGTTACCCAAAAAACTTCTGCAGGGCTTCAGTACCATTTCTACAAAAAAAAAGGAAAAAAACAACATAAGGAATTTCTGAGGAGTTATAGTGGAAAGTTCATGGAGTAAAAATAGTGAGTGGAATTCATCCACGGATTCCACAACAATTCGTTCAGAGCATATCTGCAAGGAATACTTTGAAAAAATCATCAATAAGACCAATTTCAAAAGACGAATGCATCGGGAAATTAAAAAAAATAACTTGCGAACTATTTTAACTAAAAGAACTTTCAAAAGACCTTCAATGGAGTATTTGAAAATTTGCATTGAAATATTGACAAAGTATTTTATTTTCTATCAAATCGATTAACTTCAAATCCCGGTCTGGTCCAGAATCTTCTTGGGCTTGAAAATGTTTCGACGTATCAGGGCATAGAGTATATTGTGATTTATAAATGTGAAAATGCTCAATAGGGTCGATAAACTCTGTCCCAATTTTAGTACCAAAAGCATAAATTTAAGCCTGAAAAACAATGTTTACTCAATTTTTAAATACTTCTCGTTGGTTTGAGTCTAAAAAATATTGTTTGCCGGTTTTTGTGATTTTGTCACTATCCTTTGGTTTGAACTCAAATGTTGGATGTATTCTGATTTCCGTGTCCCTTCCGAAATCTCATATTGGAACAAGCCCAGTATTAAAAAGGGAGATATGATCAACCCCTGTGGCGTTTTTGTCGACTAAGCGAACGTCAAACATGATAAAAAGTGTCGCATTTGTATATCGTATGGCAGGTACGATGATACAGATGTCAATTGTAGCATCGTCAATATTGTAGCATTACGAAAAGATCCTTAACCGATCGGGAATCGAACCCAGACACCTTCATCTTTTTCTGGCGTTACGTCCCAACTGGGACAGAGCCTGCTTCTCAGCTTAGTGTTCTTATGAACACTTCTACAGTTATTAACTGAGAGCTTACTATGCCTATGAACATTTTTGCATGCGTATATCGTGTGGCAGGTACGAAGATACTCTATGCCTTGGGAAGTCGAGAAAATTTCCATCCCGAAAAGATCCTCGACTGGTGGGATTCGAACCCACGACCCTCAGCTTGGTCTTGCTGAATAGCTGCGAGTTTACCGCTACGGCTATCTGGGCCCCACACCTTCATGCTCTATCTTAATAATAATCAAAAACGCTTTAGAATCCTCTCGGCGAAGTCCTCAAAACAAAAAGGAGGTGCTGATGAGTGACGTAACGCAAGAACGATGATGAGGAATACGTTTATGTTACAGTTAGCGAATGAAATTCCACCAGAAAGCTACATTTGTTTTAGGGACATTAGGGTTCCTAAATAGCTGGATAAAATTTCTACTGTATATGTCACTTTGCTACGTAGAGTCTAAGTAGTGAAGGCCCTTCATTGAACATTGTGGTGACACAAGGGCTGTCAGTTGCATCAGACTAGTGGTTGCAATCAGTAAGCAACTATTCTGTGCAAAACAGCAGATAGCAGGGAAATTAATCCAAACACATATTCTGTTGCCCCAACTTTGTTTACACATAAGGTTACTCAGCAACATCTTGTTTTCATTTCACCAACCCAACTCGTCCAACTATCTCATGCGGCCAGGAAGGGCTTGTCGCTCACGCTGTCAACCGAACACATTAGTCACTCGGTGCCACCAATGGAACTTTTCCCCTGACAACAACCGTCAACCGAACCACTTGATAATTGAATAATTGGGAAATTTTCGCACGATTTGTCCGAAAAATTGGTGATCTCACCCCGAACTCGGACAGATGCTATCTGCAGACGGTGTGAATCAGGGGTTTCTTCCTCGCATTTCTGTTTCCCAGCAATGTTCCACTTTCAAAACACATGTTGGCTCTGCATGGACGGACACTCACACACACTCGATATCATTGCGTTTTACGCGTATTCATAACATCCTCTTTCGCTTCTTTCAACCGATAGCTACTGATAACGTCTGCGGTCGAAATTCTCGCGAAATGTGCTTCCTTCCTTAAGTCGCGTCACCCCGCGCCACCAACCATTTGTCACCGTGCCGTGCCGTTGGCACCACTGGTTTGCATTGTTTGGTTTTCGATCATGACAGCAGTGCGTGGCGCCCCACTGAACCTGGATTTCGCTGCGTGTTTTGTTCGTTTTCGGTTTGTTTACATCTGGGCAATGGCAACTTTGAGACGCATTTGTGACAAGTGCAGCAAAACAAACTCCAAGGGTCTGGAAAACCGTAGCGAAAAACATGTTTTCCAACAACCAATTGGCTTACTGGATGTTTGAATGGGTCCGGTGTAAGAGGTACAGTTCCACAAAATAGCGCCACTGGTCCACATTTCGCTGAACCGCGCGCGAACATTTGTGTGTTATCATCGTGCCGCCTCGCCAGTGTTGTAAATCAATCTCGGTTGACTGAACAGTAGGCGGGCAGCACAGTGCTATGGAAACAGCTGTTCGGAGTCTGGGACAGAGTTAACCGCAGTGACTGTGCAACTTTGGTCGGAATTAAGCATCTTAGGAAGTGGGAGCACTGTTCTGCAGTTGAACACCTGGACATTGGATGTCCGGGATGCACTTCTTGGAAGGTGTTCTTGGGCGAGGACGTTTGCCTGGGGAAGTCCGCGCTTCTTTTGTTTGCGCGAAGTTTACGTGGATTTGAAGCTCTATGGACCAATGCACGAGTTCACTAATTTGACGTTTGAGCGGTGCCAAATTCATTCGTTGCCATGGTCACGTAAATAACACGGCACCGCTCAAACGTCAAAGAATGAACGCGTGCATTGGTTCATACCGCACAGGAAGCGAAGCTTATCTAAGTAAAGGGCAGAATTTTACGATGGTGAATGTCTCTGCAGTTGCCTTTCATTTGTTGGCACAGTTGGCACTGAGATAGATGGATACAGCGTGGTAACTAAAAGTGCTGCGAAGTGAACGATTGCCAGTGGAGAGGTGTAATTAACACACAAACATACATCTGAGCTACAGACTATTCTACATAACTCGATATTCCATCCATTCATCGATATAGAGTTATAGGGCCGTAGTAATATTAGGTTTTCATGGCTACCTCGATTGTCCCTTGAACCGCAGTTGCAATGATTCCTAACTCGATGGTCCTTTCAATATCGAATAATGGAAAGTTTACTGTAGCGATGGCAATTTGCAACCCGAGTGGGCGAATAAAACTTTCACCGACATCATTTGCCACAGGTGTTGAAGGGATAATTACATGGCATTTAGCGCGGAAGAAAGGGTGCCGTTTAGAAGAAAAAGCTCATGAGTTGAACACTGAAATACAGGTACACAGTAGAACATCAAGCTAAAAGCTGAAGCGAACTGATTGTATGCAAAATTTATGCGATGTACACGGTAAAAAAAAATGTTAAAAAAGTGATTCATTTTAAAAACAGTTTTAGAATACAGGGTGTGATTCTTCCTAATTTATTTTCTCAAAACCGTATGAAAGTTACTAACGTCGATTTGAAAAAGTAATCGAGAATTGTTTTCGCGTTCGGTAGCCTAGAAAAAGTTGCTTTCGATGATTATGTTCATACTCCGAAACATTGCCCTGTTCAGTAGTAAAGGACCTGACCAGCAGTGTCCAGCTCTGCCACAGATAACCAAGAGAAAACCCAATAATAATTCCTGTACGATGCAAGCCGGACGATGCAGCCGACATTGATGGTAATTTCAGTTTTAACGGTAAGCAAGTGTATCATGAGCGTGAAGCATAAAAAGAAGTATTTCTATTACAATATCCAGAAGTACAGTTCCCCTAATATTAAAAAAAAGCAATTTTGGGGAGTCCAGTCAGCACTGAATTCAGTGGCATGAACCTTAATCATCATTAACTAATCGAATTAATAGGTTATTAGCTAATTTATGTGCAAATAGACACAACAAATAACAAGTGCCCAAAATGAAATTAGTTGTTTAGATTATCCCCTCTGATGTTGTTTGTTTGGTATGCGAAACAAGAGGCTAATGGTCACTCTGAGAAAATTGTACTCAGAATTTAATTAAGGCCATTTGATTTTTACTTTAAATTTGATGAAAATTTATGGAAATTAAAAATTGCGCTGTATTTCAAACAGCTACGCAACCAACTGATTGCACTCATGCCGTTCACCCATTTGGTTTATAATTGTCAGTAACGCCCCTTTGAAACAAGCGTACAGGGATCAGGATTCGGAATGGAAGCTGGATATCCCAAGTGTTAACTAATAATTTTGGAAAGAGGTAGTTCAGCAAGAAGATGAAGATTCCGGAAAGGCTACGAATTTCCGCTAATATAAGGTGTCGAGGAGGTAGATGCATGTTTAGGTCGAAACTCATCTGCTACTAGTTGCGGTTTTGAAATGAACTTTGGATGAAAGTATACTCTGAAAAAGAGAAAGAAAGTCCCTGAAGGGTTTATCCCAAAGGAAAGAGGCAGAAAAATTAGAGAGGAGAATTGAGTTTAAAAAATGAGAAATCTGCAAGAAAGTCAACAATTTAAGATGACAGAAGATGAACAAAGTTTATTACAATACAAAAACAAAGAGCATTTTGAAGAAAGCATCTGATTCTCATTATGTCAAAAGTCCATTATAGCAAACGTCTTAATTTGAAATGTTTCACTCTCCTTGCCAACTTCTTATTGTGCAGATTTTCAACAATACTTTTAAATTTGGTACTCTAAACATTCCTTTAGATATTTCCTTAATAATTTCTTTATACATCTCTCAAGTTATGTTATCTATTAGTTCATCCAAGTAGTTTATCATGAATTTTTATGAAGAGAGCGTAGAAGATTTTTTTTTTTGAGATTCTTACATATTTTTTTATACAACCCCAAATTATGTCTTAAAAAAACATTTTGGTTTTGTCATGTTGTTTCAAATTTTTTTCCCTCTCCATTTCTTCAAAACGGTATGATCTTATTTTTCCAAATAGTTCCATAATTTCCTTGATTTTTTTATCAGAATTCTGTCATTACTAAACTATTTAGAAAAATCCTTCAAAAACACTGACACTTATTTATGAATGTTTTCCTATTTTATATCATTAATCCTTAACATTTCCTGTAGTAATTCTCGTTGATATTTATAAATTTCTGGAGCAATTTTTGCCTAGCAATAAATTGCGTTCCTAGCTTAATTTACTTCCGCTGCTAGCATGGTATTTCTGTACCTTCATTATAGCTTTGATAATATTGCGCTACAGAATGCATGTCTTGATGATGAAGGAGCTCACAAGTCCTGAAATCTTCGATGAATTGTGGGAAGGAATTCTTTTCAAATTTATTTCTCATCATAATGTTGTAGTTTGAATTATTAAAAAAAAAATCGTAGTCAACTTTCCTGCCAAAAGTATGGGGAGCAAATCTGGCACAACTTTTACAACAAATTCCGACATTATTCCAAATATATCTATTAACCCTTTGGGGCCTGATTTTTTCCAAGAACTATTATACAGTTTTTTGAACGCCTTTCAATAGTTTTGGTGCTCAAAATGCTAAACATAACAAGAAATGATGACACATATTTTTTTGGGAGGTGCTAGGTCTTCCAAACTGCTCTTGAGTTCATAACTTGAAGTCTATGCTTGTAATAACAACCTTGTTCATCATACAAGGTGATGAACTGTAATCTACCGTATATTCTGAACCTTCTGAGTGCTCAGCAAATATTATCAGATCATTTCGAATGTTCTAGATTATCTAACTTGTCGGGATGTTCAGTACATAAGATCTACAACGCGATGAGAGTCAGGATTTAGTGGTAATAAATTAATAACCAAGAAACGAAGCACTTCCGAAACATGGTGTATTCGACGAAGTTTCCAGTCATAATTAGCGACATCTATTGGGAAACATCCATAAATTATGTCACATAAAAATATACTATTTTCAACCCCCCTGCTTTTCACCTTTTGTTTGAGAACAATTTGTGAAAACGTCAGTAGAGTCTAAATGCGTAAACGAGTAGAAACACGTTTTGAATATATGTGTTTGTCGACGAATCTTCTTCTTTTTTCTTGGCACATCGCTCCCACTGGGAGAAAGCTGGCTTCTCAGCTTAGTGTTAGTTTAGCATTTCCACATTTATTACCTGAGATCTTTTTCAGCTAATGACCTTTTTGCATCGATATATCGTGTGGCAGGCATGCACCCATACTCTGTGCCCAAGGAAGTCAAGACTCTTTCCTTTACGAAAAGATCCGGTAATCGTCATACAAATCTCGAGCTCTACTTCTTTTTTGCAATCGTGCAACACGACTATCCGTGTAGAGGCGTCACTACTGTACTGTCACAGACAAACAGACGTAACACTCTTGAGAAGCTCATGGTACATGCGTTTAACGATGAATTTGAATTTCATTTGACCGAAAATTTCCGTAGATCTACGGAATTGAGCACTTTCTACGGATCCGTAAGATAATTCTACGGAAAATGTATATTTTCTACAGAAAGCTACGGAAATTCTCATTATTCTACGGTAGTTTACGGATTTTTCCAACGGAAATCTACGGAATTGCAATGCCGGGGATCTCTCCCCCCGCTTATCACTTTTCGTCTACGGATTGATTTCCAAAGAAATCTGGCATCGCTGATTATTTCTAGCGCAAGCAACTACTGCTGGAAATTTCGAGAATTGAGCTTCGGGATAGTCTGAACGTCGTAGAATATCCCAGGACATGAAAAGGCATGTGAAGCAGCGTATTTCTTGACATAATAGGTATGTATTACCAAGTACGAACATCAATTGTATTTACAAAAGGCATTTTAAGCTACTTTTATACTAATTATTCTATTTGTCGGACTTCTGCATGTTCAGGATGTTCTAGGTTGCCAAGTAGGACATTAAAGCATACACCTAAAATTTTTCCCTGACAGGGAAGTATAAATAAGTAAGTTCCTTGAATTAGCCTATTGATCCGTGACAAGGTTCAGTAAACTTGGTAAGTGATATATCTTTACTCAGTTTTGCAAGAAAAAATACTGGAATAAGTGTAGACCTGAAGTTCTGAACTCCAGGGTAATTTGGAGCACCTATAATATCCCAAACGTTCCTTGAAACAGCCTATTGATGCATGAGAAGGTTTAGTGAACAGGAAAGATTTTATAAATGCACTCAGTTTAGCGAGATAAATTTCTGGAATAAGTGTAGCCCTGAAGTTCTGAACTCCAGGGTAATTTGGAGGGCCCGGAATACTCCAAACGTTCTTTAAAACATCCTATTGATACGTGCGAAAGTTCAGTGAACATGGTAGATTATATAACTTCACCCAGTTTAGCAAGCAATACTACTGGAATAAATGTAGACATGAAATTCAGATTTCCAGGGTAATTTGGAGGGCCTGGAATACCTCAAACGTTTCTTGAAGTAGTCTTTTGATCCGTGACAAGGTTCAGTAAACATTGTAGATTATATAACTTCACTCAGTTTAGCGAGAATAACTACTGGAACAAGTGTAGACCTGAAGTTCTAAACTCCAGGGTAATTTGGAGGGCCTGGAATATCCCAAACGTTACTTGAAATAGCTCTTGAGATTCTCAGAGGTTGGTAGATTCTATTTGGATTTGTAATGTTATTGTTTTTAACCCAAACAATTACTGTTACGGTTGTAGATTTCAAAGAGTGTGCTTCAGGACAGTTTGGACGTCCTAGAACATCCCAGGACATAGCAAAGCAAGTGAAATAGTGTTTTCGTTAAAAGAGTAATTCTGTATTATCTAGCCTGAACATCATTTATGTTCACAAACAGCATTCGTATGTACTTATAGTTCAATTTTCCAAACTTCAGGATGTTCAGGATGTTCTATGTTGGCAATTAGGTCATAAAGGCATATACTTCATATTTTTCTCTGATAAAAGATTATATTTGGGACAACTTTGCCGAATACAGTATATACATTTGTTCATTGGTTCTTTTTTTTACAGCCTTTTTTGTACTGCGGTCATATACGACCGCGCCGGCCCCAAAGGGTTAAAGTTGGTGGTAGAATTGCTGGAAATTTTCTGGAACAAAATTACAGTAGGAATTCCTGAAAGAATCCCTGATAAACTGCTTGATTTTTGGAGGATTTCTCGAAAAAAATGTGGTGAAATCTGAGGAAAAATTCCAAAAGAAAGTCCTTGACGGAACTTCTTAAGAATGTTTTGAAGAAACCGAATATCTAGCTCAATTACTTAACTTATCTAATTATGATGAAGACATTGCTCGCTTCGCATTACTACTGAAAATTTACTTTTCTTATCATGTTTTAATGCTGTACGATTGAGGATAGCTAAAATGTATCATAGAATTAGGGCGAATATAAAATGATTGATTTCTCTTCATCGATCCTCTCTTTATCGATTATCTCTTGTGTGAATTAAGGTGACAAGATGCTAGATTATTGACATATTTTTACTTCAGCATGCAAAATTGCTTCCTGAAAAGAAAACATGCCAAGAAACTTGCATTTTGCCACCTTTATTAGCACAATATAGGATCGATGAAAAGAAATCGATAATCTTACACAGCATCCTAGCACACGCTTGTACCCAGTAAGCACAAACTCGTATACAATAGCGCATAAGAGTGCAAATGTGGAGGCGATATACCTACATGCGCCATAAGGCTGCATGCAAGATGTACGTATATCGCCTCCACATTTGTACTCTTATATCACATCATGTATGACGGTGTGTTTACTGGGTACTCTATCATGTATTATTACACAGTGGAACATACGAAATCTTGTGTTTAGTATCATACAGGCGTATCTGTAGTGATCGATTTCTATTAGTGGATTTTCTCTTTGCTTTATTACATGAAATTTAATAGATTTTCGTAACATATTACGATGAAGGATGAAGAGTTCTTTCTAATGAGTCAAAAATAGCGGTCGAAAACAGTCGCTTGGCCAGATCTCAGTAGATTTCGGGAAACCAAAATTAGGTTCCGGAGGATTAAAATTGATTGAAACTTAAAGGAATTGACGGATGGGCACCACCAGGAGTGGAGCTGAACTTATTGAGGTAAGACAGATTAAATGGGCTCTTTCTCAAAATTAAGGGTAGTGCTGCATGGCCATTCTTAGTTCGTGGAATGATTTGTCTGGTTAATTCCGATAACGAACGTGACTCAATCAAGTTATTACCTCGTTATAGATGATGAGACGTATGTAAAAGCAGATTTCCGTTAGTTTCCGGGGCTCCAGTTTTTCACTACTCATCATAAATTCGATGTCCTTGAGGACTTTAGAAAGCAGAAGATGTCAAAGTTTTGCCCGAAAAATATATGATTTGGCAAGCAGTTTGCTCGTGTGAAAAGCGAAGCACCGTGACAACTGAAACGGCCAATGGGCAGGTGTACCTAAAGAAATGCCTTCAAAAGCGTCTACTTCCTCTTCTGAGGTCACACGATGGTCCTCCGATTTTCTGGCCGGATTTTTCCTCGTGCCATTACTCGAAAGAGTTTTTGGAGTGGTACAAGACAGAGGAGGTCAATTTAGTGCCGAAGCATCTCAACTCCCCGAACGCACCGGAGCAGCGGCCAATCAAAAACTACAGGCCCATCATGAAGCAGGCACTTCAGAAGCATCCTAAGGAAGTGAAATCGTAGGAAGATATGAAGAAAAATGGACTGTCACGCAAAAAAAAGTTGGTTCAAGTGTTGCACAGAACCTTATGAGTTGTGTGAAGAGAAAAGTTCGTGCATTTGGATATGGAATTGAAATTGAATAAAACAAACATGGGAAAATATTCGTAACATATTTAATTTTACTCTTTGAAAGTTTGATGATTGGTTGAACGTGCGAATTTTTATAAATATTTGTGGGTATGTCGCAATTTGATTCCGTACCGTTACATTCGAGTTTGTGCTTTTCGAAGTTTGGCCGTTCAATTTTTTGTTTCTTATCCTTTGAGTTTAAGTCGATATAACATATTGAAGAAAACAAAAACGTATGCTTAGAAAATGTTTCGTCGACTATTGCATAAAAGTATGCTTCATATTATGAAAAACACACTTACTTAAAATCTGCTATTAAACAGTCAGAAACGTTTCCACCGGCAAATCGATAAAAAAAAAGCAAATCGAAAGAAGAGAAATATCGTAGAGTTTTTATTTTTATGATACAAAAGCAACAAATTGTTATCTTTCATACAATAAGGAAATTTATTGAAGTTTTATCGTAAAATGATGTCACAAGTGATCTTGAATAAACTCTTGAATTGAATGTTAAATCACTTGGAAACCATCAATTTTACATCTCGCATTTAGAATCAACACACAGCGGAGTCAGCAATTCCAAGGAACGCCGTTATCAAGAAATGACTCAACGCCTTGCCTTTGACCGTGGTCTTCCCCCAGCAACCCCACTGATACGGTGGCAGGCAAACCTTGGGCAAGGCAGCAAAGTCAAGACCAATTTGCGCGCGCTGTTATAAAACGCCATCCACCCTGCGCGCGCCTTATTGATACTGGTGATTAGCATTGTTGTACCTCGATAAAATGCAGCTCCAATGATATTCCTGCATTGCCACTCACAACCCGATCGGAAGAACAGAACAGAAGTGACGTTATTTTTTTTTTTAAATCAAGCAGAACATGTTAGATATTGACTGCAACAGAAGTATAATACTTTTTATAGGACTATTTTGAAATAATAATACATTGAGGTACATATAAAACTTTGGGTAAAAAGTAATTTGAGTACCTCAGCTCTTATTCTTAATTACAAAAAGAACAAGGGGGGGGGCTCCGTAGCCGTGCGGTTAGCGGCGTCAGTCGTTTAGGCGTATTGTGCTACGGAGTGTGGGTTCGATTCCCGCCCCAGTCGGAGGAAACTTTTCGTCAAACGAAAAATTCTTCACTGGTCCACTGGTCGTTCCGTGTGTCCGTTGTCTAATGTTAGTTATGTTTAGTCTGTGCAGCCTATGGCTGAAGACGGTGTTAATTGTCTTTTAAATAACATACTTTCAAAAAATCTAACCAAGATGAGAATTGAACTCAGATCTGCAACATGTCTGTCTCATTGTTGTCTCCATTTCAACAACTATTATTTAAGATTAAGACTTCTTTACCTCCGCTCATAAAAAAAGTGTATGAGCACACGTTTCATAAGCATATTTGAAAAAAGTTGATATAAATATAAACTTTTTTATACAATTGTGCTTTCATTTTGCTATGCCTTCTTGGTCGGGTCGAACGCTCGGAGGCAGTTAGACAATCTTCTGAGTAAGCTGAATAAGTATCCCCCAGGTGTATGCCGCCGCCACCGCCGATACGTCAAGGTTCCCGGCAATTAGCGCTAATCCAGCGGGGCCTGGTGTCACTGAGTCAGCCAAGAGAGTGGCCGCCACCAGATTGACACTATCATTCCAACACCCTGAGATACTACTATACTCATAGTGGCACGCTGTGGGTCCGTGTCGGAACGAGTTGCAGAATCGCGTCCGTCATCCGGGTTTCTTGGATAGCCGAAAAATCGGACGTATGACGAACTGCATGCGCAACTATGAATCATTAGCAGCGGGCGCAGTTGCGCGTGGCGATCGAACGCCTTCACACGCACACTCAACATCCTGATGAATCTTATTGATTCTGACGTTATGTCCCTACTGGGACATATAGCCTGTTCCTTAAGCTCAGCATCGTGTAACAGGTATGAGGACTCAACTAGAAAAGATTTTCGGACCCTGTGGGATTTGAACCCACGAACTTGGGCTTGGTCTTGCTGAACAGCTGCGCGTTTACCGCTACGGCTATTTGGGATCCTGACAAATGTTGCGCGTAAAAAACTGGTAAAGGTGATTGCCGGCACCGACGCCAAAGACATGATTCGAGCTGATTCGGGGAAAGCTTCCACAATCGATTCGACTCCGGTCGTCGTGATTGGCGGCGAATCTTTTGTGTTTGGCATTTGATAACGGTGCAGGTGATAATTGCGCACAGGAAACCGATCGGTCTATTGTTTCATCGTAGTTGTCGTTATAACATTTCCTTTGAAACAATTGACTGCACATAGCAGTTTGTCACCGCATGCGAGGTTAATTTATTGCGACAACTTCAATCTAATTAAACATGCTTTAATGGCCACCACCAAAGTTCACAGATATGTGTTCGACATTGCGGTAAGTTAACTAGTGCATCGAACTAGCACGCAATCAAGTCATGAGCTCTGTGCGATGATGACGATGTGTACTTCGATATCTATATACCTAGCCCTAGCCTCTCTGTGCATGGGCGTAGCCAGGTTCCAGGGTGCAGAAAACGACCTCAAAGGCATTATTAATTTCTCACTGAATGACATTTTTCGACGCTTACCGCATCCTATCTGTGCGGTTGTTCCAATCTTTTGTATGGGAAGTAACACTATGAAGAACATAAAAAAAATCCATTCTATTACAGTTGGCATTACAGTGTAGTGCAAAATGAGGTTTATTTTAACTTCTCGACTAGACTACGGATTCAGTCAACTGTTCTGGACGGATTGGTAACAAAAAACCCTGAAGATCTGATCGGTCACCAAAACAACATCAGAATATCTCCAGAAGTAGTGTTTCCATTCAAAATTAATTTTTCAACTCCCGGATATTTCTCGGTTGCCCAAAACATTAAAAAAAACCGATGGCCAAATGATCTTAGAACTTAATGTTTTCGTTTTTTTTTTTACAAGAAAATAGTTTAATTTGGAGGACTTGAATTATTGAAATATCGAAAAGATCATCTACATACTAGAATTCATAGGAAGTTCAAAGAAATGCTGAAAATATATAAACAAATTTCTGCACGGTGTATCTAAATCTAGACTATATTTCCACAAAAAGGCTAAACCATTATCTTCTAGGAATGCCTTCGGAATTATGCGTTAGACATAGCCCAAGGCCGGTTCCTTGAGAATTTCTTGATTTGTGGAACTCACGTTGTATTCAAGGAGAATGCTTTCAACAGAAACGATATCTCCAAATGCATTTCATTGTTCTTGTATGAACCTGGCTAACGCTTTTGACATAGATCCAAAATTGTATGTCCCAAGCATTCCATCAAAGATTTGGGCAAGAGTCTCATTAAAAGCTTAACAAAAATCTGGCCAAGGATTTCGCTAATTATTAATCCATCAAAGATCGTGCCATGAATTCAAGAAAAATCTTACAAGAAATTTATTGTGGATGATTGGAAGATTTGTAAATGTGTAGAAATTCATACAAAATCTCGTCAGGCGCCGCGTAAGAACTTTGTCATTGATCAGGGAATAGTCCAACAAGTAATCCATACAAGGCTTCGCCAAGAATCAGTATTATCATTAACTCCCAAGAAATATGCTCAATATTATTTTCGCCAACCTATACGCATCAACTAAGAATTTCAAGCTAAATTAGCAAAGCATCTTTTCTAGAACCTACTGAAAACCTTATCAGAGATCTACTAATAACCTCTTCAGTGATCTCTCTGACAGAACTTTCAAGAAACCGGTCAATTATCGATTAGATTTCCGTTCGGATTACAGCAAAGATCTCATTAAAATTTTGCCATGATTCCAAATGGAATTCTAGCAAGCATCTTTCCAGGAATCTCTAAGTTCTCTTCTAGAAATGCTTCAAAGATCCATAAAGCTTAACCATTTCTCTACCAACATACCAAAAGCTACTCATGATTCTAAGTACGAGTGACAGGCAGTCGTACAACTTCGGAAAAAAAAAACTTGTTTTGCCCATAGCCCTTAAAACTAAAACAAACCGAAGTCTTCAAATTACCGAATATTTCCCATATTTTGTTAATTCCAGAGTTTTCCCCGCTTTTCCCGCATTTGCCGGATGGATGGACACCCAGAAGAAATTTCCCTAGAGTTCCATCAAGTAATAACTTCAGAAAGTCTGCAGCAATCCTGAAGAGTTCTTTAAATTTCTCTAAGAATCCATCGGGATTTCTTCAGGGGTATTATTTCAAAAATTCTAAGGCTTTCTACGTATTTCATCAGAGGGGTTGCTCATAAAAGCAATAGGAATTACTCTTCCATGAACTAAAGCAAAAAATCATCCTTAAGTACTTTCAAACATTTCTCAGTGTTTTGTATTTTAGAATCGCACAAAGCATTTTTCGAAGATTTCCACTATTTTCTCTTTCAGGAATTTTTAACAAGTACTTGAAGGTATTTGTTGAATTCATTCAGAAAACACTCCTAACAATACTTCTTTTACAGGATTTTGACAGAAATGTCTAAAAATTGATTCAATACGTGTTGAATTGAACACGGTGTTCTATCCTAAGAAAGTATTCAGAAGGTACATGAAAAATGCCTCCAAAGATTCATACAAACACCTGGTTTGATAATATTCGTCAACTTCGCTAGAGTTCAGCAACATGCTCTAGAGCAGCGTGTTGCCTTTGCTTCTTTGAGAGAGAGAGCGAACAAATCCGAAAAATGAGCGCGAAAGATGCGGAACAAAACACAACAACAACTGCGAGGTCTGTTTTGTTCGGGCGGGTCACTCAAAAGCTCTTATAGAGTGTGAGTAAAGGTGAACATAGCAACAGAAGAGAAAGAGTATCGGAAAAAAAAATCCTCGTATTTCGATGTACTCTCGCTCGACTTGTTTGAGGATTTGTGTTGTAAATGGATAATTCGAATATACGTTATTGTAGAGAACTGATTCTCTTTTTTTAACATATTTTTGTGCTGTGGAATGAAGAATAACTATATCTTGCTTCATCAACAAGAAATATTACTGATGTATTTAAATTAGGGAAGTTATTGGCGGAAGAGAGGATCGATGAAGAAAAATCGCTCATGTCAGTTAGGCCCTATTGAAGTAATAGCACAGAGTTCTTCTATGAAGACGACAGTTCCAATTTTAGCGTTACTATGATACTAAACGCGAGATATTTTCAATCAATTCAATAACTGAAGGAAGTTTCATTTCTCATTTTCCGTGTATAAATTGTGTTTTCATTTTTTCATCGCTGTTTCTGAAGTTACGATTGAAAAAAAAAGATAAAAATTGAACAAAATGAATGCCTGAAATTTCAAGCAACAAATAGGTCGGATTGTATTTAAGCAATGAACTCCAAAGATCACTTTTTGTAGAAATCTTATTTCAGTGGAACTGATTCTTGAAAGAACTCGTGAACATGTCAATAACTAGTAGGTTCAGAACAAGAGCTTATTGGACTTTTTTCTTCCTTTAAAGATAAATATCATTCTCTATAGACAACCTAAACCAAGTGGCTTGGTGGCTTAGTTGGTAAAGCGCTTGTCAAGAGTCGTGGGTTCGAATCTATCCTGAGCACGTTGTTTTTTTTCATAATTTATTCACCTTCACCACGCGTAATGCGTTAATTGATTTAAAAACCATGCAGATTGGATTACCGACCAACTTAATATATGTGTCAGCGTAAACGAACAATTAGTAAACTGTTAAATACGGTTGATTACTTAAACAGTGATCTGATTAAGCCAAAACATGCCCCAAAACTTTTGGTTGCTTGGGATGCGTGTGGATATTCTTGGGAGAACTTGAAAGTGTTCTTAAAAAAACTGATCGAATACCTTAAAAATTCTGTAAGAATAGTTCAAAAATCTTGAAAACTCTCCTAAAGTATATCGGATAGATATTTTTCAATATTTTTTGGATTTCCAAGGAATTTTATTGCAAAATGCAAAAATTATGAGTTTTTTTTTTAGAAGAATCGATGTATGGTTATTGTCTTTATTATAATTTTTTTTATTGTTTTATTTACGCTCTAGGATTTTTTTAGGAATCTATGTAAACATTTCTGATGAAATTGCTCTGAAACTCAAAATGAGCAAACTAAGTCGAATTTCTGAATGAATTTCTAATCTACCGCAGTCTGAGTTAAAGAAAAATTCACCAAACAAAATCATTTGGCAGTAGTTTAGTAATGTATTATCCAGAATGGTTAGCCCGTATCTTCCCAGCAAATAAAGAAAAAATCAAATTTCTGCTTTTTCTGCAAGTCTTGACTGATTGCCTTGTTTTCAGCTCGAATGAAATTGTCTGGATGTCTAGTTTTTTTTTGAAGATCATTGGAATTTAGAAATCTCTACTAATTCGTAGTTATTCCGGTAATTCATTAGGTCAAATCGGGTTAAAAAATTCCACAAATTCCTTTTCAAGCATTCCCTTGAAAAATTATACATTCAGAAGGTTCTGTTTAAGGCTAAAACGAAGGCAATCCGTCGTGAATTCCCTAAATTGAAGCAATTTGAACTTTTTAATTTGCTGGGCTGATACGGGTTAATAAGCACTAGTTATTGTATTCCTTTGGAACAAAATCAAACCATTTTCATTGCTACTGCAGATTTCATCCGTTGCACCATCTTCAGGTGAACTACGCTTTAAAAGGGTTATTGTTACGTACGAATGCGTTACTTTTTGACATGAGGTTAAACTCTTAAAAGGCCGGGACGAACCTTGAATTTTCAAATGGCCACATCTCTGAGACCAGTAGATAAATTAATTTGAAATAGATTATGACATCAGTTTCTCTTAGAATCCTTGGGTCCACAAATATCATCATGAATAAATGAAATCCTAGGAAACCCATCGAAAACTTCTTAAACTGGTTTTACCCTAATATTGAAAAGCTTCCAACAAAAACTCCCTCCAGTTATTTTCGAAAGACTTTTCCAGGAATAAAAAGAATATTTCTTCTAGAATCATCCTAAAATATTCTCTCTACAATATTTGAAAGACTTTTTCGGTAAAGACATTTTCCAAAGAAGTATCCACCAAGCATCTCTTATGCAAGCTGTTTTGAATATTTTAAGACACTTGTGAATATGGAAGAACCCGTTCCTAATGAAATCTAGGAACTCTCAAACAACCTTTTTAAGATATCTGTCGAGGATTATTGTAGGATCACTACTACAGATATCAGTTGATAATCTCATAAAAGACCATGCTAACATAATCGAGAAGGTCCCGCCAATGGAACAGTCATGAATTTCGAATTATTTACATCCCGTCAAAAATTTTTCAACAATCTTCCAAAGTTTTTCTTTCAGCTTCTGTCAAAAAGCTGTTTAAAATATTCTTGAAATTTACTAAATCTTCTTCTTCTTTCTGGCGTTACGTCCCCACTGGGATAGAACCTGCTTCTCAGCTTAGTGTTCTTATGAGCACTTCCACAGTTATTAACTGAGAGCTTACTATGCCAATGACTATTTTTGCATGTGTATATCGTGTGGCAAGCACGAAGATACTCTATGCCCTGGGAAGTCGAGAAAATTTCCTACCCGAAAAGATCCTCGACCGGTGGGATTCGAACCCACGACCCTCAGCTTGGTCATGCTGAATAGCTGCGCGTTTACCGCTACGGCTATCTGGGCCCCTAAATTTACTAAATATATATTATAAATCTGATCGTGAATAGGTTCTCTCAGTTAACAAAAATAATGTTTTGTTTGTTGTTTTTATACGGAAACGATTTCCGTATGAAAACAATCAATTTACGTATAATAGCGGAAAAGAGAAGATTGATTAGAAGTCAGATTGCCCTTTTAATAAACTTTTTGTAGGTGTCAATTTTTACAAAACTAATTGGCTTCAAGATGCAGGTTTCTACGATTTTAATTGCCATGCTGTCAGTGTCATCACACACTAGATCACATCGTATCAAGGTTCAATTCCTGTTCTGCGTTTTTGAATTGTCCAGTTTTCGTTAGGAATGCTCCTTGACTGTACCATTGAATAGAATATTGAACAATTATGGGCAGTATAGAGCTTGTTTGAAAAACCAGAGCAGCAGCTGCTGATTGAGCTATCTGTCTAGATTGAAAAAGCAGAGCAAAGCCAGAGCAGATCCAGAGCACAGCCAGAGCCAGAGCCAGAGCAAAGCCAGAGCAGAGCAAAGCAGAGCCTGAGCAGGGCCAGAGCAGGGCCAGAGCAAAGTCAGAGCACAGTCAGAGCACGGCCAGAGCCAGAGCCAGAGCCAGAGCCAGAGCCAGAGCCAGAGCCAGAGCCAGAGCCAGAGCCAGAGCCAGAGCCAGAGCCAGAGCCAGAGCCAGAGCCCAGAGCAGAGCCAGAGTCAGAGCCAGAGCCGTAGCCAGAGCCAGAGCCAGAGCCAGAGCCAGAGCCAGAGCCAGAGCCAGAGCCAGAGCCAGAGCCAGAGCCAGAGCCAGAGCCAGAGCCAGAGCCAGAGCCAGAGCCAGAGCCAGAGCCAGAGCCGGAGCCGGAGCCGGAGCCGGAGCCAGAGCCAGAGCCAGAGCCAGAGTCAGAGCCAGAGCCCAGAGCCCAGAGCCCAGAGCCAGAGCCAGAGCCCAGAGCCCAGAGCCAGAGCCAGAGCCAGAGCCAGAGCTCAGAGCCAGAGCCAGAGCCAGAGCCAGAGCCAGAGCCAGAGCCAGAGCCAGAGCCAGAGCCAGAGCCGGAGCCAGAGCCAGAGCCAGAGCCAGAGCCAGAGCCAGAGCCAGAGCCAGAGCCAGAGCCAGAGCCAGAGCCAGAGCCAGAGCCAGAGTCAAAGCCAGAGTCAAAGCCAGAGCCAGAGCCAGAGCCAGAGCCAGATCCAGATCCAGAGCCAGAGCCAGAGCCAGAGCCAGAGCCAGAGCCAGAGCCAGAGCCAGAGCCAGAGTCAAAGCCAGAGTCAAAGCCAGAGCCAGAGCAGAGCCAGAGCCAGAGCCAGAGCCAGAGCAGAGCCAGAGCAGAGCCAGAGCCAGAGCCAGAGCCAGAGCCAGAGCCAGAGCCAGAGCCAGAGCCAGAGCCAGAGCCAGAGCCAGAGCCAGAGCCAGAGCCAGAGCCAGAGCCAGAGCCAGAGCCAGAGCCAGAGCCAGAGCCAGAGCCAGAGCCAGAGCCAGAGCCAGAGCCAGAGCCAGAGCCAGAGTCAAAGCCAGAGCCAGAGCCAGAGCCAGAGCCAGATCCAGATCCAGAGCCAGAGCCAGAGCCAGAGCCAGAGCCAGAGCCAGAGCCAGAGCCAGAGCCAGAGCCAGAGCCAGAGTCAAAGCCAGAGCCAGAGCCAGAGCCAGAGCCAGAGCCAGAGCCAGAGCCAGAGCCAGAGCCAGAGCCAGAGCCAGAGCCAGAGCCCAGAGCCAGAGCCAGAGCCAGAGCCAGAGCCAGAGCCAGAGCCAGAGCCAGAGCCGGAGCCGGAGCCGGAGCCGGAGCCAGAGCCAGAGCCAGAGCCAGAGTCAGAGCCAGAGCCCAGAGCCCAGAGCCCAGAGCCAGAGCCAGAGCCAGAGCAGAGCCAGAGCCAGAGCCAGAGCCAGAGCTCAGAGCAGAGCCCAGAGCAGAGCCAGAGCCAGAGCCAGAGCAGAGCCCAGAGCAGAGCCCAGAGCAGAGCCCAGAGCAGAGCCCGAGCCAGAGCCAGAGCCAGAGCCAGAGCCAGAGCAAAGCCAGAGCAGAGCCGAGCAGAGCTAAGCAGAGCCAAGCAGAGCCAGAGCAAAGCCAGAGCAGAGCCGAGCAGAGCTAAGCAGAGCCAAGCAGAGCCTGAGCAGGGCCAGAGCAGAGCCAGAGCAGAGCCAGAGCAGAGCAAAGTAGAGCAACTGAACAACTATCAAAGCCATCAACATGCTAACTTATCGTGTTCTTGAGATATCCGTTAAATGGATCATAATGCCAATATTGCTTCTACAAGTCTTCTAGCTTAGCAAGTTAGAAAAGCTCAATAAGAGGTATACCGAAGAGCTTTTGGAGTCTTTGAAAGGAACGTCTGAGAACAATACTCGGCGATAATTGGACATCGCATTAATCACAAGTTATACCAAGTGTGTAGATAAATGGATACTTATTGTTGAGCGTATAAAACACGACAGGCTTTGATGGGCTGGGCATGTCGAAGAAACGTCAAGCTAAACAAATATTCAGCGGAAAACTAGGGAGAAACCTTTTAACATTTTGCATTTGAGAAGGATTCAGGGCGTGCAGGGTGACTGGAAACGTTTAACCCACGACTGGGTCCAATGGAGAAGGCTTCTTGAGTCGGCGTAAATTCAACGCAGCAGTAAGGAATTACTGTTTCAAGTATCAAGTAAGTAATTGTCTGGAGATTGCTTGGAAATCCATTACAGATTCTTAACAAAATCAGTAATACCTGACCCCCCTCTGGCTACACCCATGTCCATGTATACATTAGCTTCCCGAGAACACGATAGCGCCATGTACTTCGCAAGAACTGCCTCATCACACACAGGGCAGACATCGACTACTACAACATCCGCTAATTGTGCAACAACTGGGAGATGACTCAGCTTGACCGCTTCTGTTCGGAAAAGTTCAGCACTTTGGCCTGCGGTCATTTTTTCATCGGTGACGACCAGGTCTCGAAACAAAGCAAGGGCAGCTCTCCGTCGCGTTGATAACACGATCCACCGCACCTCGGCGCTGTACAATTAGGTTGGAAAGTTCCATGTATCCATGTGTGCTAGTCAGGTAATTTCCATGTCTGTTACATTTGAGTAGTTGGTAGTTGTTTGACATGTATCCACTGTCTCGAAGTACGAACGATGACAACGTAAACAAGTCGCGAGTCGTTTGTAGTCGCGTACAAAGCTAGATCAAACACTGTACTCCCTCATGTTACAGTCAACTCTCCCTAAAGGGACCGCGCTATCCATCGAAACACAGAACATCGAGTAAGGGAGAGTTGACTGTTCCCACAATGACTAGGCCACTAAACTGGTCGCCCGACCCGAGTCGGGAAATAGATCCATATCGAGCTAGAGTTTTGACGATTATGATTTGTAGCATATCACCCATCGAAATAACGAAAAAAAATCATTACCATCACAAGGTGAGGAGCGATAACCCTTTGCAAGGTGAACCGGTCCGGTTCGAAACGTAAGTGAGTAGTTTTGAAGACGGCGGCCGCCAATCAATCGATTCCGATTGATTGCCGTGTTATAAAGTGCTAACTGGTTGATGCGAAGTGCGATCAAGATCAATGCCATCGATGAACTTTAACGGATTGTTGGTTTTATGGGACCGTTATCTTAGTTTTGGAAAGATACTGTTATCAGGGTAAATAGCTTAGATAGTTTAGATAAGAGTAAACCCACAAGGGGTAGTTTATAAACCACGTAAAGCGAATAGTGTTTCTTCGGAATGCGTCTGTCCTATTAAGGGCGAAACAAATCAAAGCAGTCTCTAGCCCAAGCTCTTCGATTCAAGTGAGGAAACAAAGGGTATCGCCAATCAAGGTCAGTACCCAAGTAACACGCGAAACATCTTTCAATGAGATGCAATCTAAAAATGGTTTCAAACATGTATCAATAAAAGCATCTGTAGCTAAGGTAGTTCTAGTTCCGTTGCATATTAATATCAAAAGCTCATATAGTTTCATTGTCGTTCCAATAAACTTACATTTCACCCCTTGTTTGACGTATAACTTAATCGAAACAACGAGATTTGCTGCAAATGTTCTCTACAAACAGCAATTAAATCAAGTTTATCAAGATGTATTCAGTGACTTTTCAAGCAAACTCTTGCAACTTCTTCCAAAATGCCTATTTTAATGTTATGTTTCAAATTACTTTCAATTAAAGCATCCGCAACTTGAGTTTATTGCATTAAAGTTAAGTTTCAATGCCCACTACTCAAGAAGATTCATTCCAGTTGCGCGAAAGTTACACTTAACTTCGTGTTTGACAGCTAATCGTTTGTTTGTTTCAATGCAGTTGCAATATAGTTGAGTTTCACATTACGCACCATGTAACTACGAAAACATGTTCTAGCAACAGTTTGTCTGTTTAAATGATGTTTCTCAAACGTTGCGCGAAAGTTTTTGCAATAACAGTAGTGCATTTGAGGTGTGGTCTAATTTTGCCAGAGATGAGCTTGTATACCGAAGGGTGCAGTAAAGTAACAAACAACAAGCCTTCATAAACAGGTAATGTAGTCGCTTATATAGTGGATTGGCGAAGCAATTGTTCGAAGAGCTGGTGAAGTAGTGAGTAGAGGAGAAGATTTATGATCTTGAGGTCGAAAGTTCGATTCTCGTTTGTATTTTTGTTTTAATTTTTTTTCTTTTTAGTATTTTGCAACAAATAAGCAATTTCACTTTAACATAAATATGTTTCAAACAGACTCCACCTCTTGCGCTTTTTGCGTTGCAATTCAGTGCAATTGTAAGTTATATTCTCAACAATTGACAAATCTAATTTGTTTCAAGAGATATTTTTTTCTAGAGTTGAAACAAACTGTGCTGCTTGGGTATTTTCGGATCTGCTGGAACTAGACAACAGATCTTAAAAACATCGTAAAGAAACAAGATTGTAATGTTTTTCTGAAACTATTAGATGTCATGAACTACTTCTCAAACATTTTGAAGAGAAGAGGCGCATATTTTTCACTTTTGAGGACACATAAAATTTCGATGCAGATTGCTTGAACATTTTTCATGGAACACAAAGAATTTCTAACGAACCATTGAAAGAATTGTGAGTATTGACTAGAACTTCTCCAAAAGCTTCCAATGACATCTTTCTGAAATCTTTAACAAATAATTTCAAAATCGTGTCAAATTCAACCGATTCCGCCATAAATTATTTAAAATCTGTATTCTTATAATTGGTATCAAGAATCATTAGTATTATCGTTTCAAGTTGTGGTGAAACAATTCCTTATCAATTTCAGCTGACTTTCGTTGGAGCGCACCAATTTCGCAACGAAAGAAATCCACCAACCTAGATATTTACCTATTTGCTCACGAAGTCCGCGTGCGCCTGTTTGTGCAACGCTCTACTATGCCATTACTCTGCAAACACAGAGCATCGTCGAGCTGCTCCACGTCTCAAGACGCAGAACAACCGCGCGAAAGCGACTGGAGTCCATAGTTAGTCATAATTATTCCGCGATGACCAATTTTTCGCCCCCAATCCATCCAGGTAACACGATCGATTTCAGCTCAGCTCTGTAGCGTTTTGTAACTTGACGACTGCAGATCTGTCTCGCGCCATTCGACTACACAATCCTTGCAAATAAAGCTGTCAGTCGTCGAACGTCGTCGTCGTCGACATATCCACTGTGACTTCAATAGCGGAGGTACACCTTGGGGCCCTGCAGTTCGTCGACGACGAAGGTTAGTCGGTTGGAGGTTGATACCACAGACAAACAGAAAACAAACAAACAAACGTTTATTTCAAATTTGCTATGTTTAAAATCTCACAACCAGGAGGCGCGCGCATCATTTATCTTCATGTTTGACGTTGCATACTGCCGCCATCTGCAGGTCAGTGTTTTGTGCATGTATCTCACCAGATGACGATGGCATGAATTTGTTCTAAAGGTTACGTCTGTTTGTCTATGTTGATACTATGAAGTTGAAAGTGTGGCACGTGTGCGCGTGCGATGAACGGCTTGCAAAAAGCCCCCTCTCGTCGTCGTCGTGGTTGTGTTTGTTCTGGATAATCCATGCCATGAGCTAACCAACGGTGAGAGGGTTCCATTCATCCATGACGGTCACTTCACGTGATCTTCCAGTGATCGTGATCGCTGGAACCCCCGCCATCGTGAATCATGGCAAGCAGAGGCATGCGGATGGTTTCATGGAAGACGATCGTTACGGCGAGAGGCTACCGATAAGCCATCAAGTGTCAATCGGTTTTATTTTATATTTTACAGTGACTCAATTTCATTTTCGTACAGGGTACTGTTTTAATGACATGTTGGTGAAAAACTATCATATCATGCATCAAATTCAAAATTCTTCATGAAAAACGGAGATCATGGTTACCAGTAATGCAAGTAGATCATCTTTCCGTGATACGTTACGTTAAGAGCTTTCAGTCATCGCTAGCATCACCTCGCTCGAGCTGTGTATGAAAAGCGAGCTTTTTTCAAGGTGCGTGTACTCAGTACACGCATGCGACCGGTCTATGATTACGACTTATAAGTTATGGTCGGATAAGTATAACAGAGTAATAATTCACTAAGACCCTCCTACTTGTTCTTGATGATGAGAAGGCCCAGATAGCCGTAGCGTTAATCGCGCAGTCATTCAGCAAGACCAAACTAAGGGCCGTGAGTTCAAATCCCACTGGCCGAGGATCTTTTTGATGCCGATGTCTAATCGTAGCTACTTCGAAACTTATTATACTGAGTTTTTAAATTTCATTCTTGAGGAAATGCTTTTTAAAGAAATGCAAGTTATCGTTCGACTTGCTGGATTTTATAGCACAAATCATTGAAAAAGTTAAGTCTCAATGTCCACTAATAAATTATTCGAATGTAGGGGGAGATCCCCCAGTGCCGGACAGCACCCAATACCGGACAAAGTCGAAACATTGAGAAATCATGGTCCAATCAAGATGGTATATTAGTAGAAAAGAAAGCTATTATGTAGACTAATGTTTGCGTTGAATAACACATATTCGAAATATGCATCCCTTTTTAAAAAAGTAGAAAAGTTTGGAAATCTTTAAAAATTTGACGTATCTTCTTAATTTTGAGCCTATTTAGTAATTATTTTGAATATGAAAAAATACTTTGGATCCCGCAAGCATGATCGAACATAATCCTAATTTGATAGTATGAATGTATTTTGTACCATAATTGAATTAAATATGGACAAATTACAATTTTGGTTAAGCACCTCCTGTCCCTCAGTTTCGGACAGCTTGATTTGTTATACGATATCTTTGTAATTATTGTATCAGTGTCTCAAAATACTTTCATTTTTCATGGATTCCGTCGACCATGGTATCAAACATGCAATAAAATTAAGAAGAATGAAATTTCATAACAACATCGTAAAATGTGCTATTTTTCATCATATATAAAAGAAGTTTTTGATAGGCATCTTGCAAACTAAGAAAAACTCGAATTATTTTTGTAAATGTTGCAATTGCATTGAATTGGTAATTATAAACTATTTCTATAGTGTACACATTCAATGATGTTCAAATTTACAGAATTCGAGGCATTTCCAGACCGTGTCCGGTATTGGGTGCCACCTTTCAAGATCGATCAATTTGGTACTGAAGTACATAATCAAAACTCAATGTCAAAATTCATATTAATATTTGCAAATTTATTTTTGTACACTATAAAAATGATAATATTTATCATAAATGGGTAACACGAGCCCATCAAATCAATATTTTTCGAATTATGAATTTAGTGGCTTAAGTGTCCGGTACTGGGGGATCTCCCCCTACTCTAATAGTCATAACCGAACGATGTAATAGAAGATTTGAATAATCATAGAGATGATTGGAATTCAGAATCAGTCTTGTCAGTGTTGAATATTTGAATTTTGATAGTCGTACGCATACGAAACTTGAATTCGACACATCATTTGATAGTTTTTGTTTTACCAATTTTAATTTAAAACTGCAACGAATTCGAATTTGAGTCACTGTAAGTGCAGATGTAGAAAATCCCGCACGAGGACCACACACGCACGCGCACTGCCGTAATCGATCTAAATATAGGTCCACTCTATGCGATGGACTCTTCAGATTACAAAACCCTCGACGTCTCGATGGGCGATGATGATGATAGTGGTGAGGTGAGGGGCTGGTTTAGTTTAGTCAGCTCCATCGAAGTTTTGCTATTATTGGAGCAGACAATTAATAATAACTGTCTATCATAGTCACGAACGAGATTTAGTAACTATACTTCTGAGTAATTCACTGCGTGAGTAGACTATTGGAGGGGTTCAAGTGGGGTGTGATGAGACATTCGACAAACGTTGTTCAGACGGGCGTTGGTCAGATTGAAGAGATAATAGTTATTGTTACAGTCAGGCCTCCTATAGGACACTTACCCCATTTTAGGCCCACTGCAATTTTCCAACTGTTATCCAATCGCCAGTAACATTAGTAATTTAAAAACAGTTTTTTTTTGTTCTGTAGATATATGCTTATTGTGATTTGTTAGACTTATGGACAAAATGTCAAAAGATAAAAGTTTGAAAATGATTTGCTGGGTAGAAAAATTTTCCTCAGTTGAAATTTTTTTTCGACCTTTTGTCTATTATCTTTTTTTCTTCCACTTTTTTATCTTTCAATCTTTTTTCTGACTGACCTTCTAGTCTTTTGACCTTTTGTTCAGTGGTGCAAATGTTCGCAGCACAAAGCACCTCACGAGTGTAAACTAACGCAAAACAAGCATGACAGACTTGCGAACAGGCTTGGCGAGAGAAAGTTCGCACCCGCCTGCTCGGGAGAACATATCAAAAGAAATAGCAAAAAGTTCGTGAACAGTTACTCACGAGTAACCGAGTAAGGGATAAGGTTTTGATAATCAATTGTATATCATCAAATCGACACCCAGCAAACCAGAGATCATATAAGGATGTTCATTTCAAATTGTATAAATGTACAATTTCCGTTGGAATTGGATATGATGCAAAACTAAATTGATTGAAATCGTTAATGAAGTCATCAATTTCATCTGACTTGAATTTGCATCTTATAGAATTCCAATTTAGTCTGACCAAATATGTAACTTTAAACTGTCATTCCATTATGATTTTAACTTCACTTGGTATGACTCTATTATAATCATCAATGTGAGATTACATATGAGTTCATCTGATGTGGATATAAAATCATACAGGGCACATCGCCGAATGAAGCATAAACATAAATAGTGGAATTCATGAACAAATTGTCTTACCTATTAAAAGAACATCACTGTTCAACAGAAACACAATGTCATCACGTTGCATAAGTATTTTCGTACGATGTCTTTAATAAATTGCTGCACTTCGTTTCAATTGCAAACGTTAATTCGATAAAATATGAAACCTTCAGCGTTGCAGTGGCTCATTTGCAAAATGACAATTAAGTTCGATTACATTCAAACATGGTGCTCTACAGTGTTTCATTTATGTTTGCTAATAGACCATCTTCTGCAACAAAAGCTGTACGGTACAGTGGTAGCGTATCTGGCTAGTGATCTAAAGGTCAGAGGTCAGAGGCTTGTCTCGTGACATTTTATTTTTTTTATTTTATTTGTTTGTAAAAATTAAGTCATAAAAACTGCAATACACAATCATACATGAAATTATAGTGAACGCCAAATCAAATTGTCTGAAGTTGTATTGACCATGATAGATTCTCTTAAATGTACGTATATGGCCTCCAGATTTGTGCGAATAGAGGGAATTCGTGCATTTTATACAATCTGTTTTTACCGAATAAGTGTCCACTTTCTTCACTTGCAATCTCAGTTATGTGAACATATTTGTTGGCTGGGCAGTAAACTACCAAACCAGAAATCTCGGAGGGCAAATAGCTTTTTCCTCAAAAGGATAATTGATTCTGAACAGCTCAGATCGCGCTCATTAATCACTAAAGCTTCATTTATTCGCGAGCACGACAGATGCGAATAAATCAGCACTCTGATGCTCATGAGCATTTTGTTTTGTGTTTGTTCCGGTTTAGCTGACATGTTCACCACTTTTCATTACTGCTTTAGTCATAGATTCATTTCGTTAAATGCGGTTTCGGAACAAAACGTCGAACGACATATGGTCAAAAGTGCAAAAGGACGAAAGTGATTCGTTTCCTGATTTGGCTGATGAGGGTAAACTTTTTTTCCTTTCCTTTTTACTCTTCAACTTCTTGTTCTATTGACGTTTAGTCTTCCACTCCTTTGACAATTGTTTGTTCAATTCTGCTCAAATGAGTCTATAAAAAGTCATAACCTTCCAAATATTTGTTTTTTAAATGTGCTAAATATCACATTTTCTACTAGCATTGCACTGTACACAGAAGTCTAGGGGTTCTCCATATTTTCGATCATTGTCGATCATCGACTGTTAACGTCAGTTCCATCGGTGCTTTTAGGTTTTACTGTAGCCGTCGTCATCTTAGTCTATCGATACTCCGGAGCATTAAAAACGGTAAATATTTACGCTATTAGCGAGACATGCGTTGAGTTGAAAAACAAACAGCATATTGATAAGACGGGGAACACGCGCTGGGCAGGATGAGAACTATAATACTCTATAGGCCGGTTGAAGTATCCTCTCAAGATTTCAAATAGATTAAATTATCTTGATAACATGAATGATACCACGGGCAAGTGCGTTTAATTAGCTTGAATCTCCTCTTCTACGATAAGGTATATAAGCCAATATTTTGAAATTGAGCGTCAAATCCACTGTAAACATAAATAATGTACGTGGAAAATAATTCGATGAATAAGTGTAGAAGTCAAGGGTTGCATTCCGAAAAAAAAAGGATACCATCTCTTACTTATTGCTCTCTGTAACAATTATGACCCGTAACACATTATGAGAGTATGTTTAACGTCTACTGCTACAGCTTTGATTGTATCGGGGGATATCAGTGCATGATAAATCCCATCCAAATGGAGGGGAACAATTTTTATAAGATGTTCGGGATTGTTTATCATGCCAATAAAGCAAAACGCCTACCTCCAATGGTGAAAAAGCGAGAAAATGGGTTTGATCATCGCTCAAATACTTTGACCGTCCTTCGAAATCAATTGAGAACGAATTCTGCAATGTCTGGTACATTCAGAGCAAAAAGTTAGGAAGCATGATCTGTCCCTTTCAACACGAATGCCACACGTATGGTAAAGTGTTCTAAATAAATATTAATAATAATAATAATAATCTGTCCCACTTAATTATATCAATAATCCTGATCAATTCAGCAGATAGAAGAGCTGAAAACATTAATAACACAGTGTTATGTATTCAACTTTTTGAAAGTCTTGAAAATTGTCAGTGGTAAACACGTAACCAAGGTATATTGAAAGGGACATATCAATATAAGCAGTCACTAGTTGCGTGGTGAAGTATGCTGCGGGGAAGGGGGAAGTGACAGCTGACGAGTTTGGGTACATGATCTTCTTTTGAACCCCTAACATACTTAGGTGAAAGGGGTTATTTGTTTTTATAACACAAGTGAAAATTTTGAAATTTCTGAAATTTTATAATTGAAAGGCTGAGCTCATCTTGAAGACACATCGTGAAACATAAAAGTTCCACCGTAATACCACAAGACTGCACATATTCTAGCCCGATCTTCAATGTTTACGGGAATAAATTTCATTGAATATTGCGCAGTGTATTTTGATGTTACTCACAAGCTTGCAAAACTTTTCCAATCGATTGAGATGTCCCAAACTAAAGCATACACTTCACGGCTTGCACAGTTCGAACAAAACGTGTAAATTTCTGAGACATGTAATGCACATAATTGGAGAATGGTATATAATGGATATTTACATGATATGTCATGTAAACTTCAACTATATGTCATGTAATCCAACAGGATCCTGCGTGATTACGTGACATATAACACAAATTTACATGATTCCAGACATAAATTTACATGACGTGTAATCTTTATTATTTTTTACTGTGGGGATCGCTTGTCATTGTAAATAAAATGGACTATAATAAAACTTCCACAACACCAATGATAGAAGTAAGCTCCTAGAAAACATATAAATTAAATCTCCATTGAATCGTTTTTTAATTGACTTTTATAAATCCAGGCTGTTTGATCATTTTTTCATTTTAAAATCATAAACAAACTATTTCAATTCCATGGCATGTTTGTTTTATTAAAACAAGCTAGCCTGCTGTGTTATGGACTTTCAAAATGGCGGAATGAGTCATTTCACACATTGAACTACCTCCCTTCTAGGTACCTTGCATACAACTATTCAACAAGAGCAAGCTTAGGGTTATGGTTCAAAGTTCGAACCTAACGGTCGTGGAACCTATCGTGTTGAAAATTGACAAAGATAACTCTCATTCAAAAAAGTGAAGTTAATAAAGGAAGTGCTCGCTGGAATGCTAAGCTGAGAAACAGCTCTGTCCCAGATGTGACGTAACGCCAGAAAGAAGAAGTGTGATAGCACACTGAAGATTGAAATAGACTTAAACGTAATCTCCATCAGTTTGGTTAATTTGGTTTGGTCAATTAATTGATTAATTTATCACGTAATAGCAACTGCGAAATGCATCAAATGATAGTTTTTTTTATCTGATATATAGCTGATCAATAGTTTACGAAACAAAGCTGATCAATAGTTTACGAAACAAATCCAACAAACTTGTTGATGGGTGCTTTCGGGGTTTCCAGGTTCCATTCCTGTAGTCTTCAAGACTATTGGTTTTCCTGTTAAAGTAGCCTTTCCTTGAACAGTTTAGAGTCGTGACTCCCGACATACGAAACATCAAGGTTGTACACAAACCATTCATTACAGACTATTTCAAACATCCTTGATCATCTTTGGAAATCTTTTAGATTTCCCGAGATAGCAGTATCGTTAAGTTCAAAAGGCTGACTTGTGAATTGTTAAATTTCTTGTATTATAGCCAGTGTAAGTCATTTAGAGCACGTTCATATCATTGCATTAGTCATAATCCATTTTTTTTAAACAAGGGCTCTCAAAAGATCAGTTCATTAATCGTATTCGCACTGATCCGAATAGAAACATGTAGAAACAAGACCGAATTAGATGATGTTCCAAGCGTGTGCTAGAATTAGGGCGAATGTAACATGATCGATATCTCTCCATCGATCTTTATCTCTTCCGTGAATAAAGATGACAAGATGCAAGTTTATTGGCATTTACGCCTCCCCCCCTCCTCATGATGTAAGATTGCTTCACTGGCTAGCGATCCGAAGTGGAAAAAGTGCTAATAAATTTGCATCTTACCACCTATATTAGCAGAGGAGAGGATTGATGAAGAGAAATCGGTTATGTTACATTCGCCCTAATTCTAGCACACGCTTGATTTTGGCTTTGCATAGATGTGTCATCGACTTTTTGCTTTTTTGATACAGATGTTCCATCATAGTTAAACAAGTTGCTATGCCCAAGTAATCAGAGAGCACTTTAATTTGCCCTGCGTGCTAATTTAGTGCTATTATAAAGCTGAAATGCCATATATTAGCCACAAAACTTATGTGGTTATTATAAGCCCAAAAAAGGAGAAATTGGGGAACCAGTGGTTACTTGACTATTACAACAAATCATGCAAACATTTTGATATTTTGAATAGTACGTTTCTTCCGAAACCACTTAAGGTGAAGGTGAATCGAAGCCAAACCTCAAATTTTCAAGAGCACAAATCTGGAGAACCGAACCTCCGTTAGAACTGAAAACTAAATCGATTAAACACTTGCTAGAGGTGACCAATCGATCAAGTTTTTAGCTCAAACGGATGCTCGGTTCTCCAGATCTGTGTCCTTGAAAATTTGAGATTTGGCTTCGATGCATCTTCACCTTAAAACACTTGGTATAGCCTGACTTGACACCAACTATGTTAGGTTTAGATTATAGCAAATTCAATGATAAAACTTAAGAAAGACTTAGTAAAGAACTGCTAACTGCAACAGAATTTATAATTGTTGTTAAATTTCTATACTTAATTCGCAGTGATTCTACTCTACTACCCCGAAAACCATTTCCCCGAATGCCACTACCCCGAATGTACCCTTGCCCAGAATTCCATCACCCCAGAATGCTTTTTCTCCGAATTTACAATTATCTTGCATGATAAAATTTACCCATGATATTGGAATTCGGGGTAATTTCATTCGGGGTTATGTGTCGTTCGGGGATTTAGGATTCGAGGTAATGGGGTACAATAGTTTAAAAAAAATAATTCCAGGTTCAAGAAACTCTTCAAAATACATAAGATATGCACTTTTGTATTTTGAAGAACTTCTTGAACCTGGAATCATTTTTTTAAAACCTCGAAAAATCTGGTAATTTTAGGGAATTTTTCTAAATGAGAATAGTAAATCTAAGGTGATTAAAAAACTGGTCTCTATGAATATTTCTCTTGACATGACGACAAATATTACTGCTCGTTTTACTGTAAATTGCGTTCATATGTTACTCCAAAGACCACCTCAGGAGTTTTTTTTGTGATTTATACGTAATTATTTCCAGAAATTCCTTTCAGATTGAGGTACCTGCCTAAGTAAAATCACAATTTTCCATTAATCTACACTACTACATCTATCACGGAAGATTTTCTACAGTTTTCAATATGAATGATGGTTTAGCTCAAAAAATCATCTCCGAATCCCTGAAGAAATTTATCTATAGATGATCTAAGTATTAACTAGTGTGAAAACTTGAATAAAATTTTGAAGAGTACAAGGACATTTGGATATTTTATTTGAAAAATTATTAGAGCAATGTTTGAACCGCAGCAATAATATTTTAATGAAATGCTGAAGCAATTTGTGGAGAAACTTAATGATGAATTCCACCTGGGAATTCATCGAGAAATTCTTGGAAAGGTTGTTAATAATATTCATTGAATAACGCCTTAATTGCTGGTAGCATTCCTGAAGGAGCTCCTGCAATCATTCCAGAAGAAATCTCTGGAGAAATCACGAGAGTTCCTTATATGATTAAGCTCTTGTGGAATAGTCGAGTAATTGTCTCTGAAGGTTTCTTTGGAGCCGCTGGAATGTGGCACGAGGATTCACTGCAAGCAGATTAAAGCAAAAAAGTAACTTCAGAGACCATTCCGATTAACACGTCTTTGGAGATCTTAACTAACAATAGAGACCTTCAGCGACTCTTCAAGGATATCTGCCTACCAGAAAATGTACTATTTATCCGTACCTGTTGTAAATTTTTGTTCTTTTTCTACAAGATTTATTATTTTTGTAGAATAGGGGAAAACATTTTGGCAAAAAAATTGGAATGTTTTCAACTATGGTTCATATTCGCATGAACGACATCCAATTGGAGCTTTGAGCTGTACTTGCCTTCACCAAATTTGCAATCTTAAGGGCTGGTTCCTTGTCTAAACATGTTTTATTCTAAATAAATATAAATAATTTCCCTGAGCGTAGCCGATATTTTCAGGTCAAAAAATACCTGATGATTCAGGTCAGGTCAGGTTTTCCAAGTAGTAGGTCCCAACTAACAAGCGCTTTAGCGCTATAAGCCAAAATTATTTGCTTTGTGCTGTATAACAGTTGAATAGAAGCAGCGAACACAGCAAAAAATGACCGCTGATAAAAATAGAACGAATAGCGTTAATACAGCTGTAACGCAAACGTTTTGCAGCTACAAATCTTAGCTGAATAATTTTCGTCAGTTATCGCTTTCGTTGCAATTCAACACCGTAAAAAGTTGCAACCTAATGATGTGGAATCAAAGTCCCCAGCATTAATCAAGCTGCTTTTATATAACATGATTTGTTATGCTGCTCAATATATGATTAAGAAGCGCTTTGTTGTTAGTTATACAGCAAACATACAGCAGTAAGCTGAAAAACAGCAACTTGTGGCGCATTTACACAGTCTGTTGAATGTAAACATTGCGTTTGACGTTTAACACCCTTTCACAACCTGATGAAGTGGTGTCAGCGTGGCTATAGCATATTATAGCATCATTGAACCGTTTTCGACGAAGAAGAAATGGGTGTATTTTCTTTGCCTTCGATATATACTGGGGTGGCAGCAAGGACAGCGTCGAGACTTGTGGAAGCAGAAATCGCGAGTTCGATCCCAAGCGGTGGCAGGTACTTTAATTTGTGTAACGTTAGGAACATCCAATTCAGCTACTTATGTGTTCAGTTTTAGAAGCAGTGCAACAGCTTGAAAATAAATCGATAAAACAGCGGAAGCTGTATAATAATTATTCAACAGTTGCAAAAAGATTGAAAAAGCGCCTACCGAAGATGTTATACAGCTACTTGTCCTATAACAGTCGAGACAAAGCAATAATCGCAATGCATAAGAGCTGAACACGGCTTAAAATAGGCCGAGTACATCCCCAGATTTGTTGGTAAAAGCTTTCGTTCGTAGGGTGCAGAACTACTACTACTTTGGCATTTCCATGATTCACTTTGGCATAGGGGGTTTTTCTCGGTCGAATTGTCTGAAACTTTGCAATAAGAAGCGCTTCAGCACGACGCATATTGTGGCCAAATATGAGCTCCATAGCTTTCAAAAAACCCCACTGCCGAAGTGAATCAAAAATGCCAAGAATAGGATCCGGCTCTCTATGTTATGTACAAAGCATTTACTCATCATAAAGCCGTATAAAGAAAGCTTAGAGAATGTTTACATCTCCACTAAATATTAGTTTGGAAGCAGGCTCAGTTCCAGTAGAGTAGTTATGCCAGAAAGAAGGTGACTAATATGTCTAGAAGTTGGCATTCTCAAGGTTTTCTCGTTAAACTTTACTTAAGGACCTATGTAAAAATGAGATATTATCTCCTCTCCCGCCCTCCTTTGATTATAACAGTGCAAAACTAGAGTTTTTGAGCAATTTTTCACTATAGATCGAAAAACAATGTCCTTGGCTGGGGACGGACCTGGTGTAGTGGTTAGAACACTCGCCTCTCACGCCGAGGACCTGGGATCGAATCCTATCCCCCGACATAGTCACTTATGACGTAAAAAGTTATAGTGACGACTTCCTTCGGAAGGGAAGTAAAGCCGTTGGTCCCGAGATAAACTAGCCCAGGGCTAAAAATCTCGTTAATAAAGTCAAACCAACCAATGTCCTTGGCTAGTATCTCATAAAAAACCGCAACAGAAAAGGCTAATGAGGCTCAATTATTGATTAAAGAGAAAGTAATCAAAGAGAGCCCCTCATCATCAAATAGGTCCATTTCAAACAATACGCGAGATTTGTTGAACTGATGTTTTCAAGATAAACCAATCGATGGCCGCCATTCATTCTACGTAATGCCTTCGGCGAGAGGACGGCTAAAAGCCACGCGTCAGTGTGAACGTGTAAAAATGCTCAACCACCGCTCGTGCGCTACCATACAAACCAAAGCTGTTTGTTTTGAATATAAACACATAGCATTGTTAACGCGAGCAGTAGCGATCATGGCGATGGTCGATGGTCCTGCAATTCCCGGGTGCCAAGGCGATCGTTCCTTTCAACGATTCATGCCTTCGTCGTGATCAATCAGTTTTTGAACTCGGACTTCGCCGGGAGTGACGTCCCCTCCCAATCCGAACGGGTTCAAAATAGTTGCAAAAACCCACCAATTAAACCCCATGGCAACCACCGAAACCTTCCGGTTTCCAGTTCAGCGAATTTGCAACCTAACGATCGATCACTCGACAACGAACACGATCGCTTATGAAGCCGCTCATAAATTAGCATCCAAACAAAAGAATCAAGCGCCCGAGTCGAACCGCGTTCCAGTTCGCTGACGACTTTGCCTCAATTAGCGAACCATTCGTACGCGATCGCTGCCCGATTCAAGCTCAAGAAAATGTGGCATTTTGTATGATGAGAAGATCATAATTACCATTCCATGTAGAGATACAGATAAACTTCCTCCATTGTGGTTGATGATGATGTTGATGGTTGTCCTGGCTGAAGATGAATCGGAAATCCTTACAAAACGTCCACGAACACGATTCGGTGGTGGTCACACTCTCACACACAAGCACACTCGAACGGACACGACTCGAAGGTCTTCAAAGCGAGGAGAGGCCAAGCCTGTCTGGCGCTGATGGCAGGCGCGCACACCCGATTTCACTCAGAGCCTGTCCTTTTCGGCGGCCGCCGAAATCACAGATGGTTATCGTACATGAAGATAAGCGCTACGTTCTTCTTCATGGTGTTTCGTTGCACACGTTGGATTTTCGCACTCGCTAACTAATACTGATTGCTGACATGGGTTAAACTTTTTTTTACTTTTCTACGAACACATGCGGGGTCGATTTCTTCTTCAACCGGATTCGAGTTCCACGCGCACTGGCTGGCTGTCGAGTTGTCGACTCGCGGAAATCGTTTCGTAAACTGAACTTTGGACTTTTGTGCTGCTTTGCTGGTTCGAGAGTGGATCGATCGCCTGCACGGAAGCACGCTACGAACACACTTTTCTTCGAGAGCAAAAGGGTTCAAGAAGGGCGCGGGCGAAGCGTTGCCAATCAGCTGATCGCCCCAGAAACACTACCCAACACACTTCGCTAACTGACACCAATGATGGATCACTTTCTATTCGTTACGGCAACAGTAGATCTCACAACCACACTCTAGTGCACACGTTCGTTCAGCAGAAGTGAACTGACCACGGAGATTCAGCGATGATCCAAGTTGAACTGGTTGGTTGAGGCAACTTGTACTGCTGTAGTACCGACTACTGCAGCAGTAGAGATCTAGACCACTCTTTTCCGCCGACAGCTGTCCGTAGCAGTCATCATCTTCGTCTTTGTCGTCGCGAACGACGTCGTAGTCGTCCTCGTTGTGTGTCGTTGGCAGTTAAACTTAACTGTACGCTGTATTCCAGCAAACTAGCCACACTAAAACAGCACGGCACGAATCAATCCACAAACAAAACGACACTTTTTCCTCTGCAGACTTTTTTTTCGGGTGACTCTCCGTGCCCCACCTTCCGCCGAGGTTATCCACTGATTGGAACGCTTGCTTCCAAGCAAGGGGAGGCGGCAGTCAACCACACGAACAAAGGCAAATAAAATATCGGGTTTGCTTCTTCGCTGCTGCTGCTTCGTTTCCAGTGTCCAATCGAAATCCAAACAGAGACAGAGCGCAGAACACTTCCGCAATTCGCTTTTTGAGTCACACGATGAGACTGTAGATATGCACACACCTCTTGAGAGAAGGTCCTGGCCAGAAACTGCTAGCAATCCTGGCGAGGTCCGCCTGCAAACGCGGAATGGAGCCAACGCCGCGCGAAACTCCGCTCAGAGGCACATTAGATCGGTGACTGACTGACTCGCCGCAGTCCGATTAATAGTTTTATTGTTAACACCGAGCCCAGGCCCCAGCGCAGACCTTTTCCGCGGAACCCAGGCTTATGCTTCCAAAGAGATCTCGGCAGCAAGCGTTAGGCAACACCAATACTTGCGAGCACGTGGCTCGGTGAAGGGAACTCACCACAACTGGCTGACTGGCTGCTCAGATCGAGTTGAGTCGAATCGTCGAGCCAGATCTGAATTGAAGTGTGGAAAAAGAAACGGGAATCCTGCCTTGCACAATCCACAAGCAGCGTGTATAATCATCATGGGTCTTTTTTTCCTCCTCTCTCATTGTGGGAATCTCTTATTCCAGACATCAAACAAGGGGGAAACCTGCCGCCGCAGCCGTGCTTACGACCAGACTACAACGACGGTGACGACGAGGACCCAATCTGAATGCAAATTTGCCCTGGCCATAGCAAGCAACGAATCAGCTGGCATCAGTGATGCCAGATTTTGACAGTATTCTTTCAGAAGATTTGACTTGAAGTAGTGAGCAGATTATAATACGCATTAGTCGTTTTTCCCAAACAATATCGTCGTTTTAAGACTTGTATCTCGGCTTCAAAAGCTCCGATTGATTCGAAATTAACACCAGAAGCAATACTAGGCATTACTTCGAAAGTTTTTACATGAAATCTTATACCAATTTTAATAGGAATATCTCTTAAAACTTTTCTATGAACCCCTCCAGGATTTACTTTACGGCTTCCATCGATAATTCATCCTGGATTTGTTTATGCGGTTCATTCAATAATGTCTCCCCGTGTTCGTCCTTGAATATCTGGAGGGATTCTTTCATGAACACCTCCAGGGTATCTCTGCCTTTAAAGATTCTTTTGATTTATAGAATAACTAGAAGTCCTATATTCGTATCCAATAGCGATTATCCCAGCAGTATCTCTTAGAATTTGTTGGGTTTGGATTTTTCCACTAAGATTACCATGTCCGGCAAGATATCATTTAAAAAAGATAGGTCGAAGTCAAACTGATGTCTGTCGGTTTAGTGGCTGTGAAAAAGAGACCTCTCAACATCTACTTTGTGCATTATTTGCAAGTAGGAAAAAATATTTCAACAAGGGCATTCTAAATCCTTTTGAAATTTGGTTACAGAACCCTAATTTAGAAGTTGAATTTATTTTAAAGGTCATTCCGGATCGGGATACCTCGCATCATCAGATAACGGCAGTGAATAGTGAATAGTAACTCTCCGTACTGAGCACGTTGCGATAGTAAACAGGGGTATACCACAATAGATCAATTAATGGTCGCAGTGGTTCAAATTCTAACAAAAAAAAAAACAGAAAAGATTCTCGGAAATCCATCAAGAATTTTCCATACGTTTCCACCGTAAGTTCTTCTAGGAATTTATCCAGAGATTTTTCCAGGAAATCATACAAATATTCTTCTAGTAATTCCTGAACGGAAAGTATTCGTCGAAGATTTCTTACAATTTCTTCCAGTGCTTCCTCCATGATTTCCTCCAGCAGTTTATCAAAAGATTCTCCAAGAACTTTACCAGACAATCTAAAAATGGGTTCAAGGGTTTTTTCTCTGAAAATAGTCCCTCATTTTTTTCCAGGAAGTTCTTTAAGTATTCATCCTAGGATATCTTCAGTGATTCTGTCTCGAGTTTTTTAATGATTTTATTCGAACTTCTGAAGCAATACATACTCTGAAAACTTATCTGAGGAAAAAACTGCTAGATTTTTTTTTTCAGATTTTACTATAATTTTCCTCAACCATTTTATGTGGACTTTGGTGGAGTCCTCTTCGATTTCTTCAAAAAAAAAAAAAAGATTTTTACAGGAATTTTTGCAGGAACAAAAAAAAATGCAGAGATTCCTTCATAAAACTGTTCTAGTATAGGGTGTCCCAGAACCATACTGCCACTTCAAGACCAGTGCAGATATTAAGCTGATGTTCCCCACATTTGGTTTTTGCGCCAATTAAAACCAGATTTTGAATTTTGAGCGATTGATTTTACAATCTATTTGTTCATGGCGTTACATTTTCCAAAGTACAAATCATGTTATTTCGGAATGTTGTACGAATTTTGCGAATATTTTTTTTGTATATGATATTATAAACCTATAAAGTAGGTATGGAGTTAGAACAGACACAAAAAATCGATTCCAGCTGTGGTCGATTTGAAAATGGTTAAAAACTAGTTATTATATTTACATTCAAAAATGAATAATTAAAAAAAAATGTCTATCCAAAAGAATAGAGATTCAACATGAGTAAATATGAAATAAATGATTTTTATTCCTAATGAAAGCACCTGAAAACTTGTGATTTAATAGTGTTGTCCTATATGGAGAGAAAAACTAGTGATTTTTTTTTTAATTTAGCCGGCGGCAAAGCCGAGTTACATTTTCGAAGAAAATTCGTGTGAAACATCTTAGATCAAATCAACTAACCATGGCGTAAAATTTTGATTAAAATATGTTTTACTAATTAACCGTGGGCACCACTTGGTGGTGCAGTGGTAAGGTGTCTGATTCTTAATCAAAAGCGTCCATGTTCGAATCTCGCTGGAAGCTGTTTTTTTTTATTTTCATCCAAATTTTGTGTCATCGTATTGCTGACCACCAAAAGTTTGAAAAGTCATGCCAAGTGCGTATAAAGCCCTCACTTTGGTATGTATAGGTATGTATATAGCTTTTTTATGCATCATATACGAGTGAATTGATTCATATAGAACGATGTATAACAGAAGTTATACCAACCAAAACGTTGGCTTTCTTCAATCATTTTGTGTCTTTACTAAACTATTTATGAAATCTTCAGGAATATCAACAGGAGTGTAAAAATTTCTGCAGAGATTCTTTCGAGAAATTGTTCAAGTAGTCGCCCGAATATTTTTCTTAGAATTAAGTCAGCTATTCGTCCAAAAAATTTTCGCAGCAAAGCCATCAAGCCTTGTTCCATGATTTAAATGGATTTTATCTAGTGATTTATCCTTGAAACCTCTGGAGCTTCGGCCCTCCGGAAATCAATGATTTCTGCAAAAATTATACCTTGATTTCTTGTGAGAACCCTTCCTAGAGCTCCTTTGGAATTGTTTCCAAGACTCTTCACTGATCATGTTACCTTCCAAATTTATAAGAAAATATCTATATGAAAAAATGACCAGGAATGACAACAATGCAACTGAAGGTTGTATAAATTACTCCACATCAGTGCTTCCAAAAACACCTTTATTTCTTTTAAAATTTCTCCCTTTTTCCATTTCTGCGAAATATCATTTAAAAAAATTCTAAAGGAATCTGGTCTGCAACTATACCTGGAATACCTATAAAGATAGGGGCCTTCCTCAGCCGAGTGGTTAGCGTCCGCGGCTACAAAGCAAAGCCATGCTGAAGGTGTCTGGGATCGATTCCCGGTCGGTCCAGGATCTTTTCGTAATGGAAATTTCCTTGACTTCCCTGGAAGCTAGAGTATCATCGTACCTGCCACACGATATACGAATGCAAAAATGGCAATTTAGGCAAAGAAAGCTCTCAGTTAATAACTGTGGAAGTGATCTTAGAACACTACGCTGAGTAGCCAGCTCTGTCCCAGCGGGGACGTTAATGCCAAGAAGAAGAAGAGCCTATAAAGATTCGTTCAAGAATCTCATCAGAAATAAAACAGTATGTTTCTTTATTGAATCCACTAATTGTTAATGCTTTTCTCGAGGAGTTCTTTCAAATGTTTCTCCTGCAATATTTTCACGAATATTTATCGAATATTTTTTCATGAATACTTCCAAGTAATGCACGTAAGAAATTTCTTGGCATTTGTCCTTAACATTATCCAAAACTTCTTTTGAAGTTGTGCCAGGTTCTTCCTGAATTTCTTCAGAGCCTCCATCGGAAATTTCTTAGAATATTCTAGAAACTATTTTTTTTCAGGGTGTTTTACAAAAAAAATCTCCGTTTGCTGAAGCAATTATAGTCCATGAACTTTTCGTAATGGACATTGCCTAGAATTCCCAACGCATAAAACATCATCATTTCTATATCATTATGACATGATGAAGGCGATACTTTTTTAATCCATGAGAGGTGATAGGATCGCTGAAGAAATTGCTGTAGGATTTCCGGAAACAAGAAGCTTTAAGAGGAACTCCGGTTTGAAAAAAAAAACCTTGGGAATTTTATGATTCTATTCAGAATAAATCTAATTGGTAGCTCTTAGAAAGTTGTTTAGGAGAATTCATTAATAATAAAAATGAAAGCTTAACTAAATAACCTAGAACTATCCTTGAAGGATATTTATAGGAGAAACCTTTGGACAAACATTCAATCAGTTTTTAGAGAAATCCCTTCAGAAATTCTTTAAAATAAACCTTAAGTACTTCAAATAGAAATGTCTGTACGAATATTTCTCAGTGAGCTCACTGGAGAACTTTCTGAAGGAATTCCTCGAGGAAGCTTTGAAAGTTTTCTTTCTGCATTAAATCGTAGAAAAAATTCAGTTGGGGTCACAAAAAACCAGGGATAGAAAGTAACGTAAAACTCTCAAGAAGAAACACTCGATAAATTCAAAACGAAATCCCTGGAAAACTCATTGACGTCCCGTTACCGTTTTCTAGAGTGGCAAATATAAAAATCTTGAGTTTTTGCTACTGCAAAAAAATAGCCACTGACAAATGTTTACCACAGTGGATGCTCCCAAATTTTGCTTGAGTGGGTATGAGAAAATGATTATTTCTTCTTCAATAATGGTCCGAATGCACTAACTGAAATTGAAGCTCTTAACTTTATTTACCAGTATGATTCTCTTGAAAACAATTCCCCAGAAAACTATTGTACTATATGTTGACTTTATCCTAGGTATGATTAGGCTTTTGCATTTTATTGACATTCTCGGACTGATTTTTACCTTTGTCTGTATCGCTAACAAAGAGTTTGAAATAAATTTGATTTTTCACATGGTTCAGTCCGATAGAATACCATGCTTTCATTTTTAGGTAGAAGATTCTCAGATCGGACTATTTTTGCAAACGTACCAACAATGTATGTCGAATAAATGCCTAAACGAGGTTCGCAGGCCTGCCTAAGAGGTCTTCCAAAAATTCCCGACGAAACTCATAAAAAAATTGTTTTTTTTTAAGAAAATCGAAGAAACCATTCGAAAAATTTTAGAAGAACTCTTCACAGAAATCCTATGCAGTTTTGTTCAACTATTCTATCAGTCATTTCCATCAAGATTGCTTCAAGAATTCACACAAGTCCTTCCCGAAATTGCTCCAATAATCCTCCTGGGATTATTCCAGGGAAACTATTGAAACCCTTCCCGGCATTCCCCAATAATTTTCACTAAGTTTTTCCAGAAATTTCTCTAATAATTTCCTTAGCATAAAATGAAGGGATTATTTCAGCTATTCTTGCAATGATTTCTCGAGTAATTTCTCTCCAGATTTTTCAACAGTATATTCAAGGTTTTGCACCAGGATTTACTTCAGCAAATATTTAAGTAGGATAGGTGTACCAGTTATGGCCATAGTGGTTCCCTATTTCGCCATACGTGATAACACATTTTGAAAAGTTTAGTGTGTTTTATCAGTTAGATATAGGATATATCTTGATGTTAAAGCATTCAAAAAGATTAAAATGTGAAAGTCATCGGGAGATAATCTCATAGAATTTTAGGAGGATTTTTGAAAGAAAGATAAGAGTAATTTTAATGGTATCCTCAGAAAGATTCTTGGTTGAAAAAATGGACGAGAATGTCGCAAGAAATGGAAGAATCGGTAGATGAAATCTTGGAGAACTTCAGTTTAGCTTGAGAGAATTCTGTCAAGTTTTTGTAGAAATTCTGGATGGGATCTGTAAAGTAATTTGAATAGTTATCCCTTGGATATTTTTTGTTGTTCGAAAAGTTCTGTTAAAATCAACTTTAAACATTCTATTGAGCTTCGACATTTTCAAGAGCTGTCCATTCATTACGTTAGACAATTTTGGCGATTTTTCGAATGCTTCTATACCCCTCTCCCCCGAGGATAGTTTTTGTTTTGAAAGAAAATTAAACACAATTTGTATGGCGCGTAAGAAATCTAAAAACCACCCTCCCTCCACAACCCCTTACGTGATAAATGGAAGGCCCCTAAAAGTATGTTATAATTTTGGTTGGTATCTGTGAATCTGACTGTAAGAATGTTGATGTCGTTGAAACTCTCTAAAATTTTCAGAGTTTCAACCAAAATTCTAGCTGCTATCTGTAGTTCCTTTAAAATTATTTTTCTCCGTAAGAACTTTGAAGATTATGTGCAAACTCTAAACTTCGTTGGCAAGAAAGAGTCTTTTTTTTTTAAGAAGTCGGACTTGGCATGAGCCTATGCATGCTATAAATCGTTTGACTTTTACTGTTCGCCCTGTTTTCAAACTACCCGTGAAAAAGAGCGAGATTGCACCAACAACACAAGGCGCACAGTATAAATTAAAATAATAAAAGTTTTCTTGACACATAAATAGGCTCATAAATCCATTTGGAATGAAGTCGATCGGTATAATGATGTCGTTGAAGCATGGTGTAACCATATTAGACACTGAGTGACCATTTGGCATAATGTGGTATGGCATGAAAGGCCATTTGGCATCAGAGCTGCCAGATGATTTGATAGAAAATCTGTATCTCTTAGGTAAGAAAATCAGTGCCCCATACAAAAATTGTTGAAAGAAAATCTGTGTTCCATACAAATTGAATCTGTGTCAGAATAAAAAAAATCTGTGCAATACAGATAAATCTGTATATGTGGCAGCCCTGTTTGGCACAACTGAGATTCCACCATATTTATGCTCCTTCTTTTCAAATAGACTATTCTTTGTATTATGCTAACTGGCGCTTGGTAATTCGATGAATTATTCCAAATGATTTTGTGCCAAATGACTAGGTGCTTTTTTAAGCGTCTGATGAGTATTAAAAGTTCTGAGTTTATCAAAAAAAATTGTAGCAGATTTACTTTCTGTGAAATGTGAAGTATAATCAAAACGCGAAAGACTACCGGAAAGACTTTGCATTCTTGGACAAGTTTTTTTTTATCTGGATCACATTTTAGGGGTCGTCCATTAATTACGTAAGGGGTTATGGGGGGAGGGGGGGGGGGGTTGAGATCTCTTACGCGCCATACAAATTATTTTTGGTTTTCATACAAAAAATCTTACCATGGGGGAGGGGGGGGGGGGTCTAAAAACCGCCAAAATTGTCTTACGTAATTAATGGACCGCCCCTTAACAAATGTATATTTGAAACTCCGAACAAATTTTAGATGTGTGAAAAATTCTATGATTTAACCACGATGGAAATGGAAACTGTATTCTTGTTTGAATTATATTGTCCATAAATCTACGAAGATCTGGCATCACTGGCCTGGCACTTGGGCACTTGAAAAGTACAGCTGTTTGAGCGGCGAACGAGAAGTTTACTGGCCTTTTTTGGGTTTGGGCCGAATGAGATCTCCGCTTAGCTAAATGTGATGTGCTGTGCGGAAAAACGGGATAGAAAAAAAACAGCTGCTTCTGTTGCTAGGGGGTGCCCGTTAGCGGAAGAGCATGGCCCTGGAGAAAGGCTGCTGCCAGAGACAAAGAAGGGGAACTCACCGGGAACCCGAGCAGTGACTCCGAATCGAGAGGGGAACTCGCTTTTTATGCTTTGGTCGGCGGACGAGTTTTCTCTCGAAGTGGAACATAATTACTGCAGCGGACCCGTCCGTCGTAAACGGTCTGAGTACGAGCGGGAGAGAGGTATTGCGATCCGGTGTTTAGATCACTTTCGGCGAGAAGTTTTATCGAGTTCAATCAACTTGGTACGGTTATCTTCTGGGTGGGAGAAATGCGAGGGATCTTCTTTGTTTGGCGGTGAATTGTATGGGTTGGATGTTCATCGACCTACTCTGGAGCTTTCAATTTTGAGATGTTGAATGGTCAATTGAAAAAAAATGCACTGCTTGTTGTTATAGTGTAACACATATTTTTTCGAAGGATTATTCCGTGCTTAGAAGACTAAATTAACATAATTGAATTATGATAAACAAATAAATCGCTCCTGAATTTCTGAAAACCACATTTATCTAACAGTTTGAACTTTACATGAGCACTTCCACAGTTATCAACTAAGATTTTTTTTTGCCATTTGATCATTTTTGCATTTGTTTATCGCGTGGGAAGCAGGATACTACTGTATGCCCTGGGAAGTCGAGAAAAATTCCCGTCACGAAAAGATTCTCGACCGATGGGATTCGAACATACGATCCTCATCTTGGTCCTGCTAAATAGCTGCGCTATTACCGCTACGGATATTTGGGTCCCAATGATTAAAAAATGTTTCGAAGGTAACATAAGGTTTATGACTTGAATTCTTCTTATTTCTCTCCGAGATTTTTTTTTCGATTTGAAACAACTGTTCATATCTAGCATACGATTGCTGTCTCGAAAGGAATCTGATGTGGAATAAACTTCATACTGCAAATTATCATTAATTTAATAGCGTGACCGAAGTAGACATCTATTCTGCTTGAGAACCTGACCGGAAGAATGAGGTGTCAGGCAGGCAGCACAGTAACTATGATATCTGAAAAATTCCAATATTCCATTCATAGAGCTTGCTTGACGTCATTTATTAATCATCCGAGCTTCAGACGGATAGTTTAGTCGTTCTGGTTGGTAGCAAAAAACGTGCTATAATTTATTCAAATGGGTCGCCTATTATAATTTTCATAGATATTTGGATTCACGAAAGCAATTTAAACCTGCGTTCGGGTTTTTAAAACTACGTAAATCCCAGAGCACGTGATATTACCGCTGATCGACGTAAATGCAATCCCCTAGTTCCCCATCACCTAAAACAAATCACCAGGTGATTTTTTAATACTGTGATTAACCAATTTCCATAACTTTGAAACAAGAAAAATCCCCAAGACATTCAGCAGTAACAGTCATCCATCCAGCGCGACAACAGTAGCGCGCTTCTAGGAAAAACGGTACAAATCTATCATCGCGCTCTAGTACTGCACATCTCTCCCCGCGACCTAACCTCATTTGACGCCACGCGCGTTGCCGTCACACCCGCGCGGCGAGCCTCCATCCGTCCACAAGTCCACTGCGGCTTGGTCCAAGGTTCGAAGAAGCAGCACGGAGTCAGTCAGCACTACTGACTGACACCAACTCACGCAAGGCAGAGTTAGGTACAGTTTTGCTCGAGGTTTCGCTGAAGCTGCGCTGCTGGCTGTTGTTAAGCATCTTGCACCAACACCGCAGCGGCGCTTGAAGTCTCGCTTAAGCCTCTATGCAGAGTGGCGTGGTTTGATAAAAAGGTTGGATGAAACCTTATCTTCATGTCATGAAGTTCATGGAAATAAACAAAATGTTTTTGCCGCTAGGATGCTAACCCAAGTAACCAAATAGCACTTTAATTCGTCTTGGGTGCTAATATAATGCTATTTTGCAGCTGAAATGCTCTAATTTAGCCATATAATAGCTTTATAAGGCCAAAAAGGCGAATTAGCGGGCTAGTGGTAACTTGGTAAATGCATGATTTGCGGAGGTTCTTCTCACGCTAAGGACGTCTGTCCAGCTTCCTTCACCGATAAGTTCATATGCGCCAATTGCGGGGGCAATCATAAGTCAAATTTTTGGCCTTGCCCTTCGTGTAGGCGAGTCGTCGAGGCTCGTGCCAGGCAGATAAACGGTAATATCCGTTCCTGTTAGAGTATCGAACAATGCTCATTTTTCAGTTAACGATCGCTTGATCAAGAATCATACCCATCAAGAAGATCATAATCATGCTCATTCACAAACTAATTTTAATCCTTCGGGTAGCCGTTCGAATCTTTTAATTTCGAATGTATCTACCCACGGAAAATCCTTTGCCGATATCGTAGGAGGTAATTTCAACTCCTCCCCTATTCGTACTATGAGTACCCATTCTACTTGTTTCAAATCAAATGAAAAAAAAAACCCTGTCACCGGAAACTTCTACTCCACCTCTTCTTTTACCAAAAATTCTAACGGAAAATCATCAGATAATGTACCTACTTCAAGTGATATGTCTGCCTCCGATTTTAATTTTCTAACTGAACAATTGAATCTAATGATTGATGCAATGTTCAAAGCCACCACTTTGACTGAAGCAGTCCAAGTTGGTGTCAAATTTACTAATCAAGTTGTTATTGGATTGCATTTTTCTAATGGATCAAATAAATAATAATTTAAATAGGAATGCTCGTTCTTTGAATGATAAAGAAAACGAGCTGTTTATTTTCTAACAGCTAATAACGTGCATATAGCAGTTATTATTGAAACGCATTTGAAATCTGGATCCAAACTCAAAAGAGATTCTACCTTTTTTGTTTATCGTAATGATCGACTTGTTGGGGCATGTGGGGAGTTGCAATCATCATTCATAGGCGTGTAAACATCAACTTTTTTCGTCATTTGAAACCAAAGATTTTGAAGCTATGGGTGTTTCTGTTTGGTAAATATATTTTCATAGCTGCCTATTTGTCTTTTCAATGCTCTGGCAGCAAGTTAATTTGCTCCAAACTGACTTGCGAAAATTGATTCGCAATAAGTCAAAATGTTTTGTAATTAATGACATTAATGTCAAACATCGGTCATGGAATAATTCGCAAAGTAGTTCCAACGGCAGAAATTTATTTGATGAGTGCTCTTCAGGATATTTCTCAATTAAGTACCCTGACATTTCTTCTTGTTACCCCTTTTCTGAAAACCCTCTTAACCGACTCTAGTCACCTTTGAAGCCAACTGGTTATGAACACTGATTTTGATTTTGATCATATTCCTGTTACATTTCAAATATCCCTTGAAGCGATCCTCAATCCTATCAGCTCCACTTTCAATTACTATCGAGACGACTGGCATACATATGAAACATATATCGATAGTAATCTTTTTGTTAACATTTCTTCGAAAAAAAAAACTTAACATTGACAATGCCCTCGAAACTTTAACAAAATCCTTTGTTGAAGCAAGGGTCATTACAATGCGCCACTGTGCCTATATGGTCTGCAATGACTCAAGTCAGCTGGTGTTGCGCTCATGTTTCACTTCACTGGCTCTGTTGCTGCTGTTGTAGTTGGATCCGATATGCGGAGGGAACTCAACTCGATTCAGAGGAAAAAAAAACGAAAAGAACTGTGAATCATATGTCTAGATTGACTTTTGAAAATGGTTCAAAAACTTGTCGTAGTTTTTCTGGGAAACATCGCCTCAACTGATTTTTCCAATAAGTTAAGCCAGTTTGCGTGAACTAATAGAAGAAATAGCTTCAGCAGCAACGTGAAACGACGAATGGCTCGTTTTCAAATGTTACTCCATATGTAGGCGCGATCGTAAATCTGGTCAGTGATGACAGCTGCTCTCGGTGACGACCGGAGCAGTGTTGGGTTGCGCTGCGCTCGTTGTATGTAATGGTAATGGTTTTGTAGGGTTGCATATCCACTTAGGTGAGATCGTTTGGCGGACAAATTGCATCTTTCGCTTCGGTTAAAGTAGGTAGGGTTACTGCTTCTAGTTTGGTCTAATAACCTCTGGTATTCAATCATCGGTACTGTACAATAGCTGCACCCCTCATTTTTTTGCAATTGTGTTTTTGTGTTTTTTCGAATGTTATCAGATATTGTTTCCAGATAGCCTAACGTTTTCCGAGCTCAATAGTATTTTTCTAAGATTTTCTGCACATGTAGATCGTGAGTAATCAATGAAAACCGCAAAAAATGCTTATTAAAAGACGGAGAATACAATGACAGTTCGTTGTTTACAAATTGCTAAGGAGGCCATGGTGCGAGGAGTGAACAAAGGTTATCTAAACGAACATGGATGATCTTTTCAATCTGATTGCAGTTCCTCAATACTATGTTGGCCAGACTCAAGAACAAAAAAATAAAATATTCTTTTAAAAAACTTCCTTATTGAAAATTTGGTTTTGGAATCAGTTTAGAACAAAAAATCTGGAAATAACTCTCAACACCCCTCAAAACCGAGGGGCCTTTTTTAGCCCAGTGGTTAGAGTCCGCGGCTACAAAGCAAAGCCATGCTGAAGGTGTCTGGGTTTGATTCCCGGTTGGTCTAGGATCTTTTCGTAATGGAAATTTCCTTGACTTCTCTGGGCATAGAGTATCATCGTACCTGCCACACGATGTACGTATGCAAAAATGGCAACCTTGGCAAAGACAGCTCTCAGTTAATAACTGTGGATGTGCTCATAAAAAAAACTAAGCTGAGTAGCCGGCTCTGTCCTAGTGGGGACGTTAATGCCAAGAAGAAGAATACCCTCAAAAACCCGGATTGAGATTGACAAGCGATTTGGAGGATGCATTAGACAGAAATAGGCACAATAGCCCTGTGTAACCATCTTATGCGGTGAATAATCTTGAACGTGTGTACTGTACACTATAACTAGTGCTGATGTGGAGCGTGGCTCATTATGATCGGCAAACGATCGTTGTGAGTTACCAGAAGAGGAGAAAAAAAAAAACGCTGATGTAAATGCTAAGGGAATGGAGAAAATGCTGGAGTTCGATTAATCCAACTATAAGAATCAAGTGGCGTATTTTAGTTCCCTCACGATTCGAAATAGTTAAATGTGATCTGAAATCCAGTATGCATCAAGTATGAAACATTCGATTGCAATGCTTTCAAATTTCAAGTCTAATGTGTTCGATACCATATTGTAGCTATTGAATGTACTGCCCGACTCTTTCTTGATGGTTCAGCCTCCGAAACCACGCAATATGGGTATTTTTGGTATCGGGAAGTAGACTAGAAGCCAAAATTTATTATTTGAAATACCAAAATTCAAGATGGCGACTGTTTCTTGATGCTGCCTCTAAAGCTATGCAATATGAGGATTTTTCTGGCCTTCAATTCAAGATGGCGACTATTTTTTATGCTTAGCCCCGAAAATCAGCTTGAAATTCAAGACGATGACTGTTTCTTGATGGTTTATCCCCAAAAACCATGCAATATGGGTATTTTTGGTATGAGGAAGGAGTCTAGAAACAAAAATTAGCGGTTCGAAGTTCAAGATGGCTTCTGTTTCTTGATGGTTTAGCAATATGAGTGTTTTTCGTATGGGAGAGAAATCTAGGAGCGAAAAATTGTGATTTTAAAATCCAAGATGGCGGCTCGTAATTCAATATGGCGACTGTTTCTTGATGAAAGGCACAATGTGTGTTTGATTGACAAATTGAGACGTAAAAATACACGGTCAAATGAGATTTCAACGCATTACTCATTCTAGCGTACACTGGCGCTATAACCAATTAAGCTACAGAACACCTTATTATTCTGCTGAATAGAAAGCCAAACTGAATCCGAATATTTTAAGATTTTGACCGAGACTTTGTATACGACCGCAAATGCTTTCTGAAGGAATTTGTGTAAGAATCCCTAGCAATATTTTTAGAGAGATTTATGAAGGGTTGTGGAAATAAATACGAAAACAAAATTCTAGAGACTGCGTATTTTTTTAATTTCTTTACGCTAGAAACAGAAACCTGCTACTATAAATTTCCAATTTTGGCAAATTTACGGAAAACTAATTGCTTCTTTGAAAAAAAAAAGAAATAAAATAAATAAAAGGAAGGTGCACAAAAAAATAAATAAAAACGTGGCAAATACTGGTGCAAGTGCTCCAGTATTCGCCAGTCCGATTTCCATACAAAAACAAAGATTCTGACCAGTTTTTATATTTTTCCCGCTGAACATGAAATGAAAACTTTTTTTTAACGTATCGACAGTAATCAAAGGTTTTTTTTGATTTATGTATAAACAATATTTTTCTTAAGGGTGGTCGATACACTTCCCTTTACAAACTAGTATACCCAACGTGGCTAGCTACGTTACAACGGAATTTTGAAGCTAAATATATAAACGATCTTTCTATGATTTATCATGTATATGTTCGAATGCAAAATGGTAACATCCGCAAAGAAATTTCTTTATCAATAATGTTAAAAGTACTCTGAGTAATGTCAAAAAGCAGAGGATAATGGTTATAAGTTATGCTTTTTTTTTCACTTTTCCCGATATCGACAAGCGGTTGGTACGAATGACTGCAAAATCGCTCAAATTTATACTCCAACAATAGTCAATCAAGCTTGTTGCATTAAAGCTGTTGAAAGGTTCTTATTTAAAATTATTACAGCATTTAATGTTGTTGTAGTGTTTCTACTGATGAGAAATATTTCTAAAATTCCAGAACATTCTTCGAAATAGAGAGAATAATGTTACTAAATATTCTTTTAGTGCTTTAAATTTTATGTCATAGTGTTCCATGAAACAGTTAGGTGAAAGCGTTACTAACAGATGGATAGCTCTGCGATTTTATATACAGTATCGGACAAAACTTTTGCAACTTTTTGGAATTTCCATACAAAATAGTCAATTTCAGAGGCATAGATTTCAGTTATTTGTAGACCGATTTCTTTGGAACTTTCACAGCATATCAGACATAACTTGAATTTTAACATATATTTTTGAGCGATTTTTCCATTCACCAGTTCAAACGCATTTTTTAAACTATATTAATTAACGTAACTCCTAAAAGTTGAAGGAATAGCTCAAAGATATATTAAGCAATGCTGTAGATTTAGACAAGATAAACAAGTTTGCTTAAGACAGTTTTTGTGTAGGGCTTTTCTATTTGAGGATAAATTGTTTATATTTTTACGTCAAAAATTTCACTCCATTCAAACCATTATCATACTTTTGAACTCGTAACTCGGAAAATCGTTCAAAAATTATTGTTGAAAAGTTACAAATGTTTGTCCATTACTGTATATGATATATTGCCAAGAGGAACTCAGGTATATTATAAGAAAAACAAATTTGGATGCAAGATTCATTTTATTTGAATTTTTATTTTACACGTGCTCGAAAGAATTATTGTGGTTTCTACAAATACCATAACAAATATCAAAAAAAAAAAAAAAAAAAAAAAAATATATATATATATATATATATATATATATATATATATATATATATATATATATATATATATATATATATATATATATATATATATATATATATATATATAGAATTAGAGTACCGATACATGGAGCAATTTTCATGACGTTCCTGGGAACAACTACTGAAACGATTTCAGATACAGAAGATACAAAGATACTTATAGAGAAGATACAAAGATACTTATACAAAGATACTGCATAGAGTACAAACTTCTAAGCTATCAAAAATCCCATATTTTCATAAAAATGCACACATAAAAATATATTGAAATTTACGTCATATGTGCCCGACATATTAAAGCAAGTAAAATGACGTTAATTTGAGTTACAAATAACTTCAATAACATCGTATTTGTATAAACACGTTTAAAAAATTTCACCTAAGGTGAAGATAAATCGGAATCACAACACGAATCAAGATAGCGACTTTCGTGCGGGGGGTCGTGAGCTGCTATCTGGTGTGTCGCGGAAAAATCTCAATTTGTATTATATTTTTTTGCAAATTGTTTTTACATTTTCGAATATCTCTTCGAATCGATGCAAATGGAGATAAACTGTTCTCATTTATGTATTTAAGAATTTTGTTTCGAACGTCATTTTGGTATCAAAGATGGTGGAACTGGGAGCAGTATGATGATTTCTGGAATTTTGATATTTTTGGAGCAGATTGGACGAGTTAATGCCGTAACCATGTTACCCTGAAAATGATTATGCTACTTGTCCTTGAATGCCGTTTCTCCGAACTTCAGTTCTCAGAATATCCCGTTTCTCCAAATACGCCGTTTCTCCGAATAGCCCATTTCTTCGTTTTTGGCACTCTCAACTGTCAAAGTCAATTGTCAGACATTTCCCCGAATGATTTTTCCCGGAGGATTTTGTTCCGAATGCACTGTTTCCCCGAATTCGTATGCTTTTTCCAAAGGCATTTTCTATCTTTTTTCAGTTATCGGTGTAATAGATTAAATTCAGCAAGTTTGATGAGCGCTTCAAATGAATGATTGTCTTATAAGTGATTTGAATCAAATAATAACGACATATTTGAATTGGAAATCAATGACAGTTTTTATTGACAGGCTTGATATAAAAAAAATGAAAAATTAAGTTTAGTATTGAAATTCTATTTAGCTAAAAATCCTAATAAAAATGCATGAATACAGAAGGTAGGTTTTGAAAGAATATTAAAGAGGGAAACATAAATAGTTTGACTGGTTTTTATTTGATAATTATTTCTGCGTTAGTAGTTTCTGTTTCATAAAACATAAGCAGATGCTTGAAAAAAAAATATGTAAAAAATAATTGATATCGTCAAAGTGGCTTGTTTTCAATTTTAAAAATATGCCTTCTTTAGAACATAGGTTGTTCCCTTTTATTTCATTTTTTTTTATTTACATCAAAATAGTTGTTACTTCAATTGCTAGCCTCGCCTTCTTTCATTCTTAGGCAGTTCTTAGAAGCCTTGCTGTGGTCATTTTGTTCTGGTTACAACTGCCTGATCTTAACACAAATTTTCTCTTCTCTTATAAGAAGACTGTTTTTCGTATAAAATAGAGCTATTGAAACTTTAATCAGATTCTTTGTCTGGTTATTATACAGTACTGGACAGAATAAAGTACGCATTGGCCGTTTTTCCGTACAAAATAGTCAAGTTTGGAGATCTGAATCTCAGCTTCTAGTGGCCCGATTGATCTGAAATTTTCACCACAGCCTAGATATAACATAGATTTTACTCAATTAGAATATCACTGTATTTGAAACACAGTCTTTTGAATTATTTAAAATCTCTCAATTTGCGAAAAATTGCATAATTTTATTTTGAAAATATTTTGAAAACAATCAGTTTTACCGAAAAATGACGTTCTGCAAACTTGTGTGTCTCATCAAATTGCAAATTTTTGCAGAAGGACACATTGCTCTAAATATTTCCATTTAAAAATTATTTCTACTTAAAAATTTTGTAGTGTTTATAAAAAATTGAGATTTGCGATAACATAAAAGTTTGTTAATGAAAAACTTTGAATTTCTAGCCAAGCAAATTTGAGATTACTTTCAAGCTGCGGTGAAAATTTCAGGTCAATCGGACATCTAGAAACCGAGATATAAGCCTCCAAACTTGACTATTTTGTATGGAAAAACGGCCAATGCGTACTTTATTCTGTCCAGTACTGTATGTTATTTCTTCAAATTTTATTGTAGAAACGAATACTACAAATTTTGATAATTTCACCCAATATTTTCATTGCTCCTCGAAAACTCCTCATTACGTTTTTTTTTCAATAGAAAACAAATGAAATATCTATCTTATATTAAAATCTGGAAATCTGATATTGATTGTCAGAATATTAATAAAGTAGCATTGTGTTGACTTTTTTTTATAAGGAAAAATCCAGGTTTAATTATATAGGGCAAGATATAATGGATTCTATCTCTGAAATAACGTACTAAGACTAAATGGACTTACTACAGTTACAGTCCATTATGTCACGCAAAGTATAATTAAAAAAAGTTTGACCCAATGGACATATGACATAACGACTTTGGCCAAATAGTTTATCTGTGCGAAATTTTGCGAAACAATTTGAAATCAGCCGATCATTAATAGAAGGTAAAATTCAATCTGAAATATTACCAGTAACGTGTCCATAATTGGTGGAACAATATAAATTTAAAGAAGAGCCTATTATTTTAGAACGGCAAAACTCAGTTCAACTTCCATTCGACCAAATATCCATAAGCTAAACATACCACTTCCAATGAAACTGCCTATCATTTGATAGCTTTTTCATGTAACGCTGTCAAGAACAATTTTTTAACTGTTTTGAGTTTAATGCTTATTATTTTAAACTGTAGGATACTTTGAAAATGTGAATTTTATAACAAATTTAATAAATTTTCATCTAACCTTACAACAGTTAGTAAATTACGTTACCATTTTTTTTTTCGGGGAAATAGCTTTTGAAGTTCATTTGGAAAAAACGTCATTCGGGGAAATTGCATTCCGAGAAATGGTTTTCATGTAAATGTCTGATAACTTTCAAAGTTCATACCGGTCATCTGATACGCACCGTTCTTAATTTGATTGGTAATTGTTTCGAGGTTCACCGTAATCAGCATGTTTGGCATTATGTGTTTAGTCGAGAATGACCAAATATCTCCTCCTTTTGATTGTTTATAGTTCTTTCTTGTTCACCATCCTACCACTGAAGACAATTCTTGCACCTTTTTGAAGTGCTTCAAATTTCTGGGAAACGGGTCCTTCGGGAAAATGGCATTCGAAGAAAAGAGCCATTCGGGAAATTGGCGTTCGAGGAAACGACATTCAGGGAAAAGTAGCAAAATTCCTAAATATGTAACTTGAATTGTTGTTATTCGGGGTTATGATTCGTTCGGGAAAATGGATTTCGAGGTAAAGCAATTAGGATAAATGACAATCATTACTTGATTAATATTTAATCGTCATTGTTTTCTGCAAAGTTGCATGGCATACATTCTTTTGTTTTGATGCTATTGCTGAGACATTTAAAACGTTTGAAATGCCATCCAACAGCGAAAAGCGAAAATTTGAATTATATTACTCTTCTCTTCTCTATAAAACTGAAAAAGGCTTAAGATAGCTCATAATTTAAATTAGCTTCCTTATTGCACGTCAATTTTGCAGTATTCTCTGTAAAAGAAAATAAAAAGGTTTTAAACATACGCTTTTTAATCAGAAAGTTGTTAAATTTTGAAAGAGATTCTAGCCCATTACCCCCAATGCTATATCCCCAAATGCCATTACCCCGAATTTCATCACCCCGAATGATATTTCCCCGAATTTAGAATTATCGTGAAATTATGACGTTGATGACATTTACTCATGATATTGGAATTCGGGGTAATGGCATTCGGGGTTATGGGTCGTTCGGGGTAATCGCATTAGGGTAAATGACATTCTGGGTAATACGGTAGAATCTTGAAAGAATGTTCCTGTTTATCAAGAACTATTTTTGTGCTGGCATAAAATTTAGCATGGACTTTCATAACCCAATCATTTTTCAGCGCTAAGCATAATAGAGGTTGAAAATTTGCTAAAAGATGAAGAAATCATATTAGGAATCCGCTAATAACCATTTTTAGAGATTTTTGAAATAGAGTATATAGTCAACTCTCCATAACTCGATATTGCAGGGCTCATCGAGCTATAGAATACAAAAGCAGTGCAAATGCGATCCAAGGGACCATCGAGTTAGCCATGAAAACCAGTTTTGATATGGCTCTCCAACTCGATATCGGAATAAGAAATATCGAGTAAGAGAGAGTTGACTGTGTTTTTTAAAGTTCTCACATTGCATCTGCCAAGAATCCTTGTTATAGATCCGCCAAAGATTTCACCTAGTATTGTGCGAGGAATCCTCAAAGTATTTAGAATTTGCAATATACTTTTAAAATTTCGTTAATCAATTGTAGATAAAATATCAGTCGAAATATGTCGTCCAATTAATTTCCGATAATCCCAATGCGTATTATTCAATTAAAGTAAGTTTCATCAAGTTCTCAGACTCATTCGACAGCGCGCGACACCCTGTCAAGGAACCATTTCTGCTGAATTCGAAAGCACTAACCTTCACAACGCGCAAAACATTCCATCGCATCGCATCGGGTGGACTTTACTCTGTTTTGATTCAATTCGACGAATTCACTTTTATTGATATTTTCCGTCAATAAACAGCGCGCCCCGATCGATAACAAGCAAATCAACAAATATCTTCATCGACAGAATCGGGGGCGATTCTTCGCTTTCCTTCGAGACACCAGTTGTGTGTACGAGGTCCCTGTCCGCCCGAATAAAAAATTACGATTAATTTATCAGTTCCAATGATCAATTAATTTATAATGTCAACCAATGATGCAAAATGGAGTCTATGGTTTATTGTTGAATGTTTCAGAAAGGTTGAAACATTTATCGGTTTTACTTAAAATTCACAATTGTTTCTACTGTACTTTGATAATTGTAGACAATTGAAAATAATAGAAAACCTGTTGAAATAATTGTATTGAAATAAATCAGTGCAACGAGTACAAGGGAAAATCTTCAATAAGGTTTTAGGAAACTGCGATAATCTACAATCATATTCAAGTTATTTTTGGTAAGATTGTTTAGCACAACGTGGAAAATAAAAAATAATGGCAAAAAATGCCTTGACAATCATCCAATAAAAGTAAAGTATTTCATTTTGATCTGAATTTACTACAAAAAAAAAATTTAAATTTCTTTTGAAAAATTACAAAAAGTCACATGGGTTTTTACATGGTAAACTTGTTGGAAATTATGGTATTGTTACAATAAAACCTATTGTATTTCAACAATATTTTTCATCAGTAAAGCCTGACCCGATCGATCTCGCACAGTTTTGGTTTCGAATGACGACATGCTTAGCTAGCGTCTAGCCAAACTGGGGGCTCTTTCGATCAGTCAGTCATTAAACTGCGATCGCCACCGTTCGCATCCAGGGTGCAAAATCTTCCGTTGCATAATGAGAGTGGCACCGTAATTTGAACCGTTCATCGATGGGTGGGTAATTGGAACCTGCTGCTCGCTCATTGCCCCTAATGGAGGGCAAAACGAGTACGCTTATGGGTCATCGGTGGGCGATCGAACTTTTTTTTCGTTGCCAGTGGTGTATTCTTGTGCGAAATTTGTCATAGGAACCCAATCAGATGACTAGCAGTTGACTACGGACGCCACTTCACTCCAGCAGTCCGTCGCTCTCAGACACCAGCTCGGCTGAAATTGGAGCGTCTCCGGTAGCATGGTACCGTAATCCGGGGCAACATTGATCAGATTTTTACGTATTTCATGAAAAAAAAACTCTTCGCAGCATTGTAAAAACGTTTCCAAAAAGCTTAACAAGTCTGTCGGTGTGAATCGATGAAGGATTGATCAGCGCATAAATGTAAACAAACAAACACGTAATTTGTCTGCTGATGTCCGAAAAAATCATAAGAGAAGCGCGGCATCGGCTTAGACTGCCGAGAATACGTAGGGTGATGTGCTAGTATCCATCGTATTAAGCATTGATCAGTGAGAACCGCAATTTTCCCAGTATTGCAGTGAATGATGCTGAAACAAACCGATGCCAAACAATTCTTTCTCAAAACGGCTTTAGCATTGTACAATAACATTTTGATAAATCTTAATCTCTTTTTGATATAATGCAAAGAAAATGCATCTTACCGTATTCTCAGTCCGTCGTATCGTTTTCAACTCCGTCGCAATCAGTTTCCAGATTCGTCCCACAACTTACGGCTCACTGTGTGTATTGAATGGTTAAAACACAACATATCAACGTTATAATAAAATGTTTTACTAGAATATATAGATCTACGGGCATCTCCCTCTAGTCCTTCAGGATGATGGAATATACTAATTTCCTTTAAAATTAATTGTTCGTCATCAAAATTCAGCCCAAACATATGAACACAATTCCTTTTGACCGTACAATTATGGCATTTGCTCACAGTACAGCGAAAACAACACAATCAAAGGAACCGTATCTTTACGTCGAGCGTCGCGCACACATTGATGCGCACAAGCTTTTTTTTCTTAGTACGACGGATTGAACTTTGTTACATTCTCAATTATACGCGGCGGTTGAGGAAATTTCGTAACATTTGGTGATTTATTGAAGTTTTACGGCGTGTGATTGGAATGAAATCCTTCAGTGAAGAAGTACGAAGGTTTTCCATAGTGAAAATAAGTGCTCGGCGAAGTAAGTCACCCACGGGGGCGGGAAGAAACTTGTGTTGGAAAGTGGTGTGGCTCAGTCGATAGCTAAGCATTTCTCTCAAATCGTGTTCGTCCATACGATTTTGGTGAAAAAGTGCAAAGTGGATAATTGAACTGAAGTTATTTACCGAAATACAGTAGTTTTATTGCATTTTTGGTGAACAAGTGTACAAACCATAACAGCTTTCACAAAATTACACTTGGATAATGAATCTATGTTGCAGGTAAGTTTGAATATCCGCCGTAGTGGAACATTTACAGTTTGATACGATGAATAGTAGCGCTTACGACGAAGTAGAATAAAACCCTATGTTCTCCTGTGACAAATTTAATTCTATCCAACAAATCTGAAGGCTATTCTACTGATCTTGCTCTTCTAGACATAGAAAAAGCAATCAACAATGGTTTGATTGTAAAATTAAAAATCTTCAATTTTCCAACATACATTGTAAGAATAATCCAAAGTTATCTGTCAAATCACTTCGAAATCATTCGACAAATCAAAATTTATTTATTTTTATTTGCAAGTAAAACGGAATTTTATCGCTGACAAATTTTTAACTTGAACAGCAATCGCAATTTTGGGATAGGTTCTAACGGAGTTCAAGTAAAACGTCCAGTGATTCCTTCAAGAATTCCTCTCGATTTATCTATAGAGACTCTTCCAGCGATTTTTTCCAGGAATTCTTTCAAAGATTCCTCTAGATAATTTACTAGAAAATAAACTCTACTGTAATCCATTAAGCGATTTCTCTAGGACTTTTACCAAAAATGCCTTCGATAAGAATTTTTGTTCGCCATGGGGCATTTTAGACTGGTTCTGCTTGGGCTCTAGGAATGCCTTCAGCATTTCTTCCAGGGATTTGGCAAGGGATTCCTGCAAGGATTCCTACAAGAAAATATCTACATCAATTTCTCTACAGATTTCTAAAGGAGTTTCTGCAGGAATTTCTCCAGTTATTCCTCCAGTAAAATTTTTACTGGAATTCTTTCAGGCAGTTTCTCCAGGATTTCACGAATTCTTCCAAGAATACTTCGCCATTTCTCCGGAGATTTCTGCAGGGGTTTTGCAGCGATTTCTTCTGGAATTCCTTCATAAACTCCACTAGAAAATCATCCAGAGAGTTTTCCAAGGATTTCACCCAGAAAATCTCTACAAGGATTCTTGCAGAGGTATCTTAAAGGCTGCCTCTAGGAATTCCTCTATGAGTTACACTAAGATAATCTCCTCAAGGATTACTCAAGATATTTCTCTAGTTTCTCCGAGGATTTTTCTACGGAAACATATATCTCCGAGTAGTCCTCTCGATATTCGTACAGGAATTATTCCGGAGATTCCTTTCGGGATTCTTTCACGGATCGCTCCAGGGATTTTACTAGGAATTTCTTCAGATCTTCTACTACTTACGAATTCCTCAACAGGAATTCTCCTAGAATTAAAACCAGGAAAGTCACTACATGACTTACTCCAAGGATTTGTACAGATAATCCTTCAGAGACCCCTCGGGAATTTTTCCTGGGGTTCATTCTAGGCTTCCAAAAATTATTCCGATTATTGTTCCCAGAGCCTCAAGAGATTTTCCCATGAACTTATGCAGGAAGAAGAATTGCTTCATGGACACCACTGCAAAAAATCATCCAGTAAAAACTGTACATGAATTATTTAAGGAAAAACTCTCCATGGATCCTATCGGAGATTTCTCCTGGGATTTCTCCAGAAACTCCTCCATAGATTAGTTCAAGGATTATTCCAGGAATTTCTAAAAAAAGGTTTTTTTAAGGGATTTCTGTTTGGATTCCACCATCTCGAAGGATTCTCCAGGGATTCCCCCAGAGATACTTCCAGGAGTCTTTCAGTAATTTGCTTAGAAATTCATTCGGAGATTTCTGCAGAAGTTTCAACAGAGACTCTCTAGGAAAATCTCTACAATAGGGGGCCCAGATAGCCGTAGCGGTAAACGCGCAGCTATTCAGCAAGACCAAGCTGAGGGTCGTGGGTTCGAATCCCACCGGTCGAGGATCTTTTCGGGTTGGAAATTTTCTCGACTTCCCAGGGCATAGAGTATCTTCGTACCTGCCACACGATATACGCATGCAAAAATGGTCATTGGCAAAGTAAGCTCTCAGTTAATAACTGTGGAAGTGCTCATAAGAACACTAAGCTGAGAAGCAGGCTCTGCCCCAGTGGGGACGTAACGCCAGAAAGAAGAAGAAGAAGGGTGCCGCTTATTTTTCAAAAGTTCTTCAAACCAAAAATTCGTGTGCTCTTCTGAATTAAAATCACATAAAAAGAGAAACTTCAAAATTTGAGCTGAAAATTTGAACATTTAGAAGCGACTTGCAGGTGAATTTTCAAGTAATAAAAAATTGCCTGCAGTGAAGCCACAATAACGTCGTTGTTTCACAACCAATTTTAAAACTTGTAGCACCATTGTCTTCAAAATTAAATTTATAAAAACCTTGTAACATATAAAATTTGTTTAAAATCGAAACTGATCTTAGTTAAAAGTAGTTTTCTCCAAATTTTTCCTCATTTCACTAAAAAAATTTTTTGTTTGACCATAACTTCATAAATACTTAACCGGTTCCAAAACTTTAAACATGTTTTTGAAGCAAATTTAGTTGTTTTCAAACTGCTTGTATTACACATTTATCTAAAACTAGTGGTCCCGGCAAACTTCGTCTTGCTACCAAGTAGGCTGTTGATAAATACTATGGATCGTCCCATACAAAATGCCAGTTCCTTCCATTCTCGTTTTTCCGACTTTCTCGGTGAATACATTGGGATTTTTATACAAACAAACACGTCGGAACACTTGACGAACAAAACAGAGATATAATGATTCAGGTCCGTTGACCCGTTCGTAAGCCATTTTGTGACATACAAACACCATTCCAAGATTGAATAGTGCATATATTTTTTAATATGTGGGATGATATTTTGGTTCCAAAATTATTTGAAAATTGTTGCAAAGTTCTTTTCAAAGGTTTAACCTTAATGAGAAAAATCAGTTTCAGCTTAAGAGATAATGTTTGACTGGCAAAGAATTGAAATAAAACTGGCATATTTCGTTAAAAAATCATGTTCATGTAGTTTTGTTGAATAACTTGGTCAAAACAATTTTTGAGTGAAATGTGTTGTGCGAGCAGTTTGAAAAAAAGTGAATTAGCTTCAAAAGCATTCAATAGTTTTGGATTAGGTTGAGTATTTATCATGTCATGGTCAAATAAAGATAAAATTTTTAGTAAAATAAGAAAAAAAATGGAGTAAACTACTTTTAACTAAAACTAGTTATGATTGTAGACAAATTTGGCGTTCTACAAAGTTTCCATAAATTTTATTTTGAAAAGAATAATGCTAAAAGTTTCAAAATTGGTAGAAAAATAACATATTTAGCCAAATTTGTGTTTATATATTCGAAAATGTAATTAAATACGAACATTTTAGATCCCTGAGGAAGGTCCCAAACCATGCCCGAAACGAGCAAAATTTCGTTCGCTTAGTTTTTCAAAGAAGACTGCCGAGCCAATCCACCTGACATGTTCAAAAATAACCTTCACTGAAGGTCATTTTTTATAACTTAAAATTCACCTTCAAGTCGCTTGCGTCACCTCTAAATTTGAATATTTTTTGCTCAAATTTTGAAGTTTCTCTTTTTTGTGTGATTTGAATTCAGAAGAGCCCACAAATTTTTGGTTTTGAGAACTATTGAAAAATAAGCCGCACCCTATTCTACAAGCATTCCTGTAGAGATCTCTCCAGTTTTTTCTCAAGAAATTCTTCCAAGGATTGGGGATAAGCTGGTAGAGAATCGACTCTAGATTTTAAAAATATTCACAAATATAATGCAAAAACAATTAAGCTTTATAAGATATAAAGATGTCATTTGAAATGGAAATAAATTAAGGGAAATGCTTATTCTCCATATATACAAAATTGTTGCAGTTTACACATTCTGATGCATCTTGCTGTGTTGAAAAAGAAATTATGTTTGCCCAAGACTAGTAGAAGAAAAGGAAAATTGTACACTGCTGAGCAATTCTCGCTGAAACCAGGCCGCCATCGGCACCCATCGTTAGAATACCAATTTTATGTCACTGATCGCTAGTTTTCGATAAAACTTAAGGGTGGTCCTTTCTGTTTTCTCAAATTGGTGGACCCCTCGTACGCCAGCTAGCTAAACAGTTTGCGAAAAAGCCCATTTTTTTGATAAATATAGGGTACCGTCAAGCTACCATTCACCGTGCATTTAAGAAAAATCTGCACTTCAAAAAATTATATTATTTTTCCAAATCATTTTAAGCGAACTAGAATACCACTACGAGGCGTAAAATTATACCATAATTCAGCGAAAAATCTAAAATTAGCGATGTATAAAGAAAAAATACTCAAAAATTGTGTTAACAAATGCATTGTTAAGGTCGCCTCGTACCGTGCTATGTCACCATTTACCGTGCACACTGGTGCACCATTTACCGTGCGTATAGTTTTCGTCATGATTTAATTTTGTATCTTGAAGAAACGTTGTTGGTGGAGCAACTATGTTGCTTGTAGTGTGCGCACTCAGTTTTAAGGGTATTCAAACCTTATTTTACAATGAAAGCCAAAGAAAGTTGAAAAAATGGCTAAATCATCATTTTTTCATTGAAATCGTTATAGGAGGTTTGACTGTAATGTCCAAACCATTTCATATTCGCTCAAAAATTAAATATGGAGTAGTTAAATCACGACATAACAATAAATCCAACATTACCCAATAATTTCAAGCCTTTTACACTAATGCACGGTAATAGGAACCATAAATATTGAAAAGGGTCCATTCACCGTGCATTTGTGTTTCGACTGAAACACAATAAAAAAAATCTAATTTGCATAAAATGTCATGGTGCATACGATGAAATACATGTAACTAGAAGTAACAACGGCGAAAACTTATTGAAATTTTGAAAAAAATGATACTCTAACGTTAAAATGAAAAATGTGATATTTTGGCGTTTCTACTAAGAGTTTTAAAAAATTCCATTATTGAACAGAATTCACATGATTTTGACTACTAGAACCAGGTTTTTCAGAAAGTTTTGTGACAAGAACTACTTCATTCCTTCAGTTTTACCTTATATTGCTGACAAAAGAATAATTTGTGAAAATTGTATGAATATTCTGTAGGAATTTGTATGTGTGCACGGTAAATGGAGGCCGCACGGTGACTTGTGACTTAACGGTATTTCTTCACGTGATATGTCTCATATTTCGTTTGGAACACATAGCAAACTTAGTGGCATCGTATAGAGAAAGGATATAGCTTTCATTTAAAGTTAAAAAAAATTTGGCGGCCATTTTGAATTTGGCCGCCATCTTGAATTTTGTTAGAAAAATCGTTTTTCACTATTAGCGCACCGCTCGTTTTGAATTCTGAGATCAGAAAGCTGAGAAAAAATTGCGTTAGATAGGCTACATAAACTAGGTGAGCAATGGTATTTACCCTATGAAATGAACGATTTTCTAAATCATGTTTTACGATTTTGACGTATATGGCGAGAGCAATCAATGCAAACATTATTTTTTGTACAACAAAGAAACAAGTTTTCAATCGTTGGTGTTTCATTCGAGTCGAGTGAAGAATAAGAGTATTATTTTGAGTGAAAAAATCTAGCAGCCATCTTGGATTTTGACGCCATCTTGGTTTTAAGTAGTAAAATGAGTCTTTTTCAAACTTGCATCACTGCTACTTTTACCTCAGGCTTCATTTTCAATCTACTTTCCGAAAGGTTACATTGCTTCTTCTCCAGCCAGAAATGGATGAATAATTGACATTGCTCTGAAAATTAAATCCATGCTTAAGCCTGATTTGCTACTGAAAAGAAATCGCTGAAGAAATTTCTCGCCGATTTCTTGCAGAAATTTTCTACAGCGACTCCCATTTGAACTGACATTTCTTTTCAACTGCGTACTGCGATCAGAAAAAAGGGCATTCTTGATCTATTACTTGCAGAAGTTTCCCATGCATCAAGATAGGTCGAGAAATTACTTGGCAACAGCGAATCAGGCTTTACTATGATGAACATTGTAAATTTTGCTCTTTCTAACGCCGCACACTGGGACAGATTGCTGTTTTTGACGACCAAAACCTCTAGTACTCTGAATATGCACCCTAGAGATTTGGTGTCTTCGACGAAGTATTTTGAATTGATTTGTATTACATTTTTGCTCCTCTGAATTTGATCTAGATAAAATTGAATTGATTTAGATCAGTTTTATCTTTTGACAGGAGCATTCTAGCAAAAAACTTTCTTCTGCAAAGTTGTTAAATGGGGCATTTTTGACATTCCTTCTGAAGACACTTACCCTCTATCACTGACGTGGTTGTCATACATTTGTAAAAACATTATCGTACAAAAAAAAGATAAGGAATATGTTATCATCAAGTTTTTAAAGCTTAACAATAACCAGGTAAATTTACATTATTTGTTACCATTTTTTCCGATTTGATGATACTTTTAGTAAAAACAGTCCAAAACCGATGTTTTTCAAAATCCTGGATAACACATAAACGGGCGGCAGCTAATTTTTTGTCTACGACTAGTCAAGAACATCAGTTTTATTGTCGTAAAGAAAGAAAAGTAGGGCCAAGTGGGGACAATTTTAGGATCGAAAAAAGTTATTCCAAGATCAATAATCATTCAATCTGCTTTCAGATCAAGAGAAAAATCTATATAAAGTTCAGAAAATTAAGATGTATTTTATTTATTTAGCAATGTTTTTGTACCACAAAATAATCAAAATCAGTTTTTATTGCCTGTTTTCACAAAAGTGTATCGCTGTATGATCCACGTCAGGGATAGAGGATACGTGCCTTCAGAAGAAATGTCAAAAACGCCTAAATAAACAACTTTGCAGAAGAAAGTTTTTTGGTAAGATGCTTCTGCCAAAAGATAAAACTGATCTAGATCAATTTCGGAGGAGTCAAAATGTAGTAGAGTAAAGTGGGGCAAAAGTTCGAGTGGGGTAAGAGTTTCTTTTTAAGATTTCTAGCTCAATTCAAAACAAATCTAATAAATGTCATTGTGGTTCGAATGTTATTCAAGTAAGAGACTTTTACTCCAAATATCATAAAAATTGATTGAGATTTGGAAAAGTTATGGCTATTTGTTGTTTTTCGACGTGAATATTGTAATTTTTGGTCAAACTTTCGTTGCATGGAACCAATTGAAGATAAAATCTTTTTCAATATTTTATGTAAGGGCGTTTCTAAGCCTATCATAAGGTTGCTTTGAAGTGCATTAGATTTTGCATAAATGCTTGAAAACAATTTTTGGCCCATAGTGGGGCAAAAGTTCGAATCAGCGGGGCAAAAGTTCGAATCAGCGGGGCAAAAGTTCGACCCATGTATAAAATCACGGAAAAATTTGCAAATTGCCTAAAATCCACATATAATCTTCAAATTAAGTTGAATTTGTCTGATCGTGTGAAAACTGTCACCAAAATTTTACATTTCCACTTAGTTTTGCGAAAAACTGCTATTTTTGAGTATATTACAATTAACCCGGTTTTGGGCAATTTTTTGATGAAAATTTAGTGTGTATTTTTCGGCAAACTTAAGTTTACGGCTGGTGTAAAGTATGCCTGTCATAAAAGGAACGATATTTTGGCTTTTAGCCAGCGAACTTTTGCCCCACACTAGATTCGAACTCTTGCCCCACCGGTGGGGCAAAAGTTCGAATAAGACAATCAATTTTGAAACTGTTATAACTAAAAAATTGGTAAATATTTTGACACAAGTTTGTTCAGCAAAATTATAGCCAATATGTTGAAGGTTCACTGTATGGTATTTGTTTTGTTTTAACTGCTATTGTTTTCCTGGAAACTTTGATTATACCACTAAGGTCGAACTTTTGCCCCACCTTACTCTACAAATGATTTCAAAATACTTTGTTGAAGACACCAAACCTTTAAAATGCATATCTAGGGTACTAGTGATAATGGCCGTCGAAAACAGCGATCTTTCCCAGCGTGTGCCGTTCGCATAACCTAATTTTGCCTTGGCATCTCTAGAAAAATGACTGTTTTCGACAATTGACGTTTTGTCCCTTTTGATGTTTTGGGATTCGCCGTTTTGGCATTCGGCTTCTTGTCCCCAAGCCATAGAAGTTACCTACGGCGGCAGGGGTATTTCCATTAGATTTGAAACAATAAGAACGGTTACCATTAGAAAGACAATTTTAAAGGAAAGGAAAATACCTGCGACAATTTTGGCATAGGAATTTTCTTGTATGAATGAAGTCCAAATTAATAAATTCGAATTAGTTTGTGAATGAGCATGATTTTGATTTACCTGATGGGTTTGTTTATGAAACAAGCGATCGTTGACTGAAAAATGAGAATTGTTGGAGATTCTGCCTGGAGAGTTCCGGTACGAGCTCCCGACGATTCGTTTGCGCGAAGGGCAATCGCAAAAGTTAGACTTATGGTTGCCTTCGCAATTTGCGCTTACAAACTTTTTGGTATCTTCCTTCACATGACGAACGTCCTTGGCGTTCCTGGCGAACCTCCACAAATCATGCATTTAACATCCATGTGGCAATGTTTTGTACCATGACCCCACTTTTGGCACCGAAGGCACTGAGTGCGGCCAGGAAAATTTCCTCCAAATTTCTGGAACTGTTCCCATGTCTCACGGACATCGAACATAAATCACGCTTTTTCTAATGCTTTAATATTATCAAGATTTCTTTTGTTAAAGTGAACTAAATAATATTCTTGAGAAAGCCCTTTCCGAAGAAAGCCAGATTGGGTTCTTTTTTCATTATGATTATTCGGACAGGGGGAAATCCAAGAAAATCATTTATTCCATTTTTAATCTCTTCAGGTGACTTATAGCCACTTGAGAGACCCTTCAAGACGACTTTGAACAAACGTTCAGTTTTGTCGTCATAAGTAAAAAATTGTGCTTCTTCTCTTCAAGATGTTTGAGAAGAAGTTCGCGATCTTCATAGTTTCCGGCAAAACGCGACAGTCTCCTTTCTTTGCGATTTGGAAGGAATTCCTTCTTGATTCCCCTAATGGAGTTCAAGATCTCCTGCCCAAATCCCCCGAATTCGGAACAACTGACCACGATAGGCGGCACTCTTTGCTTACTCACTTGAATCAAAGAGCCTGGGCTAGAGACTGCTTCGATTTGGTGCTCGGAAAATTTGTTTAGAGCATCGAACTGATTGCTCATTTCGATGCAATTCCTTTTGTTCGTGATTGCAACCATGTTTAGTGAATAAACGATAAAAGAAGATACTTACTGAAAGGTTTTTTCCCTAGACGGTGTCCAAAAAGCATTACCACCGCAAGCTTTCACTAACAGGTCCAACTTAAAATCGAAGGCACGGGTCCAAACAAGGATCGTAAAGGCATTCCCAGTAAACACACGATCGTATATAATAAGATATAAGAGTACAAATATGGAGGCGATATAGTACATTTTACATGCAGTCTAATGGCGCATGTGCGTATATCGCCTCCACTTTTGTACTCATATATGCTATCGTATACGAGTTTGTGTTTACTGGGTTAATAGTAGAAAGATAGTGCTGTAAAGTACTGTTTTTATATCACTGAGAAGTACTGTTTTATTGCTTTAGATAGTTTTAAAAACTTCCAAGAGCAGATAGAATTTGTGTACGCACAGCACGAAGGTACGATGCGCCCTCGTTTTACGGTAGTCGTTTATACCAGCGATCGCCATGGTTTGTTTCCAAGGAAATCGGAATACCTCCGGACGCGTGTGAAAACTAACTGTCCGTCCGCTAACTCGATTCGAAGGGACCTGTGGGGAGAGATCATATTCATCTGAGCCGTCTGAGCATGGGTGAAGCGTGGGTGCACATGGCCACATGTTGGACACATTGAGTTGGCTTATGCACACGCGCTGTCAGTTGACAGTTGGATGTTTAGTCTAGCGTAACTGTAATGGGAGTACGGATGAGCCGATAGCCGATAGCGAGAGGCCCAGATAGCCGGAGTGGTAATCGCTCAGCTGTTCAGCAAGACCATGCGAGGATTGTGGGTTCGAATCCTTCCGGTCGAGGATCTTTCCGTGATGGGAATTTTATGGACTTCCCAGGGCATAGAGTCAATGGCAAAGTTAATAACAGTAAAAGTGCTCATGAGAACACTAAGCTGAGAAGCAGGCTTTGTCTCAGTAGGGACGTGATGCCAGTAAGAAGACCTGTTGCCGATAGCAATGGAACTAGACAATACAACAAAAATACACTCGATCGTTGTAATATATTAGATGAAACGATGTAAATCTACCAATCACGTCGTTCCATGCATTTTGTTTTCAACGATTTGAATGAATTTTTCACTATATTCACGATGCATGTAATGTTCATCGGAAACGACGTAATTTTACAATTTATTTCTTCGTGTGTATCACTATTCGTGGACTTTTGCCCTTCGTTGTCATCGGCATCGTCGTCGTCGCTGTAATGGGTATTACATGCGACAAATTGCTCTGGATTGTCTAACCGGATCCCGAGGGCGTGAAAATTAGCAACGTCAGGGACGACGACCGACAACTTAGAAGCGCCACCAGGGACGTGATGGCGCAATTAGGGCTGAGAAGGAAATTAACGTGCCCGACGGTTCTGAGGGCTCTGTTGATTTTTCACAAATCAGCATCGAATTGCGTAAACAAGAGGGCTTCGTGGAATACTAATTATTGCAAGTTGGTAGAACAAATAGTTTGCGAAAAGTATGGCGTCAATATTAGGTTAGTAGTTCAAGTTGAATCGAAATCGAATCGAAATCGAATCGAAATCGAATCGAAATCGAATCGAAATCGAATCGAAATCGAATCGAAATCGAATCGAAATCGAATCGAAATCGAATCGAAATCGAAATCGAATCGAAATCGAATCGAAATCGAATCGAAATCAAATCGAAATCGAATCGAAATCGAATAAAAATCGAATCAGAATTGGATCGTAATCGAGTATTCAGTTATCATTGATTTAATGAAGAAAAAAGGAAAAGTTCATTGGAGTTCATATCATAGGAAAATTCTACTGTTGATTGGGCTCGTTTCTTTTGAGTTTAGCATACCCTTACGACATCGTGACTCGTAAAATTTACACTACTTGTAAACACGGTTCCAAAAATGCTTTAAAGTAAAAAATTGGTTTCAAGCGGAAACTAGAAAAAAAAATGTCTCCTCAAACGTTTTAGTGTACACGTGTAAATCATATTTGCTAAATATATCACCCATTACCACCACACGTTGACTCTTCGGCCGGTAGTAGTCTATCATTAGCTTAAAACTACTGTTTGCTCAACAGCGGCGACCTTGAGCGGGTGCCCATTTGGTTTATCACCGTTCGCAATGGCGGATAAATAGCCGTACCACCACGATAGCCGGAGCTAATGGAGCTATAGGTACCACAATACCTTCATTAGCTAATCAGCACTCCATACGGCACGGGGACAGTGGACCAGAGCTGGCCAAAAGTAAAAACATAAAGAGAATAAAAAAGTAGATTTGAGTAGCTTGTACCTTATAATTCAACCCTGATTGCATATCTTTGACAGATACGCGTATTTCGACTACTACTTGTAGCCTTCTTCAGTGTCAGTTACTCGTATCCACTAGTGGATGTGAACAGTAGAGATGACAGGTAAAATCAACATTTTTGAATTTTTCGTTTTTCCATGAAACTTGCTGTTTTCAAGCGAAATCTCAAACAAATTTAGTTCATCCAAAAATAGACGTTATATTTTGTTTTGAAGATGTTTTAAATCGTATATGACATGTTTTACCATTTGAGAATGTCAACAAGCGTATAACATGGAACTTCTTCGAAAATTTACAAATTTTCAAAGTTTGTGTATATCTTCTATGAAATACTCATTGATGGTAGTTTTTTCATCATGGGTTTTCAATATATTAGAATTCTCGTGCAATTAGTGTGAAATTCGTAGTTTTGGTCAAAATTTTTACATAATGCAGCCTTTGTGCGATGTGTACAAGGTTCACACACGCGATTGCTTCCAATAATAATAGAAAAAATACGGTAGGTAATAATGACCATTACACTGAACGACCGCAGCAGCGACTAACTAACATGACAAGAATGTTCGACCGATCGATATCTTGGGCGGAGGTGACAGCAGCGGCCAAGCGGAGCCGGTCTTTGTGGTAGTAAATTATAGATGCGTGAATGTGGATTAAGGTGGCCCATTTTATGAAAGAAACTAAATGTAAAAATCTAGAATTACACATCCGAAGTTTGTCATGGGGCCCAGATAGCCGTAGCGGTAAACGCGCAGCTATTCAGCAAGACCAAGCTGAGGGTCGTGGGTTCGAATCCCACCGGTCGAGGATATTTTCGGATTGGAAATTTTTTCGACTTCCCAGGGCATAGAGTATCTTCGTACCTGCCACACGATATACGTATGCAAAAATGGTCATTGGCATAGTAAGCTCTCAGTTAATAAATGTGGAAGTGCTCATAAGAACACTAAGCTGAGAAGCAGGCTCTGTCCCAGTGGGGACGTAACGCCAGAAAGAAGAAGAACATCCGAAGTTTGTTCTTTTGTAGCACAGTAGCTTCTGGAGGACCAAATGAACAATTTACTTAAGATGGTTGAAGTTTGATCTTTACCGACCACCCTAATGTGATTGAACCACCGCCTCACCTCGACAACCAATATCGAGTGGATAACGGAGATAATGATCGGATTGTAGGGCCGGTACTATCACTGCTGCAGACGCGTACAAACACACAGTCGCAGAGCGCAGTTGTTTAACGTGAATAGATAATATCTATCGGATAGACTGCTTTAACGAGGAAGTCTGGAATAATTGAAGACAGGTATTCGGCGCACAGTGGTGCATCATCAATTTCTTAGACGTTTCCAGAAACCAGAATTGGACAACACTCTTCAATTATTCCTTCGGGACGATCAATAGCTACCAAGAGACAATGAAGGTACGGTAGCGTGACATTCGGAAAGCGTCATCCCACCAATACTAGAGCAGTAGCCCTAACGGGTTTCGGTAGACTTCGTCGTCGCTACTAGCGTTGGGCGATTTTGAATCGATGTTCCGAAAATCGATGTTTTCATTCCGATTAATCGATTTTTTGAATCGATGTTTGGATCACCTGAAATCGGGTGAATCGATTCTCTTCATTCGATTTTTTTATTCGATTCATTTTTATGTATTCGATAAATATTTTTTTATGAGTTGGTGGAAGAGAATTCAAATTTTGAACTTGCCTTGAAGTAGTAAATCTGTTCGATTGATTTTCAAAATTGATTTGATTGAAAGATGTTGAAATCAAATGCAAATGCATTTGGTCTAATTTCAAACTTTATGAATTTCAATTTGCATTCGATTCGAATCGATTCAAAAACATCGATGCAAACGATTCGATTAAATCGGTGAATCGATTCGACAGTTCAAATGTGAATCGATTCAGTAACATCGATGTTCTAGACAAATTTGCCCAACGCTAGTCGCTACTACCTATGCGAAGCCATCGCGAATCCTTGAAACGCGAAGCTCACTTCCGGGTTGATTGCTTCTCGAGTGGTGGATCGATTTTTTTCCCAGGTTCTACCCCGCGCGCAGAGGCGCGGTATTTATCGATTCCCAAACATTTTACCCGTCATGGATGATCTCAGTACACTTCAGTATCACGGTGGCGCGGTTTCGGAGGCGCGTGTGGGTAAAATTGCGAAATGTAGGCACGCGCGAAGGTAGATCGTTTTGCATGACATTCTATTGCATCTCTCCTCGAGCGCCAATTTACTGGTGCGGGGGCAAAATCGATAAACGATTAAGCTGTCGCTCGCATGCGAAGTGAGTTCCGCGTTCGTTGCCGAGATAATTTATTGATGGATTAAGGCTACTAACGAGCTTTAGAAACTGTGATTGGGTTGGCGCGGAAAGTTGACTTAATATTTTATGTACCGCTGATCAATCAGGTTTCAAGAGGCCGTATTGCTAGAAAAATTTAAATTGATCTAACGTAACGTAACATAAAGACTCTAAAGGTAAAACGATTCTGTCAACTATACCGAGAGTCATGAGATCAATGAAGGCTTGAAAGAAACTCCTCTGCGATGCAAAAATGGGGCGATTTCAAGATTTTTATGCGGAGTGAAAACACAAATCCTCAAACGATGCGAGTGAGAGTGCATCGAAATGTCAGGATTTTTTTAACAGAGCTGACGAATGATGGATTCTTACCATTTCCTCGAAACATTCCTTGGCGAAAACTTTATGGATTCTGGTGGAACCTTTACGTAAGAAATTTCGTTTTAGAAACCGCTATCCGGAGTCTCTGTTGAAAATTTATCAGCTACTTGTTTTTGTAGGCCTCTGAAAGATCCTAGGCGTGATTTTTAATGGACTTAGTTGATTACGGATGTTCTTAGCAGAGTTCTTGAACTATATGTGGTAGATTGCAGATGTCACTTTTGCGTATGCCTGCCAAAGATATCTGTTGATTCATAGTTAGTTCTTCGGAAGGCTTCCATTAACTTTCATTTCAAGAACACAAAAAGGTTGGGAACCACTGGTTCAGTTGTTTCATCTAAAACAGGGTTTCCCAACCGATGAACCCCTAGGGGCCTCTCAGTGGGTTTGCAAAGCGCTGTATCAATTTGAAGTTTTGGGCCAAGCAGAGTGACTATGTACTTCCTACTAGATCGTGATCCTGAAGATCTCCCTGGGTAATTGGTGATTCAATCCTTGGCTGATTTTACTGTGTACACGGGTAAAAATGTGTTCCTGAGACCACGAAAATTATTCATACCCATATTCATGACACTCTTTTCCATATAAAATCGGACCATGAATAGGGATATTCATGATTTATTCATGATTCCAGGAACAGATTTTTTTTCCCTGAATAGTTTAGGCTTTCCTGGCAAGAATCCTGATTTTTTTTTAGAATTTCCTTAGGTGACTGTTTGTTTGGGAATCGGGGCAAATTATTGGTAAAACGTAACAAAATTACCAAAAGATTTTGTACTACAGATTAATAGCCATTTCAAGGAAGATTTCTGGTGAGACTTTAGTAACTGTAATATTTGGCCGAATCATGAACAAAAAAAAATCAAATTGCAACACCGCTGATGTGTAGGATTCATAAGTGTGGCCCAATAACTGATTAATTAATTTGTTGATTTTTATGATGTGACGTAATGTTTGTTACTTTATAAGAGCTCTAAGAGAGTGATATTTTTTTCCAAAATTCTCCTCCAAGAATAAGATAACAACATGGGAACTGAACTCTGCACCGTTGCGTATAGCAATAAACGACTCGGGGAACACTTAAGTTAAAGAATACAAGACTTGTGGTTACTAGTGTTTCCAATCCCGAGAACATTTCCCGGGATTCCCGTTTCCCGAGAAATGATTTTCTGTTTCCCGGGATTCCCGTACATCCCGGGATTTACGTATTTCCCGAGAAAATCTATTTTATTAAAGAATCAACCATCTATATTCAAATAAAACTATCGCACAATTTACTTTTCATATCATACTAATCAATGTCTGCACAAGATCACGAGTTATGTTTTGATGTTTGTTTATTGGTTGTTTTTCGTAATCAAATAGGTACTGGAAAATGCATAGGGCGTCTGTACCAGTGATAGAGGCAATAGTAACGGATTGAGGAATAAAAAATCGCCAAAAAATAACGGAAGCACTTTTTTTGTATCTGAATACGTCATTTGAAAGCTATTCTATTCTATTTCACGTAAAAAATAATCTTAGAATGATAAAATTACTGAATCTTCTAAAAAATCATTTCCTCCATTACTGGAACATGTTCCAGTAATAGTGGTATTTGCTAACTTGTGTTCCTATAATAGTGGTTTACATTGATTTCTCATTGAGACTAACTATTATAGGAACGCCCCACTATTACTGGGGCAAAGGAGCAAAAAAGCTAAGATTTTTAATTGTTTTCTACTGTTTCCTTACTGATGTCCAAGATTTTGTTATACACATTCATATTATTTTAACAAGAGCCATGTTAGAAAAATGCACATAAAAATATAAATTGCCTATAACACGCTTAAAACCGCACTACCACTATTATTGGGACACACACTACCACTGGATCAGCCACCATATCTTTTTAACGTTTTGTTTTTCCAAGCAAGTTTATATGCAATACAATGTAAAAGAACTTTCGAGGGATTTAGTACATGATTTGAGTAGGATTTTAAAGTTTTCACGGTTTCTGTTTATTGTAACAGATTCAACAAATTCTGTTTATTTTCACAGATAGTCACAATTTTCAACAAAAAACTTGAGTTTGTTCTAATTATAGAGCTAAAAAAATTGATTGTTGCCGGAAAATATTGTTATATATAACTTCATACGACTGCCACAATGACTTTTGCTTAATTTTTTGAACTTTTTTGTCTATCAAACAACTAAGCCAATAGATTTTTTAGAGAATCATAATAAATTACTTACATAATAGAGAAACAACCGCACACATTTACTGGTCTCAGATATTACATACATGAAATGTGGATCATTTCAGAAAACTCCAGCAAATAAGCTAAATATTCTCGTTTTGAAGAATTTCCCGGGATCCCGAGAATTCCTGGGAAAATTGGAAACTCTCGTGATTACTAGAGCTATGACATATATTACTTAGTACGATTCGAGGGATCATAGCAACCCGATGCAGCAGAAGGACGAATATATCTTAAGGCGAAGTAGGCCGTCATTGAAATTTGTACGCAGCGGCGAGTTTCAACATACTTTCTGCATGTAAGTGCATATAGTCATACTCTTCCAAATCTATACCCATTATGACGACTAAGTTTCATTACTTTGAAATTGCGAGCTGTTAATTCATCATTTTCCAAAACGAATGACGGGCTACTTAGCCTTAAGCCGTTTTAGTTGCTGTCAAAAGCTAACTACAAACTCGATACGGAAATATCTGCAGGTGACCAGTGATGCATTTGAACGCGTTCAGTTTGCGTTCCAGTTCACTTTGTTGAACGCAGAGATCAAGTAGGCTTGAACATTGTTCAGTTCAAAAATATGAACCCGTGCGAGCCAAAAATTGAACCCAATCGATTCTGGCTAATACACCAACGAAATTTATGCCAAAGTTATGTTTTTGATGTTGAAAGCATCTTAGGCAGTATGATTTTTGTATTCAAGTAACTTCACGGCGTTCAACCTGTTATTTCTCACATAAGAGCTCAGATCTTAATTGTGATCTGAACGAGCCGTTCTTGGGCAACGGCTGGCTCATGCTCGGGAGTTCACCGTCTACTGCGTTCTCGTGCAAATTTGGCTCGCGTTCCGTTAATTTTTGGCTCGCGTTCAGTTCGAAATGCATCACTGCAGGTGACTATCACCGATAGCACGAACTGTTTCTTGAACTACTACTAATAAGCTAGTTATTTGTATATCAATGATGGTGTAATCTTCATTAAGAATAAGCTGAATAAGTTCTTTGAAAATCATTATAAATCTATGCTAACTGTAGTTCACTATTGTTTTCAATTTCGGCCAAACAGCATTCAGCCAAACGGCATTCGGCCAAATTCATTCAGAATTGCCAGAGAAGAGCAAAGCAGGTAATCCATTATTGGCTGATGAGTTAGCTCGCAATGAAGCATTGCATGACATCATTGGGTGCAAGCAAACTATTTCAATACGAAGTGCTGGACGAAACAACGGATTAATTCGTGAGTTGCAACTCAGCACAAACAATACTCGCGTAACTTTTTCAAAGGACCTTTGTGACAATGAAATATTCTCTCACTGTCTTTCGATTGTAACAGTTTTGTACTGTAGATCGATTCATGCAAAAACCATAACAGAAGAGGTTAATGTTATTGCTCAAAGAGAAAGTAAACAAAGAGAACCTCTCATTGTCAGACAGGTCTTTTTGAAAACTTACACGAGAATACTTGAATAGTTTAGAGTCATGTCGTCAAACTAAATTGTACATTATTAAGCCATCGCCGGGAACCAAAGAACCTATCGCCACAAACGAAAAAACACATCTGCATAATTAGAATCAATTAACATCCTTTACGCATTCCAAAACATCGTGATCATCACAATTCTGTGATCTTGTGCGATTTTACGCGTTCCGTGAATTCCATTCGCAAAAATCACCTTTGTTTTGAATTTCGCATCCCTCAATCAACGGGGTGACGGCGCTACCGAAGCTTGTCAGTAATCTGTTAATGAATAAACAAACCGATTTTATTTTTTTTTCTCGATACGTGAAGATACGGCGTTGTTTTCATCAAAACAAAACAAAAAATCTTGCTTTGGTCTTTTTGCACATCGGGCGCTTGTTGATCACGTGCCCCGTTTCCTCCCTATAGGACCAGTAGCTAGCAAAGGAGTTAGCGCAGACTTTTAGCGCTTCTTTGTTGATCAAGAGGTGTAAACATTCAGCTCTCGGATGGAAGGAGCGAACTCATTCACCTCTCCGCATTTGCTGATCTGATGATGGCAGCAGCTCTTATCTGACGGCCGGCGATATGAGGGGCTTGTTTTTTCTTCTGTGCCTTAGCTCTACCTTAGACCTTCGATCGGGAATGATTAGTGAGTCACGATTTCGATGAGCGACGGGATTGTTGATTGAATTGTTGATTGTTCTTTTTCGAAAGGTACAGCATAGAGATACCTCAAAGCAACAGTGAATTGATTTTGCCCCTCAAATGGCATAATTATGCAGATGAACTCTACGTTACTATCAGTTTTTCTTCTTCTTGGCATTTCGTCCTCACTGGGACAGAGCCTGCTTCTCAACTTAGTTTTCTTTTGAGCACTTCCACAGTTATTAACTGAGAGCTTTCTTTGCCAAAGCTGCCATTTTCGCATTCGTATATCGTGTGGCAGGTATGATGATACTATATGCCCAGAGAAGTCAAGGAAATTTCCATTACGAAAGGATGCTGGACCGACCGGGAATCGAACCCAGACACCTTCAGAATGGCTTTGCTTTGTAGCCGCGGACTCTAACCACTCGGCTAAGGAAGGCCCCTACTATCAGTTTTTGTAGTCCTTTAGGAAGAAAAGCTTTGTTTGATTGTGTTTTTCCATTCTGTAAGCCATTCATACTCTATTTTCTTTTGAAAATATGGTTTTCATTACATTTTTAGATTTGAAAATCATGGAATAATAAACGTTTTCCACGCGGAATTTCGGTTTGATGATGTAGATTTTCATAAAAAAAAATTCTCAAGTAGCTTCCCAAATGATTCGTCTCGCTATTACGTAAACTTTTTTGAGTAATTCCTTCGGGTATTTTGGTAGACATACCGAGAGATTGTTTACTTTTTATTTAATCAATAACTGACCCACATTAACCTCTTCTGTTAACATTGCACTGCTATAATCAAAAAAGGGAAGAATTGCCAGGGAAGAGAAAATCTCTCATTTTTACATAACAGCATTTTTTTTTTTCAAAAGGGTTTAACTGCATTAATCGATTTCTCTTCATCACTGCTCTCTTTATCTTTATTGTAGAAAACTGATTCTCTTTCGTTACATATTTTTGTGCTGTAGGATGAAGAATCACTATATCTTGCTTTATAAACAAGAAATATTACAGATTTATCTAATTTAGTGAAGTTATTAGCGAAAGATAAGATCGATGAAGAGAAATTGCCCATGTCAGTTAGGCCCTTTGAAGTAACAGGGTAGATATGTCATTTAGTAAAGTTTAGCGAGAGTTCATTTTCATTCATTCACTATCACTGGTCTATGAACCGATGCACGATTTCACTATTCCAATGCAGGACTCAAATGATCCAACTACGTGAAGTCTTATAATGCTAACAAAAGTTTTGTCCTAAGAATATTTCACGATTCAGCCCTTGTCTTCATTTCAAACCTTTTCGAAAAAATCTCCTCAACAAGAATCATCCTTCTCAATGGATCATTAAAATAACCAAAACGGCCGCTTTGGAAAGCATAGATAGCGCCACAGTAGCCTTGTGTGTTTGACAGAACAGCAATGCTGTCATAATGTTAAATCCCATATACAGTGGCGCCTTTGTTGTGAAGCGGTGAGCGCTGACAAAAACTACCTTCAATGATCCATTTCAACGCAAAACCCCGCAAAAACCTTTACCACGAAGAGATTCATCTGTCTGAATCGCACTTACTCCACTTACGGAGGCAAAACTGCTAATCGTATCAAACATTTCGCTAAGTTGTCACTCACGTAGCTCTGTTGGTTCATTCAATTGCTGCGCTGTTGTCTTCAGCAATGTGATTCGAACACAGAAAGCAGCACATCTGGAGCCGGTGCGGTAGCTGGATAAACGTGACATTTTGATCAGATACAGGTTTGTGGATAAGGTAGAGGTTTCAGAGTTTGTCCGACTGGATTATTTCCGGTCTAGATTGGAAGTCAAAGTGTATTGTGAGTTAACTTTTTAGAATGACAAGTAACAACAATGTAACACGCTGCCACAACAAATGATTTGACATCTATTATTGAAACTTTTAGTTAAACAAGCCAGAGGAACATTTCACTAATAAGCTAAAGAGAAAGAATCACTTAAAATATAGGAAGATGAACGAAACTTGAAGAAAAGAGATTTGACAAGGACACCTACATTTTCTAAATGATATGTTCATCCGTATTCATTCATTGCTCTCGAGCATATATTAACAAGCATAAATCACGTATTCAGATCTAGCTCAAGTGTAAAAAATCATGAACCGAGTGAATCCAGTTCATAGGTGGACCATAGAAGGTTCACCTCAAATGAAAATTACAAACAAAGCAGGTTTCGTTTAGATAGTCAAATTTTCTTAACGTTAAGTTCATTTTCATTCATCCACTTCCACGGGCCTAGTTTTCGTAAACATGACAAAGAGCAAACCTCGAACGGTGGCAAGGTTGATCTTATCGTTGGGAAATTAAAGATTCAATCACTTCCACGGGCCTATTTTCTTATTCATCGGTTAACTGAGTTCACTTGGTTCAACAAAAATTGACACTTGAGCTGGGCCTGGTAGAGAGCATTCATAAACTCGCTTCGCCGTGTCAAAATTCTTGGACCGAGTGAATTCAAAAAGTCAATGCACCGATGCACGAGTTCACTCGTTGACGGTTTAGCGGAGCCATGTGACAATGGCGACGCGTGATTTCTGCTTCACTCAAATGTCAAATTAGTAAACTTGGAATGAACTTACCGTTGTAAAAACGTAATTTTCTTGATGATATGTTCAACCTCATTTTTTCCACTTCCACGTTTTTCAGTAAACATGCAAATCTGAAACAATAACCGGTGGCGAGGATGATCTTTTCGTTGAGAGATAGAGGATTCAAAATGTTCAGTAATGATAAGTTCATTCTAATTCAATCACGTTCACGGGCCATTTGACTTATCAATCTGTGAACTGAGTTCACTCGGTCCAAAAAAATTACACTTGGGGCCTGATCATGGTATAGGTTTTTTCACGAGTCGTTTCAAATCAGCTGATTCATAAGCTCTTTGACAGTTCTTTTTGAAAATGAAAGAGCACCGGTTCTCCACCGATGTTAACAAATGCATAGACGGACATGTCACAAGAAAAGGAGCATAGGCTAGGAGAAGTGGGCGAACGAGGATGAATCTTTTTTTCTCAGCGATAAGCTCATTCCTCATTAATTCTACGTGAACCACTTCCACTAGCCTATTCAGAAGTGCTCCGCACTGTGTCAAAATCCTTCGACCGTATGAAATCAGTTCACCAAAGGATGAATCAATTGACTTTCCCAGCGGTGAATTGTGTTCATTTAGTCCAAGCATTTTGACACTTCAGTGGGTCATTTTTAAGCGTGTTCAGATTTTTAATGTAAATGAACTAAATTCACCTATAAAAGACTGTCTATAAGTCACGAGGTCATTTTTCACAACGATTTGCCTTGTTTAGTTTTTGTAAACATTGAGTTCATTAGCAGTTTTCATGGTCAATAAACTTGCATGCTGACAATAAATTCATTCAAGCAAAAGGTACAAACTTTCACCCACCACCCTAAATTGACGGCCAGGCGTCAAAACAAATGGAGCACTGCAGCACAGAGCAGCCGAGCCGTTAGCAGGAGGCGAAATCTGCAATAGCCAATTCACAAATTGGCTTGCACGATGTGACAGACATGGTGTGAATCAAATTTTCCACCCATTGAAGCCATTGGAAGCAGCAATCACAGATGGATGTTTTGATTGCAAAGCGAAAGCAAACAGAAAAAATGTCTGCCATTGCCATTGATACACATACACTTATAAAATCGAGATGGAAAAAATGAACGGTAACTTGTCGCTGTCAATTGATGGTCTATAGGCCGTTTTTTATATGAGTCAATACAACACGGGTATCTAATTGGGTTCAATTGATCGAAGATCGAGTGTAATTGTTTCTTTTTGTTCTATAAATTGTGCGATAGGTTGGAACTGATGGCAGGAAAATCAACGGTTAATGTCAAATTCAAATGTAATTCAAATCCTTAAGCTAGCAGGAAAAATGAAATTATAGTTGAGAGAAAGGGAAATATCGCATAAAGGACCTATGTAATAATGAGAGATTCTCTTCTCTATCGCTTTCTTTCGTTATTTCATGCAATTCTCAAACTTTCAGAAGTTTTTCGCTATGAATCGAAAAACAAAGTCCATGGCTAGTTTTATACAAAAAGCGCAACAGAAGAAATTAATGTGGCTCAGCTATTGATTAAAGAGAAACTAGACAAAGGGAGCCGCTCATTTTACATAGGTCCTATTGTCAAGTTACGCGAGAGTTCATCAAAGGCTCGTGAAAGTGGATGCATGAGCGTGAGCTTATCGATAAGAAGCAGATTTTTGTTACTCAGTATATTTTCTCTCAACAATAAGTTCATCCTTCTTCATTTTAGTTGACTCACTTCCCCAAGCCTATTAGCATTCAGGGCAGTGAATGATTAAAAATCAACTTATCGTTTAGGTAAAGTGTACTGTACAAGTTGAAACTTCGATAAGTTATCGTTACTACCACTTGACGTTTAAACGATATTAAACGTTTTCTTTCAGATATTTAGTTCATCCGCATTCATTTTCGATGAACTTTCTCCTCTAGTCCAAGTGAACTAGGCTAAGAGAAAAGGCGCACCTAAATGCGTTGATAAAACGATTTTTTTTTAATATAACCTACTTCTTCTTAACGATCATTCTTATTTATCCACTTCTACGTTTTTTTTTGGGTAAAAAATCCGGTTTCTTCCTTTCTTGTTCGACAGTTAAACGATAAGTAAAGCAATTCATGCACGGAGCACTCTCACTCAATTCGACTCTTCAAAAGGATAACCATAATTTTGCTCAACTGACATACAGCTCTCAGTAGGTAGTTTTCCATTGACAACAGCGAAAAAATCAACTCAGTGTCAAAAACTGTGTACCCAACGTTAGCTTTCGAAGTCTCCGTAGTAGATTAAAACTCGAAAGAACCCAAATTTGGCTTATTCCATGGACATTCCACTCTGGGTCGGTGCGTCTCTCTCTCTATTTTTGACAACATTGCTGTTGCGAGAGCGGCAAAACAGCCCAACCATGGGTAAAAACTAATTGCAGATTACTCAATTTAGAGTTAAAAGAACCTATTTTTTGAGGAGCCTGATTTCGCCATGTAAGGAAATAATCTGGTTCCAATCTTTTATGTTTGACAGTTAAACGATAAGTACGGTTATCAAACTTATCGATCAATTGTCAAACACAACAAATAAATTGCATTTTTTCTCAAAAGGCTAGAAAAGAATTGACTGTTAAACGATAAGTACGATTACCAAACTTATCGATCAAATGTCAAATTCAACAAATGAATTGCTTTCTTTCTCAAAGAGCTAGAAAAGAGTTTTCATCGAATCGTTTGAAAAAAGAGTATATTTTTCAAGAAACGATAAGGTTATCCTCATAAATTCGCTCCCATGGACCCATAAAAGAAGCGACAAATGACCGATTTCCAACCACCAACGACACGAGTTTGTGTGAACAACCTTTAAACTTTGTCTCCTATCGACTTCCAATAGCAACGTTGACACTTGAACCACGCACTTGACCGGTTATCGTTTGTTTTCAAGAGCAACACGTGTCATGTTTCGAAGCCACAACTACAGAGCTCTGATGATGGCGACCACCCTTTGGGTTGAGTAAACGATCCATTTCTCTCAACGGAAAATGGAATCCATAATCTTCCATCGATGACGGAGCCGATATGCTAATGACACTTTTCCATCTAATTTCCCTTCGCCGTCCAGCGGACGACAATTTGTTTACAAAACAAACTAAGCTCGGGGAACTGCTTGGGCGGCTGTTTACGAAATATAGGTTGTAGTTTTACTACGTAGTAAGTGGAGACTATTTTTAGACGCTTTTGGATGAGGGTTGTGGGTAGCTGTCAAGCTTAGAAACATCCATCTAGACGGGAATGGGACCAGTTGACGTCTCCGATAGGACGTCGTTTTCATAAATTAACGCGGTCATGCAAGTTCAGTGGACGTCAACAGAGCTCGGGCTTTGACATTGAACCTTGAATTAATAGCAGAGTAGAAAAGGAACGTACATTTCTATGAGTTTCTCGTCGAATTAATAAAATTGAGTGAGTGAAATTAGATGGGATTTAGGGATAAATATATGATGATAACACAAATGATATTTTGGCAACACTGCTGTCAGATTCAGCGTCGCCAAATTAAACATTTTTCAATTCATTTGTTTGACACAAGTTATCCTTTCAGAAATGAACTAATCGAAAGATTGATTAGAACGCTCCAAAACGTCATAGTCACACAATTCGCTGTTTGCAAACAAACTACGACGACCTTGAAAACCGTAAACTATTTGTGGAAATTACCCACCAGAAGTTACTCAACGGTTTCCGCGTAGTCATGAATCGCACAAAGTTCGCAAAAGTTCTGCGCTCTATTTAGCTACGTTTCAACCGATTGACGGCTTGTCCAAACAACTAGTTTGTTATTCGACGGGGATGACTCCCATATTCGAGTAAGCAATGATGGTGCAAGATTTATGGCGCTACGATCGAACGAGCCTCCGCAGATCGATGGTAATTGAATACAAAAATAGCTGTGGTTCAAATTTGATCAATCTTAGTGGCGATCGATCGTTTCGAAAACATTCAACGAGTAGCGTAAAACTGTCATGTTCTCAGCTACCTTGAGGAGTGGGAACAGGTTTATTTGTTTTCTACAATGATTGATGAAAAATATTTAGTCCATACGAAAACTGCGACTTGTTTTGTCGTATTCTTGAAGGATTCTTCTGATTCTTCTGATTCATCTGATTCTTCTGATTCTTCTGAGTCTTCTGGTTCTTCTGATTCTTCTGATTCTTCTGATTCTTCTGATGCTTCTGATTTTTCTGATGCTTCTGATTCTTCCGATTCTTCTGATTCTTCTGATTCTTCTGATTCTTCTGATTGTTCTGATTCTTCTGATTCTTCTGATTCTTCTGATTCTTCTGATTCTTCTGATTCTTCTGATTCTTCTGACTCTTCTGATTCTTCTGAGTGTCCTCTCTTCAAGTGTCCCCTTCTTTAACTTATAAAATTCCAATACTTTGTCGTATTTGCCATACAAAACCGCGTCAAATAACGAAACATCATTTATTTAACACAACCCATGATTTGAATCCGTGGCATCTTACCTTGTGATGACGTTTAGTCCGTGCACACCGAGTTAACCTTATCAGCTCGCAAAAGTCGACGACGACGTCGACCTGCTTAACTGATTAGTTCTGATTTCATAACACTCAGGCACGGTTCGCCTGATGATAATCGTTCGCTCGCCAAAATAAACTGTCTCAAAGTCGTAACTTACCTGATTGTGACTGCTACTAAAACTATGATGAGGCCCACGAGGAGCATGGCAATGACAACTCCACATACCATATACAGGACATCGTTGGGAGCATCTGAAAGAGGAGGGAGGAAAAGACAACAAATCAGTCCGATAATCAATCATGATCCATTTTTTTTGGGCTTGACGGCGAACGTTGGAAGACAAAAGCAAAAACAATGTCAAACACTGTTTTGGTTTGACGGTGATTTTCGGCGCAGCTCGGATATATAACTAGGTAAAAGTTTACTTATTAGATGAAATACCAAGAAATTGGAGAGTTGAATTAAAAAAAAATGAAGGCCAAAAAGTTTGTAAATAAAAATATAGAACTTTTTAATTTTTTTTATTTAAACGACATTCTATTGACGAGTTTCAAAGTACATTCAGGTTCTTTGAAACAACTGAGGGACAAACTTTCAGCTGGGCCTTACTGGAAACTTGTAAAATTGTGCACGATGAACTGAAATCATCAAACAAAGTTTTAGAATTCGTAACAAATCCAGTATTCGAATATATTTCAAATTCATTGTCATCAAATCAGTAGAATATTAATTTGCAAAAACAAAAACCTTCAATGTGTTTTATCTAGGCAGAAGACGTATCTCAGGCTATTATCATATAATGAGTTGATATTTTATCTAGTAAGAGATGCTGATAACCGGATAAAACCGATTTGAACCGATTGAAATTTAGTAAACTTCCTTTCAAACCACTCGATTAACATGACATCGTACAATTACATGCATTGTTATTGATCATCCAACAACGCTGCAGCACCGTGTAATTCCCGGTGGTTACAACGCGAATCAGGAAACCACCAACCAACTTCGTTCAGAATTTTCAGCACCAAACCGGTTCGGGTTACGGATTGTCCCTTGTTTCTGGTTTCACCTAGCCGGGAACCGCCGCAAACAGCAACAATCCACCCGCGCCGCAGCGGCTTAAGATCTCATTAGCTTGCAGCTTCTTGTCTGTCACACAAACAGATAATTAAACTGAAAGGAAAGGTTATCTGCTCATACTGGAATCAAAATGGTATATTTAATCGAGAAAACTAAAAAAAAAAATCCTTTAATCAACCACTGTATTTATTAGCTTGACCACAATATTCATTTTTTTGTCACAACTGATACAACATTTTTCGGTGTCTAAAATCTGTCTTGTCTACAACGTTATATATTTTCATTTTGATAACTTCATACACTTCTTCTTTAATAAGTTTTTTGTGGAAAAACTTAAATTTACTATTTTTGTATTAATGTAATATAATTTAAATTGATCAAATGACTCGAAGTATATTTTAGCGAACAAATTTAAGCGCTGAGAAAACAAGCACAGTGGCAAAAAATCCATTTTTTTTTTTGAAATTTAAATAAATTTGGTGTTATCCAATCATGATAGATTAGTCAAATATTTGTCATTATAAAATTTGAATTTCACTTATATGAGTAATGAATAGAAGTAAAAGTTACAGAATACCTCATCACGACTGAATTTTTTGTCCCCTTTAGGTAGATAGCTCAACTTTTTTTCCCTCTACAAAATCCCCAACAGACACGGTTGAATGAGGAGCGTTTACGTTACGCGATGATTCCCCGAGCGAGCAGCGTCTGTCGGCTGGTGGTGATTGAAAGACGATTTTTTTTTTAACCAATTCGCATCATAAAACAACAACCGGTAAGTAAACCCACGCACCCCAACTGCGGTCCGGTATTCAAACAAACGTTTTTTTTTTTCGAAGGAAGCGCAACCAAACAACGCTCTCGTTGACCCTTTAATAGCCACCCTCGCGTTTAGATGGGGTAGAATTAGGATTTTTGGCTTGTAAGAAAATATAAAACAAATTTTTTGAATAATATTTTACATCAAACCAGTTGTATTTGTTAAACATATAATATAAATGATTTAAAAGAAAAAATACAAAAAATCGAATTTTCAAGAAGAGTTGTATAAAATAAATAAAATTATTTTCAAAAAAAGGTAACCAGAAGAAGTCTTTTAGAAAAAAAACAAGAAGAGATAAAACTGTTTAAGAAAGGTACGAAGAAAAAAAATGCAACTCTAGATGCGAACAACGATATTTCAAACGAAAATAAAAAATCGGGTATTAAATGGTCGTGCCGTACCTGCACAGATTTGCGTCCAGAACAACGAGAGTCAGTCGATTGCTGCAGATTTGGATTACGCGGGCGGAAAAACGTAACGGCAAAGGATTTCCTCTAACTGTAGTGTGCGTAGTATTTGTATAAGAATTGATTTTTTTTTCTCGGCAGAATCAGTTCCACCCACCGGTCTCGTGTACCATCAGCGGGTAATAAGACAGTCCGACTAGTTTGAGGAAGATAAACGACGCCTCCGCGCCTTAGTCCACAGTGGAGACCATGACGTCGGCTTCGTAAAAATGGAAACTGCACAGCGGTACTGATCGGGATTTTTGCGGGAAACGGTTTAACGAGAAACATAAACGTTTTTTATGGGCGCACTGGAAGAAGAGTCAAGACGGGAGATGGAATCATCGCGCCAGTCAGAATGGTTTGTTTTATATTACTGGGAAAACACACTCGTTTAATGTCGGGTTCACGTGTCGTGCAATTACAGAGGAGAGATGTAATAAGAAAACAAGAAATTTCAAATATTTATTAGTTACTACTAAAAGACTAGAAGACTATAAGACTAGAACACTAGAAGACTAGAAGACTAGAAGACTAGAAGACTAGGAAACTAGAAAACTAGAAGACTAGAAGACTAGAAGAATAGAAGACTAGAAGACTAGAAGAATTGAAGACTAGAAGACTAGAATATTAGAAGACTAAAAGATTAGGAAACTAGAAGACTAGAAGACTAGAAGACTAGAAGATTAGAAGACTAGAAGACTAGAAGATTGGAATACTAGAAGACTAGAAGACTAGGAAACTAGAAAACTAGAAGACCAGAAGCCTAGGAGACTAGAAGACTAGAAAACTAGAAGACAAGACGACTAGGAGACTACAAGACTAGAAGACTAGAACACTAGAAGACTAGAAGAATTGCAGACTAGAAGACTAGACGACTAGGAGACTAGAAGACTAGAAAACAAGAAGACAAGACGACTAGGAGACTACAAGACTAGAAGACAAGAAGACTAGAAGACTAGAAGACTAGAATACTAGAAGACTAGAGGACTAGGAAACTAGAAAACTAGAAGACTAGGAGATCATAAGACTAGATGATATAAGACAAAACAAACTAGAAGACTAGAAAAACAGAAATAAGGAGACTTGAGGTCTAGAAGACTAGAAGACGAGAAGACCAAAAGACAAGAAGCCTAGAAGACTAGAAGGCTAGAAGTCTAGAAGACATGAAGACTAGAAAACCGGAAGACCAGAAGTTTAGAAGACTAAAAGGCTAAAAGACTGGGAGACTATAAGACTGGAAGGCTAGAAAACTATGAGACTAGAGGACTAGAAGACTGGAAAACTAGAAAACTGGAAGACTGGAAGATTTGAAGACTGGAAGACCAGAAGACTAGCAGACTAGCAGACTAGAAAAACAGAAGACTAGAAGACTAGAAGACTAGAAGACTAGCAGGCTAGAAAAACAGAAGACTAGAAGACTATAAGACTAGAAGACTAGAAGATAAGAATATAAGAAGACAAATATACTAGAAGAGTAAAAGACTAAAAGACTAGAAGAATTGAAAACCAGAAGAATCAGAAGAATCAGAAGAATCAGAAGAATCAGAAGAATCAGAAGAATCAGAAGAATCAGAAGAATCAGAAGAATCAGAAGAATCAGAAGAATCAGAAGAATCAGAAGAATCAGAAGAATCAGAAGAATCAGAAGAATCAGAAGAATCAGAAGAATCAGAAGAATCAGAAGAATCAGAAGAATCAGAAGAATCAGAAGAATCAGAAGAATCAGAGAACCAGAAGAATCAGAAGAATCAGAAGAATCAGAAGAATCAGAAGAATCAGAAGAACCAGAAGAATCAGAAGAATCAGAAGAATCAGAAGAATCAGAAGAATCAGAAGAATCAGAAGAATCAGAATAATCAGAAGAATCAGATGAATCAGAAGAATCAGAAGAATCAGAAAAATCAGAAGAATCAGAAGAATCAGAAGAATCAGAAGAATCAGAAGAATCAGAAGAATCAGAAGAATCAGAAGAATCAGAAGAATCAGAAGAATCAGAAGAATCAGAAGAATCAGAAGAATCAGAAGAATCAGAAGAATCAGAAGAATCAGAAGAATCAGAAGAATCAGAAGAATCAGAAGAATCAGAAGAATCAGAAGAATCAGAAGAATCAGAAGAATCAGAAGAATCAGAAGAATCAGAAGAATCAGAAGAATCAGAAGCATCAGAAGAATCAGAAGAATCAGAAGACTAGAAAACTAGAAGACTAGAAGATTAGAAGAGAAGAAGATTAGAAGAGAAGTAGACTAGAAGACTAGACGACTAGAAGAGTGAAAGACTAGAAAAGTAAAAGACTAGAATGCTAGAAAACTAGAGAACTAGAAGACTAGGAGACTAAAAGACAAGAAAACAGGAAGATTCGAAGACTAGAAGACTAGGAGATTAGAAGACTTAACCTAGAACACTAGACGACTAGAAGACTAGAAGACTAGAAGACTAAAAGACTAGAAGACTATAAGACTATAAGACTAGAAGACTAGAAGACTAGAAGACTGGAAGACTAGAAGACTAGAAGACTAGAAGACTGGAAGAATAAAAGACTAGAAGACTAGAGACTAGAACATTAGAAGATTAGAAGACGAGAAGACTTAAAAAAAAGACTAGAAGACTGCTAGTCTAGAAGAATAGGATATTAGAAGACTAGAAAACTAGAAGACTAGAAGACTAGAAAACTTGAAGACTAGAAGACTAGAAGACTAGAAGACTAGAAAACTTGAAGATAAGAAGCCTAGAAGACTTTGAAAACAAAACTAGAAAACTAGAAGACTAGAAGCCCAGAAGACTAGAAGACTACAAGATTTGCAAGACTTGAAGACTATAAGACTAGAAGACTATGAGTCTTGGAGACTAGAAAACTAGAAGACTAGAAGACTAGAAGACCAAAAGACTTCATTTCATTGTTATCAAACAATATATCGAACGGTTCATTCAGGAAGCAAATAAATCATTCAAAAGCTCAACCCCTTCGCTTAAATCAAAACAATGCTTAGAGACACTATTTCTGTCGATACCATCAACACAAATTTAGGTCACCGAATTCAACGACGACGGCCAGCCAGACTAAACATAGACACTTTCTGATGCCGGATTCACCATCCACACCACCTGTGCCGATTTGACCAAGCTATCGCTCCCATTTGGTAGCTTCATTTGATCATCCATCATCATAGCGAGCGAAACCACTCATCATGTGACGTTACGAAGGGCATCGAGCTTCGCGCCGCCAAGACACTTGTTGCCATCGGTTACGTTTACAGAACAGGAAGACAGCGTGACAGGGTCTACCAGAGCAAGAAAGCAACTACCAGAAGTAACGAGGTGCGATACGATTTACAATATTAATAAAGTTCACTTCATCAGCAGGCGGTGAACCGCAACCGTAACCAAGGTTACCAAGCCGTACTGAACTTGGCGAAGTGGCGGCCAACCCGTGTAGTAGTAATACCCTGTAATGCCGAACCCGTCGTCGCCTTAGCCCGACTGCCTGGCTGCTACAAATAACTTTTTGAAGGTTACTATGGTAATTATTTAAAGGGTAGTTTTTATTAGATTTCGTTAAATTTATACAGAGCAAAAATGGGAGAAAATTCACGATTTCTCTGAACGTAAGGCGTTTGTCAAACTCAATAATCTGTTTGCCACCTTTGTCCATCTCCAAGCTTCCCAGCAAGACGAATGCATCTCAATTTCTCACAACGAAAGCCGGCCCATACTGTTGGATACGGTCACTTTCCCTGCCGTAGCTATTGTCAGATTGCCAACCGACTGACGTTAAATGGTAGTGTGGCGAGAGAATGGCACTATAATCGAGCAGATGGTTTCAATTTCTAGCCCTAGGGAAATTGGTTGCGCCGTCGCATCTGCCTGCCAGTAGTGCGGCAAAAAGCAAAAGTCATGGTCCCCATACGGGATCGAGTTGCTACATTTGGCCACCGGCGGCCGATTTCGAGGGTGGAATTTTCCTCTGTTACCTTTGTAGATTTGCAAAGGTGAGGTGAAGGTGAATAAACAGTGAGCGGTATTGTAATCGCGGGGATGGATCAGCTGCCGTAACGGTTGGCGCCAAAACTGGGTCAGTTTGACGACGTGGGTGCATTTGTGGGGTGGACAATGATGCCAAGTGGTCATTAGCGAATTGCATTAGAATCTTCTACTTGACTTTCAATTTACTGGTCTTCTTGTCTTCACGTGTTCACGTTTCCTAGTTTTTTCATCTTGTAGTCTTCTAGCCATCTAGTTTTATTGTATTTTAATCTTCTATTCCTTTAGTCTTCTAGTTCTAGTGTTCTAGTCTAGTCTTCTAATGTTCTAGTGTTCAAGTCGTCTAGTCGTCTAGTCTTGTACTCTTCTAGTCCTCTAGTCTTCTTGTCTTCTACTCTTCTAGTCATTTAGTCTTCTAGTATTTTAATCTTCTAGTCCTCTAGTCTTCTAATTTTCTAGTGTTCTAGTGTTCAAGTCATCTAGTAGTCTTTTAGTCTTCTAATCTTGTAGTCTAGTCTTATAATCTTCTTGTCTTCTAGTCTTCTAGTCTTCTAGTCATCTAGTCTTCTAGTCTTTTAATCTTCTAGTCCTCTAGTCTTCTAATTTTCTAGTGTTCTAGTGTTCAAGTCAAGTAGTCTTCTAGTCTTCTAATCTTGTAGTCTAGTCTTATAATCTTCTTGTCCTTTAGTCATCTAGTCTTCTAGTCGTCTAGTCCTCTAGTCTTCTTGTCTTCTAATCTTCTAGTCTTCTTTCTGTGTCCATGGAGAGGAAATTTGACTAAAATTATTCAACAGCGTAAAACCCTCTCACTTCTTTGAACCAACCTTTGATCCCGCAAACACTAAACACTGGTTGCATTTTGCGTCTTAAAACAAGAACTCCCGGTCCATCCGGTTACGAAATCTTCCTCTCTTCCCGCAACCTTCGTTAAAAACATCAAACACAATTCATCTGGCCCACAAAACAAGCCAAACAATAACAACACGCAATCCACGAACCCGAGCACTTTGACACGTACGTAAATTCAAGCAAAACGACACGCGGCCGCTTCTGGTGGCGGCGGTTTGACGTCACAACAAGAGTTTGCTCTCCGCGCTTCGCCTTCCAAACTAAACCAACCAACAAAGTTTTAACAAAGTGGCGTTTTATTTTGTGACCATCAACAGATGGGTTTCATTTGTTGCAGGATTTCGTCACAAAATTTGGTGCCCGAAGAACTGAACTGACGCAGTAATTCAACAAGAGTTTTCAAGACTCAAAATGTAGGTTGAAACCTGATCGAAGATGTTGAACCCACGAATCTGACATGGGTACTTTCCCCGTCGCGCCACTTGTTCTCTAGGCAACGAGAATATCCATTACGGCAGTCAGTGATGGACTAGGACTAGACGACTAGACATACCCATCCAATCGCCTTTGGTAGTCTATTTTGGGGAGCTGGTACTGAGTTTCTAAGCGCGGCGCGGGTAAGTTTTGTCATATGATTGAGTTCAACTGGTGAGAAATAAGCCATGTGTTCTTGGGTTAAATTATTTTAAATTGTAGAAATCCAATAACCCAATGAAATATATCTACTTGAAAATGAGCGGGAATTCAATTACACCAAAGATGGATTTTCTAATGAAAACCTAGATATGGTAGCAGCACATTCGGAATTAGATTTAACTGGGTGGCAACGACGGGAAATACAAATATACACGGACATCAATCATTGGCGCGTTGTCTCCAATCAAGCTACTTCTGTGATAGATTCAAGCTTGGTATTCTCTCATGACTGTTTGATGTGATGGCGATTTTCCTTGTCCAGGGTTACCAGGTACAGTTCAAAGACGGTACAGTGTTTCACTGGGAGCTTTCATTGATATATGACGATTATGAAACGATTACCGCTACGGCTCTGACGATCCCTGTAAGCGAACTCACTAAACGACTACCAAATATCTGCCAGCCCTCCCCAAACTGGTTACGAGGTACTCCCGCTATCTGCATTACGATGTGATTGACCATTATCAGATGCCGCAATCATTCATCAAACACACGCTTCTACTGTTTTCAAACGAATGTCGCTCATCCCTGACATGGCTTAGACTACAACGACGACGATGACCGGGTCGACCGCGACACCGGGCCCACCTCTCTATGTCTCACTTAAGGGTAAGCGATATTTCGAATGATTCTGTTAAATCTGGACAAACATTTGAAAAGGGCCCAAGAGGTCTTGAGCCTTTTTTCAGGAACGTTGCTCTTGAGCCCTTTTTAGCCCGCCCACGCAAACTAACACTACTACCAGGAAGATCAATGTTAGCTCTTCCTGATAGTGGTATTGGTGAGCGAGATCAAGTTGAATGGGGCTCAACAGCGTCCTGCAAAGCCATTGTTTACCAATGTCGATGTGCCCTTTTGAAATGTTTGTCCAGAAATGACGATTTACAAAACAAAAATCAGGGGGCTGTGCATCTGCACTTCGTTTATGCTCTTGAACTCTGCGCAATCTGCCAGTGCTTTGCTCTTGCATGTTGAGCAGACTACCTTTTCATATTCTTCCGATTCTCTCGATTCGTCGTTCATCCTCTTCTCTCCTTCTCGCTTTCTTCTCCTCCTGACTTCACCCGGCGTCGAAGGTTGTCACCAGTACCGGATGGGGAGACGTCCGCACTGATGGTGCCCGCTCCGATGCTAGGCACTTCTCTCTGTCTCTTGTTTCGCTGTTCTTTTCGCCAGTTTCTCTGCAAGATAGGGCTCATTCACAAATTTCAGAGTGCTTCGTGAAGCCCAAGCAGGACAGTTCGATTTTGCGTCGTCCCTTCCCCAACCTCCAACTCCGTAGCACTTATGAGGGTGTCGCTGAGTCGGTGGCCTCTCATTAACCCGTTAACGCCCAAGGTATCTCACAATTGGATTTCAGCTCCGTTTTTGCTACTCATTGTCGTATTCCCATAAATTAAACCTTATTTCACCAAAAAATTTCAAGTCTATGGTGGGGATCCAAAAAAATTCTTGAAAGTGTGTCGTCCATATCTAGCTGTTCCATAAGTTTATTTTCGAGATTAATCAAATATATTTTCATGCAGTTCGACCCATTACAATGTAAACAACTTGGAAAAAACTGCTGGTGAGGGGAATTCATAAATTACGTCACGTACAGAAGAGGAAGGAGGGGGTTACAATGAAACGTGACTACCCATATAAAAATTGAAATCCATACAACAAGTGTGATATAGAGGAAAATTGAGGAGGATGAATATGGCAAAACTTTGTGTGACGTAATTTATGGACGTACCCTGATATAGAAATTGCAACATAAAGAATAAAAATTTCAGAGGCGAAAGGTGCATGCCAGAACTTAATCATTTAGTGACTTCAATTCAATTTTCTGCTCTACCACGTAAGTAAGATACAGACATACATACATTTCCATACATGTACATGTACAATAATGCACACTTAAATCATTTATACAAAAAAATTAAAATCTTACGTCAAATATTTTGATTTAGAAAAAAAAATTCAGATGTATCACAATAGTCTTCAAAAAGATTCTATAAAACTTGCCAGCTGATAATGAAAACATAACTATCAAAATATTTTTGCTGGGTCAAGTTATTAGTATACAATGTTACTCGGATCTGACAGCTATCGAAATTTATATTTGGCTATATTAGAATTTCGTTAGTGCTAATCAAAAGTTAGTCCTTCAGTCGATTGACAGTCAAATATTGCACTCCAACTATTACATGCTTTACAGACGTGAATATTTGAAGCCAACATTATTCGTCTATAACGTTGAAGTTACTGCATCACTGATGCATATGGTCTTATCCACCGATAGAACCGAATCCACGCGGTCCTAGATTTTGACACTAAAGCTGGCCAGAATACCTGGGGAGCATACGGACGCGTGCCCGCTCAAATGTTACAATTCTTGGACCGAGTGAGTTCAGCAAGGAAGGCTCTTTACTGCTACCTCAACGCGTCGCTGGTTCTAAAAAGTAAACAGTCATACATAACTACGACCAAACAATAGCGAAGGCGTAATCAATTTTCTCGAAAACATTCATTTTGGGAATTAAGTAGAATTTTCTGATAAAATTGGCAACAACGCACTGCAGTAGCGCGTAGTAAATAACTGCTTGCAAACAATATCTTTCAAGCGCATTTATTACCTGTAATTTTGCGAATCATAATTTTTACTTTTCCACGTTTCAGTCATAAAACTGCTTCTGTACTTAGGTTGCCGGCTATTCAATTTTACTCTCATTTGACAGCCGCCGTTCACCCTTGGAGTTCAGTTCATGGATGGATAAGTCAATTTGTCGGTTTTTTCGTTTTTCACTCCCTTCAAAAGATCAAAAGATCTAAATGGTGTCAAGGTTCATCTAAAAATGTAAGGAGCATTGCATCCGAAATAAGCGATTGTTGCTCGAATCGATAGTTAGTATCCATTGTTTTGATCTAGGCAGACCAATTTCTTATTGATTGTTTCCTTGATGTTTCACACATAAAAGCAATTCCCAGCTAATATGTTTTTTTTTGCGAAAATATCTCCTTTAGTTGATCATCGTTTTCGAAGATACCAAATTTTTCATCACTGGACTTCAATCTTGAGAACGACTTCCGAACTAAGGTTTTAGGCGAATAGCTTTCTATGGATTTGATCAGTGGACTGATATATAAGCGAATAAAATGTGTGCCCAGTAGTGACATTTAGGTGATTTCTAAAGTAATAAGTTTCCAGGCGAATAGGTCTCATTCAGTTCTCCAACTTTGTCAAAAACACTAACTTTGTAACCAATCTCTAGATTGAGTTAAAAGCAAATAATATGTTTGTCTACTAGCGCCACCTTGGGAGAATTTTTCAAACTACTATGTTTCTGGGCGAATAGATCCCATTCAGTTGAACACTTTTGTCGAAGATACCAATTTCGAGAGTTCGATTTTTTTCAGTCTCATCGCTGAACTGATATAAAAAAAAATATATTTGACCACTAGCGCCACATTGTGAGTGTTTTCTGAACTAATATGGTTTTAGGCGAATAGGATTCATTTAGTTGTTCAACATTGTCCATGACACAAACTTTGTATCTAATCACTTGACTGAGATATTAGCTAATGAAATCTTTGCCCACTAGCGCCATTTTGTGAGTGTTATAAGGTTTTATGTGACTAAGTATCATTTAGTTGTTCAACATTGTCGAAGACAACAATTTTGTATCTCATGACAGAACTGAGATGCAAGCAAATGCAATATTTGCCCACTAGCACAATATAGTGAATGTTTTCCGAACTAATAAGTTTTCGGGCGAATATATCTCATTCAGTTGAATACGTTTGTCGAAGACACCAATGTTGTATCTCATCACTGAACTGAGATATAAACAATCAATTTTGTATCTAATAACTGGACTGAGATACAAGCAAATAATATCTCTGCTCACTAGCGCCATATAGTGAGTGTTTTCCCAACTAATAAGTTTTCGGGTGACTAGATCTCATTCAGTTAAACACATTTGTCGAAGACACCAACGTTGTATATCATCACTGAACTGAGATATAAACAATCAAAATGTTCGACCATTAGCGCCATCTTTTGAGTGTTTTCCGAACAAATAAGGTTTTAGGTGAATAGTTCTCATTTAGTTGTTCAACATTGTCGTAGACACCATTTTTGTATCTCATAACTGGGCTAAGGTATAAGCAAATAAAGTGTTGGCTCACTAGCGCCATCTTGAGAGTGTTTTCCGAATTTATAAGGTTCTATGCGAATAGGTATTATTTAGTTGTTCAACTTTGTCGAAGACACCATTTTTGTATGTCATAACTGGACCATCTTGGGAATGTTTTCCGAATTTATAAGGTTCTATGCGAATAGGTGTTATTTAGTTGTTCAACTTTGTCGAAGACACCATTTTTGTATCTCATAACTGGGCTAAGGTATAAGAAAATAAAGTTTTGGCTCACTAGCGCCATCTTGGGAGTGTTTTCCGAATTTATAAGGTTCTATGCGAATAGGTATTATTTAGTTGTTCAACTTTGTCGAAGACACCATTTTTGTATCTCATAACTGGACTAAGATATAAGCAAATAAAGTTTTGGCTCACTAGCGCCATCTTGGGAATGTTTTCCGAATTTATAAGGTTCTATGCGAATAGGTGTTATTTAGTTGTTCAACTTTGTCGAAGACACCATTTTTGTATCTCATAACTGGACTAAGATATAAGCAAATAAAGTTTTGGCTCACTAGCGCCATCTTGGGAATGTTTTCCGAATTTATAAGGTTCTATGCGAATAGGTATTATTTAGTTATTCAACTTTGTCGAAGACACCAATTTTGTATCTCATCGCTGGACTGAGATATAAACGAAGCAAATATTTGTACGCTGGAAAGTTGTTTCATATGTTGCTTGTATATGCGACATTTGTTGGCGTCTGTGCGCCACCTGGTGAGTTAATTCTGAATTAAAATAGTTACCAAGTGGAAGCCAGCAGTCCTGTGATCAAGTTTGCAGAAGACAGTTTTCTCCTAATCCTCTTTATTTTCAAGATATTTGCACTACAAGTACTGTCCTATTTATAGGACGCTGGGCGTTCGGGGCTTCTGTCCTATTTTTAGGACGCTGGGCGGATATGGGTTAAGTAAGTGCTACATCAACATTTCCCTTCCCCTATCCCAAGTTACGATAAAGATGGGCGTGGCCGGGAATAGTGATATTCATGCTTTTAGTATTCTTGTTTATGATTTGAACAAGGTATACTCTCTTGCCTTGTTCCTGAAAGTAGTCAGGATGAGATTATTAAAAAGAAACATGAATGTTGCTAGTATCCAATCTACGAAGTATACCGTAACTACGCTAACGCTAACGCTAACGCTAAGATAGGGCTCATTCACAAATTTCATAACGCTAAAGGGGGTGGGTAGGTGTCCTCGTGGTGTTACGGATCATACAAAATTTATAAATCATTCATACAAAAAGTGTTACGAGGGGGTGGGTGGGTGTCGAAAATGGTCTTTCTTGGCGTTATGAAATTTGTGAATAAACCCATAGGCGTTATCACCACTACTATATTGTTCGCCAGATTCCAAAGGTTAGGATCGCTGACCATTTTGCTTACCATTCTGTATGCATTGAAGTCTTATCCAAAAGCAGCCGTCGCCATGCTTCGTTCCATGTTGAACCTCGGGCAATCGAAGACAACGTGTTCCGGCGTTTCTTCTCTCTCACTGCACACGGAACGGTGACAGCGCGTGGCCGAACCGATGCAAATACTGTTTGAAGCAACCGTGACATGATAGGAACTGTATCAGGTGGAAGTTCGCTTCGCTATGCTCCCTGTTTACCCAGGTCGACACATTCGAGATGAGTCAGTGGATCTACCTACCTTTCTCAGAGGCATCCCATTCTTGCTGCCACTCAACTAACGAGCCGATCCTCGCCAATTTCCTCACCTGTTTATTGCCTGTCCGCTGATAACACTCGATGTCTTCTCTCAGTGTGATGCAAATCGGAATCATCCCGGTGATCACACACACACTCCCTCCGACGATATTGGGCCGTATGAATAAAATGTAGTAAAGTTGAGTTTACTACATTCTCGGTAGTAAACGCTATATGTGGAACACGAGTGGAACATGTTTGTGTCATTTTCCTTTCTACACCTTTCGAACATACTACAAACAACGCATTGCTATGAATAAAGGTAGCATTTACTACAAAGCTACTGGTAGTTAGCTTCAGAGGTTGCTACACATGCTTTGAGATTGCGGAATTGAATGGAATAATTTACTTTTGAGTAAAAATCATGGGAAAACGATATGAGTTTTGATATTTCGGAAGGCATTTTGAGTTTTGCTTAGGAATTCTGAGGTTACGAAAACATTCACCCCGCCAATGCTGAGATTCCGGTAAGATTACCGGCAGTAGCAATTTGTAATATCCGTGTGAATTCTGGCATTACGATAATTATGTTATTTTCTAGGAATTTTAGGATGTCGGTAGGAATTCAGATATTTACAATGTAATTTGGAATTTTACTTGTAAACTCTGACATCTCAGATTTGTTTTTGGATTCCGGAATTCCTGTAGGAACTTTGGGATTCCGATAGGGATGTCGGATTTTTTATGATAATTCTGGAAGTTTAAATACCATTCTAGGAATATTGCGGAAATATTAGGAATCTGGTAAAAACTCTAGAATTGGGGTGGGAATGGGATTCCGAATATTAATCTCTTGGAATTCTGTGGGTATCTTTGAGACGGTATTTCTGTAAGAATCTATGAGATTGCGGTGGGATTCCTGCGAATTATTGTGTGAATATTTGTAATTCTGAAAATCAATCTTCGTAATTATTTTAAAAACCTTTAAGATTCCGTTGATCTCCAGTTCCGTTGGAATTTCAAAGCAAAGCTTTAATATAAACGATTTGAATGTTGGTAAATATTTAATAGATTTCATTGGGATTTTCTGTGAAATCGACAAGAATTTTGATAATTTCAAAGGGAACCCTAGTGTTTTAGGGGAGATCCTCATTGAATTCTAACGACTACCAATGGAATCACTACAATTCCCATAAAAATCTCGACATTCTAAGTTCTAGACATTCCAAGGATACTATCAGAAACCCCACCAAAATAACGAGAATATCGCAGAAACACTTAGAACTTCCGGAATTCAACATGCTGTTAAGAAAACACACGGGGAGCATCAAAATTCTACCGCAATTTCACCAGAATCTCAGTACTGGTGCTAGAAAATATGTGGTTCCAAATTTGATAGCTGTAATCTCAAGATCTCTTCATAGATGTTAAGCTAGTATTTGAAAAATCATCAATCACTGGCGTTGGCGAAGGCCGAAAACCACCCAGAAAATTCTTTGATGTACCATCATCATAAAATCATAGACATAAAGAGAATACCAGACTAATCGCAAAATTACACTACAAATCTTGTCAAATAACAGCACCTTCATGATTTGTGCAAATTGTCGCGTAATCGATTAGATTCCATGTATTTTCTTCATATGCATGATTGTATTAATTTTAGGCGTCACTCTGAATAGATTGTTCTTTACGTGCAGAATCACTCTGCACTCTGAATGGAAATTTCTTAACGTGCAGCTTCAGTCACTGCTCATGTTCGAAAGTAGTAAGTACTACATGTTCGAAAAGTTTTTTATTCATACCAAAAGTGTAGTAAACTTTGTGGATTTTGTTTTTGAGTAGATGCTACATGTAGTAAAGTTCAAAGTTTTTTATTCATATCACCCATTGTTATGTATGCACTTGCTACTCCTATTGCAATGAGTCGGAACGTGCTGTTGAGCTTGTCCCGATTGCGTTTGGTTTGTAGTGCTGCACTCCTGGCCGGACCTCCGTAGCTCAGTGTCAACGATGATACGCTTGCCAGAAAGCGTCTACTACTGATCTCGAGCTATATAATCGTTGTAAGTGCGTTGATCGCCATTGCCGGCTTATCACATGCATAGTCGACGTGGCTGTTGAAGTTTAGCCGATCATCTATTATCACGCCCAGGTGTCTGAGCGACCGCAGCGGATGCTGTGATATATCCCCCGAAGGTAATCTCAGCGTGTTGAACGGCTTTGCGTTTCGTGGTGGGCTATTCTCAGTTTAACTCCATTCATCCAGTTCTCGACCGTGCCCATTGCCTGCGTGGCTAGCACTTTCATTTCCTCTAGCGTTTCGCCTATTACTGTTACGATGACGTCATCAGCAAAGCAGACTATCTCGACGCCCAGGGGTAACTCCAGTGATAGGACCCCGTCGTACATCCCATTCCACAGCGTTGGGCCCAGTATGGACCCTTTCGGAACTCCCACCGTTACTCTTAACTCCTTTCGGGCGGCGTCGGTTGCATCACCAACACCCGATTCTTGAAGTAGCTCTGCAGAATCCGGCACAGATAGTCAGGCACTCACATTCCATGCAGCGCTGTGGCCAACCCAACTGGCGCTATTGAACGCGTTATCAACGTCAATCGTATAGCTTGGCGCAGTAACGATTTCCTCTTCATTTTTGCCTCGATACGAACATGCCGCTACTATAAGTTCGTCATTGGAGACCTGAAGATCTTTGGCGTTTGCTTCTTCCACGTTGATATACGGTGTGAGTTGCCACGGTGTCAAATCATGCGATGGGAAGAGACCTGCTTTGCAACACACGTTTCAATCGGCACTAATGGATCCTTGACTTTCGCCATGACCACTCGATAAGCGTCCCACACTGGGGCGGAATCGAAAAAACGCGGAAACAACCTGTAGTTCTTCGGAATGAAATGATAGACGTTTGGTGTCTTCAGCAAAAATGATCCTTTCAATGAGGCCGACATTTTGAGATAAAATCATATTTTTTGTGTTATTCGCATAAATGACTCAAATGCCGTTTCGGTCAAATGGCTGTTTAAGTGTATGGTTTCTTCGGCAAAGTTGATCGTTATTTTAAGCTGAAAATAATTGCTCAAGACGTCAAATTTCCAAGGCCTACTATTTAAAAAAAAAACAGGCTTTTAAAAAAAAAATATGTGCTATAAACCGAAATATTTGAGTTTTGCTTGTATTTTTTCATTTAAAATACCATATATCGCAAATGACTATGTCATTTATTGACATAGCAGATCTGGTAAAAATTTGATGGTAAAAATAAAATTATGTTTGATTTTTTATGAAAACTTTCAAAAAATAGGAATATTACGTATAGGTCATTCTTGCGATCGGGCAAGTTCGGGCAGTTGTTTTCTTCGCCATACACTTACGAAAGGTCAGAGAATTCATGTCTAATTTTTTCAAGGATATGATATTTAATATATTTTTTCAAATTTTTACCAGATCTGCTTTATGTCAATAAATGACATAGTCATTTGCGATATATGGTATTTTAAATGAAAAAATACAAGCAAAACTCAAATATTTCGGTTTATAGCACATTTTTTTTTAAATCTGTTTTTTTTTTTAAATAGTAGGCCTTGGAAATTTAACGTCTTCAGCAATTATGTTCAGCTTAAAATAACGATCAACTTTGCCGAAGAAACCATACACTTAAACAGCCATTTGACCGAAATGGCATTTGAGTCATTTATGCGAATAACACAAAAAATATGATTTTATCTCAAAATGTCGGCCTCATTGAAAGGATCATTTTCGCTGAAGACACCAAACGTCTATCTCTTCATTCCGAAGAACTACAGGTTGTTTCCGCGTTTTTTCGATTCTGCCCAGTGTGCGTCCCTTCAGAGGTTGGCGTCAGCTGCTCGGCACAGCTCTTTGTAGCACTCGGGCTTGCTCAGCGTTATCTCGCGATTGAAAGCATCTCTGGCTGCTTGGAATACGACCTTTCGCTCCTTTTTGACTTCTACGTTCCATACTCTCTGCTAACGCCTCCTGGCTTTAAGGCAAACAGCGCGGAGAGGTTTCCTTCCCCTATCCCAAGTTACGGTAAAGATGGGCGTGGCCGGGAATAGCGATATTCATGCTTTTAGTTTTCTTGTTTATGATTTGAACAAGGTATACTCCCCTGCCTTGTTCTTGAAAGTAGTCTGGATGAGATTATTAAAAAGAAACATGAATGTTGCTAGTATCCAATCTACGAAGTATACCGTAACTACGCTAACGCTAACGCTAACGCTAACGCTAACAGCGCGGAGAGGGTTCAGTGTCTCGTTCCACCTGTACGCGGGACGTCGATCGTTGAGGGGCTCCAGTTTTCGTGGCATCGTTGTATCACATGCCTTTGTCATCGCTTTTGTCAGCCCTACCGCATCCAAGTTCAGGGCAACGTTGTCGGTGCGAAGTGCCTCAATGGAGAGATCTTCGTCGAATCATTCCTCTGCACTGCTGCAAAGCTCCGCTGGTCAATCCTGTAGCCGTAGCGTATCACCTGCTGATCGCTATGGGTGTGCTCTTCGCCTAGCCTCCATTTCATGTTGCCCGCCAGTGATGTTCTACCAAATGTTAGGTCGACTCCCATCCGTCTTTCCGAAATGTGCTAATGGTGCCTTCATTGCACAATCGTACGTCTAGCTTTGCTAGAGCCTCCAGTAGGTTGTAAACTCTGGCATTGGTTACCCTGCTATCCAACCTCCAATCAGCACTGGTTTTCGACCAACTATCTCGTCAGTCAACTGCTCCATCATCCGACTAAATTCTTCAAGCGATCGTCTTTTGGTACGCACGGCAATTGAAGCTACCCGTCTAATGGGTGTTTCCTTCTTCCGTTGAGCAGATTCATGCAGTCTTTCCCAAAATGACCTCTTTCTCCACATCTCTTACCCAGTTCGGTTCTGTCCGGACCTTTACAGCTCGCCGCCGGGTGTCCGAAGTCCATGAATTTGAAGCATCTGCTTCAGTCTTAGTGGACATATTGACCAGCCAATTATCATCTTGCCTTTCTCCACCAGTTTGTTCGCCATCCCGAGCAACACAGATGTTATAATAGAGTATTTTAAAACTATATATGACCTGATTTAGTCATATATCAGTTGATAATGCACTATTATAACATGTATGCTACTCGGGATGTCAACTGGTAGCCGAACCGACGCTGACAGTGTGCCGTCGTACGACTTCCTCAGACGGGTTGCCATGGCGTCCTCTCCAAGGCTGCATTGCTTACGCAGGTCCTCACCCATTTCGTCCACGGTTGTTATATCGTCCAGTTATCTGCATTCAACAACTACTTCTTGAGTAAGTGCTCTTACGTCCGCCTCGTTTACCAAAGATTCCGCGACTAACTCCTGATAGGTCGAACTCTTGATCGCTGGGTCACTTCAGCTCAAACAGAATCCTCCCTTTCTGGGTGCGCTCCGCGTTCTAACCACGTTTTTTTTCCGAGGTTCTTCAAGCTTGGATGGTCCTTAACCTTTCGAAGGATATCTGCGTACGTTGTTCGGGCGTTTGCCTTAACAAGTATGGCATCCCCTTTCAACCACTCTCGCTGCGGGTGCCTCTTTGCTGTCTTCGTCCCGTCCTTTATCTTCTACACCTTCTATTTCTGTTTCTTTTCTATCTTTGGCGTTGACGACGGTTTGTCATCCGTCACCATAGTTCCCGTCCTTTTCCGGGACACCTTCTCCTTGATCGTTGCGCTGCGTTTTTTGGGGTTTTCTCTTCTCGTGGTAACTCTCTGTCTTGCTTCTTCGTAGGTTTGTCACCTCGTACCTTCGGGGTCCTAAGCATGTCAGCCGTAACCTTTTCCAGTACCTTTACGGTTAGCTCTGCTCTCATCCTCAGCGCTTTCTGCTCGTTCAAGGATTCGATACTCATCAGCTTGCTCTTGCTCGCGGTATGCATATTATGCCGGTCCTTGACGAACTGGATGAGCTCGTCGACTTTATGCTTCACCTCCTTCAATCTTGAGTTTTCAGGTTGATGCCCACTAGAGTGATGCAAATTTTACTGTGCACACGTCATTTGAAGTTTATATGGAGATTACTATGGAAAACGCCAACCTTTTGTGTTCAACTCTCTATCACGTCGTCATAATATTTTATGGAAAAGTGAACAAACTCTACTCATGTGAAATCCTTTCGGCTACAACTTTGCCAAAGACCACATTTGGACGTCAGGATAAATTACTATTCATAATCATAAAGTGGGTTTGTATTTTGCATGCTTAACCAACTGCTCGGCAGGCAACAGTGGTGTTCCTGGCGGGTAGAATAGATCAAAGTAATCCAGGCTACTATGTTCTACAGCAAAAAAAGCATTGTTGCTCTGAAAGTAATTGAATGATCATCTCAGCATGATCTTTGTTATCAATAATAACAAATTATCCTTACGTCAAATTAAAATGTGGTCTTCGGCAAAGTTGTAGCTGGCAAGAATTCACATGAGAAGAGTATGTTCACTTTTCCATAGATTATTATTACGAGCAGCTAGAGGACTGAACACAAAAGGTTTGCGTTTTCCATAGTAATTTCCATATAAACTTCAAATTGCGTGTGCATAACCAAATTACTTCCAAATTGCTTCAAATTTTGGAAGAATTTTTTTTATCATAATTGACATCGTTTAAGCATAGGGGAGCAGAAAATTCAAAAATTGCACCAGTCTATTGCCCACCTTGAGCAGCGTGATGTGATCCATGGATAAGGAAGAAAAATATGACTCTTACTTAAAAACTTGTTTTGCATTTTTGTATCGTGGTGGAAAGGTATTGGTAGAAGATTAAAAAGTATGCCGACATTCAATATATGGAGTTATTCGAAAGTTATGTTTAATCATGTCGAATGAAGAAAGGTATCCGTTTCGACAAATTTCAAGAAATTTTCATTTTAACATTGTTTCATCATTAGCATTGCAAGAAATTTCGCATATCGACTCGTTTCGTATCGACCCAAAACAAAAAGTTCATATCGCACACCCCTACTCTCACTCGTGGGGACGACTATTGGGCGGTTGGGATGCTTCGATTTCAAGGTTATTCACTATTTTGGATGAATGTGTCTAAAATTAGTGCAATCCTAGCGGTACTCTGTAGTACTGATTTTATTTTCAACGAAGCGACGAGCGTGGTGTCACGGGTTTTGTTTTGGCTTTTCTTAGTTGGGCAGTTTCTGTTTTTTGCTTGAGTTTCGTATTCTGTCACCACCCACATCATGATGCCAACGTCGACCAACAACGTTGTAGGTGATGCTTTGAATGATTACAGTGAACAGACGAATTTTCAATTACGACGCTAAGACGACGTCATGGATCAAGAAAGTTGAAAATATGTTTTCAATCATATTGTAAAATTGGAACCACCTGTTGTTCGTCATGTGAGCTAAGTTGATACTAAGGGGCAACACTTCGTTGCTGTTGCGTTGAATCTACGCAAAAACTTGAAAAATGTTCAGATGAATTTCTGAGAGGTTTCTGAAATAATACTTGGAAGAAATCATAAAGGAATCGTTGGAGGAAAAAATCGTTGAAGGTCTTCCTGAAAATCAGAAAAATCTATAGGAGAAAATTTATTTTTCACAGAACTGAAAAACGAATTCAGTACGAGTATTTTGACTTCTACTGTAAGGCCGTCGTCAGTTTCGTATACTAGATTAGGGCATTACTGTTGAGGTCTAGTGGAATTAACTGGTATAGTAGGTATGGTATAAATGTAATCTAGAAACTATGTAAATTCTAGAATTCTAGAATCGTTTTCAAATTCTTCAAGGATATAGATGGATGCGACGAAAATTTTCACAACAAATCGAATTTCGTGAGAGAAACAGCTTAAATTATAAATGTATTGGCAATTCATTTGACTGAAACTGAAACATTTCAAATACAGCCCGGATTAATTAAAACTTCAAAATAAACTAATCACGCACGTGTTAATGTTTTCCCCCGACTCCCATGGCGCTAACGCAAGCACGATTAGTTAATTTTCCAAGTCAGGCAATGCGTTTTGCTTAGGCAGATCAGAAGCAAGTTGTTTACTTTTGGCACCGAGCAACGACGTCAGGCGTTAGGAAACTTTCTCAGTCGATTCGAGAACCTCATCATAAGTAGCGATGATGGTAGTGTATATTGATTCTAGTTGAATGGCGCCTTTTCGATGGGCTTATAGTTGCATCGAGAACCACAGACAAGACATAATAAACTGCATAGGGTTGCGTTTACTAATTCACATGTGCCAGAGGGGTCTTATCAAATATTGACTGACGGACGACGACGTCTCCAACGAATTGGTTCGATTATTCATACAGCAAACGTTGAGCAGGGAAATGAGTGGTCTTCATCGCAGATCAAACTGTCCCAACTTGTCAACGATTGTCTCAATTTGAGATAATTTTTATGCTGGAACAGGAGTAAAAAACTCATTGAGTAAAAAAAAATATTTCGAGCCTTCGAATCTAGCTGTTGTCATGCAAATCATATCAGCAATATAACTAGGTCATTGAAGTCATTGGTGTTTTAAACGACAGGGATGTATTTTCAGCTTTTAGAAGAAGCTTTCTGAGCTTCTGAAAGAAGCGAACTTGCATCGGGAGGGTATCTCAACTGCATCCAGAAACTTACTAAGCTTCTCTCAGAAGCCTACTCAACTTCTCCCAGTAGCTCGATAAGCTTCAGCAAAAAGCTTTTTCAGCTTATGGAACAAGCTTTCTCAGCTTCCAAGGGCAAGCCCCCTCAGCTTTTGAGAGAAGCTTCTTCAGCTTCTGAGAAAAGCATCCTCAGCTTCTCAGAGAAGCTTTTGGGAGAAACTTTCTTAGCTTCTGGGAGAAGCTTTCTCGTCTTCTGGGAGAAGCTTTGTCTTCTTTTGGGTGACGCTTACTTACTTTTGAGAGAATCTTTCTTAGCTCCTGAGAGAAGCTGTCTCAGCTCCTTAGAGAAGCTGTCTCAGCTCCTTAGAGAAGCTGTCGCAGCTTCTTAGATAAGCTTTCTCTACTTCTCAGAGAAGCTTTCTCAACTTCTCAGAGAAGCTTTATCAACTTCTCAGAGAAGCTTTCTCAACTTCTCAGAGAAGCTTTCTCAGCTTCGTAGAGAAGCTTTCACAGCTTCTGAGAGAAGCTTTCTCAGCTACTCAGACATAGTTACTCAGCTTCTCAGAAAAACTTTCTCAGATTCTGAGAAGCTTTCTCAGCTTCTTAGAGAATCTTTCTCAGCTTCTAAGAGATGCTTTTTCAGCTTCTGAGAGAAGCTTTCTCGGTTTCTGAGAGAAGCTTTCTCAGTTTCTGAGAGAAGCTAAGCTTCTGGGAGAAGCTGTCTCAGCTTCTGGGAGAAGCTGTCTCAGCTTCTGAGAGAAGCTGTCTCAGCTTCTGAGAGAAGCTGTCTCAGCTTCTGAGAGAAGCTGTCTCAGCTTCTGAGAGAAGCTGTCTCAGCTTCTGAGAGAAGCTGTCTCAGCTTCTGAGAGAAGCTGTCTCAGCTTCTGAGAGAAGCTGTCTCAGCTTCTGAGAGAAGCTGTCTCAGCTTCTGAGAGAAGCTGTCTCAGCTTCTGAGAGAAGCTGTCTCAGCTTCTGAGAGAAGCTGTCTCCGCTTCTGAGATGAGCTTTCTCAGATTCTGAGATATGCTTTTTCAGCTTCTGAGAGAAGCTGTCTCAGCTTCTGAGAGAAGCTTTTTCAGCTTCTGAGAGAAGCTTTCTCGGTTTCTGAGAGAAGCTTTCTCAGTTTCTGAGAGAAGCTAAGCTTCTGGGAGAAGCTGTCTCAGCTTCTGGGAGAAGCTGTCTCAGCTTCTGAGAGAAGCTGTCTCAGCTTCTGAGAGAAGCTGTCTCAGCTTCTGAGAGAAGCTGTCTCAGCTTCTGAGAGAAGCTGTCTCAGCTTCTGAGAGAAGCTGTCTCAGCTTCTGAGAGAAGCTGTCTCCGCTTCTGGGAGAAAGTGTCTCAGCGCTTTCACAGCTTCTGAGAGAAGCTTTCTCAGCTACTCAGACATAGTTTCTCAGCTTCTCAGAAAAACTTTCTCAGATTCTGAGAAGCTTTTTCAGCTTCTTAGAGAATCTTTCTCAGCTTCTTAGAGAAGCTTTTTCAGCTTCTGAGAGAAGTTTCCTTGGTCTCTGAGAAAAGCTTTCTCAGTTTCTGAGAAAAGCTTTCTCAGCTCTGAGAGAAGCTTCCTCAGCTTCTGAGAGAAGCTTTTCCAGCTTCTGAGAGAAGCTTTCTCAGCTTCTGAGAGAAGCTTTTTCAGCTTCTGAGAGAAGCTTTCTCAGCTTCTGAGATGAGCTTTCTCAGATTCTGAGATATGCTTTCCAAGCTTCTGAGAGAAGCTTTCTTAGCTTCTGTGAGAAGCTTTCTCAGCTTCTGGGAAAAGCTTTCTTAGCTGCTGAGAGAAGCTTTCTAAGCTTCTGAGTGAAGTCTCCTCAGCTTCTGGGAGAAGCGTTTCCATCTTTTGGGAGAATCTGAACTAGATTTTGCGAGAAGCTTTCTCAGCTTCTGTAAAAAACTTTCTCAGTGTCTGAAAAAAGCTTCTGGGAGAAGCTGTCTCAGCTTCTAGAAGAAACTGTCTCAGCTTCTGGGAGAAGCTGTCTCGGCTTCTGGTAGAAGCTGTCTCAGCTTTTGGGAGAAGCTGTCTCAGCTTCTGGGGGAAACTGTCTCAGTTTCTGGGAGAAGCTGTCTCAACTTCTGGGAGAAGCTGTCTCAGCTTTTGGGAGAAACTGTCTCAGCTTCTGGGAGAAGCTTTCTCAGATTCTAGGAGAAGCTGTCTCAGCTTCTGGGAGAAACTGTCTCAGCTTCAGGGAGAAACTGTCTCAGCTTCTGGGAGATGCTGTCTCAGATTCTGAGAGAAGCTTTCTCAGTTTCTTGGAGAAGCTGTCTCAGTTTCTGGGAGAGGCTGTCTCAGCTTCTGGGAGAATCTGTTTCAGCTTCTGGGAGAAGCTGTCTCCGCTTCTGGGAGAAGCTGTCTCAACTTCTGGAAGAAGCTTTCTGTGCTGCTGGATGAAGCTTTGTAATTATCGCTCAAATCGAGAAGTCACTATTATAGTTTTCCACAAATAATGTTGAAAATTTCATCCAAGAAGTATTTCATTGACCTCATTTCTACGAAACATATTGGAAGATAGTTCTATTCACGAAAACATCTCACTTCATGGAAATTTCTCACCAATAATTGCGTCGGAAGCCGCTAGCCTGAGCGTTATGTTTTGATTGCCCAAATTATGGCGTATTTTCAACGCATCACTATTTGAATGCTTTCAATGTAGCTTGTTGGCGGCAGTTTGTCATGTCGTCGTCGTCGTCGTCGAGTGGAGACCGTTGTCGGAGACCTTTCCCACAATTTGTTCCACAAATCAATTAAAATCAATTCTGCCCAATTTGTCGGTCTCCGCGGTCGAATTGGAGACGGTTGACAAATAGTGGAAATGTTTGGGTTGCAATGAGACAATTTAAGGCTTGGGAGTGTATCATTATTGATCGATTCTTTATTAGGTATGTCTTGTTTGTTCGTGAAGAAAAGGGGGTGTGCTTCATATTTGAACAACTTTGTTCAAAAAAGTTTGATAAAGCAAAGAATTTTTGATGCGAAGAAATCCGTGAAATTGTCGATTTTGGTAATTGTTACTTGTCTCATTAAACTTGCTACAATTTTAAACAAATTTTAGTAACATATAATCAATTCACATAATTATGCAATGTTCACTTTCATTCACAACCATTTAAAAACTTATTTAATTTACGATCAATCACTGCAGCGAATGACAGCTGCTCCAATGGCACTATCAGTCTCAAGATTACACACAGCAATCATTTTTAGCACACATCAGCAATCAACTATCTCGTACCACCCGTTGAATTATGATCCCAATAAAATGCCTCGAAAATAACTCAAAGCCTTTTCCATCGATGACCCCACCTCCTCATCACTATCGCAGCGATCTATTTTCGGAAACGACAGCGGATTTACCGCGAGCGCATGTCCATATGAGCCCCCCACATTAACTGGGGCTCAATTACTCTCCGAGCGCTGATAAGCCATCATCATGCTGGGCCCAAGACGAGAGAGAAAGAGGTCATCTCCTAGGGCGCGGTGGAATATATATTTTCCACTGCACCCCGTACTCTTGTTGTGACACTAAAAATAGAACCCCACATGGTGTTGCCATATATTTTTTGACTATCATCAGTGTTTTTCTTGAGATTAAGCGAACTTCCAAAAAATTTGGTTAAGAGCTGTGAAGTCCAAAAATTTTAAAATTTTGACTTTTAAGATCAACAACACACTTTGAAAAAAATTTGGTCTGACTTTAACAAACTTTGATTTACAATTTATCTATTCAAAGTGAGTTAGAGATTAATGATTGTTTCATATACCGAAGTATTAACAATTTCAAACACCAAAAAATTTGAAATTCCAAAAAAATTTGTTTTTGAGAAAAACTAAACAGAGTCTTAATGTTGTTTTCATTTACAGTCATCTCTCCCTTACTCGATATTGAAGGGACCATCGAGTTAGGGAGGTATCGACTTACAGAACACAAAACCAGTACATCTGCAATCCAAGGGACCATCGAGTTAGCCATGAAAACCAAATTTTACTATGGTTCTCTAACTCGATATCGAGATACGGAATATCGAGTAAGGGAGAGTTAACTGTATATATGTTCAAAAACCGTGTCCAAATTTCGAGCGATATCATGCAATCTTAATAGTATTTTTATCTCAGCATTTTGTGAGCATATCCCGACCAACCAGTCTTCATAATTCTTTATAGATTTTTGACCAACGATGGCGATCACTAACGGTTCAAAACGAATCTATATCGATCGCTATCGAACATCACTGACTGGTTGACCGGGATATCTGTAGGCAACAATAGGAAATATGTGTTTATATAGAAAAATCTGCGTACATGGCATCACTGGCCGCGCAATCGATCCTTGGTCCAATCGTCGAGCGCGAGGTCGGACTTTGTGTTCGAGGCGATTAGTTGCTAAGCCTTCGAATTCGCGTTATCAGTGCAATAATCGCTGCTTTTCTTTCAACGTTGGCAAACCGACGACGACACCGAAGGGGGGCAAAGTTTCCCATCGTTTGCCATTGCGCGCGAATGCGTTTCATCCGGTCATGTGGCCCGGTGGTTGTGCCGATTCCCAGGAATCGCATTACTGGGTGATAATTTTCGGGTGAATCCACCTTATCGGGTTGATTCTAGAATTCAGTAGAAGTAGTATTGGAATGATAATTCAAAGTCGAAATTCTTACACTGACTGAAGTCACAAAAAAAGTTGTGAATTTATGAAATTTCGTCAAATGACTTCAACATCTGCCATATCTGAGATGCCAAGACCTTTCAGACCGCCCAAAGCCAAGCTAAGCAATTCCTTGGAAGCAAAACCAGCAAAACATCCATTGCACTTGGAAACAGACAACAACCCGCAAAGGGTTCCTAGTTGGCCTAGGTCAGTAACTCGGTTCCGCAATGCACCGAAAGCCAACCGACGACAGAAGTTTATGTTCTGTCGTCGGTTTGATGTTCTAAACAGTTTGCGGAAATACGACACCTCCCTATCCACGCGGTAGCTAAAAACTGATCGAGTTGACCATGTGGGCTCTGACCAGCGAACTTCGGTGTCAGCAGTCACTCCATAATCATGGTCGCGAAGCCATGTGGAGATGTCAACGTCAGCGAAATTTGACTCGAGCGAGCTTACGTAAAAGCGATTAGTCGGGTGAACGTCAATCCGTCGAATGTCCAGCGGTGTAATTAGGCGGCCAAAAGGTTATCGCTTTCGGCGTGAAATTTCGAATCCCCGAAGATTTGGGATTTCGACGCTTTTTTTCTTTTTTGTGGACGATAAGAAGTTATGAATGGGCGCGTGATAGATGCCTGCGCACAAGTGGGGTACTAATGTATTTCAATTTGCGTTATCGACCGTGATTTGTGGGGCACGGGCACGACATTCGACAGGCGGAGGAATTTTGGATTTATCAAGGTTTTAAAATGGGTTTCTCGAACGAGGACTTCGAAATATAAGATTCGCAAAGGTTATTTTTCCAAAATTCAATACGCTGTACATTTGCCGTGTAGTTCTTGAGTTTACAGCATTCTCAGCTTCTTGAAGAAGCTTTCAAAGCATCTGGAAAAAAGCTTTTTCAGCTTCTAAAAAAAAGTTTTCTCAGCTTCTGGGAGAAGCTTTCTCAGCTTCTGAGAGAAGCTATCTCAGCTTCTGTGAGAGAAGCTTTTTCAACTTCTGGGAGAAGCTTTACAGGCATTTGGGAGTAGCTTTTTCAGCATCTTGTCCTGTCTCAGCTTCAGGGAGAAGCTTTCTAGGAGAAGCATTCTCAACTTTTGGAAGAAACTTTCTGAGCTTCTGGCAGAAGCTTTCTCAGCTTCCGGGAGAAGCTTTCTCAGCTTCTTGGAGCAGCTTTCTCAGCCTCGGAGAGAGGCTTTCTCAGCTTCTAGGAAAAGCTTTATCAGCCTCTGGAAAAAGCTTTCTCAGCTTCTTGAAGAAGCTTACTCACCTTCCGGGAGAAGTTTCTCAGGAGTTTCTCAGCAACTGGAAGAAACTTTCTCAGCTTCTGAGAGATGCTTTCTCAGCTTCTGGGAGAAGCTTTCTAAACTTCTGGGAAAAACTTCCTCAGCTTCTGGGAGAATCTTCATCAGTTTCTGGGAGATGCATTCTCTTCATCTGAGAGAAGCTTTCTGAGCATCTGGGAGAAGTTTTTCTATCTTCTGCGAAGAGCTTTCTCTGGTTCTGGAAGTAGCTTTCTCAGCTTCTGAGAGAAGTTTTCTCAGCTTCTAAGAGAAGCTTTCTCAGCTTCTGAGAAAAGCTTTCTCAGCTTCTGAGAGAAGCTTTCTCAACTTCTGAGAGAAGCTTTCTCAGCTTTTGAGAGAAGCTTTCTCAACTTCTGAGAAGAAGCTTTCTCAGCTTCTGAGAAGAAGCTTTCTCAGCTTCTGAGAAGAAGCTTTCTCAGCTTCATAGAGCTGCTTTCTCAGCTTTTGAGAGCAGTTTTCTCAGCATGTAGGAGAAGCTTTCTCCGCTTATTGGAGAAGCTTTCTAAGCATCTGGTAGAAGCTTTTTCAGCATCTTGGAGCAGCTTTCTCAGCTTCTAGGATAAACTTTCTCAGCCTCTGGGATAAGCTTTCTCAGCTTCATGGAGATGCTTTCTGAGCTTCCAAGAGCAGTTTTCTCAGCATGTAGGAGAAGCCTTCTCCGATTCTGGGAGAAGCTTTCTCGGCTTCTGAAAGAAGCTTTTTCAATTTCTTGGAGAAGCTGTCTCAGCTCCTGGAAGAAGCTTTCTAGGACAAGCATTCTCAGCTTCTGGAAGAAGCTTTCTCAGCTTCTGGGAGAAAATTTCTCAGCTTCTGAGGAAAACTTTCTTAGCTTCTGAGAGAAGCTTTCTTAGCTTCTGAGAGATGCTTTCCCAGCTTCTGGGAGAAGCTTTCTAATCTTCTGGGAAAAACTTCCTCAGTTTCTGGGAAAAGCTTCCTTAGCTTCTGGGATATGCATTCTCTTCTTCTGGGAGAAGCTTTCCGAGCATCTGAGAGAAGTTTTCCCAACTTCATCGAAGAGCTTTCTCCGCTGCTGGGAGCAGCTTTCTCAGCTTCTGGGAGAATAAGAAGCTTTCTCAACTTCTAGAAGAAGCTATTTCAGCTTCTGGGAGAAGCTTTCTCAGCTTCTGGGAGAAGCTTTCTCAGCTTCTGGGAGAAGCTTTCTCAGCTTTTGGGAGAAGCTTTCTCAGCTTCTGGGAGAAGCTTTCTCAGCTTCTGGGAGAAGCTTTCTCAGCTTCTGGGAGAAGCTTTTTCAGCTTCTGGGAGAAGCTTTCTCAGCTTCTGGGAGAAGCTTTCTCAGCTTCTGGAAGAAGTTTTCTCAGTATCAAGGAGAAGCCTTCTTTGCTTCTGGGAGAAGCTGTCTCAACTACTAGGAGATGATTTCTCAGCTTCTGGGAGATGCTTACTCAGATTCTGAGATGAGCTTTCTCAGCTTCTGGGAGAAGCTCTCTCAGCTTCGGTTAGAAGCTGTTTTATCTTCTGGGAGAAGATTTCTTAGCTTCTTGGAGAAGATTTCTCAGCTGCTTGGAGAAGCTTTCTCCGCTTCTGAGAGAAACTTCATGAGCTTCTGGAAAAAGCTTTCTCGGCCTGTGGGTTAACGTTTACTGAAAAAAGAGATTTGTTGGAGATTCTGCCTGGGGAATTCCGGCTACGAAAAACGTTGCCGTCATCTGCCTAGTACGAGCCTCAACGTTTCTTATAATAAACTTGTTTTATGAGAAATGTGTCATCTCGACTTTTGTAGCTTTAACCTACTGTCTGCAAATCGTTCATGACTTGAAACAAAATTGCTTCAGTCAACAGTCGAAGTACACCACCTTGTTTCGAAGGGGTTAACCCACTGAGTGGAGCAAGGAGAGCAAATATGAGATATGTTAATCTCACTTTACGACCCCGAGATAAACCGTGGATCGCGAAAGAAAAAAGAGCATGTGTACTCAAAAGTGTAAAGTTCCTCTGTTTACACCTGGCGTGCTGCGAGTTGACTAAATATCGTGCTATCGGTGTGAGATTTGCCAAGCCGGATCAGCCCCATTTCTCCTGGCAACTACTGAGCTGCAATTAATCTTGCTGAAATATGGTTTAATCTCCGAAGAAGTGTACACACTGTACACTTCGGGCAGGACGACAGGTTGTATAAACAAGGGCCATAAATCGCAAATTTTTGTTCGCTTCAGATAATGTATCGAACGACTGTGAGACCTTTCAAATGGTTCGCGTGTAAACAAGCATCAATTAAACATGAAAAGCCACACCCCCCTTTCCGAGACACACCGCGGAATTCGATCGAAACGCGAGAATCTTCCGATCCCTGAAAAAATCTCTCTCTCGCAGGTTGAGAGTAAACAATCGATTTTGGCCGCATTGAAAACGCATTTTCCTTTGATGGCTCATCAATAATCTTTGCACGAGACTGACAGCGGTTCTTTTTTAGTTTTGGGATCTATGTTTATCTCAATGATCAATTGGATGGAGGAAACGTGTGGAGTATATTCCTGGGAAATCGGTTTCCCGTGCCTTCTCGAGCAGTGGAGTACGATAAAATTGTACCACAATTATAACAAAATGTTTTGTCGATAACGATTTTTTGATCGTTTTAAAGCATTTAGATAAATTATCTAACAACTAATAACATACGTCTTCTTCTTTCTGGCACTACGTCCTCACTGGGACAGAGCCTGCTTCTCAGCTTAGTGTTCTTGTGAGCACTTCCACAGTTATTAACTGACCAATGACCATTTTTGCATGCGTATATCGTGTGGCAGGTACGATGATACTTTATGCCCTGGAAAGTCGAGGAAATTTCCAGCCCGAAAAGATCCTCGACCGGTGGGATTCGAACCAACGACCCTCAGCTTGGTCTTGCTGAGTAGCTGCGCGTTTATCACAACGGCTATCTGGGCCCCTGCTATCATTCAGCATAGTCATAGCAGTTATTACTGGAACTTATTTGAAACCTGAATTTAAGCTCAAAACAGATCCAAACTTTGTTGTTTAGGCATGTTAATAATCAACATTTTTCGTCATTTGAAACCAAATTTTTTCAAACTTTTGGTGTTTCTGTTGAAACACATATTGGTGAATATACTTTCAAAGCTACCTTTTTGCCTTTTCAATGCTCTGGGCAGCAAGTTAATTTGCTCCAAACTGACTTGCGAAAATTTACTCGTAATAAGTCAATTTTTTTTGTAATTGGTGACTTTAATGCCAAACATCGGTCATGGAATAATTCACAAAGAAATTCCAACGGCAGAATTTTATTTGACGAGTGCTCTCCAGGATGTTTCTCAATTCAATACACTGATAGCCCTACTTGTTTTTTCTCTTCTAGAAACCTTTCCACGATTGATTTGATCTAAACCAATTCTAGTCACCTTTGTAGCCAACTGGTTACTCACGCTGATTTAATTCTGATCATGTCCCTGTTGCATTTCAAATATGTCATGAAGCGATTCTCACTTCTGGAGCTGATATCCAACACAGAACACCTAGATATAAGAAATTTAAATATTGTTTGAAATATTAAAAATAAATCTCGATTTGCTGAGTAACAGTTCTGTTGTTTTCCACTGGTCGGGTTCGTGCTTCAAAGGTATCTATTCCGAGCGTCGATATTTTTTTTCCGACTAATGATTTCTTTCTTTCTGTTGGAGGGGCATTCCTCCCGTGTGTCGGACTTCAAAAGGTGTTTTTCCCTCCCACGCTGCCCACGTGTCGTAATTGGCTTTCTTACCCCCTTGCGCTCCAGAACCAATCGGTCAGTTTGATGGAAACGGAAAAGTTGGGTTTATTTTTGGACCGATCGGTTGCCATCCGCTCCAATTACAAGTTAGGTCGGTCGCATATGAGTATGATATATGGATTTTCCTCGCTCCAGTAATGGATTGGGAAAGAAATGGGAAAGGGAAAGTAGAAAAATGGGCGGGTAAATTAAAAAGCATTTAAATTAAAAAGCATTTAAAGGAGAAGAACACTTAGTTTTATCAAAAAGTAGCCAATAAAAAATTGATATAAGAAATAGTTTGAACAAACTAAACTAATTCAAAATAACACTGAACAATATATTTAGAAATTCGTAAAATTAGGTAATGATAAATTTGACACTAGCAATAACAAAATAATTTCCTAGTAAAATGTAAAAAAAAGCAATGAAAAAAATGAATATATTACTGAAAAAGTTGAAAAAATGTTCCATAATATAATAACTAACACTATGTAACCCAAAGATGGCCGACAAAAGTTGAAACTAAACTCAATAAGTTTCCAACAAAAACTGTAAAATTTGTTTTTGTCTATAAGACTTTAAATGCAATTTTTGATATTTGCGGTTCTTTAAAATATTTAATTCTTTTTTAGTTATTTTCGATACTCAATTACTGTTAGTTTCGAAATTTATTAGCTGTTCTTGGATAAATTAGTGATGGTTATCCTTCCCCCTAAGACATGATAACATTTTCCCCCGAGAACAAATCACCTGTTGCATGCAGTTGGTGATAACAGTCGTTCGTTGGTGGTGGATGGCTCATTTGTGGGTTGGGTAATGGCAACAGTGAATGCCATCGTCAGTGTCATCGAAGTTCAAGGCAAAAATAGCTACGGGAGGCGCCACGGCAACAACAGAACTAATATGGCACTGCATGATCGACCACAAATAGAAGCTGTTGGATGGTCAGCAACGTGATTTCGAAACTGCAAATGACGTGGATAGCAACTGGACATTTCCACTAGTTTAAAACTCATGTGAAGCAAAAAAAATCGAAGGTTTGTCAAAGAGATGTCCTATACAAAATATATGGTCTGGCGTTACGTTTCAAATGAGACAAATTCTTCGAAGTATTTCTCTCAAGTTTTGTTTTTTTTTTTTAAATATATGCAACGAATCTACGCTAGGTTTTTTTTTGCAGAATATAAATCTGCTACTTCTTTGAAGTTGATCTACTTTTTTCCTTAACTACTTTTTTCACAAATTCATCAATATTTCTTGATTTCACCATCAGTTTCTCCGTAAACACATTTCTATAATTCCTACAAGAATTTTGAAGAGGAACTTTTCAAAACATTCTTCAAGGGCTTTACCAGCTATTCATTCAGGGAATCGTCTACAGATTCATCCATAAAGTACATTTTTTTTTTTCAAGAATATCAGCAGAAAATTTCACAAATAAATTGTAGCTACAGTCAACCCTCCCTTACTCAAGATTTCTTATCTCGATATCTTGTTAGGGGACCATAGTGAAAGTTTGTTTCATGTCTACCTCGATGGCTCCTAGAATCGCATTTGCACTGGTTTTGTGTTCTATAACTCGATACCCCCCTAACTCGATGTTCTCTTCAATGTCGAATTATGGAGAGTTGACTAAAGTATACCTAAATTTAATGAGGAACTTCTCCAGAAATAATTATATATTTTGTTCAAAAGATACGTTTGAAAAAAATAGTTTTTTCCTCAGTGTCGTCAATCAAAGATTTCCTAAAATTCCTTCAAAAATTGTTGTATTCTGTGCAACAACTGAACCTCGCTCTCCACACTCAGCATCAGCGTGGTCCTTCTCATGATGGTCATCCGCTTCACGACCGGAAGATTGAAAGACCGTGCGTCTCCATGCTAATGAAATACGCTTGAAAGCTCCCTAACACTCCAAATCTATATATAACTATACGGCGTACAATTGATTCAAATCTCATGGCGCCCCAACTTGTAAAAATGATTGAAGTTGATATTGTATGACAGTTAATTTATTTTTCATACGAAGTTGCTAAAGAAATGAACGTTGCTAAACGATGAAATCACAAGCCAATAAACCTATTAGCAATGATGTCCCTCTCCCAACCCTGTGTATGAGTGTAAGACTGCAAAACAACATAATTTATTGATTAAACAAAACCACCATCTGTTACCCTACTACAGCTTGGCAACCGCATGAACAAAACAACATCTGATTCCAGAGCATCTTGGAAAACATATCGCACTGCGGCGATATGCTTTGCGCACGTTTTTCGTCGCCCGATTTCTGTTTGCCTTTCTCATGCTCAAACTGAATGACGCACAATGGTCAAACAAATCAGGGTAAGGCCAAAATTACCAAAGAATGTCAAATCGAAAATTTTCCGTTTTTTTGTGTTTTGAAGGCCTCGTGACCAAAGAGGAACTACTGATGTTCTCATTTTTTCTTCAATTTTTTTTTTTGCATGAAAATAAATGAAAATTTCTAGTTTTTAAGGAAATTTTTATATTTTTTTCAGAGTTTTTTTTTCAGAGTTTTATATTTTATCTGAAAAGTTAAAATTCGAGACCTAAAGTGTGTGCCGATAAAAAATGACGGATTTTTTATTTTCGTAAAAATATAAACGAAAAAAAAAATTTTTTTTTTTTTTGACCTTTCAAGAAAAAAATAGAACATCAGCCTCTGGTCCCAAAGCCTTCAAAACACGAAAAAACGGAAATTTTTGATTTTTGTTCCATATAAAAACCAATTTTTGTGAAATTTTATATTTTTTTTTAAGTCAAAATCCGTCGTCCGAGAAAATTGAAAATCGGACAAACGGTTCAAAAGTTATTATATTTTTAAAATATTTGTTTTTGCAAAATTTCGATTTTTCTGGTCACCCTATTTCGAAAATGGTCACCTTAATCAAAAAATTCCAAAACACGTGTATCCTTATTTCGGATAAGGAACGAAATAGCAAATTTTTACGGGATTCGGTGACCCACTAGATCGGTTTTTAATGGAATAGCTGTATTATTTTTTTACAATATTTCAAATTACGTTCCCTGTTTGCTAGAGATAAGTCTATAAGTTTCCTTACTGTGATATAGTTTAACCTAAATGTGTATGAAAGGCGGATACACATTGAAAAAATTCTAAAATACTGTCGAAATAAATGTAAGATATTGATTTTTTCAAACGGTTCTAATTTGAAAACTAAAATTTTTTTACAATTTTTTTTTATTATTGTGAGACTTTTAAATGTTTATTATTTAAAATTGCGGCGACATACCACTAGTACTGAATATTACCCAAGCAGCACAGTTTGTTTCAACTCAAGAATAAAATAATCTCTTGAAACTAATCCAAGTTGTCAATGGTTGAAAATATGACTTTCAATTGCACTGAACAGCAACGCAAAAAGCGCAAGAGGTGGAGTCTGTTTGCAACATATTTAAGTTATATCGAAATTGCTTATTTGTGGCAAAATACTTGAGAGAAAAAAAAATGAAAACAAAAATATGAACGAGAACCAAACTTCCGACCTCAAGATTACCAAACTTCTCCTCTACTCACTACTCCACCAGCTCTTCGAACAACTGCTTCACCAGTGCACTATAAAAGCGACCACATGGCCCATTAATCAAAGCTTGTTGCTTTTAACTTTACTGCACCATTCGGAATACAAGTTCATTACTGTCGAAATTAGACCACGCCTGAAATAATCTAAACTTTTTGCAAAAACTTCCGCGCAACATATGAGAAACACCATTCAAACAAACAAACTGTTGCTAGACCATGTTTTCGTTGTTAGATAATACGTAAGGTGCAACTCAACCATATTGCAACTCGATTCAAACAAACAAACTTCTAGCTGTCATACACGTAGTTTAGTGCAACTTGGTCGCAACTGTGATGAATCTTCTTGAGTTGTGGGTATGGAAACGAAGATTGAATACAAGTTGCGGATGCTTTAAATGAAAGTAATTTGAAACATAACATTAAAACCGGCATTTTGGGAGAAGTTTCAAGAGTTTGTTTGAAAAGTTGCTGGAAACATCTTGACAAACTTGACTTCATTGCTATTTGAAAAGGACATTTGCAGCAAATCTTGTCGTTTCAAAAATGTTGAACGTCAAACAAGAAGTGAAATGCATATTCATTGGAACGGAAATGAAGCTTTATGAGCCTTGATATTGGTATGCAACGGAACTAGAACCATGTAAGTTACAGATGCTTTTATTGATACGTGATTGAAACCATTTTTGAAAAGCATATCTTTGGAAGATGTTTCGTGTGCTACTTGGGTACTAAAATGTCCACAATCAAAGAAATTTTTACAATTTCAATCAAATATCACAAGAATATATTGAATAAAATTTGTTTTAAATTAAACAAAAATATTCAAAAATCTCAAAATCATTGAAAATACCTGAAGGTCGTAGACACAAAAGTCAATTTGGACAAATTGCGATGAAAAATTGTGACAAATAATAGAATCGTTCTGGTGGGCTTCGATCCCACGACTCCCAATACGCTAGACTGGACGCGTTAACCAACTACACCAAAATCATTTTTGGCCACCAATTGGTATGAAGCCCAACCATTGTGCGACCGTCGAAAACAACAACCGCAAAGCCCCAATTGACGCACTATTCTGTATTTTGCACACCCTGTGGGCAAACACTGGCAAATTTGTCCCATTAACGCCGTCGCACGATCGACCTTTGCCGCTAATTGATTTGCGAGAGAAGTTGTTCACACCCTCAACGGGAGATTGGAGATGGTGTCAATCATTTCCCAATCACGCACTCCATTCTCGATCATAATGGTTGAATTCGCATTCGCTAATCTGCCCCGGGCAACTGCCGTCGAACTCGTCCTTTTTAGTGTTTATCACTTCAACTGCCTACAGTATCGGGCAATACATTTGCAACATTTACACAAATTATACATAAACTTCTTATTCAATCGCGAATTACCATTTAAAAACCATTTAAATAGTTGTTTGTACAGTGTTCTGAACAATTTTGTTAACTATAAATAAACAATATATTTTTCTCAAAGCTTTGTTTGAAAAAATATCAATCCTGGTACTGTTAGGTTACCTAAGTCGCAGGGAATTGTTAAAAACAATAAACTATAACTTTTTTTATAGATATTTTTATGATATGCTGTATTGTAACTGTAATGGTATGAATAGTACTGTTAAAATAGGTTATCTTTGAATAATATTTTTAATCCGAGAAGCTTCATTGATGGGGCCTTCCTTAACCGAGTAGTTAGAGTCCGCGGCTACAAAGCAAAGCCATGCTGAAAGATGCCTGGGTTCGATTCCCTGTCGGTCCATGATCTTATCGTAATGGAAATATCATTGACTTCCCTGGGCATTGAGTATCATCGAACCTGCCACACGATATACGAATGCGAAAATGGCAACTTTTACAAAGAAAGCTCTCAGCTAATAACTGTGGAAGTGCTCTTGGAACACAACGCTGAGAAGCAGGCTCTGTCCCAGTGAGGACATTGATGTCAAGAAGAAGAAGATTAGATTTAGCCCATCAAATTTGACCGTTTCGCATAGAAAATCGAAAAAGTTTCTAATGTATTGTCCAACACTGTACCTGCTCTGGGACATCTTCCGACTGCGTGAACAATCGACCACAGGAACATAATACGGTTTGTGGGTTACTATTTGCCCTGGTGATATCAGACAGGCAATCGGTGCTGGATAACAACAACATATTAGGGATGAGTGATGCAAAATGATTCGTTTTAACTCTTATTATACCGGGAGTCCCACCACAATGAACAACCATGCGTTTCCACCATGGATATAAATGTGGACAAAAACTCTTTCGATTTACTTTACCTAACTTAACCTAAATATATAACGCACTTATCGTGACAATAGAAGTTTTCAACGATTTTTGCCTTAAAAAATTAATAATTGTATTTGACATTTATTCCAATGAGTCAGCATTGGATAATAAAAGCAACTCATTAGTTTTATACTAGGGAGGAAGTTTCAGAATCATTTTCAAAATTTTATTCTGAATCCTCTGCAGAGCTTTCTTCTTGGTATTAAAACAGCTAGTCCATATTGGTACAACATACAACATGGCTGGCCTGAAAATTTGTTTGAATATCAAAAGCTTGTTCTTAAGACAAAGTTTTGATTTTCTATTAATAAGGGGATAGAGACATTTCACATATTTGTTACATTTGGCTTGAATGCCCTGATTCAAATTCTTATCTAGCATGAGTCCTAGATACTTAACTTCATCTGACCAATTTATTGGAACCCCTCTCATCGTGACAACATGTCTACTTGAAGATTTAAAAAAAGAGTTTACGGTTTATGTAGGAATATTATAAGTTGAGTTTTTGAAGCACGAGGAGAAATCTTCCGTTTGTGCAAGTATGAAGAAAAAAAAATCCAAACTTTTTTGCAATTTACTACAGATGACACGCAGGCTTCGTCCTTTAGCGAAGAGGCCTGTGTCATTCGCAAACAAAGATTTCTGACATTCCTGAGGTAACTCAGGTCAGTCAGATGTGAAAATTCTATGTAATATTGGTCCCAAAATGCTGCCTTGAGGAACACCAGCTTGTGCAAGAAGTCTTTCAGATGTGTAATCCCAAGTAACACAACATGTCTCATATAAATCACAATGACTTCAATATGAGTAATGAGAATGTTCTGTTTCATAGCGAAAAAACTGGAATTCATACTTATATATGACTGGAAAAGCGCAGAAGGTGGAGCTTGTGCAACATATTTTTGTTGTCAAAATTATGTATCATATAGGTTTAGGTATACATAATTATGTTTTATACTTTGTCCAACAAACCATTAACGCAACAAAATACTGAGCACATTTGGTAGTGGAAATGCATTGGATGGTCGACAATGAAAAATGTAAAAGTGCAAACATAGACAAGCCTTCATTTTTGATTGCATAACTGTTATTGATTGATAACTGTTATTTAACACTAAATTAATATGCGAATCAAAAATTATGGTGAAATATGCACTTTTGCTTCGACAAAAATCAATTCGCCCTTATAAATCGTTCAATATACATTTTTCGACATCAAGCCAAGTAAATATTTCCAAAAAGGAATCATCACATTTTGCAAATTAGTTCATTATTTTGTTTTCTACTTATACACTGAACTTTTACTGAACTATTATTACTATTTTCAAAGCTTCAGAACAAAAATCTCATCGTTATGGTAAATATTCAAAATTAAATTCAAAAATTAAAGATGGTCCCCTTGGACACACTGCGTGACGAATGTTTTGGAAAAAGACAAAAATTTCATTGCCAATCATTTGCCATTGTTTCATTCAAGGCAGTGAAAAGTTTTCAGGGACAACTAGTGTGTCATAAATTTACAGTGTGATATAAGTTTGATAAATCACTTGACTATGACAGCATAAATGGAAGTTGTAGCATGGAAGTTGCTTCTCAAATCTCACGAACCGTTGTTGATTTGTACCCGAAATAAAATAGTCTAATCAGGTTATTACCAAAAACTATTCCGACAAACTTAATGTTACAATTTTGTTAACGGAAAACTCCTATAACAAATGACTATGAAGTGTTTTCTAAGATTTTTATATTTTTTTCCTACAATTTTTCACAAAAACACGTAAGCCCTGCATGAACACAACTGTAAGCGAGTTAGGTAATTCCATTGAACCTTTTTCTTACTGAACAGTGGCAAACAACCACCACACTCTATTCATTAATATAAATTGATAAATCGACATTTAGAGCATACCTTAAAAATAATAATTTACTCAAAACATTTGCTTAAAAGTTTTCAGTGAACACCATATGGCAAATTTCTTAGCCGGCAGTGTATCATCCATGCTATCAAAAGTATTAAATGTCACTTTTGTTGCATTTGTTTTATAGACAACTAGAAAAACTTGAATTTGACTGAAATTAAACATTATTTGTTTATATATTATGACATACATGTAACATGAATATGACATATTGAGACTGTTTATTTGTCGTATATGTCTAAAACAACCGAAATAAGACATTTAACCAAACACATGTTTTGATAAACATAAGAAGACAAATATAAAACATAATATGGTTGAAACATAATAAACATAATGAGAACATTTTCAGCAAAATGGTAGATTTGTATTGCAAAACAAATTATATGCCTTAGTAGAACATCTCCATTCAAGTTCAATATTGAAAGGTTTAACAAAACAAAATAGCGACTTACGTGAGACATGACATGTTTCAAAAACTTTCTAGCAACCATTGTAGGACAAACTGTGTATTTTTAAATTTGGATTTATGTTTTCAGTGTTACTTGGGATCTACTTTAAGCATTTATGATTCGTTTTGAATCGCATTCCTCTGTCAACCGGGGGTACAAATGTCAGACCAACAATATGCGGGTAGCACTCTCTCCTCCAGTCGCCGGTCGTGTAGGAACGAGATGTATCAAAACACCATCTGTTTGGCTTTTGATTTGCGCATGCATAATAATTAGATCGCGCTGGCTGTTGGCTGGTGGTAACAACAGCTCATCGAACGATTTGCTAATTTTATGTCAATCGTACCAATTGCGATTGTTGTGGGTGTCAAGCGGTAAAACTGGCGAATTGGTGGAATTGTTGAGGAAATGGAATCAGTTTACCATTCATGCGAAAAATGTGTAAGCATAAACTTTTGCGCTTGCAATTATAATCAAGCGAATGACGAATGTCTCAAACTTTTTTTTACTAAAATTTCTTTAGATGACTAACTTTTGATTGTAAACAGCTCTCTAAAGTTCAACAAACGATTATAGTTGTTCAAATACACTTCAGTTCAAATTTCATTTTTTTTTTGGCTTAATGACTAAATATGAATGACCCCATATTTAGTTATTAAGCCAATCGTTCCAATTGCATATAATTCCGATCTCTACCTTTTGTACGCATTTTGTAAGAATATGCAGCATCTTTACCAACTGAAGTCATTGACTGAGTTATACTAGCACTGACATTTTTTATATAAATAAGAAAAAAACTAATCGATTTAACGTTTGAACGAGATGTGAAAAAATATCTGTAGAAATGTCTTACAGATATTGAAAAGAAATTCACAAAAAAAAGTCCTGAAACAACTGTCGAGTGAATTCTTAGAGATCATCCTAGAAGATAATTTCAGACATCCTCTGAAGATTTTTTGCAAGAATTGATAGAAGAATTTCATTGTGTCTTCTAGTAAGTACACTTTATAATTTATTATAAATTCTTTGTTAAATTTAAGACTGTAAATAAAACGTGTTATTTTGTTTTTAATAATTTCAATATTTGTTAATGTCCATTCATTTTTTCTAAATTAAACTCTACAATTAAAACCGTCAATTGCTCTCATAGAGAATTTAGGACTGAGTCACCCACGCTCAAACGAGTGTCTTGAGTTCCCTATGGTCAAGAAAGCGCGTGGTTTTGCAAGCCTGTAGAACGTCATGAAGCCACCCAAAAACCGCTTCCCAGACAACCAGAAGTCGCATAACAGTATACAAAAAAAGTCGTTTATTTATACAAACTGCATCACTCCTGCACGTAATGGTGGGTGAAATCATTTGAACGATGAGTTTACTCGCATAAAACGCTATTTTATGAGTTCATATGTACATTCCGTTTCGTCCCGTATACTTTTACAAAGTAAGTCGGATCAATCCGTAGCAGCTGTCAAATAAACTTTGTTATCATAAATTAAGTCGCATAAGAGTACAGACCAATTCGCAAGAAAATCTGCACACTCGCATTGCATGTTATGTTTCATCATATAAAATATGTACGTATATCGCCTCCACTTTTGCACGCATAAGGCCTTTTCGCGACATCTTATATGTGAAACTTTGCACATATAAGCGTCTCATAGAGCAAAAGGTGATTTGGTTATACGTACATTCTGGTTGTCTGGGTTGGGTCGCGGGCAATAACCCATATGCCGATGCTATTCAGGATGCGTTGACTTTTCCTTGCTCGGCATTCCACGCTTGTCACGAAGCTTAGCGAGTAAGCTGACTAGATGATTTGAATAATCAGTTGTAGTTTGATGCACGACTTCAGGGAATATTGTAGATAAATCCCTTTGATGCTCGGTTTTGCGAAATTTAACTTCATTGAATTTCACGAAGCTCGGGGACAATGTTCAAAAATTGCGGCATCTGAGGATTACTCCAGCCTCGAATCGTCCACTTTGTTCCGTTTCGTGGGAGAGGCAAGAACGGTCTAATTTTTGTTACCGTGCCGTAGTGTGATTGTGAAGTTCAGCGCAAAATCAATTACGCGTTATCAGATCAATTTGGTAGATAGTGAAGTGCATTGACCCATGTTGACCAAGGTTCGTGGCAGCATAAGGTGAAGCCGTCACATTACATCCATCCACTTCGACCGACCATGCAACGACTTCAAAGGATCCCGGGGTGCACGTGGCCGGAGAAGCCGCGATCGCCAATTCCGCGCCTTTGGCAGACAAGCCTACCTATTCGTTAACCAGCAAGAATCGAGAGGAGAACAACCCCCATGCAGTGAGCATCGTTGAGCATCAAGCAAACCAGCGCCGTAGCAAATTGCCGACGGTGCCTCAACTCGTTTTGCGCGCCACAGCAGGATCAAGAGTACACCCGATTCTATTTGTGCACGGGGGATGCGTACCGTGCAAAACAAGTTTTCAGTTCGAAATTTCAAAAACCGTGCAAAAAAAGTAACAACATTTCTCGACGTTTCATGCAAAAATAAGATTTTGGCGGAAAAAAATTGTGGACGGCCGTGTAAAAAAAAAAAACCGTGCAAAAACAGAATCGGGTGTATATTCCGCACTCACGCGTAAGCCCAAGCGCCGGTGAGGGAGACACCACCAACAGCATTGCCCGCTCGATTGCCATTTCGGCGAGAGTTTCAGGCTGGAGCACTACCTCCAGCTAATCTACTTTAGTCAACATAAGCGTCTCCCCACCCACATCAAAACACTATGTAGAGAACGAGTACCATTTGCATGGCTATGTGACTCAGTAGAGGCACAACATTCTTTTGTTAGTCCGCCATAGCCCTAATTCGACGGCTCTATATAGAGCTCACCCGAGAGTGAGTGATTGAAGGACAGGGATTCCACGGAGGCATGCAAGTCGATTCTGATCGACCATTTCAAAAATATCTGAAACTTTGCACAGTTTTTCAGTTCCATCTAAATCGTCATTTTCCGATATCAAATCTTCAAGTTGAGTCACGACTAACTTTTCAAAAGGGTGTATGTGAAAATGGTTCAAAAATATTCAAAAAGCTGCACAGCAAAAACGGTTCGTTCGATTGTTAGACAACTAAAGAAACAAAGTTAGACAACTATATAAAGATTCCAAAAAAAAATACACAGTAAAAAAAATTTTTTTTTGCATTAAAAAACATCATTTTTGTCACAAAAACTCAAATATCTCAAAACCCTATCGGAATACCAACGTAATTTTTCGAGGGAAAACGGTCCATTATATTAGCTATCTACCATACCAAATTTGGTGATGGTAAGCCAATAAACAAAAGAGTTATGACATTTCAAATATTTCACAAATTTGACACTTAGTGAAAAAAAAAAATTTTTTTTCATTGTTAATTTTTTTTAGGACCGCAGTTTGTTGCTGAATTTTTTGTTAAGGGTACCACATGAGGTTCACAAGTTGTTTTCATGATATTTTATTTAATTATTCATAACTATTATAGCATCTATTAGAAAGTTAGACGCGATCCAGTGTTGTGATCTAAAGTCTTGATAGTGTCATATTTTTTATTGTACGTAACTGAAGAAAATTCTCTCAATAGTGTTGAAACCTTTTGATAAAAGAAACCTATAAGAAATCTAATATTTAAGACAAAAGCTACAAAAAAAGTTTTCTATACAGGTATACGACTAGTTTACCTGCAAAAAGTTTACCTCGTAGAGAACAAGGCGGGTCTATACCCAGGTGATCTAGTATACGTAAAGCAGGTCGGTTTTCTCGGCGCTGGTTTCCCCACAAAGTTAAAATCTGATTACACCTGGGTATAGACCCGCCTTGGTAGAGAATAGACTTTGTTAATCATATTTGGAAGAAAGCGAGTAACTTCAACAACATCAAAAACATGATAGGTACATACCATGAACATACTCACGAAAAAGCTAAAAATATACTACCACTATGGTTATAAAAGATTTAATTGTAAAATTTTTCTTCAGTCAAGCAAACGGCACCAAACTAGTCAGTAAAAACTTAAAAGTGATTTTGTTTATTAAAATCTAACGAGCAACATGAGTAGTCGCTTTCTCAACTGTTGCAGGCCGTTTGCAGAAAAAAAAAGTGTTCGAAAGAGCTACGAAATCTCACCGAAAGCAACATAGATAAACTGAAAGCGGCTGGTTATGCTCCAATGTCTACATTGAATACAAATTTACGCATTTGTACGTCCTGCCGTTTAAACGTTGACAAACGGGCAATCTGTACATCATCGGTGGATCAGGTTGCAGGAAGTTCGAAAACAACAACAACTGAGGAATTACTAGATGCACCGACAACAACTGAGGAGTTACCAGAAGTACCAAGTGCAGATAGTCTTGCCACGGTACCACCAGCGACATCTGTTTCAACAAATCAATCAGAAGATGAGTGCATCCAGAAGGTCAACATCGAACGCTTCAACGAAGGGATAGCTGGAATAAAAGTGACTCCGATTAAATGGACGAAGATGGGTTACGTCAATTATCCCGAGAAAAAATACCGTGAAATCAACGAAGCTGTACGAAGAAACCTCTTCAAATTAGGACCTGAGGATGTGGAAAATACAGACTACGATGAGGTAATTATGAATATGAAGGAAAGGTTCTCGAATCTAGCCACGACAAGGAAAGAAAAATTATTGATTTTGTCGATGCTGCCAAGCTCGTGGTCTATTCAAGACGCCATTGATGAGTTCAAAACCAATAGAAATACAGCAAAAGAGGCAAAACAATTCAAAAATAACTGTCTTGCAACCAAAAATGCTAGGTCGAGTACTTCATTAACAGATGAGACAAAAGAAAAAATAATTCAATATTTTGAAGACGATGAAGTAAGTAGAGCTATGCCTGGCCAAAAAGATTATGTATCTGTAAAAAAAGATGGAAAGCGTCAAGTAATCCAAAAACGATTAATGATGACTACTTTGAAAGAAGCGTATACACGCTTCAAGGAAATTAACGAAAATATTAAGGTAGGTTTTTCCTCATTTGCAAGCCTTCGTCCAAGGCAATGCAAGCTTCTATCCAATTCAGGAACACATACACGAAAATATTAACCTTATCTTACATAGTTTGAAAAGAATCAATTTATCAAAGGATATTAAAATGTTAACTGGTAGTCTTTTGTGTGAAAATACAACATCAAATTACGATCTTGTTCGGATTGTCCAGATTCTTCATCATTGGAAAATACTTTATTCGCTGAGTTTGAAGAAAATTATATTGATCAGTTATCATTTGAGCAATGGGTGACCACGGATAGGTGTGACCTAGAAACTATTGTAAAACCTGTAGATGAGTTTGTGTCATATTTTTGCTTGAAATTAGAAAGTTTAATTCCTCACGACTTTATTAAAACAGAGCAATCCCGCTTTTTAAAAAATACGAAAAATACATTACAAGATGGAAGAAATTTCACTGTTTCATTCCATTGTCAGAAAATAAAATTAAAGCAAAACTATACTCGAACTGTACTGATAATGATGCAAAAGTGTTCGATATTGTAAAAAAATTGAACAACAATAAATAACTAAATAAGTATTAATAAAATGTTTTCATGATCTCATAACGCATACCCAAATCCAAAACTTTTAAAGTTCATATATAACATTTAGAAACTCATCGATCATACTCTAAAAAAAATATCCTGGTAAAAAAAAAAAATATTTTCGTGTAATCTGTTAATTCATTTTAATTTATACATATATACATATACATATAATATTTATACATATACATAATATTTATACATATAATATACATAATACTAATGAATACATGAAAACGACTTGTTTAATTCACGCAAGGCCCTTAACAATAAAATCAGCAACAAACTGCGGTTCCCGTAATAATTTACACCGAAAAAAAAAAATTTTTTTTTTCTACTAAATGTGAAAATTGTGACATGTTTGAAATGTCAAAACTTTTTTGTTTATTGATTTACCATCACCAAATTTTTATGGTAGATAGCTAATATAATGGACCGTTTTTCCTCAAAAAATTACGTTGGTATTCCGATAGGGTTTTGAGATATTTGAGTTTTTGTGTCAAAAATTATGTTTTTTAATGCAAAAAAAAATTTTTTTTTATTGGGTGTATTTTTTTTGGAATCTTTATTTAGTTGTCTAACTTTGTTTCTTTAGTTGTCTAACAATCGAACGAACCGTTTTTGCTGTGCAGCTTTTTGAATATTTTTGAACCATTTTCACATACACCCTTTTGAAAAGTTAGTCGTGACTCAACTTGAAGATTTGATATCGGAAAATGACGATTTAGATGGAACTGGAAAACTGTGCAAAGTTTCAGCTCAATAGAAAAAAAATGAATTAAAAAATTTACCAAATTTTGGTGCTGTTGCTTGGAATCACTCAGGAACGAATGTCGGACTTCGGAGCGTAAGAAGAGTGTAGCAGCAGACGATCTCCCGTATTTCACGAGTGCGCGCCGCTGGAGAAGTTTGATCCACACATCCAGGGGTAGCTAGAGAGAATCAGTGGGAATAAGAGTACTCTACACACTTGAATTATTTTACCGTAATCCGTGAATTTCACCGTAATCTCAACAGCTGAACAATTCGGTAAAATGAGTAAATGAGTCGAAATTCAACGGATTTCGGTGAAGTTCTACCGAACACTGTAAAAATTTACCGGAATCCGTTAATTAATTTCACCGAGCTTTTCAGCTGTTGAGGTTACGGTGAAATTCACGGATTCCTGTAAAATAATTTAAGTATGCAGGCCTAGGCAAAAATGTTGAGAGTAAGAGACATGTAACTCATGTACATTTTCAAATGAAATAATTCATGTATATTTGGTCCCCCAATAAAGTTAGTTTTGCTCCATGCACGGAGGAAAGAGCTCTACGTATTTTGAATGTAATTTAAAATAAGATCCCTTTGTTGCTTCGAGTTCGTATGTATTGTGTTTTGTAGTAATTTTTCGCAGTTTACTGGGTGGTCAGCCCGAATCTGACTTTAGGACAGTTCTTTTCTGTTTTCTGCAGACTGAGACGGGTGAACTTTTTGAACTGAACCCGTGAGAAAAAATCCCGCATTCAAAACTTGTTCTCAGTCGTTTTTTGGTGGAATTTATTTGTAAGCTTTTCTTTCGGAGTGGCGCATAAGCCATTCAATTCATACCCGTTAACGTCTTCATCAAGGGGTGGGACAGCATTGCACAGAGCAACTCTTTGGACACTGAGCAAGCTTGAGTTACTCGCATTTTGCTCAAGATTATGTACGGTTACTTTGTTCTCAAAACCAATCGACATCAATTGTGCGCGGTAGTCAATATTTATGTCAAACAGTTTCCTCGACTAATAACGAAGTTCGACGAAGTTTTTGAATTTCCAGCCACATCTTTAGCTGTAATGCATTACATACACTGCATATCTTATTTTTAACTCGTGTCAATATTCTTTCGCTCCAGCCAATGTAACATCAAACAGTAATGAGTTTCAGAGGTACCATATTATTCAGTTTAAATCTGATCAAACCTTATTCATGTGCTTTTTTTTCAGTTTCCCTGATTCCGATAATTGAATACACTCTAAAATATAATTAAAATCACTCCAGACGTAATTCACATTATGACTGAATGACACATGATGTAAGTGATGAAAAAGCCGTTTTCAACACACTAACGACAGAATACTTCACGGGTTGTATGTACACTTGAAATCGAGCAACGAGAGTTGCTCAGAATTACTCTGTATCTTGCTCATGAGCTTACTAAAATGCAAAAGCTGTCCCGCCCCTAGGTCTTCATTGAAATTGTTTTGCAAAGGAAGGAAGTTTTTGGAGGATTCCTTATAAGTTTCTTTTCAGCAGAGTTAGGGACATTTTTGAAGGAATTTCTTAAACGATTATTGATGAAGTTCCTAAAACAGTATAAAAAGCAATTTCTTAAAAAAAACAAGGGATTCTGAGAAAATCACTGAAGATTTTTTCAAAAATGCAAAGAGTAATCGTAGTAAAGACTCCTTCTTGCGATTTCTGAAGTTATTCAAAGAGCCTAGGGGAAATATTCGGAGATTAATAGAATAGATTGAGTGTGAGATAATAAGTTAATTTTCCTACAAGATCCATGAAAAACCAAGGGAGACCAAAAACGGATTCTTTGTAAGTTCCTTGGCCGCAATTTTGATAGGACAAAATTTTATATTTTTCTCCTTGAGACTTAGACAGAAGCCTGATTTTTTATTCAGAGATTCTACAAGTAGTTTATCATGACGCAATTATTCTATCGAAACTACTGAATATTTAAGACAATCTTAATGAAAATCTGCATGTGATAATTTCATGACAATTTCCGACACTTTGATCTTTAGTTTTCTTTAAGGAAATTATCGCTTTCATATCGTTGCCAAATGTCCAACAACCAAGCGCAAAACAATCGACGATGGCATAAAGGCTGCACCCATTCAATATCCCTAAGTAAGCTCAAACTACGGTTTGATACGTTCAAGTGAGGGGTATTTGAGTATTTCTTTTGAATTTTAAGTTCTAAGAAATCCACTGTTTGCGAAGATCTTGACAGAGAAAACTTGTTTTGGACTACGACGTTACTCGAATTCGCATTCAAAATTACCTCGTTTGTGAAAGTTCAGTAACGCACAAGCTTCCTGTAACACGGTCTTCTGTACCGCTTTCCCTCTTTATCCAATTGATATTAGCTACTACACTCCCAGTGTTGGTAGAGTTACACTCAAATCTCAATTATTGAGTTTTCCCACGAGAGCAAACTCACTTGAGATCTGCATCGCAAAATTCACGCATTAGATTTTGATGCAAAATCACTGCCTCAATGTTATTGCTTACATTCGAAAGTTTTGTAATATTTATAACAGAAAAACAAAGAATAGTTCAGAGTGGAAAAAACTGCAAATACAATCCAATGTGTGAAACAATGAGCCCACTTAATCATGATTTTCTGATGGTTGAGTTGCTCGAGCAACAGCTCAAGCGTGAAAATTCTCAATCATGAGAAATGAGAATTTGAGATTTTCGCAATGCTACACACTGCTAATTATATGAAATTTCAGATGCTGTGAGATTACTATACCACCACCGTACAATCCATGTTATACTTACACTTACGTAGACTGTAATGATTCAAAAAATCGTTTTTGCTTCACATCGCTCATTCGATTCTAGATCAAATTCTGAGTGTCATCCCAAAATTTGAACTCATTTGGATGAAAAACTGAGACTGCACAAGTTCTTCAAAGTTTGAATGGGAATTACTACCAAAAAGCAAGCAATCAATTCATTCTGTCATAGTGTTTGTCCATGTGCTCATGAGGGTTAGTATTATACTGATACTGTTGGATACATGTATCAGCTACAAATTTGCCACAAATCGTTTTCAAATTAGACGTCTCAATAATCAGTTCTCTCTCTCTGTTTGGATGCGCCACTGCGACCAGTATTTAGATCTATTGTGGCATTACCCGTATCCTTAGTGTATAGTGCATGTCGCATTACTCCATTTCCATTGATAGGTAATGAAGCATCGATTTCTGTACAGTTTTTGTTTTGATTCCTCAGATATTGATAAAAATCGACTACGATGAAAAGATCCCGTAACCATCTGCTAGGTAAAATAGATTAATTTTCAGAAACTGTTGCAAGTAACAAGGATTTTGTACCGCGAATCCATAAATTACCAGAACATATTACCCTAGCCCGACAAACAAGATGAATTGCTTGGTTTTCCCATACTTATTCTCATACAAACTTTGAAGGGCTTGTGCAGTCTCAGTTTTCATCCATATGTGCTCAAATTTCTGGAGGACGCTAAACAATTTGATCTAGAATCAAATGACCGGTGTTGAGCAAAAACGATTTCCTGAACCACCCTAATACTGTATACTGTATACAGTATACCATATACTGTATCCAGCTTTCCACGAAGGCTGCGGTCAAGCAAGCATGTGAAAATTCACTCACTTACCTGAACGCTACCGATAAAAATAGCAAAGTACCTGCTGCCATTGAATGTTAAGTGACAGCCGAACGCAACTTGGCTGAGCGCCATCCCGACGAATCGAAAACGATTGAGATAAACCGAGTATCAAAAGACACACGAAATGGAGGGACAACCAATCCGCTTAAACCGGGAGACACAAAAGAACGCGTTTCAGCTCAGTTAGTCTTCGACTATCGAAGTGTTCACACGATTCGGAGCGCAAGCATACGGTCAAGTATTAATTGTGAAAAATCTCGTCGCGGTAAATCCGTGTTCGAGTCTACTACCGGTACAAGTGCCGGATGTACTGATTTGTAGAAATCATCGCAGTGTGTCTCAAGATGAATACTCGCAAAATCCGCAAGAACACATTCCGAGTGGAATTATCGAACCTTCCCAAAAAGCCAACCTCTGAAGAGGTACACGCTTTCATAGCACAACAGCTTGGCGTAACCCGAACTCAGTTGGTGAGATTGCAACTCAGCCATACAGACGAATGTGCCTTTGTCAAGGTTATTGATCTCAATACAGCGCAACGCATAGTGCAGACTCACGATAACCAACACGATTACGAAGTGAAAGGGGTGAAACACAAAATTCGAATCCGCATGGCGGATGGCGCTGTGGATGTAAGGTTGTATGACCTCTCTGAGCACGTGTCGGACGAACAGATAAGTCGTCACATGGCGGCTTATGGAGAAATACTCTCAGTTACCGAACTTCTCTGGAGCGACAAACACCATTACGCAGATATGGCTACAGGTATACGTCAGGTTAAGATGGTTCTGCGTGAACCCATCAAATCCTACATCACGATAGATGGAGAGACCACGTACGTGCAGTGCGCCAAACAAAGACCTACATGTAGGCACTGTGGTGAATACATGCACACAGGCATATCCTGCGTTCATAATAAGAAATTATTGGCTCAGAAAGTGAGCGTCAATGATAGACTCAAGAGAGACTCATATGCTGGAGCGGTGAGAGGAGCGTCTGAAGGTTTCGGCGCAAACGAAACGGAGGATCAACGAAGTAACTCACTGGATGGCAATGTATCTGCCAAACAAGAATCTCCCTTGATTACCTCCAAGTTGGATGTATCAGCTGATGTCAATCCGGCACCTGTTCAACAGAACTTAGACAATGGACTGTCGACTGTCATGGATCAGGAAGTTCATCATCGCAAACTCTCAATTTGTGAGATCTCATCAATGTCAACCGACGATAGCAGCAACGAACATGTGTTGGAAAGCTCAATCATCTGCAACGCGAACGGCGAGATGGCAGTTGTTACTACACAAAAACCGATAAACGATTCAACTGGCAAACACAAAACTAATATTTCTAACGAAACTAATCCTTCCATCGTAGCCAAACGGGGCCGCAGACGGTCAAAGAAGCATTAAAAATAAGTAATCTGATTACCAATGCAAACTCTAACAGTACTTCCCGATTGCACCTACTTTTTAACAAATACTAAAATCCATTAACCTTGAATTGACTTCCATCGAACTCTGTAATAGAACTGTGTCATATGTATTAACAAAGTTAATAGCTATATTGACATTTCTGCTATGCAGCATTTGTTAGTATTTTTTAGCATAAAATTATATTTAACCATGAATGTTTTCATGTATTTAATAAACTGAATAAATTATTTTATAAAAAAAAAGCTTTCAATCACTGAATGCATTCCGCTGGATGAACGGATTTCCACTCACTGAGTCATTCCGCCTAGTGTATTGTCATTTGGTGAGTGCGAAGTAATAGAAACTGCATTGGAAATTGAAACACTCAGTATGGTTGGAGAAACGGCTACACCGCTCTAGACTGCGAGTGAGAGAAACGCAATACACCCGATTCTGTTTATGCACGGATTTTTTTTACACGGCCGTGCAAAAAAAGTTTCCATACATTTTTTTCCGCCAAAACCTTATTTTTTCATGAAACGTCGAGAAATGGTGTTACTTTTTTTGCACGGTTTTCGAAATTTTGAACTGAAAACTTTTTTTGCACGGTACGCATCCCCCGTGCAAAAACAGAATCGGGTGTAATCGCGTGAGAGCATCCCATTCTTGGCCACAAGAAAAGCTCACTTTCTGATAGGGATCAATCGATATCACTTTTGGCTTGGATTGTTTGACAGCAAATCGATAAGCTCGATCATCAAACTCATCGATCAGTTATCAAATGGTCCAAGCCAAATGTCAGATTGATTTATCCCTGCCAGAAAGTGAGCTAGCTTTGGGCGGTGATAACGCTCGAAAAAAAAATCTGGATACTATATACTGTACACTTACGCGAAAACTGCGGGTATCGAAGCATTCACTTCGAACACAAAGCTTAAACAAATTATTGAATCCTGCAATAGTAAACTAGCTTCTATTGGGTTTATTTGTTCGGAGAAGGGTGCGTCATATCATTCATCTAGTTGAATTAAGTTACTAAAAATGATTTTTCTGGAAGTTAAAATTGTTGTCATTCATGCTGCTCGTATGAGTCGGAATCATGGAACATAAATATAAACGATATTTTACAAGTTTGCATATATTTCACCCATTTTGTATGTCAAAACGTACAAATCCTAATAAAAGAATTGCGTTTGTCTTGAAGTCTGAATTGAAATGGTGTTTGAATATACTTTAGGCTCAAAGTTTCGATTCAAATTTGAACCATAATAAGGAGATATGGAATCTTCCTAATTTATCTATGAAAGCCATTCAATTATCCAACGCACAAAAAACATAAGTTGGAGATTCATTGGTCAAATAAAACTAATCAACATGAACAACCTACTAGTGGAAGAGTTTTAACTTCCTTATTCCTTATCGTTATACACATTTTGAACGTACACTACCCATCATAAGTATGGTATTGTGTATTACAACACTCATACTGAATATTACAGCACCTTGAAAAGTTTAGCATAACCTAAAATTAATATTATCTCGTGATTCTGAGTTGCTAGATCGATGTATTTTTGAACTCATATTTTAAAATACGTCTTTGAGCCCCTGATTTTTTGTTGTTGTTGTTGAAAAAAACTTTAATCACTAGATTTTGGGTGATGCCAAACTTAAAAGTGCTCCAATACTGAGTATTGTAACGATTCCATACTTCTAATGGGTAGTGTATTTCTTTCTTGTTTAAAGATCTCTTTTCATGATAAGTAGCCATAAATAATTACCGAACACATCGCACAACTTGTCATCTTTGGCTAAAAGCTTCCATGTTTCGCCCCTCCCAGCTGAGGTAATTGGCCAGCTGCCAGAAATAGATCTTTGATTTCCAGCACGAAACTGCCCAGACTTGGTGTCTGTCAACGACATCGGCAAAATCGTTGCTAATAGCCGATTCAAAGGACTCCAAAAATAGATTCGCGACGAAAATTAATATGTCACTGAACCTGTCCAAAACCGCGACGTATGCCTTGGAGAGCCAAGCTCTACAAGACAGTTTCACTTTTCATCACAGCTGCCGCCAACCGGTCTGGTTTGAGAGGATCACACTCGAGTGGCACCCACGCTCACCCAGACAAGTGTGTTCGTTTTTCTTGACCCTCTCATTTGCCAAATTTTTATTTTTGATCTTAATGTCGTAGTTCATTATCCCAAATTGATCAACATAAGCTCGCTTTTGGTAATGTTTTGTTTATTCCCGATTTAATGAATTTTGGTTTTTTATATTGTTTTCTGAAAACTCTTCTGATTATCAATTTTTGACAATAAAAAAATTGACGTTTTCAAATTTAAAAATTTTCGTAGAACATATTTCATTTTCAGTGTATTCAACGGAAAAACAAAACTTGGTTTTAAACTACTTTTTTGCATTTTCTCATCGTGATAGGCTGTTTTTCAGCACGCCAATCTGTCATGAAACGGCCTACTTTCCTGCACTGATGTATGCAGTGCGGGAAAAGTCATTACGCAACTGAAACCAGTGCTGTAATGATTCATTACGCAACGCTTTCTCATAATGCAACTGTTTTGAGTTGCGTAATGAATCATTACACAACCATTTTTCAGAAATTGTAAAATAATGGTGAATGCATTCCGATATTATTTCTGATACCCTCTAGTGGTCTTTTACGAAATTGCAAAAAATGTTGTACGTAGCTCGTTGCAGAACTCGATTTTTATAGCACTCGTCGTAATTATCCTACTCGGCAAGCCTCGTAGGGTAAATTTACGACTCGTGCTGTAAAAATCATCATTCTACAACTTGTTCCGTAAACTAATATAACACCACCAAAAGCCATTACAGAATTCGTTCTCTATTGATTACGAAGCACGATCAAAGCAAGCGAAGAAAAGTATCGCATCTGTATCGGTCCTTTATCAAATAATGTTTCGCAAGTTGTAACAAACTTGATAAATAAGAGCACCGAAGAAGAGCCCCGAAAAGAGAGCAATGATAAAACCAATTCTTCTCGTAAGATGGAGTTGGGTATTAAAGGGTTAAATTTCCAACCACTGCCACCGTTCGTTCCACGAATCGCCTCCGTAAATCTCGCCGATCCCATTTGGACACTCTTACTTTCCGTGTAAAACGTGCGTGCTGTTCTGACGTCAATGTTCTGAGGAGGTGCTCTGTCTGACTCTGTCCGGATTTTCCACCCATCAACGATCAACGACGTCCATGAAGTTGATCGATTTTCCACGAAAGTACCCCGTCAGCCAAAAATTACGGTTATGATCAGTGGTGCCAAACTTTCAGATTCGTCTAGAAAATTCCAATTTTTGGGTGCTTCCTCAACCGAGTGGTTGGAGTCTGCGGCTACAAAGCAAAGTCATGCTGAAGGTGTCTGGGTTCGATTCCCGGTCGGTCCAGGATCTTTTCGTAATATAAATTTCCTTGACTTTCCAGGGCATAGAGTATCATCGTACCTGCCACATGATAAACGAATGCGAAAATGGCAACGTTGGTAAAGAAAGCTCTCATTTAATAACTGTGGAAGTGCTCATAAGAAAGCTAAGCTGTCCCAGTGGGGACGTAAATGCCAATAAGAAGAAGATTCAAATTTTTTTGCATATAGCGTATAAATCTTCAAGATCCAAATAAAATATGTAGGATTTTTCATATACGACATACAAGACTCAGACTTCTGCCCAGAGATGCCAAGTCTTCTATTTTTAATCTGAATGATTTTGGAATTTGTATGTCCTACATGGAGAACCTTACAAATTAATTGCAAATTTTTATCATACATACATTTATGTAAAATAAAACCCTAATATTCTGAAATATTTGTAACGCTGGAATGTTGATAATGCTGCTTCTTTAAGAAAAACCCAAAATAATTTAATTAGATTAAAAGTCATTTGACTTGGCATCTCTGGTTCCGACGATGCTCACCTAAACAGTTCGGTTCTGTCCACCGCCGGATTCGTGCGCAACCACCATCCGATGATGATGATGGTGAATCAGATCAAGGGCGCAACCGGATTGGGATCCGGATCGATCTCACCGTCATCGATGCAAGATGGCTTCGAACACTTGAAATCTTCACAGGAGCACCGCTTTCTGCCTGCTCCCATAAATAAATCCCAATTGACTTGCGAAACCGATTCGCTTTCGAGTGGGGTGCATATGGGCCAGAAGATTCACAAATTTACACGATATTAATTTGATTTGGCGCTGGGAGAGAGCTAGATGTTTCGAATTCGAACGTGAGAATTGGGTTATTGGAGTGGAAGACTATAAATCAGAGCGATGGATCTCAATTGCAAGATTGAAGATACTTTGTCGAATACGATTATACAAAGAAGTTATATGGAGAAAACACAGCAGAATTATTGGTTTGATTAAGAATCTTTTTGGCATTTCGTCCCCACTGGAACAGAGCTTGTTTCTCAGCGCAGTGTTCTTATGAGCAAATCCACAGTTATTAACTGAGCGCTTTTTTTTCCAGAGATGCCATTTTCCCATTCGTTTATCGTGTGGCAGGTACAATGATACTCTATACCAAGGGAAGTCAATGAAATATTCCATTGCGAAAAGATCCTGGACCAACCGAGAATGGAACCCAGACACCTTCAGCATGGCTTTGCTTTGTAGCCGCGGGCTCTACCTACTCGGCTAAGGAAGGCCCCTTGGTTTGATCATTAGTCTCAGCAAATTAGAGACAAGGAAAAACAAAGCCAATCTACAAGATGGTCAACATATGTTTACCGGATGAATGTTTAGAGATTAAAAAGTGGAAGGGGCACATCAGTGAACACCTGAATAGCGATTAAGCTTGTTTTTTGAAGGCAATGAATTGACGGAATATTAAAACTACACAGTGAAGCAACATTTATTGAGTGCAAGTCATCCATAAGTTGTGGTCTACGATAGCTTGCGTAAAGTTTTTTTTGCAATTTCTCATCGTAATAGGCTGTTTTTCATCACGCCAATCTGTCATGAAACGGCCTACTTTCCTACACTGAAGTAGCAGTGCGGGAATAGTCATTATCTAACTGAAACCAGTGCTGTAATGATTCATTACGCAACGCTTTCTCATTACGCAACTGTTTTGAGTTGCGTAATGAACAAACACAACGATTTTTCAGATATTGTAAAATAATGGTGAATGCATTCCGATATAACTTCTGATACCCTCAAGTGGTCTTCTACGAAATTGCAAAACATGTTGTACGTAACTCGTTGCAGAACTCAATTTTTACAGCACTCGTCGCAATTATCCTACTCGGCAAGCCTCGTAGGATAAATTTACGACTCGTGCTGTAAAAATCATCTTTCTGCAACTTGTTCCGTAAACTACTATTTTAAACTAAATGTGTACAAAGTAACTCCTACAATTAGAATGCATCAGAATTCTGGAAAATTCCCCTAAGCTCTAAATCACTATCACGAAATCAACCTTCTTACTTCAAGGCATATCATCCTATGCCCGAATCAGCTGTCGGGTCCCGTTTATTTTCTATTATTCTTATTAATTAATAATATGACGCAAGCCGAGTCGTGTGAAATTATCACGCATAATTAGTCATTTAACAGTCAGTCCCGCAACCTCCAGCCTCCAGCACTATCTAGGTGCGACTCGCGTCACATTTGCGAGAGCATCGAATTTCGCACATTCGCATTGGAACGGAAAAGGTAGCCAAAATAACACGCATCTATTGAAGAGGTACATACTGTGTTTTATGAAAAAGCATCTAATAAATTCTTTGACATAAGCAATAGATTAAACAGTTCAGTAATGAAAAATAGGAAAAAAAGCACGAAACAATATTTTTTTCTAATAGTAAATCTATAAAAAAGCAACGATAAATTTAAATCAATCGATATTTCTATGAGAATGTAGAGGCACCATGAAAAAAGTAAAAGTAAGCACTAAAAAACTTATGATAGTCACTAAACTTTTTTTTTTAATCCCACTAACAACGATGAAAAAAATGGAAAGAAGCACTAAAGTATCAATAGCTTTCCTATGAAAACTGTAAATACTGATTGCAATTCATGAAATTCCAAGTGTATTTTTCCTTTTCTTTTTTAAATTTCTCATATTTGTAGTGCTTATTTTCATTCTTTTTTTTTGTATTCAAAAATTTAATAATTCTGATCGTAGATTTTCGATTTTTGTTGCTATCTTTTACGATTTTTTCGCCAAAAATTCTTGCTTCTTGCGAATTACTCAAATTGGCTGTTTATAGATAATTTAGTAAGTTAACCATTTCCAAAGGCATTATAACATTTCTCCCAAACAAAAAACGGCACATAGTAACTTCTCTATCGGAGGGTTTCAAACTTCGAGTGTAGGGGTGGTGTTGAGTTGATTTGCAGCGCGAATGCCGTCGAACGATTTATGCGATCATCAACGTCGTCTACAATGCGTGCTTCAACTCACTAGCTACTACTACTGTTGCCGGGGCGAGTTGCGACCCGCGGTCGTCGCACATTTCACGCATTCGCGCCCGTCGCCTTCGATCATCATTACGTTCCTCGAGGCAAATGTAATTCGAGCGTAGGATTTTCGTTAGTTTCACATTTCTTGACTTTTGTGTTTATTCGCGACTTTATGGTTTGGCGTGTGCTTTGTCATTTTTTTTTAGAAGGTGTGATTGGCTGTTGCCAACTAGAAATTTGACTGATTTGGGAGCGCAAATGTTGTATCGTTTATGAGTAATTTGAACACGTTTAATTATCAAATTTAAGATTTTTCCACACAGTGATCGAAAACTGTTCTCAGAAACCAATAACCATAACCCTTTCGGGATTGTGTTCAGCAAATGGTTGGGCAGAATTTTTTGAAAGGCGTATATGTACTTTCTCCATAGTCGATAAGCATAAGCATTTAAGACCGTACAAGAATAATCGAAGTTGCACAAGGAACCAAGAGATGTAGCTTAGGAGTAGCTTTCCATCTTCAATGTACACTTTCGAGAACTCCAAACATCAGAAAGTCATTAACGGCCTCGTCCTTACGGTGATCGAAGAAGGAAAGGAATGTTAGTATGACATCCATTGTTACTAGAGACTGAGATCACCTCTGTATCTCCATGGTTGTCATGGGAAGGAGTTTTGTTAGTGGGGAGGGATCATAGCTGCATGAGCAGGATTCACCTTGCGATTCATGTAATCTCAGTTCAAAAAATCACCTATCAGTACTCTAAAGACAACGTGAACATACGGTTAGTCGACACTTTAAGCGTTGAACCATTCAAAGATTGGTTTTTAAGTCTCTATGTCGACACTTACAATGACGAATTGTTCAAATTGATAAATCAATTCATTTAAGTAACATTCCCACTGTTGTCATAATAAAAATACGTTTCATTATATATTGTACATTAAATTAAGAGCATGAAACGAGCTCACCAAATGGATCATCCATCCTTGATTAAGCAGCTGTAACTACTTTACTCATTCGAATCTCTCACCTTTAATCCAACGACATGGTTGTGTGGTGAAGTACGTGGCCTTCAATTAGAAGGTTCTCGGTTCGAATCTCGAGCAATCTACACAGCAAAAAAATAACTGTAATATCACGTCACTTTAGATGAATATCTTTCTCGTCGCAAATATCTTTCAAAAGTACAAAAGCTTGCCTGAGGCAGCTGAAAATTGGTCTGTCAATCGATAGAACCGGCTCAAATATTAAACAGAAAAAAGAAGGAATTCCCGGTAGAGCTGCGAAGGAATGCCCGGTTGAAATTTTGAAAGAATTTCTTGAGAAATTACTACAGGAACTCTAAAGGAATTCCTGGAGAAACTCCGAAATGATTCCTGGAGAAGATTTGAAGGAATTCCTGAAGAAACTCCAAAGCTAATTCTGGAAGAACTCTGCAGAAACTGTCGGAGGAATGTCTGGAGTAAGTCTGGAGGAGTTCCCGGCGGAGCTCTGAAGGAATTGTGAAGGAATTCCTAGAGGAACTCCCGAAGAATTGCTTGAGGAGCCATCGAAAAAATTTTAGGCAATCACCATTGGAGCTCCGAAGGACTTCTCGGAGGAACTCCAAAGGAATTCCTGAGAGGTATCTGAAAAAAAAAAACCCAGAGTATCTCCGGAGGATTCGGTGGAGAAACTCCGGTGCGAATCTTAGAAACACTCAGGTGACCTTCCTGTAGGAACTCCAAGGTAATTGCTTGAGGAACTTCGGAGAAATTCTTGGAGAAATTATGGAGGAAATTCGAAGGAATTCCTCAACAGAAACTACCAAGAAATTACTGGATCAAAATTTCTGGAATTTCTGGAGGAACTCCGGAAGAAATTAAGGGAGAACTTTTGAGCAATTCCCCATGGAACTTCGAAGGAACTTCCAAAGAATTGCTGGATGACATGAAGATGATGACTTGAAGCTCCGGAGAAATTTTTTTTTAACTGTGGAGGAAATCCCAGAGGAACTCTGAAGAAACTTCTGGACGATCTTCAAAGGAATTCCTGAAGGAACTGCGAAAAATTTCTGGAGCAACTACGAAAAGATTCCTGGAGGATCAATGGAGGAAATAAGAAGGAATTCCCGGTAGAGTTGCGAAGTAATGCCCGGCTAAAATTTTTAAAGAATTCCATGAAGAATTTCAACAGGAACTCCAAAGGAATTCCTTGAGAAACTCCGAAAAGATTCCTGGAGAAGCTTTTTAATGAATTCCTGAAGAAACTCCGAAGCAAATTCTGAAGGAACTCTACAGAAATTGTCGGAGGAATGTCTGGGGTAACTCTGGAGGAATTCCCGGTGGATCTCTGGAGGATTTTTTGGAGGAAATCTGAAGGAATTGCTGGAGGAACTCCCTAAATGTCGCTTGAGGAACCATTAAGAAAATATGAGGCAATTTCCATTGGAGCTTTGAATGACTTCTCGGAGGAACTCTAAAGAAATTCCTGAGAGATATCTGAAAAAAAAAATTCCAGAGTATTCCCGGAGGATTCGGTGGAGAAACTCCGGAGCGAATCATGGAGAAACTCAGGTGACGTTTTTGGTGGAGAAATTCTTGTAGAAATTATGGAAGTAATCCGAACAAATTCCTCCACAGAAACTTTGAGGAATTGCTGGAGCAAATTCAATGGAATTTCTGGAGGAGCTCCGAAAGAACATTTTTCTGCGATTCCCGGTGGAACTTCCAAGGAATTGCTGGATGGAATGCAGAGGACTTGCTGGAGGAACTCCTGAAGGAACTCCGAAAGATTTGCAGGAGAAATTGCGGAATAATTTTTAAAAAGCTTCAGAGAAAATCCTGAAGGAATTATGGAGGAAATCCCAGAGGAACTTCAGATAATTTATGGAGGAACTGCGAAAATATTCATGGAGGATTCATGGAGGAAATTTGAAAGAATTCCCGGTAGAGCTCCTAAATAATTCCCAGAATAAATTTTGAGAGAACTCCTGGAGGATTTACTAGAGGAACTCCGAATTGAATCATTGAGAAGCTCTAAAATGATTCCTGAAGAAGCTCCGAAGGAATTCGTGAAAAAAACTCCGAAGTTCTGAAAGAACACTTCAGAAATTCTTGGAAGATTGTCCGGAGTAACTCTGGATGAATTCGCGGTGGAGCTCTGGAGGATTTTTCAGAGGAAGTCGGAACGAATTCCTGGAGGAACTCCGGAGGAATTGCTGGAAGAAACTTGAAAAAAAATTTGGGAGCGATATCCGGAGCAACTCTGAAGGAAGTCTGGATGCGGGATGAAGTCCTGATAAATTGCAGAAGGAACTCCGGCAGAATTGTGGAAGAATTCAGGGAGAAAATCCGGATAAATTCCTGGAGGAACTTTGGAGGAGTTCCTGAAAGAACTTCGGAAAAAAATCCAAAAGGAATTACGAAGAAAATCCAGAGGAATTCCCATTGGAGCTCTGAAGGAACTTCGGAGGAAATGCTGGGAAAAATTCAGAAAAACTTCTGAAAGAACACCGGATGAATTTTTGGAGCAACTCAGGAGGAGTTACCGGTATAGCTCTAAAAGAATTCCCGGGGGCATTTCTGGAGAAACTCCAAAGGAATTCCTGAAGAAACTCTGAAGCAAATCCTGGAAGAGCTATACAGAAGTGCTTGAAGGAATGTCCGGAGTAACTCCGGAGGAATTCCCTGCAAAGAATCGGGCGGTGTAGCTCTGAAGGCATCCCTGGAGGAACTCCAGAGGAATTGCTGGAGGAACGCTGAAAAAAAAATAGGAGCAATGTCTGGAACAACTCTGAAGCAATTTCCGCAGGAACACTGAAGAAATTCCTGAAGGTACTCCGAATGATTCGCGGGAGGAACTCCTGAGAAATTGCTGAAAGATCTACGACAAAAATCCAAAAGGATCAACGAAGGAAATCTAGAGTAATTCCAATTGGAACTTCGGAGAAAATGCTGGATAAAATTCAGAAGAATTTCTGGAAGAACTCCGGAGGAATTTTCGGAGCAACTCAGGAGGAGTTACCAGTTAAGCACCAAAGAAATTCCCGGAGGAATGTGTAAGGAACTATGGACAATATCCTACTTGAACTTCAAAGGAATTCCTGGAGGAACTTTGGAGGCGTTTTTGGAGAAACTCCGGCGTAATTGCTTGAGGAACTCCGGAAAAATTCATGGAGAAACTTTGGAGGAAAATTGAATTCCGATGGAGCTCCGTAGGAACTTTTCAGGAAGTACTGAATGAAATCCAGAGGAATCACTGGAGGAATTTCTGGACAAACTCCCGGTGGAAATCCAGAGGAAATTCTGAGGAATAGATGTATGAAATCCTGAGGAACTGCCGGAGAATATCCGAGAATTTCTGGAAAAACTAAAAAAAATCCTGGATGAACTACGGAGGAATTACACTCCACATATTTTGGAGAAATTTCCAAAGTAAATCCTGGGAGAAATTTCCTGAGGAACTCTGGAGAAATTCCTGGAGAAAATGTAGATATTTTTCGAAGTATCTCCAGATATATTTCTAGTGGAATTCCGAAGGATTTCCGAGGATTACTAGAGCAACTCTGAAGAATTCCTGGAAAAATTAAGTAAAAAATCCAGGAGGAACTGTGGAGGAAATCAGAATGAATTTCAGGTAGAGTTTCAAAAGAATTCCCAGAGGGACTCTGAACGAATGTCTGGAGTATATCCGAAAAAATTCCATGAAGAACTCTGATGAAATTCTTGGAGGGTCTTCAAAGGAATTCCGGCAGGGACTCAGAAGAAATTGCTGGGTGAACTGCGGAATAATTTTTAGAGAAACTCCTGATAGAACTATGAATGAAGTTTTGTAGGAACTCTGGAGAAAATACTGGAGAATTCCTGTAGTAAATACGGTAAAATTCTCGAAGGAACTCTAAAGCAAGTCCTGTTGGAGCTCCGAAGGAATTCCCGGAAAAAAATCTGAAAGAATTCCTGAGGAATTTCTATAGGAACTCCTGGAGAAACTCCGAAGCTATTCCTGGAGGAACTCTTCAAAAATCCATAAGGGAATGTGCGGAGCAACTCAGAAGAAATTTCTGGAGGAACTCAGGAGGAAATCCTCGGACGAATTCTTAGAAAAAAATCCCGGGAGGAAATCTCTGAACGAAATTCCTGGAAGAATTGCTTAAGAGGAGTTCATGGGAAAAATCCCAGGAAAAATTCCTGGAGGAAATTTCCGGATAAATTCCAGGAGAAAACCCCCACAGGAGTTTTCGAATTAAATTTTCAGAGCAATTCCTGAAGGAAATCTCCTGTTAAATTCCTGGAGCAAATCGCCTAAGGAATTCTACGGGGAATTCCGAAAATATTCATGCAGAAATCAGAAGAAATTCCATAAAGAGCTCTGATGAAATTCTTAGAGGGTCTCCGGAGGAATTCCTGCAGGGCCTCCGAAACAAAATCTACGGAATAATTATTAAAGAAACTCCCGGTGGACCTCTGAATGAAATTCTGTAAGAACTCTGGAGAAAATACTGTTGGATATCCAAATGAATTCTTGGAAGAGCTACGAGCTAAAATTCGAGGAATTTTAAAAGAGCGGAGCTCCGAAGGAATTCCTGCCAATTTCTGAATTCCAATTAATTTCTGAATAAAATCCCCGGAGAAATTGCCGAATGAAATTCTCAGAGGGAATCCGCGAAGGAATTTCTGGAGGAAATCCCCGGATGAATTCCTGGAGCAAACCCTCGAAGGTATTCCACGAGGAATTCCCGGAAGAATTTCTGGAGTAAAACTCCTGAGGAATTCCTTAAAAAATTCCTGGAGGAAATCTCCGGAAAAATTCATGGTACAAATCCTAAGAGAAATTTATGGAGGAAAGTTTCGGATGAATTCTCTGAAAGAATACTCTAAGGTATTTCTGGAGAAAACCCCCGGAAAAATTTCCGGAGAAATTCCTGCGATGAAATCCCAAGCGGACGAATTTCAAAGTGATTCCCCGGAGATATAACCCAAGGCCAACTTCACCTGTGGTCCATTTTTTGGTCCAAATTTATTCCAAAAGTAGACCTGTCAAAATTAATTAACCCAAATAGACCACGCGCATGCACCAGTTGCTATATTTTTTTTATCCATTTCGAACGTGATCAACAAACACAACAATTTTGGTGATGTTTGAAAAAAGCGAAATTCGAACCCTTGAAAGAATTTCAGTTGAAATTCACATAAAATCCTTCGGAGGAATTCGCGTCAAACATATCGCGCAATTTACAAAGAACATCCTGGCAGAGTTCATTTATCCTGGAATTTCTGGCAGACTTAGGAATTCTTGACGTTTTGCGTATTCATCTCTGCGTATTATAACTCCTGGTGCAACTTTTCGAACCATTTCCGGAAGAATTATGACCTAGGAGACGGACTATGGCTTTATTGATGGAACTCCCGATAAGGATTTTTGAAGAACTCCTGGGAACGAAATCATCAGATATTCAGGAGAGACTCCAATCTCCTAGAGGAATTCCTGGATAACTCCCGGGGGAATTCTGGATATTCCAAGGATTCTTGGACGAACTCCGGTAGAATTTCAGGTGGAACTGCAAGCTAAATTCTTGGAGCAACTCGCAGGGAAATTCTGGAGGAACTTCGGAAAAATTTCAGAAGAAACTCCGAATGAATTTTGGAAAGAACTTCTGAGGAATTTCCGATGGAGATGCTAAAAAAAAATCTCAAAGGCACTTCGAAGGAGTACCTGGATGAACTCCAAAGAAATTTCCAGAGAAATTTCGAGGCATTCGCAGCGGATCTCAGGAGGCATTGCTACTGGAATCCTCATGAGGAATTCCTGGAGAAAATAACCGGAGGGTTTTTTTTGGGGGATATCTTCGGAAATAACTTTAAGAACAACCGGAGGATATCCTGGACGGAAATTCTTGAAAGAATTGTTGTTGGAAATCCGCTGGGGAAAATCCCAGGAGTAGTTCTTGGGGATATCTCCTGAGAAATCCTTGAAATATTCGGAGAAATTCGCGGACGAAATCCCCGGAGGAATTAGAATCTCCTGAGGAATCCCTGGCAACATCCCCGGAGGAGTGCTTGAGGATTTTCCCGGAAGAATCGTTGAAATCTCAGGTAGAATTCCTGGAAAAAATCTCCGGAGAAATTTCTGGTGTAAATCTCTGGAGGAAAACTCCGGAGGAATTCTCTGAAAACATCTCCTAAAGAACATCTGGAGAAAATCCCGAAATTCCCGAAGAAAATCTACGGTAACATTTCTGGACGAAATCCCCAGAGGAATATCTCGACAAAATCCCCGAAGGAATGCTTGGAAAAACTCTCCGGAGGAATCCCTGGAGGAAATACCCGAAGGAATTCCTGGAGGAAATCCCCGAAGGAGTTTTTGGGGGAAAACCCCTAAGAAATTCATTGAAAAAATCCTCAGAGGAAATCTTGGACGAAATCCTCGGAGAAAATTTTATTGAAAAGCCACTGAGTAGTTCGAAGGGAATATCTCCGAAGGAATTTCTGGAGGAGATCTCCTGAGGATGGTTATGGAGGAAATTCTCGGAGGAATCTCGGTAGGAAATGTCCAGAGAAATTTCTGGAGAAAATCTCCGGGAAAAATCCAGGTGAAAGTCCCCAGAGAAATACCTGAGGGAAATTTCCGGATGTATCTTCTGAAAAAAGCTCGGAAGGAATTTTTGGAGATAATCCTCAGAGGGATGTAGTAATGAATGCCTGGATGAGGAATTGCTATTGGAAACCCCCTGTAGAATGTAGGAGAAAATCCCCGGAGGAATTCTTGGAGAAAATACCCGGATAAATTCTCTTTAAAATCACCTGAGAAATTAGTGACGGACATTCCCGGAGAAATTTCTGGAGAACATCCAAAGAGGATGGAGGAATTCCTGGAGGAAATCCTGTTCGACACATCGGAGGAACTTTGATAGAATTCCTGGAAAAACTCCTGGAAATTTCTGTAGGATGATTTTGTTGAGGAATCTTCAGATGTATTCCCGTAGGAATTCGTGGTGGAATCCATGTACGAATTCCCGCAGGAATTCCTCAAGGATTCCCCGGAAAAATAAGCTGATGGTTCCTGGAGGTGTCTCTGTATGAATTCCTGGAGGATTCCTCGAAGGAATTTGCAGAAGAATTGCTAGAATAGGAATAAATATTGATTAAAAACAGCAGCGATTAAATATTGTTCCTGTTCTTATTTGCCTCAAATAAGTAGGCACTAGAGACGGTGGGTGTTCCAGCTAAAAAATCCAAACTGGTAACAAACATGTATCGAATCTTGGTCCAAATCCGACCAAAAATGGACCAGGCAGTTAGCCTGTTCCAAAAAACTAGAGCAGAAAACTGGTATAAAATAAAATTGGAACATTATTTGCAACACTGGCGCAAGCATTAATTTTAAACATGGTCCAAAAATTTGAACCAAACTGTGATTTGGATCATTGGCAACTAAGGTTCTCATAGAATCTTCAACTAAAATGCTAGCAGAAACATTAAGTGGAATTCTAGCATGTGGCACAATCTTGAACATCGCCAGTATTTTGACCTAGTACCTCGATAACCAGGCTTGTTTTGTTTTTATTGCACTAGTGTTTAAAACTCATCGTAAGAATAAACCAACATTGTGCAATTCTCTAGCTCTCAGCTGCTGTGGCGCTTGTTTCCGTGACCCTATCTACGATCGGTATGCTTCCGTTCCCGTCCAATAACCTCATTATCACCCAAATTGATAACACACAAACACACAGAAGAATAGCCGGCAGACGAGCCTCCTGCTCGAGATTGGTCTGGAATCTTCTGCCTGGTTAGCATGTGCTCTTCTGACCGGCACCACACCACGTACTAATGCAAATAGTGCGTCGTCGTGAGAAAAATATTTGTTCACAGATAATTAACATCCCCGCAATAACAACTCCAGCAGGGCGCGATCCTCACCAGCTCGCCAGTTGACGTCAACTACTGTATCAAAAGCAGCACGGATTAACCCAGGACTCTGTGTGTGCTGTTAATGCGCGTTGCACTACAACAGTGCACCGGTTAAACGCACATCCAGCCGGATGCATCTCGTATAATGGAATCGAGTGACAGCGAGTGAAAAATAACATGTTTACAATTTCGATGCTTTTTTCTGCGAGAGTTCGCGTCCATGAATCTCGGAATCGCTGCTACTCTCACCCCGTTAGGGGTTCTGTTGCTACACGCTCATCCTAGTTCTCTTGCCGACGCTTCGGTAACTGTACAGCTACCCGAGGAGGAACAAATAACTCCCCAATAACTTATGCATACCATTTTTTGGTATCATACCAAAATTAGGTATTGTTCAGTTGTCAATACCTCAATTTGGTATTATAATGGTATTGAAAAAAATCTTTGAAACAATTAAAAATACTTCATTGAGGTATTAAACAGCTATTGAGGTCTGCTGGAGGTATTGAACTACAATTGTAAAATTTCATTTTTATATGAAAATCCATCAAGTATTATTGAGGTATTACAATACCTGATCTAGTTATCAGTTTGGTGTTCGTAGAATATGCTTGAGATATTATTTGAGGTATTTTACCTCTTATGCAGGGCTAATTCATACCTCATTCAGGTATGTAGTATTGGAAATTATCTGGTATGGAATACCTCAATTTGGTATTCAGTAGTTATTTTCTTCTGCTCGGGTAGTAACTATTAATGACACTAATCATGTGGTAACGGTAGCCCTGAAGGCCTGCCGTCTAGTGATCATTGAACCTTTTGCCTATGGGACATTCATCAAGTGACTCAAACTTGATTTCCGATTGAGGGATGCTCTGCTGCCAAGCTGCGGATGAAATCGTTCGAAAATAGTGGCGAGTAGGTAGTTGGCAGCTGCCTAGTATGTTTCAAAACTGATTTCGGTTGAGAAATAGGTCGCTGACACGGCTCGTGATGAGGCGTTGACATCGATGAGAGAGATTAATTAGGTTCAATCAAAACAGAAGCGTTTACCTTCCCCAGTATTAGATAAGAATGTCAGCCGAGAATCTGCTAGCATTCTATAAGAATCTGCTGGAATCTTGGATTCTACTGAAAACTCGTCAGTATTCCACTTGAATTACTGTTTTAATTCTTCAGGAATTCCAAAACAAAACTTTTAAAATCCAAGTAATGGATCTTGTTAGTTGAGGATTCAAGCAGAATCGTTGTAAATGAAGATGCGTGTCGAATCTTACTCTATATTCGTCTCGAATCTGAGTCAAGATTCGGGTTTAATCTCACTTGAGATTCGTCTCGAATCACACTTGAGATTCGTCTCGAATCTCACTTGAGATTCGTCTCGAATCTCACTTGAGATTCCTTTCGAATCTCCCTCGAGATTCCTTTCGAATCTCCCTCGAGATTCCTTTCGAATCTCCCTCGAAATTCGTTTCGAATCTCACTCGAGATTCATCTCGAATTTCTCTCGAGATTCATCTCAAATCTCACTCGAGATTCGTCTCGAATTTCACTCGAGATTCGTCTCGAATTTCACTCGAGATACGTCTTGAATCTCAGCCAAAATTCATCTCGAATCTCAGTAGAGATTCGTCTCGAATCTCAGTCGACATTCGTCGCGAAACTCAGTCGAGATGCGTCTCCAATCTCAGTCAAGATTCGTCTTCAATCTCAGTCGAGATTCATCTCGAATCTCAGTCGAGATTCGTCACGTATCTCACTCGAGATTCGTCTCGAATCTCAGTCGAGATTCGTCTCGAATCTCACTTTCGACTTCTTCATTCGACTGAATCTTGAGTGAGATTCGAGACGAATCTCAAGTGAGTTTCGAGACGAATCTCGAGTGAGATTCGAGAGGAATCTCGAGTGAGATTCGAGACGAAACTCGAGTGAGATTCGAGACGAATCTCGAGTGAGATTCGAGACAAATCTCGAGTGAGATTCAAGACGAATCTCGAGTGAAATTCAAGACGAATCTCAAGTGAAATTCAAGACGAATCTCGAGTGAGATTCGAGACGAATCTTGAATGAAATTCGAGACAAATCTCTACTGAGATTCGAGACGAATCTCATCTGAGATTTGAGATTTGAGACGAATCTCATCTGAGATTTGAGACAAATTTGTTCTGAAATTCGAGACGAATCTCGACTGAGATTCGAGACAAATCTCGACTGAGATTCGAGGCAAATCTTGAGTGGAATTCGAGACGAATCTCGAGTGAGATTCGAGACAAATCTCGAGTGAGATTCGAGACAAATCTCGACTGAGATTCGAGGCAAATCTTGAGTGGGATTCGAGACGAATCTCGAGTGAGATTCGAAACGAATCTCGTCTAAGATCCGAGACAAACCTCGAAATCTCAGTCGAGATTCGAGACAAACCTCGTCTGAGATTCTCGAGTCTCAGTCGAGATTCTTCTCCAATCCAAACCAAGATTCTTAATCATCATTCAGGAATTCTACTAGAATCCCATTCAAATATTCTGCGGGAATCCATTTCGAGGATTCTTCTAAAATCAAATTCGGAGGTTTCGCTGGACTCTCATATAGAGATTCTGATACAATCCTATTCGGGGATTCTTCTAAAATCAAATTCGGAGATTTTGCTAGAATCCCATATACAGATTCTGATATAATCCTTTTCGGGTTTTTTCTTAGAATCCTTTTAGAGAGTTCTGCTAGAATCTGACTCGGGCATTCTGCTAGAATCCCATTCGGGATATGCTTGAATCCTATCCGGGGTATCTGCTAGAATCCCATTAAGGGATTTGGCTACAATTCAATTCGGGGATACTGCTAGAATTCCTTACAGGGATTCTGCTGGAATTACATTCGTGGAATCTGCTAGAATCTCATTCAGGGATTTCACTAGAAAGCCAGTCGAAGGTTTTGCGAGAATCCTGTTCGTGAATCGTGCTAGAGTATTATTCGGGGATTCTGTTGGGATCCATTTCGAGGATTCTTCTAGATACTCACTTGCAGATTATGCTTAAACCCTATATAAAGATTTTGCTAGAAATCTGCTAGAATCTCATTCGGGCATTCGGGGGTTCAGCTAGAGTCCTTTTCAAGGATTTTGCTACAATTATATTCAGATGTTGTGCTACAACTCCATTTGGAGATTCTGCTAGAATTCCATACGGGGATTCTGCTAGAATCGCAATCGTGGAGTCTGCTAGAATCTCAATCGAGAATTTAATTAGAATTCCAGTCAAAATCTCAGCTCGAACCCCTTTCGTGAATACTGTTAGAATCCTAATCGGGAATTCGTCCAGAGAAATTCTAAAATTGTTTACAGTCAGAAAAGCATTTTTTTGTTTTGTTTCGTTGTTTTATGTAGACATAAAACTACTGTATTCCACATACAAAAATATTCAAATTGCCGCGATCTTATCTCCCCTCATTTTTTTTATCCAACAGAATTAATGATTCAGCAAATTTGTCGTCTGTCATTAACTCACAGTAGATTTAGCAACATTATCTTATCTTCCACTCAGCAGCTGGTCTCTTTGGGAAAAAATCAACCTAGATATTCAGATGTGATATAATCCGAACAGACGATATCAAGCTGTGGAAAATAACCCAATTGTGGGATGATAACTGGAGTGATTTTCCTGACAGTTTGAATACTCGCGACTAGAGAAAACTCGAAATATGTTCCAGTTGAAACGCAATTACGGCAATCATCTCTGCGTGGAAATTTTTGTCGCTATCCTTGAAACGAAGCCATCAGACTGAAGGAAAGGCAAATCGTAGCGGAAAAGGTCATGATTTCTGTGGATGGTGGAAATGGTTTCCTTCAGCTGTATTCTCCCACGACATCTCTTCGAGGAGTGTTCGGTAGTTTTCCTGCAGTTTTCCAATGAACCCTGCACTTATCGTTATTATCTCGTTTACTTATTTTTCTCCACAACGACATGTTCAATTATAAATGCAGACAACTAGGAGACAGGACCGGAAAAAAGGGAAGCCATATCACACCCCGTCTCACTCGGCAATGCTTCTCAGGAACAGCTTTTGCCTAGTCAATTAAATTACAGCTTTTAGGTTCCACTTAATTACCCTTTTAGCTTCCGAATGGAATAAGTACGAAGCTCAAATCACGAGAAAGGCTCGTGATCGAGTGATGACCAATCGAATGGTATCTGTATCGTAATCTCTCTTTTCCACTTAGATAATCACGTCGACTAGAAATGGTTCAGTTTCGCCATTTGTTTTGATCCGGAGAAATCGTTATCGCTGAAACGGAAATTCGCTAGCACGGCTAGCACAAGTTAAGTTGGGTGACCCTGATACTGAACCAGGAAGTGTGTTTTGATACCTAAAGATAAGCATAACCAAACAATCATATCTTATTGCAAACAATGACGCGTGTCAAGCAGAAAAACACAAAATAAAACAAAAACAATGAGAACAATGGTCGTAAAAAAACCGATCAAACACGAAAAGAAGCACACTTACCAACATGCGATAGGGAGGAAAGTTCTGAATCTGAAATGACAGAAAAACAAAAACAAAAAGAACATGTGAACACAAGATGACATAAATGATGTGATTTGACTTAATGCGCAGAAAAAAAAGCAGATGACGCAAGAGCGATACAACAATTAAAAAGCGCACCGAACCAATGAAATCGATTTCAATCGCTTTTCCCTCCAGCCCTGCTGGATCGTGCCTAATTGATCCCTTCTAGCAAAAGTGCTGACGTAAATCGAATCCACGGACGTGATATGATTTTGCCCTAGATCACGCATTGATTCACGTGAATATAACCTCAAAAAACAAGCGACGACGGCGTCAACTGTCAACGTCCCACTGTCACAATCGGAGCTAGCTGTCATCGCAGCGCTCACGCAGATGGGACCAATTACGGCTGCGACACTTTACAATCAAGAGGGATCAAAGGCGTGGAATCCACGCGATTGCTGGATGATCCACTTTGCTGTTCAGTCGTTGTTCTAGGTACAAGTGTTTTATTTATAATCGTCCAGGTCCGCGGCTAAAGTGGTGGACGCATTCCGGAACGTTAATCCATCCGTCGGGATAACCACCGTCGTCGGTAATCTTCGAACCATCGAATCCAGTATGGGTTTCGACGAGGCAACGGAATGTATGTTCCGGATTAAGGGGGAGGCCACTTGAAGTCTTCGAAGAAAGGGTTGTAAACGCTTGTCTGACGTGTGGAATTGTTTGCATTGTCCAGTTTGAGTGGCTAAGGGTTTAGACGGATTGAAGGCTTTACGAAACGGTAGCCTGCGATGGGTATTCTATGCCTGTGATGTATAATACAAAGATTATATGAATATCTAATTACAGAGCTGGGGAAGCCTTATATACATAGCTTCAATGTGAAAAAACACCATATTCTCGTAGACGACCCAGGTAACATTTAGCTGAATAACAGCTTATTCAGCTAAAATGTTGGTTATATCGTTTATACAGCTTCATTTCAGATGAATAATCTGTTACACAAACTACAAATGTTACCTTGGGGATGACTGGGTTTGAAATCCAGTGTAGTTAAACGAATTCGAGGATATTTTGTAGTTAACCTCTCTAGCATCATCTTTTTTCAAACATATGCAAATCGCAAAAACATGTTTTGTTTTTCGATTTTATTGCACCATTTTCTCACAAGTTCTCTAAAAACTCATCTACTTTTAGAACCTGTGCCGATATGGATCATAGGTCATCTAGATCCGAAATTCGCTGAGGGATCAACGCGTAGTCATAACTCATGTAAATATTTCAGTCTACAGATTTTTTTTTATTATGTAAAGCTATTCTCTCTTCAAAACAATACATTGATATGAGTGAGGTGTGAATAAAAGTAAACGAATTGGAGGAACCGTTTTCGAGTAAAGAGCATTTATGGTTAGAGATCTTGAAGATTAGAAAAAAAAACAACATATTGTAATTTTTAAATTTCTTGGATACGACTCAACCCATTTGTATCACTTTTTCAAAGAAGTTCCTTGTTACCTTACATTGAATAGCTCATTTTTTATAAATTGACTTAAAATAAAATGGCGGCCAAAGACATTGAATATAGCAAGGATAGGAATATCTTAAAAACCTGGAGAGTGGAGATCAATGTCGATAAAGATTCTAAAGATAATTTGAAGAAATTATAGAAAAAATATTAAGAAACAAAAAAGTTTTCGCGATTTGAACATTTTTTATGGTGAAAAAAGCTGCTGGCAGAGGGGTTAAACAATGTAGGGGTGAGCACCAATTTTTGACCTATTTGTGAAAGTTTGGTTATTTTTTTGAACAACGGGCTTCGACTTTTTGTGCCACAATTCGGCAGTTCCACCTTTCGATTTCAATCTAATGTATATTCGAGATCTAACGCAAAGCTTAAGGTGAAACAGTTTGGAATCAACTTCTGAGCTTGTACTAAAACTTCAAATGCACAAATCTCGCGAAGAAATCGTCCAACAACAGTGCACTCTTTTTTTGGCTTTGTGCACTGGCAGAAAGCTTAAAATAAGAAGATCAAGACGTTTGCCAACTATTTCTCCAGATTAGTGCCTTTGAAAACGTGAGTAGGGGCACAAGTCGGCCATTGTGCCGGTCATCTTTGGATTCCGAGATGTTTCACCTTAAATGCCACGATGACGTTCTTGTAGAATGATGATTACTGCATCCCAATCCAAGTTAATAGCGATAATTTTGAAAGTATAACTACCGTAATCATTAACTGATAAGATTTTGAAAAGTAAAGGTACACGAAACTGTAGATAATGATTTTAATTTGCGAACGAGCCTTACATTTTATCGCCAATAAAATTTTTATCTATCTCTCTCTGTACGTCGAAATACTGTTCGACCAAGAAATATTGAAACGCATGTCTTCATCTAAGTTTATTAAGAAAATTTCAGTGTAAACGATGAATGTCTTCAACGATATTTATAAACTTAGAATCTATGTCCAATATTTATAAAAGAGTATGATTGTTATTTCAGTGAACTCCAGTCGTTTACTTTACAGACTATCTGAGCCAGCACTGATAGCCCCTGCAAGTAGTCCACACACGATACAGTGCTGCTTGTGACGTTCAGAGCCGTTCAGCGGAGCGGGAAGTTCCGAGGCTAAGCTAGATTGTACGCAACTGAGTAGAAATAAGCTTTCATAGCATAAGCTTAATGAAAGCTAGTTTCTATTCAAGTTAGTTGTGCAGATAGAAGCGAAATGAGCTGAGATGTGCCGAGAAAAAGTTGCGTACAAGTGCTTGCAAAGTTGATTTGTGAGTTGCTAGGGTGGTTCGAAAAGAATTGTTTGATATTGTTAGGGCCGCACGGGACGTCATCATAACCAACCTATCCATTTGAAAAAGCAAATCTCAAGAAACACTCCATATATCGAAGTGAAAATGTATCACAATGGTTCTATTGTATGTAGTGCACAACCCAATAAATTTTCAGCTTCATCGGTTCACTAAAACTCGAGATTTGCTTCCACAATGTTTTGATGATGATTGTTAGATGGAGACAAAAGATAGGGAAAATAACACGGTGTCCCGTGTCACCTTAATGCAATACTTGGTTTGAAGATGAAAACGTTATAACTCGTAATCATAGTTTAACTTTACTTCAATGTATTCGTGGAGAATTATAGATACATTAAACAAAACAAAATTTTTTTTAACTACCCATAATATTTAGTTTTAAAACATGAAAAAAGCTCTTACATCAATAATCCGAATGGTTCTACTAAAACTAGTTATTCATTAGAATTTTAATTAAAACCCGGAAAGCAATTTGTTGCGTTCTTTGGATATATTGTAAATGTAGGGTAAATAGGTATAATACACCCCCCCCCCCCCCCCTAAGGAAAAACTGCTCTATCGCAGTGGAAAATGCATTACTTCCATAGTTTTTGGTGTCAAAGTGTTATTTTCTTAGTTGGTCATGCTCTGCATGCAACTTTCTCTTGTCAGGTAGCTTATAAAAAGAGTACAAGACGTTTTCTGCAAACGGTCCACATTTTGACGTTTCAAAACAAACCGTGCAATATGCCCCTTCCGTAGAAAAAAACCGCAGAATTGTAAAAATGTTTCCAAGGAGAATTACACCACTTGCTAAAATTAAAAGGGTGCATTAGCAGTCGTCTTCCGGTAGAAGTTTTTGTAATAAGTACAATAGTAAAGGATGGGCTTCATTTCCAACGGGGTTTGCCTATCGGACCCAATATTTTACGCCAAAAAGCTGATTTTCGATATTTTTTGGTATTTCTATTAATTGTTTATACTTCCCAAAGATCTTATATGTGCAACATCATTTTTTCGCGGATATTTAAGATATGTAATCATATTTACGTGTTAAAGAAGCCTCAATCCCTTGAAAATTAAGTGGGGCGTATTGCTCGGTTGTGGCGCATTATACCAATTTACCCTATATTGTAAATCGCCCGCGACTCTACAACTACTGTTTAAGATCTGACAGCTATGTAACTGCAGTTTTTCGAAATTTGTTGAAGTTCAAAAACGTGATTTTCATTGAACAATACCATCGATTTTCTTATTTTATTCAAAAATTGTTTTTGTACAACTAAACATCATTCTTCGTTTAGTACCATACTTCAATTAAAAGATTGATTGATATTTTAACTATTTGTTCTTTTACCGCGGCAGCGTAATTTTGCCAAAAATCTGCCAAGAGTAAGTTTAAGAATCTAAACAGTATCTTTTGCCAGAAAGTCAAATATATCGATAGAGAGAAATCAATTTCTCAAAACAATCTTTCTAGTGTTAGCAGGGTGGCCAGTGAAAAGTCAATTCCAAATTCCTGATTTTCTCCCGCTTTTCTCCCGTTTTTTCCCGGTATTTCAAAAACATTCCCGGTTTAATTATAAACTAAAAAATGCCTACTTGTCCCATGTTCTATGTAAACCTTATGGACCGCAGGACAAATATGCGTAGAACGGCAGCGTAAATCATATTTTTTTTTATTAATTGAAACGATTTCAAGTCCGAGCTTTTTGGTCATACACCAAAGTATTCTTATTGGGATTAGATGGAAATTGGATATTTCGCCACGCATTTAAATTTCGTGGGTCCATAATTTTTCTGCAAAATTTAAGTCTGATATATGAAACGATATTCTATCGTCTCTCGTTTTAAGTAATCGTGGAATTTGTTAGTCTATGTTCAATTATTGTTTGTATGAGGAGATCGAGTCAAATTTAGAATGAACTATAGTTTAAATTTAGAACGGACACACAATCTTGGAAGACTTTAAACGGAGTTTATCAATTGTCTAACTAATCTCTATCAGAAGAAAGTAGCAGGCCTTAAACATCAGAAGATAATAGCAAGCATGTAATAGAAATGTTTTTGAAAATTTAGATAAACTTTCCCATAACTTGATTCCGAAAAATGATTGAAATAATGTCACTCTGAGAATGTCATACCTTTAGCAAAATAAGTATTAAGTGGAGGGATTTTCAGCTAAATTTTAAAGAAAGTTGTAAATGCAATTAATATAAGCTTGCTTTGAAAAATGTAATTGATAGCATCCAAGCATTGTATTTTGTAACATGAAATTCTCCATAAAACGTTATGAAAAAACAATATTTGCAAGATGTTTTTTCATTAAACTTGATGTTAAAAATATTAAAATATCGATCAAATCAATTTCAATTGGAAACAGTTTTATAAACATTGTGTTAACATTGACTTTATTGAATAGCTTGGGATTAAAATACAAAAATTCACAAAGAAATTGTGGAAAAAAAATACGTCAAGGAGCGACAAAATGTATGAACGTCAAGGAGAGCCGAGATGCTGCTGTCACGAACTGTCACAATCAGAAATCTCACAATAGTACCATTAAATTTGATCGAATATAAAGTATTGAAACATGCATCTTTTTACTCTTTTCCAATCAAAATGAATATTAAATGCACATAAAACTATAGCCCTTTTTCCATGTTTATTCAGAAAGATCGAAGCTACACAATAAAAAAAACTAGCGGTTTTTCCCAAGCATTGATGCCTTGATTGTGGTTGATGAGCGGGAGTTATCTTGCAATTTGAAATTTGTTGTTTCATATTTCGTGTGCAGTATGTGTGCCTTCCTCTCAGGCTGGAACAATAACTAGCAAGCAAAATGTTACCGAAGTTGATTTAAATTCCCGTATATATCCCGGTTTTCTCCCGGTGATTTGAAATTCCCGACTTTTCCCCGGTTTTCCTGGTGCGCTGATCACCCTGTGTTAGGTATCACTTTTAAGAGTATTGTTCGTTTTGTTGGCAAATAGATTTTCAACGTGGGGAAATAAATATTTTCTCCTCGGTTTATATGGCAGTTCAGCAGAAGCACGCACCTTGAGGATATTTTGGTGGGACAATATTTTTCAGGTGTGAGTCTATTGGAGGACAGAATCCCCAATAATATGCCAATAATTTCTTAAACCCCTCCACCGCACAGTGCTTTTAGGAGCCTATATTCATGATCAAAATTGTTTTGCACCCGATATGGTTTAGAGGTATGATGTCTTCAGAAAAGTTGTTCGGGATGTGGAAGCCCTTTTTAAGGCCCAAGTAAAAATGGTGCAAAAGTCAAAACTGAAAAGCAGTTTTCTCCTTTTAAATAGACAAATCGAAGAAAATAAAAACACACAGTTCTTCTATTTGCTAAATAAAAAGGCTGTGTGTTTTTATTTTCATCAATTTGTTGTTTCGAAAGGGCCATTTTTTCGTGCGCCTTAAAACAAGTATTATTTTTGTGATCAATCCACCTAACAGTGAGATGGAATTTCACTTTTTTACAAAAGTGAAAATACACCGATCGTGTCTTCGGAAAAGTTGTAGATAATGTCACTACATGAAAATTGTCTGAACACACTTTGGCTCCATCTATTGTATTGAAGAGATATGGGTCGTTTTTTCATGAACCAGTGTTAGTTTTAATGGATACGATTGGGTTACTATTTCAAATGCAAGCTAAAAATATTGCCACTGTAAATGTTAGAAGAATACTCGAATATGTTACCAAAAATATAGTTATCAGGGGTCGTTCATAAAAAAAAACGACCCATATCTCCTGAAGTACAATAGACAGAACTAAAGTGTGTTCAGCAAATTTTCATGAAGTGAAATTATCTACAACTTTTACAAAGACACCTCTGGTGTATTTTTACTTTTGTAAAAAAAAAAATGAAATTCTATCTTACTGCTAGGTGGATGGATCAAAAAAATAATACATTCAAAAGAAGGACTTCTACATGGCGAATAACTTTTTTGCCGACACCATACCTCTAAAACCAAATATTTGGGTGCAACACAATTTCGATCATGGATATAAGCTCTTCGAAGCACTGTGCACCGACAGCATAATCTTTTTTTACAGACAATATTTAAAACATGATAACTTTGTTGTTTTGCACTATTTTTTCACAGCTTAAAAAAAAGACGGTCATCATCTTCAGCCATTTAGCTGCACAGACTGTAGCTTAACACTAGACAACGGACAAGCATGCCCCACAGCCGAGAAACATTCCTGACGAAAAGTTTCAATGATTGAAGTGGGAATCGAACCCACACCCCATGACACAATGCGCTTAAATGCCTCACGAGACTAACCACACGGCCACTAGGCCCACTACTATATTCTTAGAATCTGCGATTTTAATCAATGTTCTCCTGGTTCTGGAAATATTCCACATTTTCTAAGGGGTTGCTTCTTCCTATATAAATTTATTTGATCACCATTATATTTTAGACAATTAAAAAAGGAGAATATGGGCTGAACACTGTGGAGATCTCGAGGACTTTTTCTCAAAAAATCATGTAAATCGGTTGAGTTGTCGCTAATAAATCTGTAAATATTCGGTTAAATTGGAAGGTACCAGAAACACAAATGTGCATTGCTCAAAACAGTTGTATCAATTTGCTTCATTGTTTTTCAACGGACTAATCAATGTATTGCATTGTTCAGAAAAGTAAATAACGGAACATGAGAAACATTCTGCAGCCTGAGCTATGGTTGGGGTACGCGTCGATCTCTCAAGGGATTTTGTAATTTCTTCAGAATCAGATGTTCTATGATCAAAATCGACATAGATTTTAAACATGTGGAAAACAGTACATTTATGTCGAAATGTAGTAGCAAATTATGCAACCGGTAAAAGGGTAAATAATATGCTTAGAAAATGAGGAGGAATCCGTTAGAAAGCCGTAAAGAATCAACCGAAAATTCCCTGAGGAATCTTGTAAGGATCTGACTAGGAAGCTAACAAGGGCTGTCACAATAATTGATCAAGAAACTTGTAAGGGTCTTCGCCACACGTTCGAAAAAAATGGTCCTCACACCTCAAACATCTTTGCTGAAATTCGTCAGAAGACTCTTAACAAATGATCTCATTTAAAATAGAAAAGAAATATGATAACGATTGATCGAAAAATATGCACTTGAAATCAAACCAGTATGTTAATAGAAAATCAGAAATCTTTAAGGGATCTCTTATTACGAATAAAGTAAAAATGTATCCAGGAGACCACCAAACGCATAGGAGCTTACTGTAAGCTTGTGAGAGAACTGGTTTAAAAGAAAGAAAAAAATGTGATCTGAATAATTGATCAGTGGGCTCGGAATAAATATAGCATAGTGGTTATCACGTTTAAGTATATGGATGCCCTTGAATAGACGTAGTCATGTGCCTTAGAGATAAAGAATATGCACTATGTCAGTGAAACACCCAGTAGCCGGGAGTTTTTTTTTTTTTTCTACATGGGTAATATTTCCATAATGTTGAAGGATCTGAAAAGCGTGTGCAAGTTTGTCAGAGGAAAACAAAAACCAACTGTGTATGACGTTTGCAAGCAAATGTTGGTGTATTCAAAAGTCACTAAGCTCTATCGGCATTGACATGAATTGTGCACGATTTTTGTACAGATATCACACATAGTAACATTTTTCGTTCGTACCAAAAGGCTCAAATCTCACGAAAAAGGTGGCAAACAAAGCTTTTGAGCTAGCAGTAAGCATAAAATAAGAAAATCGAGCTCTTACGTTCATCACTAATTCAGTGCCTTTGAAATCGTCAGTATGGGCCCAAATTGACCATTGAATTATGCCCCCACAGTCTGGAAAATTTTTCGTCAGGAACATATTCCTATTGTGCCACTGGGCGTTGCATGCTAGTCCGTTGCCTAGTGTGGTGCTTGCTACGAAGGGCATAACTGTCCACTGGAAGCATTTACGTGCCGGTGTCTTAAAAAATGATTTATTGCAAATGATATCGATCTATCAAAGTACAAAAGTTCAAAACTTCAAAAGCATAAATCATATTTTGAAGTAAACCGTGAACCCAACTGCGACCGATTTGAATAGAGATGTAATATGACCTGAGATTTCTTAATGAATAATATGTGTGTCTTAAAATATTTTATGTTCTTGCCAGCAAGTTTACAAAAGCTCTCCAGTGCCTCACTATAGCATTTTTTTATTGCTTCAAACGTTACTTTATTCCATTATGATACCAAATTGAAGTGTGGTACATAGCTGGACTACTCAACAATACCTTTTTATAATACAATATACAAACATGGTGGGCTATACACAAGTGCTAGTTATGTGGTTCTGGTCAGCATGGCGAATGAAATATCTATCATACTCATGCCCACAGTTTATCAGCTGAAATCATTTATTTATTTTTATGAAAAAGCATCTTATTTCAAATTATACGAATAAGAATATTTTAATCAAAATGATTTTGTAGGAGTAACGGGTGTTCAGTAAAAAGTATTTTCAATAACTTTCTGTAATGAATGTTATAACGTAATTTTTATTCTTTCCAAGAGAATTTGCTCTCTGGACTTCCCAAAAATTGGTAGCAGATTCTTAACGCTCGAGTGCTGATAGTTCAATCGAAGATGGCGTCGAAACAGCAAGCATTCAGCGTACAATACTTACAAAACGAAAGGAGCCCAATCAACTTGCCCAGTGCCGTCCCATTGAAGATTTTTTGGGCAACTTCAGTGCCCTAGCGTACAAAAAATAATTAGCCATCCAAGGTTTCTCCTAATGCTTCCAAACCTCAACTAATAATATTCCCACATAAACCAAAAGCTCTTTATTTGAAACCTTCAAGTAGACATGTTGTCACGATGAGAGGGGTTCCAATAAATTGGTCAGATGAAGTTAGGTATCTAGGGCTCATGCTAGATAAAAAAAAAAATAACTTTAAATATCACATTGAGGGCATTCAAGCAAAATGTAATAAATTTGTAAAATGTCTCTATCCCCTTATTAACCCGTATAGGCCTAAGTGGAAGCAAAAATTCTAAAACACTCACTACTCAGCGAATTCTTAATGGATTCAAATGATTTTTTGTCAGTATACTGGCACACATATCTAGTTTCTAGAAGTGGGCAGAGGAACGCAGAAATATTCCTGTGGCCGGAGTTATTCCAGTAGATCACTGGGTCAGGTCAGGTGAGAAGGGTACTGTGCGTTTGTGCCCCTGGAAGTAGGCAAATTACAAGTCGCAGATAATTTTCAGAATCGGTTATAATGTGGCCACTACATGACGGAATTTAAAGAAAATTGGAAAATTGCATCAGTGTAAACCTTTTGAGAAACGATTGAATTGGATAACTATGAATATTGCATTTGATTAATCCTACATATGACCATTTTCGGGTCCTGGGACACCTGAAACATACGATAAAGTGGTCAATTTGTATATGAACATCTGTTCAAGCTTATGGGAACGCATTTCAGTGCACAATTATGTTTGATTTCTACTTTTCGCGAATTGAAACAAATTAGTATCCAACAAATCTATAGCCGGTTCTACCGGGCTTTATGTCCGAATGGCCACATCCGGTATACCTTAAACGGTGCAAAACTCTCCATTTATAATGTTGCATGTCAGATCTTAATGATTTATGCAAATTAAAATGATTGTCATTGCAAATAAATAAAGGTAACTTGGCATGTCCCAAAAACAGCCCTTTTTTACCCGACTTGACCCAGTGATCCACCGGAATAACTCCGGCCACAGGAATATTTCCTAGTTCCTCTGGCCACTTCTAGAAACAAGATATGTGGGTCAGTGAACTGACAAAAAATCATTTGAATCCGTTAAGAATTCTCTGAGCGGTGAGGGTTTCAGTATTTTTGCTTTCACTCAGGCCTATGCGGGTTAATAGAAAATCAAAACTTTGTCTTAAGCACAAGCTTTTGATATTCAAACAAATTTTAAGGTCAGTCATGTTGTATGTTGCACCAATATGGACTAGCTGTTGTAATACCAGCAAGAAAGCTATGCAGAGAATTCAAAATAAAATTTTGAAAATGATTCTGAAGCTTCCTCCCTGGTATAGTACCAATGAGTTACATAGAATATCCAATGTTGAAACATTGGAACAACATTTCAGGCAAAAATAGTTACAATCTCCTATTGCCACGATTAATGCGTTATATGTTTAGGTTAAGTTAGGTTAAGTAAATTCAAAGCGTTTTTTTTCTCTTATAAACAGGTGAAATCAACTCACCTGTAAAAAATTCGAACTGCTACGGCAAATGAAATGTAATATGTTGTTAACAAAATGTTAATAAAATCTTAAATTTGTTTCACCAAATTAGGATTATAGTGTTCTCTAATAACACAGAACACATAGATATAAGAAATTAATGTAATGTTTGGAAAGATACTAATAAAATAAATTCAAAAAAAAGTTAGGCCCTATTGAAGAAACAGTGTAGAAATATTCAAAATTATGAATTACCAAATCTTTTGCTCACCACTGTAATTGCACACAAGAATGTTGAAAGCAATGTGCTGTAACAACCAGATTATTTTGCTTGCGAACGCCAATAAAATTGTATTGATTAAATCTGATTTTTATGAATGAAATATTTAAAAAAATGTAATAACTTTTAAAATGTGCCTCAATAATTTCAACGACAATGTTTTTTATTTCGCCGAATTTTGCATATGAGATCCTTCTAAATTTGGAACAGCAGTTGTACGAATGATGGCGATGAAAATTGCACACAAGAAGCTATTAGCGAAGACAAGCACCCACCCAGTGGTGATGTTAAAAGCGATGAAAATTGAATTCAAGTTGTTGCGCACAAGTTGATCACTCTCCGTGCTGAGGAATTGCATGCTCGTTTGGACTGTATAATATGAACGCGTTTACTCACCGGTATCGTTTAGTAGATCCTGAATGTTGTTCGTTTCTACGTCACTCCCCTCTCCACCAGCTGCCATGAAAAGAGAACGAAAAGAGAGGAAAAAAACATAGAATCGATTAGTGCTCTGGTCTGCTGCAAGTTTGAGAATATTGTTTGAATGTGATCGGGTTCAAATTTGGATGAGATTGCAACGGACCTAGGGGAACTTACGTATTCTCGGCAGCTTAAGCCGATGCCGTGCTTCTTTTGTAATTTTCTCGGACATCAGCTAACAAATTCTATGTTTGTCTATTTACTTATATGCGTTTCTCAATCCTCTATCGATTCACACCGACAGACTTGTTAAAATGCTTTTGGAAACGTTTTTACAACGCTGCAAACACCCCTTGTCAGTGTGACTATTGTCGGCAGGCTCACTCTCTTGGGCAACTTTCCCATAACAACTGCTGGCGAATCTCTTCGGCAGCTCCAAATCAGTCGTCACATTTTGAGGCGTGCTCATTTGAATTGATGACATATCCGGCGATATCGTTTGTTTAGTATCGAAAATCTCGCCAGCGGGAAGCGGGCAGAACAAAGAATCATCTGAATGGTTCCACTGGTGTGTTTTAATAGAAAAATACTGTGTATTTGGAGTTTGAAATTTGATTGCCGATAATAGTCGAATGGTGCCGAAGCCGTAAGTCTCCCTAAATCGATTGCATTCTCGTTTTCGCTTCACATAGGAAGCGATGTCACCACACAACCAACGAAGCATTACGGTGCGAATGCACGGACTCAAGAACGTTGCAAAAAAAAAAACAACGGAGCCGCTAGACAAGCATGTTTGTTTGCACGTCAAAGCTGAGATGAGCATGCCGTTTGGTCAGTTTGTGGGTGGTTGGCTGGTTGGAGGAAAGCCGGCAGATGATTCGTCAATTCAATGAAGCTAATAGCTCTATTGGGGTTGAGGGTGAGGAGTGTGAGATCGGTTGGATTATTTGTCTGTTGAGAATAGTAGTGGTAATCGGCAGCGGATGTGTATGCAAATTTCTGTCTAATGAACAATCAATTACTGTCGGATAGTGCTGTTTGCCGATATAAATGTCAAATGGTGAAAATTGTGAATAAATTAGGGGTCAAATTCACATTGTGATGAAGTTTGAGTTTGGGAATTTTATTTAAGATTCACTGGGTATAATTTTTTAGAATATTAACGAAAAAACTTCCGTTTTGTTGCAGGCTCTTCTATTGATTTGCCTTCAGGTTTTTTGGAACGAATGAAATTTGATGCTTGGACGATAGCTAGTAGTTTCAGCAGGATTTTTGTCTGATTTAGAATTTGGAACAAACTTGGCATAATTCCCTTTGTAAGGACAATATATCAACTGAAAACATTTGTTAAATAAAATAAAATTCTGCCGCTGGGAATGATTTGCAAATTATTCCATGAGCGATGTTTAGCATTTAAGTCACCATTTTTTGACCTATTAGGTACGGTTCAATTTCCGCAAGCCAGTTTGAAGCAAACAAACTTGCTGCCCAGTGCACTTAAAAGGCAAATAGGTAGCTATGAAAGTATATTTACCTAGCTGTGTTGCAACAGAAACGCCGAAAGTTTCAAAAACTTTGGTTTCGAATGACGAAAAGAGTTTATGTTTCAAAGAATGATGATAGCATCTCCTCCACATACTCCATCCAGGCGATTATTTCGATAAACAAAAAAGTTTGGACCTATTTCAAGTATTGATCCAGGTTCCAAATATGTTGAAGTTTAACATCAATCACCCATTAGTCAAGTCGTCTCTGTCCTTGACCGTAACTTTCCGGTGCAACACAGCGCCAACTGCCGCATCGAAAACAGTTATGGGGAAGTAACAGTTTTACACACCAATTTTAGAAAGACCGAACTGTGTGTGTGTTTAGTTTACACGAGTCATTAATTGCGCTATCTTCCCTGCCCCTTTGCCTGGTTTTCACACCTGCTCCGGCTCCCTCATTGACTTTCTCATTGTGCTGTGTTGTGCTGCAACCGCAATCAAAGCGTTTCTCATAATTTAAATATGAGAATCTGATACAAACCCAACTGGACGGAAGAAACAAGATTATAACAGAATTATATAACAGGATTTTTTTATATCACCACTTGTTATAAAACATGTCCAGTTAGTTACTAATATAGCAAAACATTAGCAAAAAATGAACCAAGAAATTTTTTAATTCTATTATTATTATAACAAAATTATTACAAACAGTGTTTCAAAGGTGTTACAAACTAACAGAATTATTGCAAATTATGTCACTGTCCATAACCTCGGATAATACTTGCCACAAACTAGACAACAAAATTATAGCAACTTCTTTTATTTTTAACTGGTGTCGCTAAAAATGTGTACTAATCTTGTTATGTGATTGTGGTCGGGTAGACACTCATCGGCGTGTTCCGAACCTAGTTATTAAAACATTCACAAACTTGTCGGAAATTGTCGAGCAGTGAATGTTTCACCTTCGTGGGGAAGACATAAATGTGTGCTAGAGAAGGGTGAGGGGGGATGAGAGGGAGGTGAATCAGTCATTAATTAGCGTGATAAGCTTCCTCTGGCTGGGCTGCACAGCTGGGCATAACGTTTCAGCGGAATCCACTGGAGTGGATTTATTTTTAGTTCCAATTGGTGTTGGTGCCGTGATCGGAACGTCTAAAATGCCGGAAGTGTGAGTGTTTTGATAAGCTGTTGAAAGAGTCGCTCACGCAAAGCGGTCGGGAAACAATAGCAAATGCGGGGAAAAGTTGTGGTCAGTCGTATTGTTCCTGATAGTGTAACTACTTAAAGTTGATTTTTCCTATGTAAATTAGATGATGTGGCACTAGATTGTTTTGCCTCTTCCTGATTTCCTCCATCAGTAAACTTTTTGAAAAGGCCATTTCGGACAGAATGATGGTCAACGAAAATTGAATTTTTGCCAACGAACAGTTCGGATTCCGACATGGACATTCGACCACTCATCAACTTTTACGTATAACACATTTAATTCGTTCCGTAAAATCCGAAAGCTATTCTACTGGTATTGCTCTTCTAGACATAGAAAAAGCATTCGACAGTGTTTGACATGAAGGCTTGATTGTAAAATTAAAACACTTTTATTTTCCAGCATACATTGTTAGAATAATCCAAAGTTATCTGTCAAATTGTTCTCTTCAGGTTATTTATCAGAACTCCTGAACTTCCTGTAAGAGCTGGTGTTCCTCAAGGCAGGATTTGGGACTAATATTATACAATATTTTCACATCTGACTAACCTGAGTTACCTCAAGGATATCAAAAAACTTTGTTTGCGGATGTCACAGGCCTCTTCGCCTAAAGTCGAAGCCTGCGTGTCATTTGTAGTAGACTGCAAAAATTTTGAATATATTTTTCATATTTGCAAAAATGGAATCTCATAAGCAACCCCTTATTCATTGTGTGATGCGTACCATGCCTAGGAATAAATAGTTAGGGATTTTAAATAAAACCAGACCTGCTAACGGAACCTGTGGAGTACCAGGGCGCTCTCTTCAGTATCGTGCCCTTCTTTTGCAACTTTGCAATGTTGCAGGCGACCTTGTGTTTCTCCGAGATAATCGGCTAACCTTCTTCAGTCTCAAGCCTGTGGCTAAATATGGGGGGGATTAGGAATATGTTGTTTTCTAGTTTGAATTGTCACTTATATGGATTACGTTTTACACAGTATACTCTGTGCATTCTCGTCTTTGGCGACTTTCGATTGATACCGATCTGGATTTTTCGCTGCTGGTCTTTATCGTGCTGAAATTGCAAAAAGCCTAATCCTGCCTAGTTGGGGTAGTAGCTACGGTTTGGATAACTCAGATCAATCTTCAGTATAAAAGAACATCAACGATCAGTCTTTGCAGATTCATGCAAAATGGTACAGCCCAAGTGGCGCTAGTTCAAGAACCTTACTTTTGTAAGGGGAACTTCTACATAGGTAACCTCGTGGAACCCAGTTTTTGCTACTTTCAGCAAAGTTGAAAGGGCAAACTGGGGCTCTATGCCCCGCGCATGCGTGCTCGTTAATAAAGCAATCGTTGCTACACTCATTCCTGAGTTATCTACCAGAGATGTATGTGCTATCCCAATCGATGTTTCTCCTGGTGTTCTCAATAGGAAGTACGTATATTATTCGGTATATTTTCCACATGATGAACCATCTCAAATGGATGATTTTAAACGAGTTGACGCATACTGACAAAGGCCTTGGTCATCACTTCATCTGAGGCAGCTCAGATATCAATTTGAGAGGCTCCAGTCTGATGGAATACTTAAGTAGTACAGGTCTTGAACTACTTATCATAGGTAATCGTCTAACCTTCAAGGTATCTACTAGATAAGAACTCGCACTGCTCAAACAGAATCGATCGCGAGTTGACGAATTGGCATGTATCAGATGAAGAATCATTATCCGATTATCGCCACATCTTCTTTGAACATTCGAATGTAACTGCTCAGACTTTGCGTATGAATAAGCGAAGAGTTTTAGACCAATCAGTCTGACATTTTTTCTTCTGAAATGTCTGGAACGCATTATCGAATCGAGAAAGCATTCGGTCAGAAGCAATCCTGCTTGGGTGTTTTTTTGGACATTGAGGGTGCCTTTGATAACATGTCTTTTAATGCCATGGGCTTGCTATGATGATTATCAATTGGATTAACAAATGCTCAAAAACAGACTCTCTTCTCGACATTGCGTCTAGCTGTGATATGGAAATTGAGTGTTTGCGGATGCCCCCAAGAGGGAGTCTTTACACCAGACACCACATTTGTGGAATCTCGTAGCGGATACGCTATTTAGGACCCTCAATAAAAGAGGTTTACAAACTTATGGATTTTCCGATGACTATCTAGCTTTGATAGAATTAAGTCGAGAATCAGATTGGTTAGGGATTCTATGAGTAATTTTTCCAGGATTGCCTCAATAAATTTCTCCTGGGATACCTCCAGTAATTCCTTCAAGAATTCTCAGGACTGTTAGCGAATCACTCTTTAATGAATTCAAGCGTGTGCTAGAATAAGGGCGTAAGTCGCATGATCGATTTCTCTTCATCGATCCTCTCTTCTATGAGTAAAAGTGACAAGATGCGGATTTGTCAGCATTTTTTCACCTCAGGACAAAAGATTGCATCGCTGCCTAGCGTCCTGAAGTGAAAAAATGCTCACAGAAGAGAGAATCGATGAAGAGAAATCGATCATGCGACTTACGCCCTTATTCTAGCACACGATCAATGATTTTCGATCTGTGCACTAATATTCAATTAGTTATCAAGAAGTTACTAACGTCATTATTTTCACAAAATAGTTCACTAAAGTCACTATTTTTCATGCGAAGATAATGAAACGACAAGTAATATTTTCTAATTCAAACAGCAAGATTTTTTTTTATATATGACAAGTTATATTTTTGATAGTCAAGCCAAGTCAAGTAGGGTAAAGATTAATGGCGATTTTTTCTGGCAGAATGGCTTAAAATGTATTGTTGGAAATGAGAAGTAATTTGTGGTGAAAACTAAGAAGCGGAACAAGTTAGGGCATATTTTTCGTTAGGTCACAAATTATCAACATCTGAAAAGTTATGATGATGGTGTTTCATGTTTATTGTAATTAGTTTATTGAATTTTCGAAAACGAGCTGTCTTGTCTTATCTTTGACTGATTAAACATATCTCAGTTTATTACAGAATCAAATTTTTATAATTTTTAAAATTGTGTTCAATATAATTTGTTACTATTTCTGATTAAGAAGAACGCATTTTTGTTCCTAGACATATTTTCGGACTAATGTTTCCAGTTGCAGAAGTCAATTTTAAGTTACTATTTTGTTCATTTTAGTCACTATTATTTTGCTGTCTAGTCGCTACCAGCCTTGAATTTTTTAATGGACTACTTCAGAAGTTCCTCCAGATATTACAGTAAAATGGTATCCTGAAGATTTTACAATTGTTCTTCAAAGACTTACTCCAAACATTTTTTCTAGAGTTCCTCTAGAAATTACTTCAAAGATTCCTCATGAAATTGGTCGGAGGATTTCACCTGGAATTCTCTCAGGGAGTTTACCAGTATTCTTCCAACAATTAATCTAGGCATTACTCCAAGAATTCGTCCAAGTAGTTTTCCGAAAACTTCTCGTCAAATTCTTTCAAGTATTTCTTTAAGTATTCTTCCATAAAATTCATCCAGAAATCTTGCCAATAGTCTCTTAGAAACTCTTCCAGGAATCTCTACGATTTTTTTTCCAGATATTCCCTAGAAAATCTTTGATTTCTACAAGAAAACTTCCAAAGATTTTTGCAGACATTCGTCTGAATCATCTTACAGAAATTCTACGATGGATTTTCCAAGAAATCCTAAAGTTCCTCAAAGTGGAAGTTCAGAAATTCTTAAAAAAAATTCTTTCATAAATTCCTTTCTAGATTTTTTAGAAATATTTGCAGAAGTTAGTCAGAAACTTGGTCCAGAAGTTTCTCCAAGAATTCCTTCAGATATCCAAGGATTCAATCCGATTGTTTTAGAATATCTCCCAGATCTTTCACCATGGCGTCCTCCAGGATTTCCGCAAATCGTGTCTATGAGGCCTCTCAAAGTGATTCATCTAGGAATTTCGACAGCAATCCGTCAGGAAATCCACCAGGAATTCTTTCAGAAATTCCACAAGATATTTATTCAGAAATCATCACAGGCCTCCCTCCTCAGGGGTTCTTCCATAAATTTATGCAGGAGTTTCTCCAGGGAATCCCTCGGACTTTTCTGTAAGGATTCCTTTAGAAATTTTAACAAGAAATCCTCTATGGATATATCAGGAATTCCACTTTTTCCAGAAATTACTCCAAGGATTTCTTTCAAAAATGCTCTAGGTTTTACCAAGGGCTTGTTCATACATTTCATAACTAAATTGTGTCCACCCACCCTCTCTATTACCGCTTTTTGTATTGGTACTCTACAAAGTTTGTATGAGCCGTAATAACGATAGGACACCCACCCACCCCCTAAATCGTTATGAAATTTGTGAAAGGACCATTGAAGAAACGCTCAAAAATAGTTTAAAAATTCAGAAGCAATCTCTGGAGGAATACATAGAGGAGGTTCTGAAGCACCTTCTGGAAATATTTCTGGACGGATTTCTAATGGAATCCCTGGTGAAATTTTTGTAAAAACCCTTGCAGCAATCCGTACAGAAATTTCTGAAGCAAATCGTAGCGTATTTCATGGAAAACTTCTTAAAGGAATTCGTTATAGAAGTTGTAGAGAAACTACTGGATGAATTTCTAGAGGAATTGCTGAAGGAATTTTTTACGGAATTTCTGTAAAATCTGTGGAGTATTTTATGGAAGAATCGTAGATAAGTATCTGTAGTATTTTCTGGAGGAATCCTGGATACATTCCCAGAGTAATTTTAGAACGTCTTCGAGAAAGAGTTTCTGGAAGAATAAGTCAATGAATCTGACGGGATGTTCTTTACAAAATAACTCTGAAGAAGATATGTAGTCAATTTATAAGAAATTTACTGGATCAATCTCTGGAGGATTTTCTGGAGGAGAACTGGAATTTTATGGACGGACTTTCAGATAAATTTCTGAGGAATCGCTGATAACTTCTTTAAGAATTTCTGCAGGAAGTTCTGGTTGAATCACTTAACAAATTTCTGGAGAAATCTGGGATATTTCCTGAAGGAATCCCCTAAGAATTTTTCAGGAAGAAATTTTTGAAGGATTTTCGGTAGGCATTCCTGGAAAATTTACTGAATGAATGTTCAGAGGACTTTCTTTAGGAATTTCTGATGGAATTCTGAAAGGAATTTCTTAGGGGTATTTGGATTTCAGAAGGAATCTCTAGAAATATGCTTGGAAGTATTGCTGGTGGAATCCTTTGTGGATTTTCTGGAATAATTCTTAGAAGAATTTCTAAAGGAATATTATAGCTCATATAGTAATCTCTGGTGGGATTTCTGGATGAATCGCTGAAGTAATTCTTAGAGAATTTTCCCGATGAATTTCTGGTGAAATTTTTAGTAGTTCTGGGAGAATCTCTGGAGGGTTATATTGAGGAATCCCTGGTAAAGTTTGAAGAATTCCTGGCGGAATTCTATTTGGAATTCCTGAAGAAATATTTGATGTTAATTTTTAGAAGAGTCGCTGAGACAATTCCTGGAAGAATCTGTGTAGGATTTTATGGAGTAATCCCTGACGGAATTATTTGAAGACTTATTAAAGGAATTGTTGAAGGAATCCCTGAACAAGTTTCTGTATATCGAATCGTAGAGGATTTCATTTAGGAATTCCTGAATATTCTGGAGAAATTTCTTTTAACATTCCTAGTAAAATCGCAAATTTCAATAATAAATTCCACTGTTGCTTTCGGGAATAGTCTCAGTAAATTTCTTAGATCCAAGAAATTAGATCCAGGAAACCAAATTATAATAAAACAAATACCGCATAGTATTATTTACATGGCAATTAGGATACCATATTGGTTTTGGTTCACCTGAATCCCTAAATTTTTCATCCACATAACTTGGAAGTTGAAAAGTGTTGCAAGTTACCCCGTTTGACGATACTTCAGATAGTAAAGCTGCTATAGAAGCTCTTGCTTCGGCCGACTCAAGGTCGAGACTTGTTATCGCATGTCGAACTCGAATTGAAGAACTGAACTCAGTCAACTTTGTAAACCTTGTTTGGGTTCCAGGTCATTCTTCCATCGCTTGAAATGAATAGGCTGATATGCTAGCTCGTAATGGAGTATTGCATGACTTCATTGGTCCTGAGCCAGCTATTCTGATTTCGAAGTGCTGGGTAAAGCTTCAGATCAATTCTTGGGCAGCAATTCAGCACAAGCAATATTGGAAAAGTTTGAAGTCATGATGTCAAACAAAATTGTACATTACTGAGCCATCCCCAAGGGTGCCTCTGGAGCCGACCTTCTGATACCTGATAGCTGTTAACATAAAAGATTAATTTAGTTTCAATAAATTAGGATGACAGTGTTGCCTAACACAGAAACCTAGAAATAAGTAATGAATATAATGTTCAAAATGATACTAATAAAGGAATTAATAAAAAGGAAGAAGTTTGTATGTCAAACAAAGATGTATAGAAGGCACCTTACATTAATAGCTTCTGGCCCAACTTAGTCACCCTTTTACTTAGTAGACCTTCGCAGTTGTATAAATCCACCTCGCCATCCATCGTCATCGACTAGTAAAAATCAAACAATGGCGTCGCATTTCGTCGCTACATCGCCGTCCAACTGACCAACATATTTGGCGCGCCACACTGCCTTTGTGCACTCGAATTACGATTGCACGGTCTGCATGGCATTACACAATTGCTGCTAAAACCTACTACCTTCTACGGCACCACGTCAAAGGCGTGAGATGCCCAAAAAAAAAAATGGTAAGCGGAACAGAGGCAAACCCCCTTTCGTAAGGTGCCGATCTTAATCATCGACCGCCAATCGATCCAATCAAAATTTCACTGTGCCATAGGTTCCGATTCGGACGCTGATGTCTGTATGCAGAAAAGTTAATGTCCCATGAACTTCAACCATCAGCAGCGGCGCCGAAGAAGAAAGCACCGTGGAGGAGCTCGGTGGAGCGGTGAACAACAATAGGTATTGCATAAGGTCGGACACCACAATGCGGTTGGTCGGTCAGTGAGGTACCACATAGCTATTCCTCTGCGGAGACTTCGGGCGGAGGGAATTGATTGGCATATTGAGGTGATACTTTTTGACACCGGTCGCCGCGGAAGAGACGGAAGAAACCGGAAAAGCGTGCTTGGACGACAATTGGTGAAGTCAGTTTTCGATCGTTTGCGGAAGGGTTACGCAAATTGGATTAATGGCATAACACAGGGTGACAAAAAAAAATATTTGAACTATTTTTTTGCAAGAAGAGTGACAAAAAAGTCTCAGGAAAACGTACCCAGCCATCCGAAATATCAAAATACCTACATTATTTGCTCTAATAATCGAGCTTATCTGTTTGATGGTACGTCTGTTTCAAAAAAGCATAGGAAAAATCAGAACTTCTGGAGTTCTTAACGTATCTTTAGAACGCCAAAATATCATCTATTCCGGTCTGTCTGAACACCGAATACCCCGAAACTGAAAAATTGAGATATTTTTTGATAAAAGTATCTTATTTAATCAATAATTTCAGTAGTTTTAAAGAAAGTATTTTGAAGAATCCAGTAAAAAATATTTTTGGATAGAGTGCAAAATGGATCACATCGACTATTAAGTAGGAAAACGTTTTTGCTCTGTTCTTGTTAATTTTAGATGTATGATGCTTTCGATGAAGTTATGTTTAGTCAAGTTTTGCATTTCTCTGGAGAATAGTTGACCCTGTACGTTATCTATGTTTATGTTTCGAATGAAACTGTTTTGTGTGACGTAATTTATGGTTGTAGAAAATATTGTTATGCACAAGTTTGCTGAAGACAGTTTTGATTTAACTATTTATTTGAACTTAAAAAATCGATTCTGATAATTAAAAACTTTGGGTAGCCCCAAAAAAAAATTGGTTTAATCTAATCGTTTTGTTTATAGTTTCTTGTGAAAGTCATTTTTATTGAAAATAGTAAGTTTGAAGTTCTTGTCAATTGACATATTTATGGCTAGTTCTCTACCTCTTCCACGAAAAAGGGGTAAGGAAGGATCGCCTTTGAGCCCAACCAAGGGGTCTCACCATTATGACTTTTTAACAATTAAAATGTTGATTCTAACTCACCGTCAAAAACGGTTTGCTCCCAGCCTTTGCAAGCTCAGGAAGCCGGATAGCAGAAGGCTAGGACTGAAAATAAATAAGAGAAAGGACCGTTGGCGTGCATGCGAGTGCTGATTTTTGTTGTTGGTTGGGTCTAGCCGTTGTCTTTGACAACGTGTCAGGTTAGCGCCATAGATGGCAATACCTCCTCCTCGCTGGGAAAGAGAGCCATCTGTGAAACGGTGTACCTATGTGTTCTGGGTGCTTAGTCCGTAGAAGTTCCAGTGCGGACGTTCTAACATCGTGGAGTTATAATCACTACGGAAGGCCTATTTTACCTGCTCGTCTATGTTTGGAGGGGGTAGCTGCCACCAGCTCGCTCCATGCCAGTGGATTCTAGCCAAAGGAGGAAGACTGGAATTGGTAATATCACGGAGGATTCGAATCTGCTCGAGCGACTCTATAATTTCCAGCTGTTTTTGAAGCGTGCGTAGACGCTTTACGGTAGATGGCTGCGTACACTCGATAACGAAACGGAAGAATACCAGTTTCTGCACAGGTAGCGTCGGCGGAGGTTTATGGAAGTAAGCCGGAGATTATGCGGAAGTACCCGTTGAGAATCGGTGAAAGGATTTCTAGGAGATTTTGTCGGCTCAAACAGGTGATTTTGAGGCCGCTATCTACGCTTGTGCTACCCTGAAGCGCGTAGAGCGATTATTGGACCAAAGTGACTTGGATATCGTTTTAATGATGTTTAGGCGGGAATGGCAGTTTGTCTTGACAGCAGGGGATTTTTTTTATTACCGTACGGGTTTGGGCCGAAGGGTCTCAGATTTTCATGAAACTTTTTCCACAGGCAGGGCTCATGGATATATGAATAAAAAAAAAATGAGAAAAATTCAGGGTCGCCTATTTTTCCGGAAAACTCAGGTGGCAATTTTTTGTTTTCCCTTGACACCACTCACTTTGAAAAATCATAACTCAAGAACGAAGCATCGTAGAAACAAAGTTTTTATATAAAAATTTAAGCAAATTTTCTCAAAAATCAAAAAAAAATATGAACTGGAAAAAGTTTTCCACAAAATTTTCCACCGTTGGGAAAATTCGTAAAGAAAAGCCGGAAAAACTATGCCCGAACTCGTGGAAAATTTTCAAAAAAATATTTTCGAGAAGGTAATTTTATAAGCTTCAATCACTGAAATTTTTGGAATGCACTTTTTTTTCGTTTTTGAGTTATGGCCAATTTTGTGAAAAATGTCCAGATGTGCCATATAAGACTTTTCTTTGAAAAATCATAACTCAAGAACGAAACATTGTAGAAACAAAGTTTTTAAATGAAAATTTAAGCAAATTTTCTCAGAAATCCAAAAAAATATGAACTGGAAAAAGTTTTCCACAAAATTTTTCACCGTTGAGGAAATTCATAAAGAAAAGCTGGAAAATCTATGCCCGAACTCGTGGAATTTTTTTAATAAAATATTGTTAAGAAAGAAACTTTATAAACTTCAATTCTGGTAACTTTTAGGATGTACTTTTCTTTAGTTCCTGATCTATGGTCAATTTTGTAAAAAATGCAAAGATTTGCCATACATGCCTTTTCGTTTAAAAATCATGACTCAAGACTCATCATGACTTGTCGAACCGGATTCAAATTATCTCAAAAATATAAAATTTTTGAAATGGAATCAGTTTCCCAGGACATTTTTCACTGTTTATGAAAACAAATAATGAAAACCCAATTAGCTATTCCAGCTTTCAAACAAAGTATATTTGAAAAGAGCGATCAATAAGATCCAATCCTACAATATTTTTCAATACGCTCATTTTTCGTTCCTAAAACATGATCAAATATTGCTAGGATGAGCTGTTTGAACCATATATTTACAAATTTATAAGTTCATAAACAAAATTTCTTAAGAACGAAACTACATAGAAACAAAATTTTCTTCAATCAGAATGTAGGCAATTTTTTCCTGTTAGGTAACTACAAAATTGACAGTTAAATAAATGGGTAGACAATATGACAAATAGGTATTTACCAATTCAAGTTTAAAGCGTTGAAATGGCTTGAGAATCATAAGTTTACCAAAACTAACAAAGAGCAGTGAGAAAGTGCAAGTGCTGTCTATCAGCTGTTTATTCCTCGTTATTATTTTTTGTAAAGTGAAAAAAGTTTTCCCGAAGCTGTTGAAATGGACAAAGTTCAATATTACGAATACAATTCTTTATGTTGTAACCCCTTCGGACTGGACGGCCACAAATCAGTAAGGACAAATCTACGATCGATCAGCCAAGGCCTCATCAGTAAGCTTCATTCGAATGGAGTTCGGTGGATTACGGAAAAGATGAAAAGTGCTCCATTACCGGTGACCAGGAGGCTCTCGTAAGGGGTCTTCTAGAAGCAATGGCGTTTGAGGAACAAGTTTCACCACTATCTTCGTTGGCGTCGCCAAAGGAAACTCCTTGCTCGGGTGAGTCAGTTAGTTCTATAAATAATGTACAAAAAATACAAGAGCTTGCTAAATTCTTGGAAATTTCTTTTCAAGTAAAATCTTCACGTTTGGATGCTTCTAGTAGTAACTATCGCAATGCTTCTATGGACGAAATGTTCAATCAAATTTTGAGTAAAATAAAGATTTGGTTTTCGCCTAATATTGTCGATGTTACAGAGGATTTTAATTCCGTTTTATTAAATTTGAACTCAGCTGTTACAAAAGCCGAACCTGACAAGCAAATTGAACTTCTAAAATTACTTCCTAGGAATTGGTCATATGCCAAAGTTAAAGCTCATTTTGACGTGTCTCAACACGTTATAACAGAATCAAAAAAAATACAATTTAGGGATTCAACTACTTTCAAAAGTAGGACGACCCTCGCATGAATCAGATGTCCAAGACATAGTTTCAAATTTTTACCTAAGGGATATCAGTCGGCCATTTCCTGGCTTGAAAGATACCATATCTATGAAGTTACCCAATGGAGTGCGCCAAAATGTTCAAAAACGCCTTTGGATACTTTATATGAACAATATTTGGAAACCTGTAAGAGTGAACAGGAATCTGTCTCATTCACATCGTTCTGGAAACTTAAACCAAAACAATGTGTTTATACAAAGGATTCATCGGCCATGAATGTTTGTGTTTGCATGATACATGAGAATATGAAATTCATGGTTGATGCATTGAAAAAAACTAATTGCTTTGAAGTTCATAATACAGAAAAAAAACTTAACACCTTTTTGACTAGTCAAATGATATGTCCAGATAGTACAGATGATTGTTACTTGAGGTCCTGTGAGGATTGTAAATTAAAGAAATTAGATTTTGTTGCCAATCGCTTAGATGAAAACAACGTTGAAGAAGTTAAGTATTGTTTTTGGATTATTTCTCCTCGTTGTGAAATTATCAATAAAGAGGAAAATGTAAATGATTTTATAGAAAACTTGAAAAATCTCACAGAGAAGTTTCTTGTGCATCAATTCAAAGTAGATAAACAAAATAAATTTATAAGAGCTAAAAAGGAATCACTAGTTGAAAACAAAGAAATAATGTGCCAGATGGATTTCGCGGAAAATTATTCGTGCGTGATACAAGATTCCATTCAAAGCCATTACTTTGTACGACCTCAAGTAACAATACATCCATTTGTAATTTATTACAAAGACAACTCTTCGATCAAAGTCTTAAATTTTGTTGTAATTGCTGACATAAAAAAGCATAACACGACATCAGTTTATGCTTTTCAAACAAAACTAATTTCAAGATTGAAAAATAAATTTCCTGGGCTTGAAAAAATCATTTATCTTTCTGATGGTGCGGAGAGCAGTACAAAAATAAATCAAATTTCAAAAATGTATGCAACCATGAAAATAATTTTAAAATTAAAGCAGAATGGCACTTTTTCCCAACCTCACATGGAAAAGGTCCATGTGATGGTATCGGTGGCAATATTAAGCGAATGGCTAGAGATGCTAGTATTAGAAGCGGAAATTAATAACGCCAAACAATTTTTTGACTGGGCTGTGTCGCAAAAAGTGAAAGACCAATTTAAAAAAGATTGGGAATTCATCTATGCAACTGAAAATGACTATTCAGAGGCTGAAAAATTACTTCAGGAGAGATTTTCTAACCTTGTTCCAATTCTTGGAACAAAAAAATATCATTCATTTATTCCAAAAGACGAACGAAGCATTTTTGCAAGTGAATTCTCAGATGCACATGAAAACCAAGAAAATACAGCATGCTTTGTTCTTAATACTACAAAGAAACGAAAATCTTCTGGTGGTAGCAACCAAAGGCAATCTTCCCGGTTGAAAAAATAGATAGTTTTAAGATAAAATGTAAGTTATGTACTGAATAATTGAATAAATAAAATTAAAGAAAAATATAAAAAGAATCTTATTTGTTCCATAGAAAAGAAAGAATCCCTTGGAATGGAAAAGAAACAGTTTTTTCAGCTTTGCTTAACGGTGTAATGTTTCATGAAAAATATAATCCAATCCGACTAATACTTCATTAAAACCAATCCCATATCGTTTCTTTCAGATCTTTTAGAAAATTTGCAATTGCTTTGATAAAAAAAACCTTGTTTTTCTGATGCTTCGATTGAAATATGGGTTTTCAAAGAAAAGGCTAATATGGTCATTTTTCACAAAATTGACCATAACTCAGGAACAAAAAATAAGTACATCCTAAAAGTTACTAGTCTTATATGGCACATCTGGACATTTTTCACAAAATTGGCCATAACTCAAAAACGAAAAATAAGTGCATTCCAAAAATTTCAGTGATTAAAGCTTATAAATTACCTTCTCGAAAATATTTTTTTGAAAATTTTCCACGAGTTCGGGCATAGTTTTTCCGGCTTTTCTTTACGAATTTTCCCAACGGTGGAAAATTTTGTGGAAAACTTTTTCCAGTTCATATTTTTTTTGGATTTTTGAGAAAATTTGCTTAAATTTTCATTTAAAAACTTTGTTTCTACGATGCTTCGTTCTTGAGTTATGATTTTTCAAAGTAAGTAGTGTCAAGGGAAAACAAAAAATTTCCACCTGAGTTTTCCGGAAGAATAGGCGACCTCGAATTTTTCTCAATTTTTTTTTTTTCATATATCCATGAGCCCTGCTTGTGGAAAAAGTTTCATGAAAATCTGAGACCCTTCGGCCCAATTTGTACGATAATAAAAAAAAAATCCCCTGCTGTCAAGACAAACTGCCATTCCCAATTTAACTTTTTTGCTCCTTTACACCAGTAATAGTGGGGCGTTCCTATAATAGTGAGGCTCAATGGGAAATCAATGTAAAGGAACAGAAGTTAGCAAATACCAGAAGTTAGCAAATACCACTACTACTGGAACATGTTCCAGTAATGCAGGAAGTTCTTGTTTGAGAAATTCAATGATTTTTTTATTCAAAGATTATTTTTTACGTGAAATAGTTTAGCCTCTATCACTAGCACAGATGCCCTATATTTGACTGAAACTTTAAGTTTCATCTTCTCATGTGCATCGACTTTTTTTGTCGACCTGTGTAATTGAAAGTGACGCTAAGCTTCCTGGGTTCATAATTGATGCAATAATTGCCAACCGTGTGACAAATTATTAAGAGTCTCATTACGAAAACTTTTCGACCTTGCCGCTCCCAATTAAAGACATCGCACCAAAAATTACCTGTAAGCGGCTGCGCCACAGTTCCATTGCTGCCACGATCGGCTCGGAAGTGTTCTAGTGCTCCGAACGATGAAGACGATGCTCCCAATGCTGCTCCTGAGGCGAATGCTTCGTACAATTTCACCGTCATGACGATCACGACGGAAACGAGCACTCCAAGCTTTTAGCACGAAAAACAACCCGAAAGCACGTGTCGATCCGTGCGGTTGCACGTTTTACCGGACCCGACGAGGCACAATTCACTTCGATAATCACTAATTTAGGTTATTTGTTGCCGGCTGTCACTGTTGCTTCCGCTGGCGCTGTTATCGTCGTTGTTGTTGATGATGATGATGATGCATGGTAATTACAGTTGACTTCAGGCGATGTGCGCCTATGGAACAGATGCAGTGTTGGACACGTTGCTAAGAATTTCAACTAGAATTCACACGGTTTGGCAGGCACACTGATTGGCACATTCCTGTTGCACACTACATGAAAATACGGGGAGGATTGATTTACTGCCCAGTTGTCCACGTTCCAAGAGTGAGAAAGTGATTTGAGCGCACGCGTGGATGGGTAGCGAGAATCGTAAAAATCCGACGGTATCAGTTGTGGGAAAAACACTGAATCTGTGTACCTAGGTAATCAGCTTCCATACAAAGTTGTTGCAAATGTTTTCAGACTGGATGAAAGCGTGATCCATTTGACATATATACTCAAAGTTTAAAGCTTGAGCTAGCTGAGAGAATCCTCCTCAGGATTCTGAGAGAATCCTCCTCAGGATTCTGAGAGAATCGTGCTCAGGATTCTGAGAGAATCCTGCTCAGGATTCTGAGAGAATCCTGCTCAGAATTCTGAGAGAATCCAGCTCAGGATTCTGTGAGAATCCAGCTCAGGATTCTGAGAGAATCTAGCTCAGGATTCTGAGAAAATCCTCCTCAGGATTCTGAGAGAATCCTCCTCAGGATTCTGAGAGAATCCTCCTCAGGATTCTGAGACAATCCTTCTTTAAATCATGAGAGAATCCTTCTCATAATTCTGAAAGTATCCACCTCAGGATTCTGAGCGGATGGTGCTCAGGATTCTGAAAGTATCTTGTTCAGAGTATCCTATCCAGGTTTCTGAGAAAATCCTGATTCTGAGAGTATCCTGTTCGCGATTCTGAGAGAATCCTGAACAGAATTCTGAGGGAAAGTGTAGTTCAGCAAAGTGTTGCTTCGTATCCACTCACATTACGACAAACTATATAGAAGCCCCTGACAAGAAACTGTAGATCCAACCACTCTAGCCCTATTTGCCTTTCTCTTGAATCTATTCCAATAAAGGGGCTTTTTCATGATTCTTAGCCTAGAAAATCCAATATCAAACCAACCACTTCACATCGTTGATGATCAATGACAACACCGTCTCAAATTACGTCTACGTAGTATACGCTTATCGCATCTACTTTGGACGGGGCGGCGAGGTGTGTCTTATCCGCTCAAGTACCGTGTAGAAACATGGCGCAAAAAAGTACCGCATCTCATTGGCCATTATCGATTGGATTCCATTGAGACGCTTGTCTGCTAGTTAACCAATGCTGAAGTGCACAGTCAAACAACCAATCGATGTCAGGAACACTTCCGCTCTACGTCTCCGATGCGGTGCGGTTCAAGATCTTGAACTTGTCCCACTTGAGCGCCTGCCAAGAGAGAACCCGAACTCGACAAGAAGACTCAATTCACTTTTTTTTTCTAGAACAAAAGCCGAAGTCGTTGATCGACAATCTAGGTTGGAGATCTTGTGCTGGAAACAAAGCCACAGATAGCACGTGCTTGATCTACGCGAGGCGGCCCTTTGCAAGTGTCGCTTATATTAGCACCAGCAGCGAATCGACAATAAAAGGATCCCATCTGGGCTTCTAATTGCTCACAAGGACCCGATATATGCCATCTGTTTTCGTGCTTTTTTGCCGCATCCAGCAATCGCAGGAGAGAACGACGGGAGTTGATTACACGGTCGTGCTAATTACTCAAACACCTCCGTTGCCGCCGTCGTTCACAGATTAGCGTCGCATGTAAATCGAACCGCAAAGTCGTTGACATTAACCTAGGAACGCGGTGCTCCTTAGACCATTGTTGTTAGGAAAAACATTATATCAATTCAATGTTCACCAGTCATTGACTGTGTTGTTATATTCACCAAAATGGCTTTGATGAGCGAATTTGACGGATAGCGTCGACAATTTTTGTTGCATGGGATTCATCGAATGTAGCACGGAAATAAATAACAATTGTGATTAAACATTAAGAAAAAAGTCACCGAAAAACTAGAGTTTATGCATTATAATTTTTTTTCTTCTTCGTTCATTTATTCTGGGATTCTTTCGGAAGTTCATCCAAGATTATAGATTGAATCACTATAGGATTCTTCAAGAAATTCCACAGCTCTATGGGATTCTTCTGAGAATACTCTTGAAATTCTTAAGAAAATCTCACTGATATTCTTCCTGGAACCCCTCATCAATTCTTCCGTAAATTTCTCTGGAATTATCTCAAAGATCTCTGAAGTTCTTCCGGTAATCCTCATGAAACCCTTCTGAAATATATCAGGAAATCCCTAAACTTCTTTCTTAACCCTACAGTCAGTGACATAAGTTAGTAACCAAATGCTGTTTTTCCATACAAAATGCCCAAGTTTGGGGTGCTGTATCTCAGCTTCTGGTAGTCCGAATTGGCTGAAATTTGGATGACAAACTACAAATAACTTGAAGTTTTGCCTGTTTTTTTCAGAGCATTGTTCAAAGACAATAGTAAGTAACCGAGAGACTTTTTAATTTAATTCGAAAAAGGTAAGTCGTGGAAAGTTGGTGTGTTCTGCAAATTTGTGTGACTGAAATTGAACAACTTTGTGGAACAGACCAACTTTCCACGACTTACCGTTTTTCAATCAAATTAAAAAGTCTCTCGGTTACTTACTTTTGTCTTTGAACAACCCTCTGAAACTCTGTGTAAAATGACTGCAATGTAATAATTCCCTTACAGGCAAAACTTCAAGTTATTTGTAGTTCGTCATCCAAATTCCAGCCAATTCAGACTACCAGAAGCTGAGATACAGCACCCCAAACTTGGGAATTTTGTATGGAAAAACAGCATTTGATTACTAACTTATGTCACTGACTGTATCTCGAGCTGTTCCGTCCAAAACATCCTTTTTGTATTATTCCGGAAATGCTGCTGGAATTTCTCTTGCAATTTCTTTATGATACTACAGAAAATCTTTGGGGAATCTTCTCTGTAAGATTCTTCAGAGAAAACCTTCTAGGATTCTTCCAGAAATATCTCGGAGATTCCTCTTAGATTCTTTCGGAAATCCTTCTGAAACTATTATAGTTATCTCTCTGATCACTCTGTGATTCTTCCGAAAATATTTGTTCTTTTGGATCATCTTGGAAATTTCTTTTGGATTTTTATGGAAATCCCTCCAGGTTTTTTTTTCCGTAGAATTTCCCTGGAATTCTGTCGGAAATGTTTCTATGTTTGCTTTCCTGAGGGATGGAATTCTTTAAAAATATCTGGAATTTTTCTGAATATCTTTTGCAGATTTTTCTAGAAATCTCTCGGAGTTTCTCACAAAAACCGCTCAAGATTCCTACCGGAAACTCATCCAAAATTATTATATTGAACCCTCTGATTTTTTTTCCATAAATCCATCAGAAATTCTTTTGTAATTGTCCCTGGGACTTTTATGGATATTGCTCTTAGATTCTCCCAGGATTTTCCCGATTCTTCTGGTATTTTCCCAGTAAACAATTTGAAACTGTGGTTAAATATATATTCTTTCACTGTCAGATTATTCCGTTCAAATTCTTGGGATTCTTCAAGAAATCCAATCTATTTTATGGAAATTTAAAAAACTACAACAAAATTACTATGCAGTCATTCCATGAAAAACCGATCGAGTGGGTTACCGAATTCCGTGAAAATTTGCTATTATGTTTCTTATCCGAAACCTGTTTTTGGATTGTTTGAACGTGTTTTTGGATTTTTTGATTAGAGTGACCATTTTCAAAAAAAAAGTGACCAGAAAAATCACGACTTTGATAAAACTTTTGAACCGCCTGGATGATTTTCAATTTATTGGACGAGATGAAAGCTAAAGATTTTGACAATTCAAGAAAAATATAAAATTTAACTTTTTTTTAAAATGAAATAAAATAAAACCCGTTCCCGTTTTTTCGTGTTTTTAAGGCCTCGGGACAATAGGAAATAGCTCCTTGCTGTTCCCATTTTATCTTGAAAGTTCAGAAAATTTTACGTTTTGAAAATAAAAAATCAGTCATTTTTTATCGGCACACTGTAGGTCTCAGCGCATAAGATCTGTTTATTTAAAACAAATCATAACTTTTGAATAGCTCAACCTATTTCCAATATTTTTTATGAAATGAAAGCTTAAGATTTCAACTTTCTAGAAAAATTATAAAACCCTAAAAAAATAACATGAAAATGCATAAATATTTCTGGTTTTTTTTTATGTATTTTCATGTAAATTTTTTTTTAGAGGGAACTTTCAAAAAAATGGGAACAGCAATAGCCCCTTTTGTCCCGAGGCCTTTTAAAACACGAAAAAACGATTTTTTTTAATTTTTTTTCATGTAAAAAATCAATTTTTGTAAAAATTTATATTTGTCTTGAAAAGTCAATATTTTTAGCTTTAATTTCGTCCAATAAAATAGAAAATCGGTCAAGCGGTTCAAAAGTTATGATTTTTCAGAGAATAAAAATTTTGCAAAGTCGCGATTTTTCTGGTCACCCTATTTCGGAAATGGTCACACCAATCAAAAAATCCAAAAACACGTGTATCCATTTTTTTGATTAGGAACAAAATATCATTTTTTTTTGTTTGGAAATCCTCCTGGACCTTTCCTAGAATTCCTTCTTCAACTCTATCGGAAATCCTGTTTAAGTTTTTCCAGAAATCTTTCTTGGGAAATTTCGAATATTCGCTTGGAATTCTGATATCATGATACAATCTTCCTATGATTCTTAGGGAAATGTTCTTGATTTATTAGTTATTTATTAGTTAATTTTCATTTTTTATTTATCAGTTTATCTTCAGAAAATCACTCTTGAATTCAAATGGAAATCCCTTAAGAAAACTTCCGAACAGCCCTCTGGGACTCTTAAAAAATATCACTAATATTCTTACGGATATCTTTCTAATACTCTTACCAAAGTTGATCTGAAATATTTCCTGAAATTCCGTTTGAAATTCTTCCGTAAATCATTCAAGAGTTCTGGGCATCACTCTGAGAATTTCCTGAAAAACTTAATGGGATTCTTCCGAAGAAGAAAGTTTTCTTTTGGATATCACAATGAAATACATCCATAAATCCATTTGTAATTCTTCCATAAATCCTCATGGGTCTGTTTCAGATTCCTACAGAAATCCTCAATTAGTTCTTCCAGAAACCCCCCAAAATTCCTTCCTAAATCTTTCTGTGATTCTTTCGCGAATCATCCCAGGTTTCTCCCGGAATATTCTCTGAATAACTCTATGATTTTACAAGAAAAAAATCTTGGATTATTTTAAAAATACCTCTGTTAGTTTTCCGGAAAACACCAAAAAAAAAATTTTGAAAATATTTCTGTGTTTTTTTCCGATATTCTTTAGAAATCTTACGGATATCCTTCCAAACATAAACATTTTCTCAGAGGAAATTCCCCTGAGACTGTAAATTGAATCACTCTGAGTTTCTTAAAAAAAATCTTCATCTTCCTTCTTCCGGGATTTTTTAGCATTTCCTCTGAGATTTTTTCAAACACCCCTCCAAATCTCACTGAGATTTTTCCGGGAATCCCTCAGTTTTTCCGTATATTCCGTATATCCCTGGGATTGTCCCGAGAATCCCTCTTAAATTCTTTCGGTACTCCTTTTGAAATTCTTTAGGTAATACGTATGAAATTCTTCTGTCGTTCTTCCAAAAATTCATCTGGAATTGTTCCGTTCGGAAATCCTACTGGAGTTCATCTTGAATTATCTATGGGATTTTTGAAAAGATGCTTGTCGCTGGGATTTTCCGAAAATCCTCATGGCATAGTTCGGAACATTCACCTGGATCTATTCCTAAAATCCTTCTGAGATTGTTCCGGAAATATCTCAGAGATTCTTCCAGAAATCCCTACACTAACATTATTTCTGATTTTTTTTTTCGGAAATTGTTTTAGCTATCCCTCTGATATTTTCCAAAAATCCTTCTTATTCTATAGTAAATCTCTATGGGACTCTTTCGGAAATCTTTTATGAATTATTATGGAAATCCTGCCTTCAATATTTTAAATGCTCAAGGAAATTTCTCTGAAACTATAATATTTAAAAATTTACTATTCATTCTTTGAGGTTCTTCCGGAAATCCTTCAGAAATTCTGGAAATCCTGTTAGAATTCTTCAGAATTTTTTGGAAATCGTTCTGGTACTCTTCCAAAAAGCCCCTTTTATTTTTTCCACAAATCTAGCTAGAATCAATCCAGACATCTTCTTGCTATTACTTCAAATATTCGCCTAGAAATACCTCTGTGGTTCTTGAGAAAATTCATCTCAGATTGTTCCGAAAACTATTCGAGAATGTTTTCGGAAATCTCTCCGGAAGTCGTAAAACAATCTCTCTGGGATTCTTCCAAAAATTCATCGGGGAATTTTCCGGTTTTCTTTTTTACTTACAGGTATCCCTTAGGAAATCTTCCAGAAAACCTTTAGGTGTTCTTAAAGAAATTCCTCATATTTTTGCCGTAAATCCCTCTGAGATACTCTCGGATTTTTTCTGGGACTCTTCTAAGAATTTGCTGTGGAACATTTACGGAAATTTTTTTTGAAATTCACCGGAAATCGTTCTGGGATTCTGCCGGATATCTCTTAGGAATTCATCCAAAAATCCTTTTGGGCTTATTCCGACAATCTTACAGCAATTCTCACGGAAATCTTCGAAAATTCTTCCAGAATGATTTCTGGAAGGTTCCCAGCAAGTTTTACCGGAAAAAAATCAGAAGGATTTTCGAAAGAATCCTAGTGGCATTGCCAGAAAAATCTTAGAGAAGCCAGATAATTTCAAAATAATTTCTGAAAGAATCCCAGAAGACGAATCCTTAAATGATAACCAGCAAAATTCCAGAACATTTTTTGGAAGAATACTCGAGGTTTATTTAGAAGAATCCCAGAAATATTGCCGGAAGAATCTGAGAGGGATTGCCGGAAGAATGTGAGAGGGATTTCCGGAAGAATCCTTCAGGAGGATTTCCGGAATGATTCCCGATGAATTTCCGGAAGATAGCTAATGAGATTTCCGGAAGAATTTAAGGAAGTATAAGTCATTCTTCTAAAATTGAACTAGAAGAGTCACAGGGGACTGAGTTTGAACATGAAAATGATGCCGTCCCATGCCAAGTTTTGATACAAAAACTGAAATGTCCCACAATACGGGTATCTCCGGTGGTATTCCTATATTATTTCAGTGGTTCAGAAGAACCAAAGTAGTCATTCATCTAAAATTGAGCTAGAAGAGTCACATGTATTCAAAATCATGAAGATTGAGCTGCCGCATGCCTCTCTTTTGGTGCTCAAACTTAGTGGTCCCATATTACGGGTTTCCCGGTGGCTATTCCGGGGCTCCAAGAGAACAGAATAGCCATTCGTTCATGCTTTTGGCAAAATACATCCAAACTTTAAAAATCATAAGGAATTGTACACAATTTATTTAGTTTTGGGGCATACATCCGAGTAATTTCATCGAATTGTCCAGATTGGCCACCTTCCGCGACTCCAGGAACCGGACATGGACCACATGGACCATACTGGACCATTTTTTTCAGGAGATGTGCAACGGTAATTGGTTCTTTATTACAGACTAGTGGTCCCGGCAAACTTCGTTTTGCCATCAAGTAGGCTGTTGAAAAACGTCAAGAAATTCCCCATACAAATTACACCTTAGTCTTCTCCCGTTTTTCCGATAAACCCGGCGACTTTCCCAAATTTTTTCTTCGCACGAACACGTCGCATCCCTTGAGGGGTGCAACAGTGAAAATCTTGCGGTAATCCGTTGGACCGTTCTCAAGCCATTTCGTGACATACAAACACCACTCCATTTTTATTTATATAGATAGATAAATTGTATGCCAAAATATCTATCAACCGAATAGTACCGATGTGAATTACATAGACAAAACTGGGGTGGAAACTTAATTTTCCATCCGGGTTTCCGGAACTGGGTATGAATTACTTAGGGATTTGAGAATCTCTATTCACAGTCCACGTGAATACCTATTCAACAATATGAGGACGATGTCAAAGGTTGTCAAAGTAAGGGTCTCCCAAGGCATTTTTTTCAGATGTAGCAGGTTCCTGGTGGCCACAGTGACCAAATCCGGATCTCCGGGTGGGTTTCTGAAACAAGACATGTGTGTCTTTTATTTAAGCCCAACCAAACTAAATTCGGTCAACACGTTGCTTTTAACGAGCTATTTGAATTTTCGAGTCGAAAACGACCCTAAGCCACAATTTGTAACTTTTTTTTTATGGAAGCTCCGCAAAAATAAAATTTCCCACAATACAATAATTGTCAGAAAATTTCAAATTGCTAGGTTAATTCAATCAAAAGTTACATTGATTTGAATTTTGAAATGGGTCGAAAAAGACCCAAAGTTCTTACTAAGGTTAAATGTACCAAACAAGAATGATAAGCTACTTTCTGGAAGTTTCTTGATGGGGATGTAGACAATTCCATCATCGCCAGGGGTTTTCATATTTTTGATTTTTGATATTCGGAAAAATCCCAGAACGGTTTTCGGAAGAATACTTGAGGTTTCTCTAGAAGAATCCCAGAAATATTTCCGAAAGAATCTTAGCATCTGAGAGGGATTTCCGAATCTACTAGGAGGATTTCCGGAACAATTCTCGACGAATTTCCGGAAGGATTTCTGGAAGTATATAAACGAGTCACAAAATAATGTCCGGTATCATCTCAGAAAAGTTCCCGGAAGAATCATCGAAACAAACCTGAAGAATTTTAGCTAGATTTCTGGGAGAATCATACAGGAATAACCGGACAAATCTCAGAGGGTTGTCCGGAAAAATCCTCGAAAAATATTCCGAACAATTTATAAATAATTCATAACAACATAACTCCAAAAGAATCCAAGAGGAATTAAGTAAGAATTACAGAAGCATTTCCTAAAAAATCAACGAAGGTTTTTTGGAAGCTTCCCACAAGGATTTCTTGAAAAATACCGGAACAGTTTTCGGAAGAATACTCGAAAGACATCTTGAAGAATTCCAGCAGGATTTTCGGATTAAATCCAGAGGAAAATTCCTAGAAGGTGTGGCGCGACATCATCATTGCCACCAAGATTGCAACTCACCAGAAAGCAATAAGTTGGATTAACAACAGCCCTATTTTCTATGGCAAAGCTACGTATGGACAAAATTGAAAAACAAATCGTACGATCTGTTTTAAAGTTACGCCCCTTTGATGATTTAAGTCTTCAGAATGAAAGCAACTCACAGCGAATTCTCACGTCACGTGATTTTCAGAACAAATACGTCATCAAAGCATGATTCAGAGTTGGTTTAAAACAACAAAGAACAGTCTATGTTTAAAAGAAGGTGACATTTATTTAATAAAAAAATAATTATGGTTGAATCATATCAAGAAAGAACACGCAATGTTTGAAAGAAGGGTGAATTTGTGCTAAACATATCAAAATCTTCAGTGCAAAAATGTATTCCAATAGTGCAACTCAAAAGAAAAACTAATATGTGAAGGATGGTTTAGTAATAAAATACTGTTGAAAATAACTTTCCTTATATACTTTGGTTCATTCAATAGCATAGAATCCTTGAATAAAGTGTAATTTTGTATCAATTGATTCCAAAATAAGCCTGCTGTCTTCAGAGGGATTCACCAGAAACGTAAAAAAGAAGTCATCCTAAGAAATTCTTGGTTTCAGACTCATTATGTCAAACGACTTTATGCCAAATGACCTTGCACCGAATGTCCAAGTCGGAGTCCAAACTGTTCATTGGCAAAAATTGAATTTTTGTTTGTGTGAACTATTATTCAGTTCACAATTACCTTTTCGAAGGGTTTACTAATGGAGAATGGTAAACTGTTTGAACGATAGCTAGAAACTCCTGCAATATATCTACCAAGAATGATAAGCTACTCTGAAAGTTTCTTGATGAAGATGTAAAAAGATCCGTCACCCCATGGGCTTTCATATGTTTGAATTTTGAATAATAGTTCTCACTTCTTCTAAATCAGTCTCCCAAGAATTTTTGAAAACGTTTTCTTGATTGAGAATGCTTTCAAAATCCTGAGTTACTTGATTTCGAATTGAACTTGCGAGTCTTAAATTAAAATTGTGCGCACATTCAAAATTTTCAAAATTATTGTCTCTTAATAGAGCAAAACGTTTCTTGATTTCTTTCTGCAAATCCTGCCATATAATTTTCAAAGTAGGATCGCGAGTGCGTTGAAATTGCCTTCTTCTCGCGTTTTTAAGACGGATAAAGAGTTTGAGATCATCGTCTATGAAACAAGAGCATTGTGAACAGCAAGTTATGTTTGCAAAGAAATGTTAACATCAAGATTAGAGTCAATACATGTTTCATATGTATTCCAGTCGACTGGAAAATAATTGAAAATGGAGCTGATAGGATTAAGAATCGCTTCATGGGATATTTAAAATATAACAGGGACATGATCAGAATCAAAATCAGCATGAGTAATCAGTTGGCTACAAAGATGACTAGAGTCGGTTAAGGCCAAATCAATCGTAGAAGGGTTTCGAGAAGAGGAAAAACATGTAGGGCTATCAGGGTATTGAATTGAGAAATATCCTGAAGAACACTCATCAAATAAAATTCTGCCGTTGGAATTACTTTGAGAATTATTCCATGAACGATGTTTGGCATTAAAGTCACCAATGACAAAACAATTTGACTTCTTGCGAGCCAATTTTCGCAAGTCAGTTTGGAGCAAATTAACTTGCTGCCTTGAGCATTGAAGAGGCAAACAGGCAGCTGTGAAAGTATATTTACCAAGCTGTGTTTCAACAGAAACACCCAATGTTTCTAAAACTTTGGTTTCAAATGACGAAAAAAGTTGTTTTTTTACAGGCCTATGAACGATGATTGCAACCCATCAAGTCGATCATTACGATAAACAAAAAACTTGGATCTCTTTTGGGTTTGGATCCAGGCTTCAAATATGTTTCAGTAATGACTGCTGTATGTATGCACAAAATTAATTGAGATTTTATTTTCGGATAATAATGGCCTAGGGAGCACCGTGAGGCTGCGAGCGCGTTAATATTCATAACTGAGCGACTAACGATTGCAGTTGCAGCACGAATCAAACTCGGAATTGACAGGTGGCAATTCGGACGAATGGTGACGGGAATCGCGCGATCCTAGACGTCGACGTCCCCTGGGTTCGACGATTGACGTCTACAATTGTTTGTGGAACCCTCAGCTTCCAAAACAACAAGGTTTTTTTTTGCAAATAAACGTGTTTCACCGTTGGAAACGAGACTTGCTGAATGCATTAGCCGCCGAATTAGCATATAGAGCGAAAATGGATCGTGCTTATGGGGCAGGTCAAGCGTGACAACACGGGACTAGAACGTGAACCCGTGTGCCGTATCGTGAACGGCGCGGGAGAAGATGAATCATCGTGTGTTAATCGACTTAGTTAACTAACTTGGTGCCATTTTGGGGTTGATTATGCGGTAATAAATAACCTGTGGGAGTGACGGGTGACTCATTCGCTATTATTAGTGGATGCGGCACCGATAAAAAGGTGCTAATTTTGAGATATTCTTATCGTGCTTAGTCACTTGAATATTGTTTTAAGACACGATACTATAGAATGATTTTCTTTTTAAAACCTGAGAAGCATTCCAAGGATGCCTTCAGAATACTGAGCATGATTTCTTCAGGAAACTTAGCAGGATTCCCTTAGAATCATGATCAGGATTCCCCCAGATATTCTCTCAGATGCCTGAGCAATATTCTCTCAGAATCCTGAGTAAGTTTCTCTCAGAATCCTGAGGAGGATTCTCTCAGAATCCTGAGTAATTTTGTCTCAGAATTCTGAGAAAGGTACTTTCAGAATCTTGAGCAGAGGTCACTGAAAATCCTGAGCATGATTCTCTCAGAACCATGATCGAAATTATTTCAGAATCCTGAGCAGGATTCTCTTAAAATCCTGAGCTGGATTCCCTCAGAGTCCTGAAAGGGATTCTCTCAGAATCCTGAGCATGATTCTATCAGAACCATGATAAGAATTTTCTGAAAATCCCGAGCAGGATTCTCTCAGATGCCTGAGCAGGTTTCTTTCAGAACCCCGGTAAGGGTTCTCAAAATTTTAAACAGGGTTCTATCAGAATCCTCTTCCAGATTCTTTCAAAAATCTGAACAGGAATCTTGAATGCTGAACAAGATTGTCTCAGAACCCAGAACAGGGTTCTCTCAGATTTTTTCAAAAGATGTTTTCTAAATCCTTTATAAGATTTTCTCTTAATCCTTGAGAGGATATCCAGGGAATCTTGAAGCGAATCCTGTGCAGGATTCTCTCGGAATCTTCAAGAGGATTCTTTCAAAATCATACAACCAAATTAGTCTAAAATCTTCAACGGCAACGGCAAATATCTACTGAATTCTTCTGAAACTTGTGTCTATTGCTGGCCAACGTGACTGAAAAAAAACAACAGAAGTTTCTTTATGTGATAACCGGTCATTGTCTTCCCAGTTAGACAAGAAAAAGTTCTGATCCTCACGAGAAATGGAATTTCTTCCGTATCTTTCGCAATGACATTGCCCATTCCATCGAATCTGCAAACAACGAACGAGCAGCGAACGTGGTCTTGTTCCACCTTGTCCGATAAATTGGTGTATATAGATATTGCAAACAACCACCATCCATCGATTGATATCAATTAAAATTGATAAAGCATCTTTCCACATGACCGTTTGCGACTGTTATTCGGTAAGTTCGACACTGTTCGACACAATCGATTGACTGGCTGCCCTCTGCTGGCATCATGAATATCATCATCGATGGGAAGGCAAATGTTTGGCTTCTCAAGAGTTGATTGTTCTAATCGAATGTCGTTGTAATTGTACAATGATTGTTACGTGAAAATTATAAGTATTGTAGAATTTATTAGAATGTAGAGGAACAAGATTGTTCCATTAGTTTTGGTGTTAGCGGTAAACGCGCAGCTATTCAGCAAGATGCAGCGAGTTCGATTCCCGCCGATCGAGGATCTTTTCGTGTGGTTAGTTTTCTTCACTTTCATGGACACAGAGTATTTTAGTTCTTTCCAGGATATACCAACGTAAAAATGGTTAATTGGCAAAAATATCCAGATAATCACTTTGGAGAAAGAACACAGCTGAGAAGCAGTCTATGTCCCAGTTGAGACATAACGCCAGAGAAAAGATCTGTTGTCTCTAAATAATTTTTCTCGTCAACTTGGGAAGGTCGCACTAATCACATGAGCTTCCTCGTGATGTCATCATTCAGCTTTGGGGAAAAAAAAAGATAACCATTACGCCAGTCCAATACGGTGGAGAATGCATCAACACCATCAAACGAAGCTAAAAATCGCCAATTTTTCACCTAATAAGCTAATTGACGCCACGACGGAGGCTATATTTGGAGAGGGTTGCGGGCAGATAAGATAGGATTGTTTTCGATGAAGAGGTTGTGATGCCGTTGAATAGGGCCTCACGTGTTACCCGGGACAATTTTAAAAGCGAGCTCAGTAAACAGACTGTGTTGTGAGATTTTCTACGTTCCACTGAAGGTAGAAGTTTTCTTGGGAGTAAATTTGATGCTTTCTATCTTATTTTCAAACGAAATCCATTTGGGAATTTCAGCCTGCTTCTCAGCTTGGTATTCTTGTGAGTACCATTTTTCAAGTTCAACACAATTTTATGATGTTTCAAAATTTTTATCTTGAGATTAAAAATCATCAAAACTTTTTAATTTCATAGCCTGAATTACAATTTAATTTATTTTGTATAAACGAATTTCTCTACGATTTTCATTTGAATTTAACCCTTCAAAGGAGTGGACGACTTCTTGCACTCGTTTGCTCATATATTTTGTTTCAATTAATCAATTCTGATGTGCAGAGGGTTTGTTGCACCTCCAGATGCATCTACAAATATTCGGATACCGGTAACTCATCGGGATACAAGGCCTTTTCCACCATCAAGTCTAGTGAAAATCAATGCTATAGATTTGAAATTTCTTTTATACTGGGAATAAAAGTCTGGACAGTTTCTGGTGAAAATACTGGAAGATTTCTGATAAAAATCCTGGTAGGATTCTAATGCAGCCATTCCATGAAAAACCGATCTAGTGGGTCTCCGAATTCCGTGCAAATTTGCTATTTTGTTTCTTATCCGAAATAAGGATACACGTATTTTTGATTTCCGAAATAGGATGACCAGAAAAATCGCGATTAAGCAAAATTTTTAATTAAAAACAAAAATTATAACTTTTGAACCGTTTGACCGATTTTCAATCTTTTTGGACGAAATGAAGGCTAAAGATTTTGACTTTTCGGGAAAAATATAAAATTTCACAAGAATTGTGTTTTTACATGAAAAAACTCAATAGTTTCCGTTTTTTCGTGTTTTGAAGGCCTCGGGACCAAAGGGGCTATTGCTGCTCTCATCTTTTCTTAAAAGTTCAGAAAATTTTACGTAAACTGTCAAATTTTCAGCGATGTATGTTTTTTAGTTTTTGAGATATATTTTTTCGAAAATAAAAAATCAGTCATTTTTCATCGGCACACACTGTAGATCTCAGCGCATTAGATTTGTAATGTTTAAAAAAATCATAACTTTTGAACAGCTCAACCGATTTCCAATCTTTTTTTATGGAATGAATGCATAAGGTCTCAACTTTTCAGAAAAAATAGAAAAAAATAGAAAACTTTGAAAAAAAAATTTTTTTTTACATTAAAATATATGAAAATTTCTTAAAAAACTAGAATTTTTATATTTTTTTACGTTTAAACATATTTTTATCAGATTTTTCAATTTTGTCTGAGTAGTTGAAATTTTAAGATTTCATTCCATACAAAAAGATTGGAAATCGGTTAAGCTGTTCAAAAGTTATATTTTTTTTAACATTACAAATCTAATGCGCTGAGACCTACAGTGTGTGCCGATAAAAAATGACTGATTTTTTATTTTCAAAAAAATATATCTCAAAAACTAAAAAACATACATCGCTGAAAATTTAACAGTATACGTAAAATTTTCTGAACTTTCAATAAAAAATGAGAACAGCGATAGCTCTTTGGTCCCGAGGCCTTCAAAACACAAAAAAACGGAAACTATTGAGTTTTTTCATGTAAAAACACAATGTTTGTGAAATTTTATATTTTTCCTGAAAAGTCAAAATCTTTAGCCTTCATTTCGTCCAAAAAGATTGAAAATCGGTCGAACGGTTCAAAAGTTATATATTTTTTAAAAATAAAAATTTTGCAAAATCGTGATTTTTCTGGTCACCCTATTTCGGAAATGGTCACCCTAATCAAAAATCCAAAAATACGTGTATCCTTATTTCGGATAAGGAACAAAATAGCAAATTTTCACGGAATTCGGAGACCCACTAGATCGGTTTTTCATGGAATGGCTGAATGAGAATCTTGCAAGAATTTCTTAGAAACCTGGAAGTATTGTAATGAAGATCATGATTTCAGATGAGACCTCTGCAATATTTCTGATGAGAATCCTAGAAATTTCTGATAATAATCGTGAACAGATAATATGCTTAGATTCTGGAAGGATTATGAAAGATTCTGTTGAAAATCTAGGATTATTTTGATGAGAATTCAAGAAGAATTCTGGTGAAAATCTTGCTGAGAAGGATTCTACTCAGAATTCTGGAAGAATGAGAGGATTATTATTAGAATCCTGCGAAAATACTGATTATATTTTTTAAAGAATTCAACAAAAAAAGTTAAGACGGGTCTGAGGTGAAATCTGAAAGAATGCTTAGAGGATTTTAAGGAAAATCCTCCCAGTATTCTTTTGTGAAGCCTGAGAGGCTTCTGATGCGAATTCTAAAAGCATTCTGAATCTTTAAAGCATCGTTTTCAAACTTGGGTTCCACAACCTCCTAGCGCTAGGCGCTAACAGGCCTCGCTTTGTCTGTACTATGAAAAGCGAGCTGACGAGACGTTGGGGGGTCGCGAAACCCAAATTTGGGAAACGGTGCTTTAGAGGATTCTGATGAGAATCCTACGATGATTCTGATTAGAATCCTGCAAGTATTCTGATTAGAGTTATATTCTGATGAGAATCCTGAGAGGACACAGATGAGTATACTGATAAAAATCCTAGAAGGCCTCTTATGAAATCTCTGGAATGTATCTGATAATCTGCTTAATGGTTTCTGATGGAAGGTTTCTGATGAAAATCCTGAAAGAATCTCTTTGAGCAAACCTGGAAGAATTGTGATGAAAATCATGATTTCAGATGTGACCTCTGTAGTGTTTCTGATGATAATCCTAGAATGTTTAAATAATAATCGTGGACAAATTTGATACAAATCCTGGAAGGATTATGATGAGAATTCAGAAAAAATAATGTTGAAAATCGTGGATCAATTTTAATTAAAATCCTAAATGATTTCAGATGAGAATCCAGAAAAGATAGTGGACATACTGGAAGAGTGTCGGTAAGAATCCTGGAAGGATTACGATTAGAATCCGAAGGATAATGATGCCAATCCTGGAAGGATTCTGTAAAAAGATTCAAATGAGAATCCAGGTCGAATTCTGATAAGAATCTTGAAAGGATTCTGTTGAGAAATCTGGAAGAACTCCATTGAGAATCCTGGAGCATTAGATGAAAATCTGATAAGAATCCTGGAAGTATACTAGAGATAATTGTGGAAGGATTTTTATGAGAACCCTAAAAGGATTCGTATAAGATTTCCGTAGAGATTTTGTTGCATTCTGATGACAATTTTGAGAGGATTGTTATTAGAATCCTGAGAAATTTTTTATCAAAATCCTCAAATTTTAAAGACTATTTTTAAAGAATTCTTATCAAAAATTTTAGGTGAGTCTGATGTGAATTCTGGAAGGAGCTGATGAAATATCTCAGAGGATTTTAAGAAGATTCTTTTGAGAAGCCTGAAAGGATTCTGATGTAAATTCCAAAAGGAGTCTGATTTGAATCTTTTGAGGATTCTGATGAGAATCTTGAGACAAATTTGATGAGAATCATGTTAGAAATCTGAAGTGAATCCTGCAAAGAATTTTATAAAAATTCTGCGAAAAATTTAATAAGAATCCTTAAAGGATAAACCTGCGCTACGGCATAAAACCCAAAATGCACAAAACTATTAAAATGTTGAGAGTTGACTTATGTAGACATACCAACAAAAGAGTGCAAAAAAGTCATTCAAACCTTTCAACCCCTAAGATCCCGAGACGAAGCTTGAATCTTCAATGGCCGCAATTAGGAGACCACTAGATCAAATAATTTGAAATTAATTTTGAAGTAAATGCGATTAGTTGGTCTTTCAATCCTTGGGTGAGACATCCCCCTGACCCCTCCTCTTTTCGAGGAACGGAAAAAGCATGGACCCCAGGGGTCCAAAATTGGCCTCAACCGGAAACCTCAACATTCAAATGAGCTAGAATCTGGCAATGAGAAATTTGATTGAGAATTCATCCGCTAGGTAGCGCTATCGACAATCAGGCTCTTCACTTCCAGATAGCCTTGATCTATTGAACAGCTTTGCCAAAGACACCAACCTACGCTGATAAGGGTCTTAAGCTGAACACAATTGAAGAAAATTTGCTACTAGCACCACCTAGCGCATAAACTCTTAACCATATTTTCATCTCCAGATAGCCTTCAATGTACTGAATAGCTGATAAGGATCTTCAGATACAAACGATTGAAGAAAAATCGTCAATACCCAATCAGACTCTTACATAGCTCTTGATTTGCTGAACAACTTTGCCGAAGACACTAACCTTCTAACTGATGAGGATTTTGAGATACAGATTATTGAATAAATTTTGTCACTAGCGCCACCTAGCGGATGAATTCTCGATCAGAGTGTTCATGACCAGATAACCGAATAACTTTGCCGAAGACACCAAGCTTCTAGCTCATTTGGATGTTGAGGTTTCCGTTTGAGGCCAATATTGGACCCCTCGTGTCTACGCTTTTTCCGTTACCTAGAAAAGAGGGAATGTTAAGGGGATTGTAAGACCAACTAACCACATTTACCTCAAAAGTTATTTCAAATTAATTGATCTACTGGTTTCCGGAAAATTTAAGGTTGTCCCTGGATTTTGAGGGTTAAGGGTTAATTTAGGTATTTGCTCAAATGTACAATCAGATATTAATCCGGAAATTTCATCAGAAGTTCATTCAGATATTTTTGTACAGACTTCCTGAGAAGTTTTTTCCAAGCATTCAACCTGGGAAGACTACAGAATTCACCTGAGAGATTCCATCCGAACTATTTGAGATTTTTTGTTTTCAAGAAAGTTCCAATTTCCAAGAACATTATGTAGTTACTCTTCCATAAATTTCCTATAAAATTTCCGTTAAAAACGTTATAGTGAATTTAATAAGTAATTTCTCCACAGATTTCGGTATTTCTAAGAATTTTCTACAAAATTGTAGCTCAGGATTCTTTAAAATTTATCTAAGGACAGTTTTACGAAACATACTAGATATTCTCTCACAAATTCAAGAATTCCTCCAGAAGTAAGTTAACAGTTTTCCTAAGTCTTAAAAAAACTTTTTAGGTATTCTCCTATGGATAGTTTAAGAGAGATGTCATAGCAATTTTCTTTCAAAATTATTGTTGAAGCTTTGAAAAAATCCGGAGAGTATTTCTAAATTTACTTTGGATTAAACATGTATGTGGTAGAAAGTAACTCTACCCCCCTTTTGTATGTTATAAACTGCTACAAGGGTATCTGGGAGGAGTCCTGAATTCTCGAAGAAGTTCCAGGAGATTTTTGTAATTAAAGGTTCTCTGAAACGTTATCGTCTTAAACAAATTGTGTTGATTTGGGGAAGATTTTCAATTGCTGGGAGAAACGAAAAAATCATTCGAATTGATGGATAAAATCTTGCAAAATTTTCTGAAGGAATTCCTCCCTCCCCTGAAGAGATCTATGTAAAAATGATTAGTAGAGTAACTAGATTGATTGATATAGCATTAACTGAAGTAACCTTAAAAAAATCTATCGAGATTTTACCTGAGAAACTACTCGAGAAATGTTTGGGAACTCTTTGTAAAATTTCTAAATGAACTTACTGAGAAATCCCAGGTTGAATTTCTTGAGGAACTCTTGGAAGAATTCCTCAAAGATTCCCTCCAATAATTTCCCATAACATCCCGGGAGTAAATATGAATGGATATGATAATGCTTGGAAAATCAATAGGAATTCATTTGAAGTCTCTAAAAAGAATCCCTACACATTTTTTTTTTTCAAAAATTCGGAAATTTACCTTTGTTGGTTTTGTTGGAAGAAACACTGTATGAATCAATCAATTTTTACCTCGAACAGTTGTTAGGTTTTCTAGGTTTGCGCTCTTATAAATTCGAGGTTTAGCTTCGATCCATCTTCATCTTAACTTTAGAGGAAGAATTGACGAAATGGGGGAAGAATGAGTGGGAAAATATCCGAGGAAAAACCTGGGATAGTCTCCGAGATCATTTGTAGAGTAATCTCTGTGGACATTACTGGAGATAGTTGCGTTAGAGTGCTCAAGGATTCCCTGAAGCAAGTTATGGGAAAAAAAAAAATCTCTTAGCATCTATGAAAATCACAGTTTTTTTTTATCTCTGAGAGAATTTTTCGAGATATTACTCTGGAAGAATTTGCAGAGGGATCCCTGATTAAGTCGCTGTGAACAGATCGCGTTGATTAGGAGGAGCCTTCAACTGCTGGAATAATTGAAGTATTATCTGGAGGAATTCCTTGAAAAACATCAGACGGAATCTCTGACGAGATTTATGTAGAAATGATCTGTAAGAATTACTGGAACGATTGCTGTAGTATTAACTGGTGTGAATTTTAAGGTTACAATGAAAGAATCCTCAAGAAACCTAACGCGATTTATCCGAGAAATATGTGAAAAATCCTAGTAAAATTTCTGAATTTACTTAGAGTAAGTAGAGATAGTTGCGTTAGAGTGCTTAAAGATTTCTCCTAGCAAATTCTGGAGAAATCTATCTTAGCATCCATTGAAAAATCTCAGGAAAAATCGCCTGGAGAATTATCAGAGAAATTTCCAGAAGAATTTCTGACTTCCAGAGAAGTTCCTAACGGAGTTCCTGAGTATGCTCCAGAAGAAATCTCCGGAGAAACCCCTAGAAGCTTTTCCTTGACGCATAACTAAATTCCTGAGAAACTGTGGACTAATCACATTACAGTCTCTGAAGTTTTCTCAGGAGCTTCTATATATTACATCAGGCTTGGCTGAAAGTGGAATAAGTATGATAAGTTAGAGACCATTTTGGTAAACTAGAGACTCTAGATATCCGTTCTTAAAGACAGAGACTGCATTAATATAGTGACATGGCCTTCTTGGTATTACTTTTTCACTGGGACAGAGCCTGCTCTTCACTTTGGTGTTCAATGAGCACTTCCACAGTTATTTACTGAGAGCTTACTTTGTCAAAGTTGTCATTATCGCATTCGTATACGTTCGGTACGTGGATACTATATGCCCAGGAAAATCAAAGAAATTTCCATTACGAAAAGATTCTGGACCGACCGGGAACCCAGACACCTTCAGCATGGCTTTGCTGGTACCGTAATCCGGGGGAACATTGATCATTTTTTTGAATATTTCTTAAATATTTCGTTTGAAAATGCAAATGTTGCAAATTTTATATTTTTAAAACAAGTACTGCCACCCATAGCTCGTGACTATATACTGCATTTTGTTTTTTGAAAGATTTAAGCATGTTTAAAAAAATGTTTAAAGTGATTTTTTGATTTAGCTGATATGGGGTAACATTGATCACCTATGTAAACAACGTTCGGTAATATTGAAAATATCGTAACTTACTTAAATCATGGCCCCCGAAGCCGAATATGAAGGTCAAATGCTTACAAGTCATTTACTTTTTGAGTTATTTTAAAATTAAAAACACTTCAAACCACGGAATACGCCTAAAGGTAGGCAATTTCCTAAGGGAATTCTACATTCTTTACAGTAATTCGTTAATATTGCCTAATTGAGCATACTCATAAAAATTTTGACAACGGAATCGTTTTCGGCGATGCCATTTTTAGTAAGAACCGTATTTTCCTTGCTCATATCGTTTGCAGAACTTATGTGAGACATGAATCTTCGGTAATGTTATCCTTACCCATTGAAATCATTGTTTTGAAAAGTTGACAAATTTACGCATAAGGTAAACGCAATTTGTGCAAAAATCTTCACTTTCATTAGCTTATGAATATAAGAAAGAGAAGCACCATTCGTGATTTGGAAATGTTCCATCAATAAATGATGATACGAACTTTTTACGAGATGAGTCATTCCGATCAATGTTACCCCGCTGATCAAAGATACCCCGGATTACGGTACTCGACTAAGGAATGCCTCAGCTATTTGGGCTCCGTCGTTTAATTACGTAACGCTAATGTTTCTCGAATCCCTTTTCCCTAGCGGAATTTGGGGCAAGTGTGCCATAGGGGCAAGTGTGCCACCCCTTATTTTTATAAAAACTACAAAATATATTTTATCTTTGAGCTTAACTATATGGTTCTAATAGTTCATAAAACGATGATCAACATTTGACGAAAATTGCTCTATTTTTCATGTATTTACATCGACTTTTGTAAGAACAATCAGATTTCAGTGAATTTTTATAAGATTTCGTTGTTTCTAAATAGCATGGTGAGAGGTAAATTAATAACAGATTTTTCAAACGTATTGTACATCGTGAAGCTATACAAAAGTGTAAGTTATTGTAGCATTTGGACGAAAAAAATATTTAGTTTCACATACGAAATCCATTTTGGTTGAAATCTATACTTTTTGGGGCAAGTGTGCCACCTATTTGGTAAACAAAAATGGTTGGAGTGAAATTCATAAAAATGTAAACATCATCCACATAATTATAATAATGAACCAAAATGAGGCACCAGTAGTGGTTTCTGAAGTGTAGAACGGGAGTAGCGAGCATTTTTGCGCCCAAAGTGATTTTTTCTCCAAATATTCGATAATAACATGGTTTTAGGCGTTTTAAGAACTGTTTAACTTATATTTATCAATATTTTACCGTTTTTTATTGCTGATCTAGTGTAATATTATACAGATCCTCCGTAATAAAAGGTTAATTCATATAGTTCATTGAATGATAACAAAAATAACCATTTGAGTCATTCTAATTGACTAGTAGAGAGTTCCGCATGTAATGACCCTTGTTATAAAGCATCCCCTTATGACGGTAAACTTAAAAATATTTTTTTAAATTATCAATAAGTCTCTGCTTTGTAAGTAATATCAATATGAAATAAAGAAATTTTTATGACAAGTAGAATTATATGTGATGTTCATTTGGTGGCCGTCTTGCCCCATATGGGTGGCACACTTGCTCCATAGTGTTGAAAATTAGGTAATTTTGGATGATTTTTGAGGAGCTCCAAAACTAATACTTTTTGAAATTATTTTCATTTTAAATGGCATAGTGCTTATGAAGAGATGCGAAACTAACATCGTGGGGCTAAATTGGTGGGTTTTTTAAGCTTTAGACAAAGTTAGAGAACAATTTGCTTAAGGTGGCACACTTGCCCCAAATCCCGCTATGTCACATTTTTTACAAGACTTTAAAAAGTTCACACTTTTCAAAACAATTCCTCTCAAAGAGTCACAAAGTCTATAGAGACTCCCTGTTACAAATGTTACGCCTCGTATCGAGCAATCAAATCATAACAGTAATCAATGAATCTCACTACCGCAAGACCACAATTGGGTTTGCTTTGCATCACAATTCAGCAACAATCACCGAAAACCGCAAAAACCTCCTCCCGAGCGACATTAGTAACGCTTCAATTAACTCGCGAAGGCGGTCGTTCACCACATCCTCATTCTCGCCTCTGGAATGTTTGTAAACATTGGCTGCTTGACGTTGTTGTCACTTCACTCAATCACTTTCCACCACCGTGGTGCACCGCGCAGCTAACTCGTGTCTTCACTCTCACTTTGATTCCATACCCACCTCCCGATGATGAGATAATCCCCAACCTTCAACGATATCCCGAAGAATTCGACCGTTTGCGAGAACGCTTCGATCGCGACAACCGTTGATTAGAACTTTCGGGGCGCGTTTCGGCAGTGTGTCGCGTCCCGAGCACACTCTCCCTCACTACTGCTGCGACGAGACCTGCGTTCCAGGACTGACTAACCCATTCAACCGGTGTCGACTTCAAGCGACGTTCTTACCTTCTGGGTAACCGTCCGGCGCAACAATACACAGTCACCACCATCATCATCATCATCATCGTCGTAGTCATCGCACTGGAGAATGTAGTCAGGAGTGGATTGTCGTGACTGATATAGATATTATACCTAGTAGTCACAGTGAAAAAAAAAACTTTAAATGTAATGTCACGTGATTTTGACTGCACATTAGTCTCGTTTGAACGGTAGAAATCAGTCAGCGACAGTTTAAAATCAGAGTTACCTTTTTGACATCTCACCACACTGAGTTCAATTTACACAAAGATTAGTGTTGCAACTAGAAGTGCGTTTACGTTTTGAGAGGATTATTGTTGCAGAACAGGAGCAATAGAATTCGCATACGTTCGATCAATTATACATGGCCAAAAATTACGTCGGCTAATAACAATTGACCAATAATAATTATTTTTTCGCTGTGATAGCCGGAGAGGTTCCATACGAGTTCACGAGCTGCGCACGGACGGTGTTGTACAGATAGATAGCGAGCGCTCGAATATACGCTTGATTGTCGGGCAATTCGCGACCGAACCAGCTGATATGACACCGGTCTTGATTGGACGCGAAGCGCGATGACGGTAACGACGTCATCCCGGAAGGTACGGAACGGGGGGTCCGACGATGAGTTCTAATTGGTTGAGAAAAGATTTACTAGAAGCATCAAGATTTTTTCAATGTATATACCGTTTTGTCTCAAATTCCGAACAGACTCATATTCCGAACACTCGGTTTTTGCATGGCGATTTGGTTGAAATGTTTCGTTGAAATATGTCACCAAACAACTAGAAAATGTTAATCAATTGCAATTCAATTTAAACGTCTCCAATATAATTTATTCCGCGGGAGAAGTGATGGTTGTCTAGTTTGAGACCAGTAGAACAAGCACAGATAAATTTATTTGCGAAACTATTCATTTGAACAGGATTTATTCGTGCTGTTCGGAATTTGAATCAAGATGTTCGGAATATGAGACAGAATGAGCACAGTGTTCGGCATTTGAATCAAAATGTTGTTTCATACTTTTACGTAAAAACAATACTAAAACTAATTAAATCAACATTATTATCGGTACACCCAATAGCTAGACCAACAGTTAGACTTTGCGAAGAAATTAAAATTTACACAAATATCAGCTAATTTATGCCATTCAGATGCATTTGAAGTCACTGTTGGCTTTAAGTGTTCGGAATATGAGTCAAAACGGTACAAGTCATCTTGATGATTTCAAAAATCTGTCTATAAGGAGGATCATAGTGGTGTTCGCATTTTATCGATACACACCTTGAAGGCATGTATCTATGCTACCAAGCTGAAAAAATGAGCATTCCTACATGGTTCAATATCTTGACCAGTGCTGTTATATGTACCGTTTTGATTCATATTACGGACACTTAAGGCCCCTGTGAAGTATAACCGATCGAAAAGCATGTAAATTGAAACATTATGTATGAAACCTGTGCGTTATCAAGCTACTAAAACACTTAACTTTCGAATGGTAGGTGAATATTTGGATTCCACTGCTTGGATTACCGTAAACCGGGGGCAAATTGATCACTGGGGCGAATTTGATCAGGTCGGTACCGAAAAACATTTCCTTCCAAGGATGCTGAAGGGTTCGTTGGCACCAAACACATTCCATGTTTTCAAGTTTATAGGTGCCTAATGATGATTTGGTACTATTTCATTTTAATAAGTGTCAGTTTTGCTAATAAATATTCACAATTTTTGAAGGTGTAAGCAATACAGTTGGAAATGTCGATGCTAAACAATCCACTGGTGCCATGCCTACATGTCAACTATAAGTGTTTAAAATGTTGTGTAAACTTCAGTATGAACTGCTGAACTCATTCTTGATATCATACAGTATAAAAAGTATAGTGTTTTGCTCATAAAATCGTTTATTCTCAAATAATGTGCTTATTTCAAGGGAAATTGCCTACATTTAGGCGTATTAGGCAGATTTTCAAAGTTTGATTTTGCAATAATATGATCAAATACTAGAGTTGTAAGATTTTTGGCATCATATTCTGATTCAGGAGACCCAAATTTAGTAGATAGGGAAGTTTTTTACTCATAATTTTGCTTTTTTTATATGGTGATCAATTTCGCCCCAGTGCGTCATTCTAATTTTTTGATATTAAAACTATTTTTATAATATGTTAAATTTTATTTCATGAAAAATCGATTACATGAACAGATAAAGATCAATTGAGTACTGGTTTTGCCGAAATTTATTTGACAATAATTGAATTCCGAAGGACAACACAGCAAAAAGTTATAAAATAGTTGATCTATTTAACGTACCTAAAATAAACAGAAATTAGTTATATTTCCATGATTCTTATTCCGGACGCAACCTCACTTTTGCTTCATATTACGGACACTTTGTTTCGAACTCTGGACAGCTCACCAAAAGCAAAAATAATATAATTAAATTAATAATTAGGATTCCCAGCCGTGAGAGCAACGTCAAAACTAGTTGTACATTGTAAAATTTCATGGATTGCTTATTTTACGGGCCTGGAAGTTGGGAACTTTTAAACTGAAAATTTTGAAACATTTCGAGTGAAATCTTTCCCATACAAAGTAGAGTGTCCGGAATTTGAAGCTGTCCGGGATTCGAATCAAAACGGTATGTGTGATAAATGTCATCGGAAAATGAGTGTTTCTGTGTGTCTCTGAATGACTATCAATTGGTCATCCTAGCTAATGCCATATTCCGCTTAAGCATGTGTTGTTGGCTTTTAAGGGGGCAGGATCCGTCATTGATTTCGGAATTTTCAAAAGCAGTTTTTTCGTTCAAAATCGAGAAAATTTACAGGAAAATGTGTTCACTGTATTCTATTCTCCTACCGAACCACAGTGAACAGATTTTCATTCAATAATTTTTAGTTTTGAACATAAAAACTGCTTCTGAAGTTTCGATGATGACGATGATTACGATGACGGAGCGTTGATCGTTAAATTTTTCCAAAATTTCGACATTAAACAGCACTGATCTTGATTTTATTATGACACCTTTAATGGCCGAAGGGTCGAAAGACAAAATATCGAAATATTTAAGTTCGAAAATAAATTGCGTAGTGGGAAATTTTCCTAGTTATGGAAGAAGTTCTTCGAACTTTTGTCCCTTCTTTTTTGTTCTTCGACCTTTTTTCTTTTCAAACTTTTGTCCTTCAATCATAGAATCGACATTAGTTTTCTATTGTTTTCAACAAGAGATGATATTTCTCATATTTTGTTGGTCGGATAATTTACGAACAGTCAGTAGAATGGGTAATGTGAGCTTATCCAAAGGCTTCGAATTTTTTTCTTGAAGGTTTTGTCTAGAATCATCTGAATTTGGTAACACTGATCCATGGTCGTTCTTTTCTGCAGAATCTGGTTGCAAGTCACCAGGGTACTACACCTGAATTCAATCAGGATTCAATGTATAACTTCATGGGCATAGCAAGGGGGGCAAAGGAGTGGAGTGGCATTATGCTCTCTGGCCGATGCACAACCAATTCATTATGAACTTAAATATTGTGTCTAAATTCTAAATTGTCTCCCACTTTCATATTTATTAAAAATTGCATCACGGTACATTTCTTAAAGTCTAACTTCGATTCAGGATTCTCCAAAGGATCCTTTAGCTATCAAAGAATTCGCAACGGGTCTTGCAAGCAATGCGACGAAAAATATTGTTTTGAAATTCGCCAAGTACCTGATCTACAAAACCGCAAGTTATTACAAAGTAAATTATTTTAGGATGGAACATGGATTCATCAGGAAATTTCTTAAAGGGATCTTTTGACACTCCTTCAAATATGTTCAAGATGCTCAATAATTATTTTCTTTAGATTCTCCATAATATCTCTAAACATTTTTTGATATTTTTTCCATAATTTTTGCTGGATTTTTTTACGTATAAATATTACTGTCAAAGACATCGATAAATAAATACCCTTGAACCATATTAGTGGTCTAGAAATATGACTAGTGTCCCTCGAAACAAATTTTCCACATATTCTTTAAGAAACTTTATCAAACACTTCCTTCCGACCTTGCCCAGAAATTGCAAAGTAAAAAAAAACAAAATGTCTTTCAATGTCTTAAGCATTATAATTGTTTCATGTTGCTTATTCTTTTCCTTCTGAGATTTTGCTTTGAACAACTTCATGACTTCCTTGGGAATCCTTCCAAATATTCCATATCGAAAATAGCTCCAAGAAATTGTGAATCTCAAATTGCTAAAAATTCATCATTTTATGTTGATTTAATTTTGATGTTATTTTTATTTTAGGAAAACAACTTATTTTGTTTGTGGGGTTCTTTCAGAGTTTTCTGAGGAAATTCATTTGAAATTTCCACAAGGGTTTTTGAAAGAAATTGTTCCAAAAGTTTGTGAAACAACCCAGCAGTTCAAAAGTAGTTCTACAGCAGTTCCTCTCACACAAGTTTTGAATTGATCAAAGAATTTTGCACAGATATTCCAAAAAAATGCTTTTATAAATGTTAATATATTCTGTCAGGGCTTCTTCGAAGGATATTTGCAACAATCCTGCAGGATTCTTCAAAGTATTGGACACCAAGTAGGATTAAGAAAAGGTGTTTCAAAAAATCTATCATAGAGTTTTCAAGAATCCACAGGGATTCTCTCAGAATCCTGGGGAGGATTCTCTTAGAATAGGATTCTTTCAGAATCCTGAGGAGGTTTCTCTTAGAATCTTGAGCGGGATCTCTCAGAATTCTGAGGAGGATTCTCTCAGAATCCTGAGGAGCAGTCTCTCGGAATCCTGTGGAGGATTATCCGTGGAGAATTCTCTCAGAAATCTGAAGCAGATTCTCCAGAATCTTCTTCTTCTTGGCATTAACGTCCCCACTGGGACAGAGCCTGCTACTCAGCTTAGTGTTCTTATGAGCACTTCCACAGTTATTAACTGAGAGCTTTCTTTGCCAAAGTTGCCATTTTCGCATTCGTCTATCGTGTGGCAGGTACGATTATACTCTATGTCCAGGGAAATCAAGGAAATTTCCATTACGAAAAGATCCTGGACCGACCGGGAATCGAACCCAGACACCTTCAGCATGGCTTTGGTTTGTAGCCGCGGACTCTAACCACTCGGCTAAGGAAGGCCTCTATTCTCCAGAATCCTGAAGAGGATTCTCTCAGAATCCTGAGAAGGGTCCTCTCAGAATCCTGAGGAGGATTCTCTTAGTATCCTGAGAAGGATTCTCTCAGAATCCTGAGTAGGATTCTCTCAGAATTCTGAGTAGGATTCTCTCATAATCCTGAGCAGGATTCTCTCAGAGTCCTGATAAGGATCCTCTCAGAATTCTGAGAAGAATTCTCTCAGAATCCTTAGGAGGATTCTCTAGAATCCTGAAATGGAGATTCTCTCAGAATCCTGAGGAGGATTTTTTCAGAAACCTGAGGAGGATTCTTTCAGAATCCTGAGGAGAATACTTTCAGAATCCTGAGAAGGATTGTCTCTCAATTCTGAGGAGGATTCTCTCAGAATCCTGAAGAGGATTCTCTCATAATCCTGAGGAGAGATTCCTGAGAATATTAAGGACGGTTCTCTCAGAATCCTGAGGAGTATTCTCTAAGAATACTGAGAAGGATACTCTCAGAATCCTGAGTAGGATTCTCTCAGAATCCTGAGAATCCATGTTTTGTTCCTACACCTATCAAATTGTAGATGTCATTTGAGTTCCCTTGACATGGTCGGATGTTCCGAGTGCCTTGTCTGGTTGTCTATGCGTGCAAATACGGAAAATGGGTGAACCAGTCCATTCACCACCTATGCACTATGCACAGTTTTGCTAATGTGTATGGAACGCCGGTGGACGAGGTCAGGTCGATGACACATTTTGCTTCGGAATGCCAGAATAGTCGCTGGACCGCGAACGAATTTGTCACGGTTGGTTGCCCCTGTGTATTTTTTTTTTCACAGGTGAAATAATTGGCAATGTCAGTTGGGAATTTGAAATGGACTGATGGAAATGGGGCAATAACTGTCCACTGAATTGAGAATCCGTCTATTAAAAACGTAGACTTTTGGAGGAAGGGAATAATATTTGTCGATGTTTTTCCACTGAAGAGAGAGGACAAAAGTTAATTCAAAATATTTTTGTTAAATGGTTATGAAAATGCTCGATTGCGAAAATCGATTAGTTTTTATTAATCATCAGTATAATCAACAACTTCTGTGGTCACAGAATGCAGTAACAGGAACATCAGAGTAGAAAACTCGCCATTTCAATGACATTTGAAGAAAGTTCGTTGAAGCTCCTCCCAAAGTATTTTGGTGTTCATCAAGAATTGAACATAAAACTCAAAAAGACAACATATTGAAAAAGAAGCATGATGTTATCGTTTGTTATTTTCTTATATTGATTCCATTGTGAAGAACGAAGAATTCTTTGTAAATTTTACCTCATCCATAAATGAATATTCCTTTATTGTGTGCATCATGTCACGGTAGCATACCTGAAACGAAAAAAGAAATTAAAAATGCTAATTAATATTTGAAAAAATGTTATCATATTAAGAAAAAAAAACACGTGAGATATAACTGTAATCTGCCATCGTTGATCATCCAATTCAAATCTACTCTGGTATGCAAAAACCATAACAAACCGTTTGATCGCCCAGTAAACAATGGGCCACGTTTTCAAGCGCTTTTAATTACATTCCGCTTTGAGTATTTTGCATGAAAATTCCTCACAGATGCATCCAACAGCTGGACAAATAATGTCATCGCTGCTGCATCGCGCCGATCTGCCACTCAATCGAACTGTCAGTAAAAGACAATAATAAACAAACAAAGCACACCGCCAACCAGACAGAGACGAACAAAACAAGATCAAAGCAACCTAAGGCCCAGTTGGCGCACTGCGACGAAAATGAAACAAAACATTGCGGAACCGTATTTTGCATCTTTTGTATTGACGGTGCTGTAATTAACTAGAAGCTTTTATTATTAAGGAAAGTACTGGTCGTGAGTCATCGACTGGTATCATGAGCGCGGGCGGCGCACAATTCATTGGATGATGATGCATCAGGTGCCGTTAATTGATGCGAACTTTGAACAGTGTTCAAAGTCGTTCGGGAGATTGTATAATCGTGACTCAATCACGATTGGGGAGACGTTAAGCACAGTGCGGTGCGGATACAGAGTTCTCTACAGCGCTGAAACCTCTATTTATGTAATGGTTCTGGGGAATGTGAATAGATTTTAAAGTAAATAGAATCATTACGTAAATATATGTTATGAAAACTAAATTCTCACTTCCGAAATAAAGTTTAAATGAAATTTCATAGATTGATATCAAATAGACTTAAATTGAAACTAGCTTGACATATATTGTGTAAAGTTTTGTGATGTAAGCTTTCAGCTGATTCGGAAGCTGTTTGACGACCGGTGCTAACACGGGACTATCATCTCCATAGAAGAACTGTCAAAGAGCTTCCCGATCAGCTGATTTGAAACGTCTTATAAATAGGCCTATACGCTCTTCGGCAGATGTAAACATGTGCATACACGGAGATCTCCGTGACAGCTCTGTCACATCGCCTATAGGCTACATAAAATATATTCCGTCAAGTTTTGATTTTAAGGCGAGGTAAACCGTCATAGAATTTTGCACACGTCATCGATAAATATGGCTTAATCATTTCACTCATTTCGAATTGAGGAAAATCAGTTTGTTTGGCACTGACATTGCTAAAAAAGTATCAGGTTCGAGCAATTACATGAAAACAATTTGGAAAAATTTAAATGTTGATTGTTATCCTAGATGACTGCCAGCTTGTCTACTTCAACACGAACTGCTGGCTGCCATCTCTTGGTCTTGGCTTATAGCTGGCATTTGGGTGAGTTGCAGGACGTCCAAACAATTCATTGGAACCTCTCCTAAGTCTGGTTTAGGGATTGTTTTAAGAGACGAACCAGGAATCAGGAATTGGGCAGGCATCAGTGGTTCGAAATCGTTAGGGTTATCGGACAAAGGCGTGAGTTGAGGCATGTTTCGATCTCGATGAGTAGCGAGCAGAAGTCTTCAGATTAAAATGGTGCTTCTCCTAATACTCGCAGTATGTGATGTTTTGAGGAACGGACGGCTGCCTCCAAAGTAGGGCGCACTCGGTGGAATTAAGTGCCGCTGAATACCACCGTGCTTGGCTCATCAGCAGCTTAAGGAGATCTTGTAATTGATTGCGGGCACCCATGAAATATGTAAATGTTCCATTGTCGGAATAAATGTTTGCACACGCCCTCTTGGCACACAACGCCTCCACAAATCTGTGGAACGCCTGCAGGATCAGTGTTTTCCGCTTCTCGTAGTTCCGATGTTGAGAGAAATTCTGGGCTGCTTCTTTGCGTAGACGGCAGTCGAAGAATCTTCATTAGGTGTAACCAATAGTCGGTGCGCCAAACGAGATTTGAATACGACGAAAGCTTCCGGAAGTACTGTTGACTGAACTCAGCGATTGTAGAAACCGTCACAGCAACAACTATTCGCCGTTTTTCTTCTTCTGTCTCTTCTGTTAATGAGATTTTTATTGGTTTGGGCCATTGATTGATCCGAATTGTCGTACAACTAGGCTGCTTCCCTCCACCATAAATTGTTTTCGAGAATCTCTTCGGGAGTAACGCCTGGGGAAATTAAGTATGCTGGGTTTTGTAATCAAGGGACGTGAGTTCATCGACAACCTTCGCTACAAACGTTTTCCACGTGTTTGGAAAAGACTGAATCCAACGAAGCATGTGGAATCCGTCCAAAAGTAGCAAGAGGTGGTTACCCGATTAGACTTACGAACTTTTTCAAACAATTGAGCACCCAAAGCGCTCGAAATAGTTCCAATCCAGAAATGGTTTGGCGTTTCAACAATTCTACCTTGGATTTTGAAGACAGAAGTCGAACCTTCACCTTTCCATCTGCATACAGACATGCTCAAAAGGCCTTCGGCCGAGACGTCGGAGAAGCAGTGCATTTCGATCACAACTGCCTCGGGATGATTACGCATCGCTCGATGCTAAATTGGTTGAGAAGCGGTAGTTGTTCATAGAATTTAACTCGTGTATAGAGCTTAGTGACATTTGAACACACGACCACTTGCATACGCTCATCATACATAGTTTGTTTTTATTTTCCTCAACGAAACTTGCACACGCTTTCCAGACTCATCAAAATGCATATGGAAATATTACCCAATTTGCAAAAATTTTACCCAGATTCTGGGTGTTTTTCGAGACAAAGTGCATATTGTTTTCCTCTAAGGTTCACAACTACATCTACACTAGGGCACCCATACCATTGAGCGTGATAACCACTATGGTCCATAGCCGTTGCACGGCTTCCAAAAGCCCCAATCGACAATGGTTGCAATCACTGACAATACGGTTAGTTTGGTATTTAAGGGTTGTATCTGTGTCCAAAGTAGTAACGGAAAATAGAAATCTTAGAACGTCCGTGATAGGAAAGCAGGTCAATCCTACGGTTCTAACGGAAGGATCTCTGTCCAAATTGATACTGTCCATGGTACGGATTGCTAAACCTTCTTATACTCCGGTAAGAGCAGATGGGCAGTTGGAGGCTTATTTTCGAAGCTGAAACCCTCTTCTCGCCAGCTGCAATTATTACTCCGTAGCAATTTCAACATTATCTGCTGTCGCCCATATAGGTGTATCGACCGCTAGTGTCCCGTTGAATAGCGTGCCTCTTCTGGTGATTAAGCTTTGCCTGATTGCACCTCATCACAGGACTAAAAGCGAGTGATAAAGCTAACCAAGTTGTCCAACGTGGAACCATTGCAGCTTATCTGAGGATAATGAGCTGGAATCGAAATATCACCACTGATTATCCTGATAATCGATTGAAGCTGGGAATTGATCCCCACCACGCTCGATTCAAAGAATGCTGGATCCGCCAGTTGAATCCACTTGAGAGTGTCCAAATATCCGTTTTGATGGTGGTTTATGGGAGGTTCCCTGTAACCTTAGGAAGAACTAGGAAGCCTAACTCACAAGAAAAGTCCGAAACTCATGACCGGAGAACCGCTCTGAGCCTTTGTCGAACCTTGATGGCAACCTGGCCAATTCCTGTCACCGAAATGTCGAGTTTCGAACCTTGCAGTTTCGGCAGAAGTATTTTGAATGGCAATCCTTAGCCTGGTGACCTACCGGGAACAGTTCTGACTTAGTCCAAGGGAACTCAAGAGACCGTCTCTGTTCGATGGTGTCATCCTTTGAATTTCACTGGTAGAGAAGATGTTCCGAAGAGCAGGCCACACAGCGTCCACTAGACGCCTGGAGCTTTCATGGGTTGTGTCCTTGGCTTCGGTGCTGCTGGCACCCCTAGTGTCGGTGGGTTTTGATGGAAGATAGTCCAAAACCTGGATTCTACGACGTAAAAACTCGAACAAGTCCTCCAGAGTGCCTTGCTCCTTCGTAGAGGAAACTTCCTCCCACCCCCTATCCGTGACCGAATCTAAACGTGCACCATGTCGGACCAGGGCCGGGACTCGTCCGGGGTCCGACCGCGTTATATTTTGAATAACTTTCTTGTGTTTATACGTGAGCGTTCACACCAAAGCTACCATGCCGTGCCCGAGGTCAAACCGGGGTGTGACCGGGCTGGCAGTATATTCTCTGTTATGAGTATGTAGTAGAAAGTTTTCAGTGCATTACTTCAGATATTCCTTAAGGTATTCCTGTATGATAGCTGAAAGAATTTCATAGTGGTATGTGTGGAGAAGAACCTTAAGGAATCCCTGGAGAAAAATCTAATGAATTTCCAGGAGAAATTTCCGACAGAATCGCTGGAGTTTTTATTGGTGGAATTCTTGAATTAATACGTGGAAAAATCCCCAGACACATAAAACGGGAAAACCCGTAGAGGAATTTGTGTATTTCATGAAAGAATCCTTAGACAAATTCATAGAGAAATTCCCAAAAGTAATTCTTAAACAAAAGAATTACGGAAAACAAAATCTAGGAAAATCCCTGTACTAATAACTGGAAGGGTTTCCAGTTTTTCTCTGGAGAGACTAAGAGTATTACTAGGTATTCCATCGTGAACCTCTTACCGAATCTCTTCACGAATTCTTCCGGAAAATCCTGGAGAAACCTCTGATGAAACTCCCGTAGGAACTCTTTAAGTATTGTAGGAATCTTTTCTGCGACTCAAAAGGAATTCATCCAGGTATTTCTCAAGCTGTTTCTCAGGGAACTCCTTCAGGATATTTCTTCAGAAATTTATCTGAGGTATCCTGAAGGATTGCTTGATGGAATATTTGGACGAAATCCTGAAGAAGGAAAATCTAGAGGAATTGCTGAAGAAATTTCAGCAAGAATTCCTGGATGAATGGAGGAATCCCTTAAGGAATAAGTAGAAAAATCCCTTAACGAATTACTGAAAAAACACAAGAGGATTTCCTGTAGAAACTTCCCTGGAAGACATTCAGATAAATACTCATGGACATGTTACTAGAAATTTTTGTAGAGAAATCACAGGAAGAATTTTAGTACGAATCCGTTAATAAATGCTTGGAGAAAGTCCTTCTTGATTCAGAAATATCCTGGAGGAATCCCTAGAAAAATACCTGGAGGAATCCCTGGAGGAGGAAATCCCTGAAGAATATGCTATAGAAATTTCTGGAGGAATTCCGGGAAGAGGAATATATGTGGAGAATATCCTGGAGGTATCTTTGATGGAATTCCAACAACATTTCCTGGAGAAATTACTAACTTGTTGCAAAAATCCCTGGAATAATTCCTGAAGAGCTTTCAGAAGGTATCCCCAGGCTTGATAATTCTCCTCAACATCAGCAGAGTTCGGTGACATACTCTAGAGCAACCATGCTGCTTTTGCCTTTTTGCTAGGGAGCGAAAAAATGCTAAGCAAAGAGGCAACCAAAAATGAGCGAGGAAACACTAAAGTGTAATGGTGGAATCCATCACAACTCCCCAAGGACTGTCTTGTTCGGGTGCCACACTCAAGAGTTCTTTTGAAGGGTGAGTAAATGTGAGCATCGCAACAAGAAAGAGAGAGAGGAGAGAGAGAGAGAGAGAGAGAGAGAGAGAGAGAGAGAGAGAGAGAGAGAGAGAGAGAGAGAGAGAGAGAGAGAGAGAGAGAGAGAGAGAGAGAGAGAGAGAGAGAGAGAGAGAGAGAGAGAGAGAGAGAGAGAGAGAGAGAGAGAGAGAGAGAGAGAGAGAGAGAGAGAGAGAGAGAGAGAGAGAGAGAGAGAGAGAGAGAGAGAGAGAGAGAGAGAGAGAGAGAGAGAGAGAGAGAGAGAGAGAGAGAGAGAGAGAGAGAGAGAGAGAGAGAGAGAGAGAGAGAGAGAGAGAGAGAGAGAGAGAGAGAGAGAGAGAGAGAGAGAGAGAGAGAGAGAGAGAGAGAGAGAGAGAGAGAGAGAGAGAGAGAGAGAGTACTTGAAATAATCCCGCATTTTTTGCACTCTCACTCGAATCGCTTGAGTATTTGTGTTGAAAATTTTGAGTTTTTTCTCCTTAGAAAAAACTCACCTCATCTTTGCATCGCAGAGGACTCTCTATCAAGCCTGGGTAGCCCTGGAAAAAATCCTTGAAAAAAAAAAACCGAAAAAATATCTTCAGGTGTTGCTGGTGGAATCACTGGAAAAATCCTTGAGGTAATGCCTGAAGGAGGAGGAAATCTCTCAAGGACAGGCATTGCAGAATTCGCTCTCTTTTGAGTATGAAGCACGATCAAAGCAAGCAAAGAAAAACATCCTATCTGTTGCGGTCCACGATCGTCATTGTATCGCAAGGTGTAACAAGTCTGATAAATGGAAGCAGCGAGCGAGAGCCTCAAAGAGAGAGCGATGATAAATTCCATTTTTCTCGCTTGTTTACCGTTGGGGATAGGTGTTTTTCTTTACTGGCACTATATACAATCCACGAACTTCCAATAGCAATAGTGTCCCCCAGGCTTGGAGCATGTTTAGAGGGGTTTTATCATGCACTGCTATCCCCCCAATCTGATCAAAGTTGTAGCAGTATACGATAAATAGTCTCTCATAATGTGACAGAGAACGAAACATGACAGATTCTCTCAATTTTCTCAAGATTCAATCCCTGCTCAAGGATGTCCTGGATGAATCCTGAGAGAAATACTGCCCAGACAACCAGAATTCGCATAAGAGTTAACGTTTAAACTCATTTGTACAAATAACATCCCACCCGCACAATATGGTGACGGAAATCGTTTGAGTAAGGAGTTTCCTCGCATAAAATGATATTTTCTGAGTTCATTAGTGCATTTAGTTTCGCTCCATATAAACGTACAGAGTAAGTCGAATCATTCCGTAGCAGCTGTCAAATGAAGTTTGTTATCATAAATTAAGTCACATAAGATTACAGAAGAGTTCGCAATAAAATGCATAAACTCGCATTGTATGTTCAACATACTATGTCGATTTTCATCATATAATATATGCACATATATCGCCTCCACTGTTGTACATATAAGGCCTTTTCGCGACATCTTATACGTGAAATTTTGCACATTAAAGTTGCGCATAACGCAAAAGGTGATTTCGTTATACGTAAACTCTGGTTGTCTGGGCGGGAGGAATATCTTTAGGAAATCCTGAAAATTTAGGACGAAATCTGGAAAAAAAATCCTTGAAGGAACTAATAGGCGAATCTCTGAAGTGAAGTGATTAGAGGAGAATTTCGTGGCGATATCACAGACCCAATTCTTGTAGGAATCACTGGAGGGTTTCCTGAAGGATATTCAGGAGGATTTCCCAGAAGATATAATTAATTTCTCAGAAGATATCATTTAGAAAAACCTGAAGGAATTCCTGAAGGAATTTCTGGAAGAATCCCTGAAGGGGCTCCTAGAAGAATTCATAAAGGGTTTCCTTGGTGGTATGCCTGGAATCCCTGGAGGTATTTTCAGAGGAATCCTATTATTATTATTATTATTATTTATTACACATGTAGCATAAGATTTACATCTTTTGAACGCTACAACGTTTTTTTGCATGAAGTGCGTCACAGAAATATTCAAACTACTTTCTACCATTATTCTTTTCTATAACGATTATTTTACTAACAACTAACTATTTGAAGTGAACCTTGCATTGCTTCTTAAATTTAAACATTGAATTTAACTCCTTAATGACATTAGGCAGAGAATTCCATATAATGACACCTCTTACGAAAAAAAGAACCTGCGTACAAAGTTGTGAGATGTGCAGGAATTAAAAAGTTTCTTATTCTATTACTACGAAACTGTCCTAGTTAGGATCCTCGGAGGAAGCTACAGAGGAATTTCCTGATAAGTCTCTGCAGGAATTACTTGAACTCCCAGAGAAATCTCCATGTAGAAATTCTTGTTGGAATTTTTAAATGGATTCTAGTTAGAATCCTTGAAGGAAGTCCCGTAGCAGTTTTCGAAGGTTTTCTCGTTGAAATTCTTGGAGAAATTTCTGGAGGTAGCATTTTTGAGTAAAACGCGAGTAATTGATCGTTCAAACTCTAAAGAGTTGCTCTGTTCACAGCCGTCCTGTCCAACCCGTTGAGTAAAACTTCGATCTGATCACGTTTGTAGATCAAAAGGCAAATGTGCGTTGGAGTTCATGGATAACCTAGAAGTGTAATTGAAATCAAAATGAGGATGTTGGATGTATTTGTATGACTCTGCATGGGTTTAGTCCTTGTTAATTTATCTTTAATACAGTATTAGTTTTGATTGTTGATCCGGTGTCTTGTGCTCAACGGAAACTAAACCTTAAGCTCTTAAAAGCCGTTGTACTTAAGTTAGTGAGAATTTAGAAAAATAATACCTTTCAATCCCATTAGAGTTTGTATCCTTTGACAGATACGCGTTTTTCGACGTCAACTGTAAGGCCGTCTTTAGTGTCGTGTAGTTGACTCGCCTTCGATGTACCGTAATCCAGGGTAACATTGGGATATTTCCTAAATTTTTCATTTGAAAATGCAAATGTCGCAAGTTTTGTATTTTTAAAACAAATATTTAAAGAAGTATTTTAAAATAAGTACACTTAAATCATGGCCCCTGAAGCCGAATATGTAGACCAAATGCTTACAAGTCATTTAGTTTTGGAGTTATTTAAAAAAATAAAACACTTTGAACCGCGGAATACGCCTAAAGGTAGGAAATTTTCTAAGGAAATTCTGCATTTTTAATAGTATTTCGGTATTCAGATTTGATAACAGAATCGTTTTCGGTGATGCCATTTTAAGTAACAACCGCATTTTCCTTGCTCATACCACTCATGTCAGATATGAATCTTTAGTAGTGTCATAATCATAAAAATCACTGATTCTAATAGTTGACAAATTTAGGCATGAACTAAATGCAATTTTTGCACAAACCTCAATTTTAAATAGTTCATGAATGTGAGAAAAAAAGGCACCATTAATATTTTGAAAATGTTCTATCAATAAATGTTTATTCGAACTTTTAACAAGAAGGGTAATACCACAGACAAACAGACGTAACACTCGAATTATTTTCATCGTACCGCAGAATAGCGCTCAATGCTAATACTTGGTAGTTGGCCGACGGGCCACTCGTAGCGCTCGAATCACTTTTGTTCGAGTTTGACGTTTGCGCACTACCGCCATCTAGTTCGCGATTGGCCAAACACAGTGGTTTCAGCATTGGGCGTTAATGTTCGCGAGACTATGTTTTGAATTGATAATTGTTCTAGCAGTTACGTCTGTTTGTCTGTGGTAATACCGATCAATTTTACCCCGCTGATCAACGTAACCCCGGATTACGGTACTTGTTTGTTTGAATCTGCTTGAGTCTGAATCCTAGTCATAAACCTCGAAAGATCTCTGGTTAAGCCAGAAGATACGAAGGCCTTACCTTACAGAAGTTTTTGGATAATCGGTGATTTCTAAACATAATAGGTCATATTTTATTGGGACTGTTTGGGTACAAAACCTTATTCATATTGATGTCTGTCTGAAGGTCAATGGTTAGAAGTAAAGATCTGTTATTCTGAGTTCAAAGAGGTACTTGGAAAACCAAAGAGAAAGAAAGATCCGCGTTGAACTCAAAACATGATGAATCATAGTCAAAAAGCTCCAGAAGATGAATAATATTCTGTATAAATTTAAATAATTATACTCCAAGCAGTTTGTGAGTTCGAGAGGACGGATGATATAGCTGCCTCCAAAATATTTCCTCAGCTTAGCACAAGTTTCAATTTTCCGAGGATACAAAACATTCATATGTACCTGTTAAGGTGAAACAGTTTGGAAACAACTTCCAAGATTGCACTGAAACTTCAAAGGCACAAATCTTACGAAGAAAACATCCAACAGCAGAGTATTTTTTATTTTGACTTTGTGCACTAGCAGAAAGCTTAAAATAAGAAGATCGGAAACGATTGCCAATTATTCCTCCAGTTTAGTGCCTTTGAAAACGTGAGTAGGGGCACAAGTCGGCCATTGTGCCGGCCATCTTTGAATTCCGAGATGTTTCACCTTAAACAAATACTGCGTTGCCTCAAATGCATACAAATTCTTTTTAAGTAATATTGCGTAAATGGAACTGCATAAATATAATTAACGTTAATGGACATATCAAGTGGGTACATACACACCAAATTTTTATTGCTGGTAACCAGCAAAATTTTGCTGATTTTTTTTGTGCTGTAATTCCAGCAATAGGCCTTTTCATGTGACAGGTCCGTCTATGCATTTGTTTACATCGGTGGAGGACCAGTGCATACACGAGGCTGTCATTTTCATACAAGAACTGTCAAAGAGCTCCACGATCAGCTGTTTTTGAACGTCATGTGAATAGGCCTATCCATCCAGCAAAATAAAATTTGCTGATTGTTCAGCAAACCGAATCATCAGAAAATGAAAGCTTTTTTACTGAACATTCAGCAATACACAGGCCCGATGGCTCAGCCCGTTTGCTGGTTAACTAGTAATTTGAATATAAACACTGTTTGCTGGACTACCAGTCAATTTGGTTTCATTAATAAAATACTTTACGTTTTCATTTCCAATTGGAAATTTATTGCGAAAAATGTTCTTCTATAACTTTAGCATGCCATTATAATTCATCCATATTAATCTGCTTCAAACTGCTTCGAATCGCCCATCTCATTTTGTGGAAATGATGTGCCGGACAACGAGGAGTGAATATTTAGCGCAACGCCCGGCAATTAAAAATAATCCGATTTGTACTTCGGTGTGTCGAAAGATGCTTTATATCTAAAACAATGCCTGAAAAACAGAAACAAATGTTTTTACCTATATGATTTATCTTTATTTCGATGATTTTTTATACTCACGATCATCCGTTGTGGATGAAAGAACCTTCTTTTCAGAGAGAGAAAAAAAACAAACCACCTTTTTGACAGATGTCTTGCTGATTGTTTCAGTAAACTATCAGTTTACTGAATATCCAGCAAATAAAATTTGCTTTACTGAATTATCAGTAAAACTTGAATTGCTGAAGTCCTTTCAGCAATTCATTTTGCTGGAAGGCAAACTCAAAATTTGGTGTATACAATCATTGCCTCGAAGTTTTCTCTATAGTCGTATCCAGACCGAAAAAAATCATGAAATGATTATCACGAAACATCAGATTCGACAATTGGCTTAATTGAATTCGATATTGCCAACGTCAATGAGTCGCTGTGATTACTCTAGCTTCGAAGTTCGCAGTCTCCATTGATCGAATAAATTCAATTTTCTCGTTGTCTGGAGATAAAGTCATTGACAGTGACCTTTTCTCTGAAGTGTTCTGTGTGCAGTAGGTGCCAACCAGAGTTGTGTAAGCCAATAGCAGTAGCAAAGGTGACCTATATTTCCAGCGAGTTTGGTTATGTTCCAAAAGTGAACAATGTGAATCAAATCGACTAAAATGGCGCAGAAATGGTCGACGACCACAATCGCAAACGATAATTTTCCACGCCAACTACGCTACGTAGCCACCTGAGACTCCGGTAGCCATTACTGCTGATGAAATACGTTCGACACGACGACACGCATTGGTTAAAATGCTCGAAGCCAATCAAATTATTCGCATGCACTCAATCCCAACCGAATGTAAACAAACAATTAAATAGATGTTTGTTTACCTCTGCATCTGACGTTTCTCTGAAAGCAAAGAATCTTGAGCGAAGCGCGCATCACCATGGCGCCCGCCGCCGGTGCGGTTGCTGTTATTCAAACAGCTGAGAGCCATTTTAAGGCTTTTAAGCATTCCGAAAACGTCAACTCAACGCTCCACGCTTTGTGACGCATTGCGAAAGATTTCTCCATCGCATCGCGTTTTCGATGCAAATGTGCGACATTTGTTTACATTTCTCCATTCGAACCAGTCAGTAGCCGGGGTAAGAATAAACAAAAGACAAGCGGTTTCGAAGCGGACTTTTTTTTGTTTGTTTTCAAGTGCAATCCTTTTGACACTGATGATGGCGAATTTGGTTCGATTGCAATGCCGAAAGAAAAGAGAGAAGTGTATCCAACGACGCTGGGGTTGTTTCGGCGTGTCTGCTGCACGATGCAGTGACTCTTTTGCTCTTGCTCAATTATGAATACCTTAACCTCAATTTCGCGCGTTTTGTTTTTTGTGCGGTTGATTATATTTGCGTGCGATCGGTTGAACATACGAATGGGTGGGAATTTCGATTAAGTATGGTATGACCTGAGTATTGGCAAATGACAGGAAAGTTTAAGATGTTATTGACCAATTGCGTTCTCCTTTAGTTAGCGTACAGAACAAGACTTTGGATCATCAATCTGGACATTCTAGCACTCATCAACTTTAACGTGTAACAAATTTGATTTGTTCCAACAAATCTGAAGGCTTTTGCTCTTCCAACATACATTTATGGAATAATGCAAAGTTATCTGTCAAATCGTGCACTTTAGGTTAATTTTCAGAACTCCAGGTCTGAAAGATTTCCTGTAAGAGCTGGTGTTCCTCACGGCAGCATTTTGGGGCCAATTTTACACAGTATTTTCGCATCTGACTTTCCTGAGTTACCTCAGGGATGTCAAAAATCTTTATATGCGGACGACACAGGCTTTTCCGCCAAAGGACGAAGCCCGCGTGTCATCTGTAGTAGACTGCAAAAAAGTTTGGATACTTTTCTTTTCATACTTGCAAAAATGGAAGATTTCTTTTAATGTTTCCAAAACTCAACTTATAATATTCCCACATAAACCAAAAGCTCTTCAAGTAGTCAAGTTGCCACGATGAGAGGGGTTCTAATAAATTTGTCAGATTAAGTCAAGTATCTAGGACTTATGCTAGATAAAAATTTTACTTTCAAAAATCACTTTAAGGGCATTCAAGCCAAATGTAACAAATAATTAAAATGTCTTTATCCACTTACTAACAAAAAATCAAAAATTTGTTATAAGGACAAGCTTTTTTGTTCAAAAATCGTCCGCATCTGAGCTCATTTACTCTTGATTTCGGACCTGCCCATTTTAAGTATAAATCTTAAATATTACGTCAAACGGAAGAGATCGGTACTTAACGATCTGCAAGCTGCCAATTCAAAGCTGCTAGCAAGCGGAAATTTGGCATTGAACAACGCCAACTTGTGAATGTGAAGCAAAACCAAAACATCAATAAATTTGACAATAAACGTATAATAATGAAATGAGTAAATTTACTGATTCAGAAACCTTACTGGTCTACACCGGTTTGTTCCGTCATTTCGCAGAAAAATGTTGTTTTCACCTTTTGATAAATCATCCGAAAACTTGACTGTGAATTCCCAACCTTTGCGATGTGTGCACTTACTGTCGAAATGCTATAGCCGTTGGCACGCGAAATACCCGTTCTGGTGTAAACAACTAACAACAACAACCATGGGAGCAAACAAAACAAGAAAACCGAAACGCCAAAATGCCAAACGTCGGCGATCAAAACAACTCAATCCCACTTGAGGTGGGTCATCTCTCCGGTCCGGTCCGGTATTATCGAATAGGTATCTTTGTGAGGCTGTGAAATCAATTACGATGACTTCACTGCGTCGTCACTGACGTTGCGGAATGCGCAATAATTCGTGATAGATGGCTTACTTCTAGAAGAAGATGTAAAGTTATTCATTGCCAGAGACCTTCAAATGATTTCAACGATAGAAGTGACAAAACACAATTCCAAAAAAATTAATCGATTACCCTATTTATCATTTACTCATAAGATACTATGACCTTCATTACCATTAGGGTCCTATTTATATCTCAATTGAGGAACTGATCGGAAATTGTAATTATCGGCGGAAAATGTTGGCTTTATTTCCATACTATTAACACATTCGTGTATATGATAGGGCGATTCAAAATTTATGAAAGGTTTTTCATTCAAATCTGCCTCGTGTTGGACTAGATATTTGCCCAATGCAAAATTCCTTAACTTCCTGAGCAAATATGCCGAAGGCAGCATCCATCTATATGTCCGCGACCAGGAAATGTCGCAAAATTAGCTGCTATCGAAAGTTCAAATCGATGTTGGCGGCACGTGCTGGTCGAATTTTGAACCACACCTTTGTTCATTGGAGGAAAGTACTTATCTCCCTTAACAACTTTGTCGAAGACAGCAACCTTCTTTATGTTCAAACTCTCGAGATATTGCATATATTGACCCTACCGAAAGTTCACCAGTGCCACGCGAGAAATTTGGCAGTTCAAAAGTTATATTTAAATAGATCCGATAAATGCTGAACAGTTAGGTGATCCACAGAATCATACTGGATGAAAAATCGGTGAAACTTTTTATTTTGTTTCATGATGTGCATTGTCTAAATTAATTATCAAATAATCTTATAGAGTCCCTGAAAAAGGTCCCTAACGGATCGAAACGTCGGACATGATAAAATAGCAGTATTCTTATTATATTGAGACTGAAAAGCCGTAATTTTCTATTACATTGTCTTTGTGCTAACTTTAAATCGTCATCAAAGAATATTCAGAATTTTACAGAAAAAACTTTTTTTAACTGTAAGGTCTGTAAGAAAAATTTGAACCGATTATTTGAATTTTGAATCACCCTAATTCATGGTGTCCATTGCCAGGTCCACGCGAAGCTCGTGATTGACTTAATTAAAGAGCGTCTCTGTGTGTGCAAACATTAAGCAAAAGGGATGCTGTATGTGGGCAAACAGCTTTTTAGAAAGTCCATGAATTACGACCAACGAATGAATGGTGATTATGCACGGGTGTGAATGCTAATCAAATCCTGCCGAGAAAAGCAGTGAAGGTGAGTTCCAGATGACTGGCGAGCTTTAACCTCATTATTATAATGTCATGATGTTGTGGGTATATTTTGAAATTAGGTTTACGTAATAGTCTGAGAAAGTGCGAAGCGTGCCAATATTGATGAATAGATGGGTTTGATTCCGGATGCAAATGCCTGAAGGTAAAAATTATGGACTTTTTTTTAGCTCGTGATAAAATAGACAACCGAACATTGCTCACGACATTATTGGTATGAAGTGTAATTCAGGTTTTTTTTGGGTTGCATACGCGAGGAAGTGTGCCAATCACTTACTTTTTAGCACTGACAAAATAATGATATTTAAGTTGCATAATGCTTGAACATCAACACAAGGGTCGTATTGAGCATGATGAATTTGGTCGGTTTTTGACATTGTCCAGGTAACTAATAAGCCATATATTAGGGTTAATGGCTGGCATAAGAACTGTTCATTTAAGAAAGTGGACACGTGTTTTTTACAGTAAACTGTTATTTTCGAACAAATTCATGAATTTACCTAAAATACATGGAAATCAACGTAATTTCTATCAAATTCACATAAATTCGAACATTTATTGAGCATTGCTGGAGAATGCTCTTACTTTTCTTTTGATACCTCCCATAAAATTCTGCACAACTTTTTTCGGAACTTTTCGAACTGCTTTTTGAACTGCTGACCACATTTTCTTAAAAAAATCGATGGAGCTTGCTTCTCTTCCATCCTTCTTAAGATGCCGTTTGATTATTGCCCAATATGTTTCAATGTGGCGTAGTTCTGAGCAATTTGATGGATTCGATCATTTTTCTACAGCAATGGAGGCATGGTATGCTTTCAGTAGATGGGCAGAAGCCATTTTTTAATGCATTCAGTTCTGTAATTTTCGCCGTTGATTGAACCCGTCGTGAAATATGTAGTACTTTCATACCGCAGGAGCAAATTGCTTGCCATACCAAATCATTTTTCCCAAATTGTTCTGTTGGGATGTATCGTACGTCGTCAGGAATATCTGTTTTGGCCACAGCGTTGAAAAAATTCAATTTGGACTCTTCGCGATTTAAGCCAAATCTCGGAACGGCAGTTTTTTCTGTACACCATTTGCGCAAAAAAATTGAGAGTCGCCATGTCAATTCGACCCATCGTTTAGAATTTATAATTTTTTTATGTCAACTTTTGTCTGCTGTCAAAATAAACACTTGAGATCACACTGAAACAAAATTTTATTTGTTTTAATGTAATTTTTACACCAAAATGCTAATATTTAGGTGTCCACTTTCTTAAATGAACAGTCCTTAATGGCAATAAACTATAAAATAGCACTATATAAGATGGCCTGATATATGGTTTATGAATGCCAAGATGTTTCGATTTAAACACTAAGTTCTGCATCATGAGAGTAATGTCAAAAGCGCGGGAAACATATAGGGAGAGATCCCCCAGTACCGGACAGCACCCAATACCGGACAAAGTCGAAAAATTGAGAAACCATGATCCAATCTAGATGGTGTATGAGAAGAAAAGAAAGCTAATGTTTGCGTAGAATAACACATTCTTGAAATATGCAAGCCTTTTTGAAAAATTAGAAATGTTTGAAAATCGTTAAAAAGTTGGCGTATCGTTATATTTTTTTTTGAATTATTTTGAATATGGCAAAATAGTTTGGATCACGCAAGTATGTTCGAATACAATCATTATTTGAAAGTATGAATGTATTTTTTCGCATATTTAAACAAAATGTGGACAAACTACAATTTCGATCAAGCACCTCCTGTCCTCCAGTTTCGGACAGCTTGATTTGTTAAATGATATCTTTGTAGTTTTTACACCAGTGTCTCTAAATACTTTCATTTTTCATCGATTCCGTCTATCATGGTATCAAACATGCAATAAAAATAAAAATCATGAACATTCAGAACAACACCGTAAAATGTGTTATTTTTCATCATATATGGAAGAGGTTTTTGGTGGACATCTTGCAAACTAAGTAAAACTCATATAACTCTGGTCAATGTTGCAAATGCATTGAATTGGCAATAAAATAGAATTCCTAGAGTAAAAAATTCAATGATGTACAAATTTATAGAATTCTAGACATTTCCAGATCGTGTCCGGTATTGGGTGCCACCTTTTAAGATTGATCAATTTGGTATCAAAATATATCATCAAAATGCAATGCCAAAATTCATATTTCTGTTTTCAAATTGATTTTTGTACGCTACATAAATGATAATATTTATCACCATTGGACACCAAGACCGCATAAAATCAATAGTTTTGGAATTATGAATTTTGCCGCTTAGGTGTCCGGTACTGGGGGATCTCCCCCTAATCATAGTATGATTTTTTTTATACTGGATGCTTCTGAAATGTTTTGTTTTTTTTTTTTGGTTCCTTATGATCCACGGATTACTTAAGGCATGTAAAACAATTGCGGTGAAAACTTTTAAAATAAAACATGAAGGTATTGGGACCTTCCTTAGCCGCGTGGTTAGAGTGCGCGGCTACAAAGCAAAGCCATGCTGAAGGTGTCTGGGTTCGATTCCCGGTCGGTCCAGGATCTTTTCGTAATGGAAATTTCCTTGTCTTCCTTGGGCATAGAGTATCATCGTACCTGCCACCAGTGTTGGGAAACTCGTGAGTACTCACTGAAAACAGCAAACTCACTCGTGAGTATGAGTTGTACAGCTTGAACTCTCGCGTGAGTATACTCAGGCATGAGTTTCAGTTGTACAGCTCATACTCGTGAGTGAGTTTTCGACTAACACTTACTCACTCGTGAGTAATTTTACTCACTTGAAATATTGTAAATATGCTTAAAGCTTGCGAATGGCCCAAATAAATAAAAATTACCGTCTTGCGGGGTGACATTGGGCCTAGGGGGTGACTTTGACCGCCCTTTTTGATGCATCTCATGGCTAAATGGAACAAAAAAATCTAATCTATGAGCATGTAGTGGCTATTTATAACGTATTCTTGAAGCTTGCCTCATTATTTTCATTATTCTGGTATTCGTTTGCTGTATAAATCTTGGCCCAAAGTCAGCCTTATGGCCCAATGTCACCCCGCACGACAGTAATAAGTAAGGCTATTCTTGGGGTGACCTTATTCAGATGATAAGATGAAAATTTTATTCTGAAAACTATTTGATGCACGCAAAACGTTATTATAATATAAATTCTTAACACAAGCTGTAATTAATGTTTGGTATTTCGCTGCGCATGTTGCATCGTAAATGCCCATTTCTTCTTTCTTCTGATGTTACTCCCTTTCTGGGTCAGATTCTGCTTTTCAGCTTAATGTACTTATGAGCATTTCCACATTCATCAACTATGAGCTTTATTTGCCAATTGACTATTTTTGTATATCGTAAGGCTCTGGGAAGTAGAAAAAATTTCCAACTTTATTATGTTTCTGAAAAACTTATGATTTTGAATTTTAAATTGGGGATTGTTCACAAATTTCATAACGCCATAAATGCCCATTTTCGACACCCACCCACCCTCTCGTATCGCATTTTGTAATAATATTTTTCAAATTTTGTATGAACTGTAACATCTTATGAACACCCACCCACCCCCTTCGGCCTTATGAAATTTCTGAATGGGCCATTGGAGAAAATATACTCAAACTTAAACTTTTTCACTTTAATTGACATTTCATAAACTTAGTATTAAAGTCTTCATGAATACCACATACATCTCCTACAATTTCCCTAGCTATTTCGTACTCAACAAATCTTTTAAGGTTTCACATAAAACGTACTCGAGAATGCCAGTATCGCCCAATGTTATGAGCCTGTAATCGATATTAGTTTCAGTATCGCCTATTACTTTTGTGCCGTGTCTACATTCTGCTTTCAATTAAGCCCAGCATGTTCGCCTTGTTTATTTTTTGTTCACAGTGTCGCCGTTTGTTATCGCCGTGTTTTGATTTCGATTTCAGATGAGCCCTTCACTTTGATAAACAAAAACAAACAAATGAAGTGTATTGTTTTGCATGAGGTGAAGTTTCGTCTTTTACAACTTTGCGTTTTTTGAATAGTTAAATTATCGGTAGAGGAAAAGTTTAAGTGCAGTGAATAGACAATCAAGCTACAGTCGCCTCTCCACATCTCGATATCGAAGGGACCATCGAGATAGGGAGAGATCGAGACAAAGAACACATTTTTGATGAATACTAGATTGAAAAACACTCCGTTGCCAAGAAAATAATACACAAACAGACGTCATTTTGCGCTCCTAATTTGTTTTGAATCCTGAAACTTTGGTCTAGTAACCTTCGATATTGGTCATATCGACATACGGAGAGAAAATTGAGAACGAAAAATCAACAGAAACATATCGAGATATGGAGATATCGAGATAAGGAGGATATCGAGATATGGAGAGTGAAAATGTATGCAGACTGAAAGGACTTATGAAATCATCGACATAGGGATAGATATCGAGATGTAGAACATCGAGATGTGGAGAGTCGGCTGTACAATATCAACGCCATATTTTCTTGAATTGTGTACATTTTGTCATGTAGTGAACTGTCTTTTTCTCAGGCCAATGTTTCACACGGTTTTGGTAATACTGTTTATATTTCAAACACCAATGTTCACTCGTTTTACAGAAACACGGTTATTTTCCCCAAAACACACCAATAAACTGACTTCTGCTTTTCATACTCGGAAACAACTGCCTACTGTGATCTGAATCAGTATCTTATCTTCAACATCGAGCAAATCCTTATTAAATTTGAATTATTTCATTCCTTGCCTTTCACTATCCCTACATCCACTTGAAATAAACATTTACGTAAGTTCTATTAACGCAGTTTCATTTACGCAATATTGATTTTGCTGGCGAAAACAGGAATGCTAAACGGATTTCGATCGAAAGAGCATTCGAACGTAAACAATGCAGAGTCAGAGGTTATCCATGAATTCCAACGCACATTTTCTTTTTGATCTACAAACGAGGTTAATGATCTCTCGAAGTTTTACTGTAGGGCACAAGAGGGCTGTGAACAGAGAGAGTTGAGCGATCAATTACTCGTGTTTTACTCATAAGTGCTTATGGTTTTTTTTGAATGAAAAAAACCTCCGGAAATTTCTCCAAGAATTTCAACGAGAATTCTTTCGAAGATTGCTACGGCAATTCCTTCAAGTAATCTTGCGAGAATTCCTTTAAAAAAATCCAACAAGAATTTGTATACGAAGATTCCTCCGGAAGTTTAAGGAATTTTTGCAAGGACTTATCCGAAAATTCCTCTGGGGATTCCTCCGAGGATTCCAAATAGGATTTCTCTGGAAATTCCTCCAGCGATTTCTGGCATACCTCCAGGGAAATACCTTTATGAATTATTTTAGGAGTCTCTTATGGGATTGTTCAAAGCAGTCCCTTCAGGGATTCCTCCAGGAGTTGCGTCAAGAAATCCTCCAAATTTACCTCCAATGATTTTTCATGTGATTCTACCAGAAACACCTGAAGAGATTTTTTCGTATTTTTTTCCTGGATTTCTTCCAGGGATACATCTTAAAAGTTCTCAAGGATTTTTGCAGCAACTTGGTAATTTCTCCAGGTAATTTTGTTAGAATTTAATCAAAGATCCTCCAGGATATTCTCCAGAGACTTCCCTCTTCCAGTACATTCTTCAGGGATTACCTCCTCCAAGGATTGCTCTAGGTTATTCCTGAATCAAGAAATAATTCCTCCAAGATTTCATCCTCGGATTCAAACAGAAATTCTTATAAAGATATTTCTAGCAGAAGTATTTATCCGAACCCTTCCAAGGATTCTTCCAGGAGTTCCTACAGGAATTCCGTTTGAGATTTTTCAGTCAGTCTTTCAACTTTTCTACTTATCTCTTAAAGAATTCCTTCAAGTATTCATCCAGGGGTTCTTGCTCCAAATTGCCGTTTCTGTAGTGAAACGTGCGAAACCTCTCAACAACTTCTCTGCTCCTGTAGTGCACATATACAACGAAGATCCATAATATTTGGCAAGCCCATTTTGAAGCCGGCCGATATTTGGAACGCATCTCCCAGGGAAGTGGTCGGCTTTATCAGGCTGATCGTACCAGATTGGGGGATTTACAATGCTGCAACTTAGGACTTCTGCCCATCAATGGCAGATGGCTAAAAGTTCAGTCACCGCGCAAAGTATTCCGGTGGCGTTCTCGCCACTGAGTGTCTTTGTAAAAGCAAAAGGGTATATCACAATAGTTCTAAAAAATGGACGCAGCGATCTCACACCCGACAGAAGGAGAACAGAAGGAGAAGGAAATAATTTAGGTTTTCCTCCGGGGATGCTAGTTTCTTAAGGGAGTCCTTCAGGATTTCGTCCAAATATTCCATCAAGAAATTCTCCAGAATACTTCAGATAAATTTCTAAAGTAATATCTGGAAGACTTTCATGAGAACTTACTAGAGGAATGCCTGGATGAATTCTTTTTGAGTCGCTACAAGATTCCTACGGAAATTTTATAGGGGACTTTTCCATGATTTTCCGATTTCTTGAAGGGATTCGTTAAGAGATTCGCGATGAAATACCTAGCGCAACTCTTACTCTCTTCAGAGATTTCCTCCGTCAGGGAATCCCCCAGGATTACTCTAGTCATTCCTCAAAGCATACATCTACGAAATCCTAGAGAAATTCTTCCAGTGATTACTCCACAGTTTTTGCTAGTAATAAGCAGTGTTGACCAGACTCATTTCCCCGAAATTCGAATTGTGAAGCCATGAACTGTTATAACTGTGCGTTGTATTCCTGAGATGGAGGGGGAGGTGGTTGGGCTTGAGTTTTGCACATGGGATCCGACAGTTTCGATCTCGGTGGGCCGCAATTCAAGTTTCGGTGAAATGATTCGCACTCACTCACTCACTCATTTCATTTCACCGAAACTTGAATTGTGGCTCTCTGGGATCAAAATTGATCGATTTTGTGTGCAGTACTCAAGCTTAACCATCTGCTTTTCTATCTTAGGAGGATAGAGCATGGTTGTAGATGTTCGTGGCTTCGTAGTTCGGAAAATGTTATTTTCGGGGAAATGAGTCGGAACAACACTGGTAATAAGTCCAGAGGTATTTATCCGAATCCCATCCAGGGATTCCTTCAGAAGTTCCTACAGGAGTTCCTCTTAGGGTTTTGTTTTTAGTAATCCGTCAAGGGATTTTTCAACTTATGCCTTAAGGTATTCCTCCAATGGTTTATCCAGTGATTCTTGCTGGAATCTCCTGGAATTCCTCTAGATTTTCCTCCGGGGATGCAAGAGTTTTCTGAGGGAGTCCTTCAAGATTTCGGATTCTTAGAGAAATTCTTCCAGAGATTAGCTCAGGGATTTTTGTAGATTTTCTCCAGGAAGTTTTTTGTTTCAGAATTATTTTTAGGGATTTCTCAATCAATTCATCCACGCATTCCTCTGCGAAGTTTTCAGTAATGTGTCTGGGGATTTTTTCACACATTTTGGAAAAGCTTTGTCTGTATTTTTTCTTCAGTTTTACATAAAAATCAATTCCAGCATACTGCTTATATTTGGTGGGAATCAAGTTAAAAATATAAACGACAATTAAAATATTTCAATTTAAAGTCTTTAGAATTTGAAGAGTCTCAACTATACGATTTCCATTACCTACTTGCCCCGCGGTACCTTATACTATTTTTACTAATATTTAAATTAGACTTTGAATATCAATAACATAAACGCATTCAGAAAAAAGTTTCAGTATTTTTTATGCTACTAAACGAATGAAATTGGTCTGGAAAGTATTTGAACACAACGGGACTTTCGCCACTGTAACTTGTTTATCCATGTTTAAAAATTGACTCTAAGTTCAATAAAGTTTAGACAACAATACTAAAAACTTCATATCACAATACACAATGAAGTCGACAGCAGCTGTAAACACTATGAATTATTTACATTACAGTCTTTCACCTAGTATAGAACATACTAGTGTACAATTTTATTTTGCTTTGGGAATTGGGTATTCAACATACTCACAAAGAGTAACTTGCTCACTCACCTGAGAGTAATGACGTCATACTCACTGCGAGTATTACTCTTTACGTGAGTAATACTCGCAGTGAGTTATGACGTCATACTCTCGCGTGAGTTAGAGTAAGGAATGAGTGACTCACAGCGTGAGTATTACTCGCAAATGAGTACGAGAGTGAGTATTTTTTTACTCGCGTGCACGAGTTTCCCAACACTGCACACAGCATGAGTGCGACTTACACAGAATTTTCACTCAGCCAGAGAGTCCTGCATTGGTTGCCTCATTCTGTGTAGTTTTTACACATGCGCTGCGTTGAGCAGGCTTAGCGTGTTCGAGTGAATGTTTCCCATGCGTGATTACAAGCTAGCAAAGAGTTTGGTATTAATTTGTTTTTTTTTTTATAAATGAATCAGTCAGATATAATTATCAAGCATTCGATTGAGGTAAAATTTGCTGGTGTCAGATTAGTTTTACTAACGTACCAACTACTTGTCGAATAAGAGCCAAAACGTTGAATGCATCTGCCTTAAAACTTATCGGGATCTTAGTATAGAATCCACATAATCATTCAAAAGCTAGTTAGTTAGAAGTAAAATTTCATATAGAGTTATTTACAGCTATAATTTCAAAAACTTTTACAACATTATGACTCGAAAGAACAGCATAATATGAAATAATAGAAAACTTAAGATTTATTATGCAGTTTTTACTTCCAGTAATAATATTGATTGTAAAATTGATGTAAAGAAGGAAGAATATTCACTGGATTTTTTCTTATATTGACAATTGTTTACTGAAATAGTATGTCACGAAAATAATACTCTTCACCGGTTAACTATAAAGAATAGTCTATAAAATAAAGAAGGGAAAATCCCTGATAGAAGTAAAAGTACCTAGTTGTATGTATACAACCACATTTGGGGCCGTTCCTACTTCCCAGCTAAGTGTTACACGAGCGATTCTACAATTGATCGCGAGTTTCCTTTGCCAAAGCTACCATTTTACGCATTTTTCCCCCTTTGCCAAAGTTCACATTATGCGCATGACTTCAATAGTTTTTTTTCTTTTCGAATGTTCATTCACAACTATCCCAGTGCATTCACAACTATAAATCTACTATAAGGCAACTACTTTGCAAAGAACAATTTGGCCCTATGAAGCCCTTTACAACAATGATATAAGTCACCCAAGAGCTAAAATATTCTCATTTTGTATTTTGAAAATTTTGCCTGTTGTCCATTATGCCAAGCATCCGTAATGGATAACGTCCGTATGCCTGACGTCGTGCACCCAGTCTTATGTTACAACATGCGAGATGGGTTCTGGGATTCCAGTGCGGATATTGGGATTCCAGTGGGGATATTGGGATTCTAGTGTGGATAGTAACATTTCAGTGTGAACCCTGGGGTTGTGAAGAGAAACGAAAAAAAAAAATCGGTGTGGATCCTAGAATTCCAGTATGGATCCTTGGTCTCCAACGTGGATTTTAGTATTTCAGTGTGGATCCAAGAATTTTAGTGTGAGACGTAGAATTTCATTGTTGATCAGAGTATTTCATTGTCGATCTTGGGACTGTAATTAAGATTTTAGGATGTCAATGTGGATCCTGGAATTGTAATGTAGATTTCAGTTTGGATCCATTGATTCGAGTGTGGATCCTAGGATTCCAGTATGGACCTTGGGATTCCAGCGATATTATTATATTTTCTCTATCATTTTTTCTGTATTCTCTCATCCATAGATTTTGCCATTTTTGGCTTCCCTCTTTTACGTTTGTATGTCTATCTGATCAGAAGAGCAAAACAGAATTATAACGCTTGGTGTAATCCATTTATTTTTTTTTACAGGGTATTTAATTTAATAAGGTGATAAGCTTTTTAAATAAGAAAAAAATAGAACAAAATATACACTGACTGTGAAAAAATTATAACATATATCCATATGATTATTTCAAAATTATATCACATTTTGTTACGCGTTGGGTAAAAACTAATGTGGGCAAATGTTTACTCTTTTTTTACGTATAACTTTAAGAGTGTTTACTTTCTGTAGAATATCACAACACTTTTAAAACATAATCGACTTTCAAAAAACCTGATAAACACGGGAGTTGAACTCGGCTCTGTGACATGTTTGACGCTGCCTCTACCATTGAGGCTATCAACCCTCTAAGCCCCGGACAGGCCATTTATGTTAAATCGATTGAAGCTCAGAAACAAATAAGTTTAGTGAAAGACGGTTTTCACTACGATCGATGAGATGAGTTAGACTTCCTGCGATTCGGATTTTCAAACCGGAAGTTATCCAAAACCATTCTAATGAACACGTCATGACTCTAACATTTCAATTTATGCTATTCATTAAAAGCAAAGATTAGACTGACTGTACATGTCAACGGTTGCTACTTCGTGATTGATTGGAACTGGTAAGAAATTCACAGCGATCCAAATTAATAAGAGATGGGACGTTCTGCTTTCTCTCGAAGTGCACAGTTAGCAGCTCCCATAGTATTGATCAATAGCGTCAACGGTCAAGTCTTTAAAGCATGTTGAGATGAGGAAGGAATGTTAGTGTGTAATGATTTTTGCTTCTAGAGACCAAGAAATCCTCTTCATCTCCACTATCATCACGGAAAGGGTGTTGATTAACGTGGGATTAACAAGATATGAAAGTCACATTTGGTCGGTGATGCAATTCGTGTATAAGGAGGAAAAACAATTCTTACTTAAAACTAGTTTTGCATTTTTTGTAGAAGACTAGAAAAGCACGTCAACATTCATTATTTCGAGCTATTCAATGGTATTTTAAAGACCTTAAAATGTAAGTGTATATAAAGGCAATTCAAAATTAAAAAAAAAGTTTGAAATATCAATCTCCCATATCTTCCTCACCATCCTTACCATAAAAATAGTGTTGTGTAAAAATTTCAGCTTTCTAGGTGGTGATTTAAAGGTGGCACAAGGACGATGTAGGTTTACATGGAAATTACTTTGGAGACATTTTGAAAATGTTCCAAACACGTTAATACTGTAAATACAAACTTATCATCCCATAGTGAAAACATATTCTTCATGGAGAATGTTGCTGAAAAAGAAATCCCGTTTGAACTAATTTTGTTGGGGATTTTCATAGATGATTGCAGGGCTATAATCCCAAATATACAAATTCATGAATATCTACAAACTTATGAATATCTATGAAGTTAGCTTGAAAATAACATAAACGAACGTAGCTGCTTGAATCGAGTAATGAGCGTTGAAATTGCGTTTTAAGCCACAGTGTTATTAGTGGTTTCACAAACCGGAAAGCATTTCAGCTCCTCTCAAATTTTGCTATCTTAGTCCATAGAATCAATATTCTAAGATAGATCCTTCTTCTTGATTGTGGTTCTACGTTCTTATTTAAATTTATTCTACATTTTCAAATGACTATATTCATATGGGTTAAAGATCCTCTACCGAATATAGATCAAATTCGCCTTTCTGTCTTACACTCTGTTCGTGGAATTTTAAAGTTAGTTATGCAATGCTCTCATTACTGACAGTTATACAGGGTGATTACTATATCCTGTCAGTAAAATTAGTAATCATAGAAAAAACATGGTTGTATGAATTTTAATTATCAGTCCATATCCAGTTTTGGACATCTATAAAATTTGTCTTCGCTTTACATAGATAACATATTTAATTTTTTACCTCAATTTCCAGCCACATGCGTTGTTTCAGATGCATTACAGTTAACACGCACGTTATTCTGAACCATATATTTTAATCAAAAAAGGCATACTTTTTTCGCTAAAATTTTCCATATCAGTCTTATGCTATTCCCTAGTAAGTCTAAAAGATTGTGGTAAAATGCTGTTTCAATCAGGCAATTTTTTTCAGCGGAGTTCAGTCAAAAATACATATCTGTGGAAAACGTGCGTGCCAGGTGCAATGCCTTTAAAACTACACATATGACTAAAAACTAAGGTAAATGAAAAAAATATTTAATCTATACTTTGTCAAAACAAACTTTATAGATGTGCAAAACAGGATGTACACTGGAAATTAAAATTCATACATACATCTTTTAATTACGATCATTTACTTCACTGACAGGAATTAGTAATCACCCTGTACATTCTCATATTTTATCGTAAACACGTTGCCTTCTCAAACATGTTCGTCCGTGATTCAAATGATTTAATTTGGATTCAAAAGCGTGCCTTTCAATAATGATAAGAATAATCTCTCACAAAACTAGCCACTTCAAAACTCGTACCCCTAATCAACCAGAACCCACTTACATTCAACCTTGAACCCCTCCAAACCAAAATCCCATTGACTGCCACCACGGGTTCCGTCAAACTCCAAAAGCCCCAGATCCACATTCTGGATACGACATACCGAGCAGCCCACTTGAGCACGCATGGTCTGCTCGAGTCTCCTGATTGACACGGAGGGCCCTTCAGTAATCAGGAAAAGAGGTACACCGGTTCCCCAATTAAATAAATAACGTTTGATCCACTCAACGAGCTACTTTAGGAGGAGGAAAACAAACCGGATGAGTCATTGCCGTCTGAATCACCGCCTGGTCTGCTTCAGGGTAATAACCATACGTGTGATAGAATAAGTTGAATACACAGAATTCGTTGCGTTGGATATTAGAATCAAACATTGTCACTGCCAGGGTTAGTAGCAGGTCTTGGATTCCTTCAAAAACTCATCCATAATTTGTACCAAGAATTGCTCCATAAAATCATCCAGGGTATATTCCAGCAAATTTATTACGCATTCATTCCCAGGATTCCTCAATCAATTCCACCAGGAATTCCACATGAAGTGCCTATACAAATTTCTATAGTTATTTCTCCAGCATTTCATCAATTAATTACTCCTGCAAGTTTTCAAACCATTTTTAACTACTTTTTTAAGTAAAATCTCCACGAATTCTTCAAAAGTTCATTCAAGGTTCCTCCGATAATTCTTCCAGCAATTTCTTCAGGGATTTCGTGCTACGTTTCAAATTATTGCCTCAGAAAATTCTACAGTTTCATCAGAGATTACTTAAAATAAATAAAATCTACCGAATTTTGTCAGGAATTCCTTGATAATTTGTGAAAAATTTCCAACGTAATTCCCTATAATCATTTTTAGGGCTGCATTGGAAAATGTTCCATAGAAATTTCTTGTGGTTTGAGCTTGAGCTTGATTGGCCGCCTGTGGTTGCTACTCCAGTATCGCCAGAACAGCTGCACTTCCAAAGAATTTTCCTGTAGGGGTTCATAAAGGAATCCATAAAAATTCTTATCTTAAAGAAATCCGGATCCTAAAAATCGAAAGTTCCAATTTTTAAACCCTCAAATTCTACCAGCTCTGTACTGCCAATTATTAATCTGCGGTTGACCTTCCTCTCAGGCCATTATTGGCTTGTCGTTGATTGTTTCAAGATCTTCGGCGATCCGGCCTCCCCGATCCAAGGTGAAAAGCTCTGGGACACTCCCATCGTCACATTCATCATCATAATCATCATGATCGCCATCTGTCATGGCAGAATTGCAGCCAACCATTGAAACTCTCGCAATTGACCCAGATTTGTTTTTGTCATAAACGATGAAAAAGGAAATCATCACTCTGTCGGCCGGCTTTCAACAACGCCTTCTCTTACTTCAGGCTGGCTGCTGGATAGCAAGTGACCATGACGGCTCGCGCCAAAAGCGGACGATTCGCGCTAAAAGTAATTAACGGCGGCTGGCGATGACAATTGCGACGAAAAAGTACCACGAGCCGATCCTTTCATCAGTCAATGTTTGGTGGGGCTTACCTGTAAATAATGGTGGAGAAAGAGAAGAAGGAAATTTTAATTGTCTGTGAAAAATGTGGACATACAATTGAAAAATATTACGAAGGTTTAGATTAATAATGGTTGTAACAATGTAGCGTACGAATAAGTCAATTAGAATACAAATTAGAGTCCGTTTGATGACTTGGAAAAGCTTACAACCAAAGTTAAAGAAACCTCTAAAAGAAGCTTGGGAAAGCTTCCAACAGAAACGTGGGAAAGCTTTGAGCAGAAGCTTGTAGTAGCTTCCAGCAAAATTTGTGAAAGCTTTAAGCAGAAGCTTCTGCTGGAAGTCTTTCTTAGCCTCTTCTAGAAGCTTTTCCCAACTTATGCTGATTGCTTTCCAAGTTTCTGCTGGAAGTTTTTCAAGCTTCTGCTGGTAGGTTTTCCAAGCTTCTGCTGAAACCTTTCCCAAGCTTTTGCTGGAAGCTTTCCAAAGCTTCTGCTGAAAGCTTTTCCTAGCGACTGTTGGAAGCTTCTTCAAGCTTCTGCTGGAAGCTTTCCGAGCTTCTTCTGTAAGTTTCCCAATCTTCTGCTGGAAGCTTTCCCAAGCTTCTGTCGGAAGCTTCTCCAAGCTTCTGAAATACTGTTCCAATTTCAGTGTGATAACTTTGGATTAAGATGGAATCGAAGGTCATCAAATCAATTTTCTTCGACATTTACGGTGATTATTACCTTACCCATCAAATCACATCAATCGTTTCGCAAAACAAAATTGCTTCACACCTTCGAAGATGTCGTTAAACGAAACTAATTTGGCATTCAGCGCTTGTGCAGCAGGGGTGCTTGTGATTGATCGACGGCTGACTGGAAAGGACCATGCACTGTTGCCAAAAGTGTGAGCAGCTAAAAGCCCTGAAGCAATTGGTCAACATCAGCCAAACTGGCGGCGACTTTTGAGCCGTGTGCCCGAATTGATATTTTCAAGTGCCGAAAATTGCATTGCAACAAATGCGGTCAAGCTGCGCTGACTGACTGTGGGCATCTGGTTTAATAAGTGACAGTTTTTTTTGGCAGGTTTATAGGAGCAGGGAGGATTGCAGTTCAGCAATACCTGGCCTCAGGCAGAACTTTATCGAAAAATATGAATCAAGAGACTCTGAAGGTCAGTCAGTCAGTCAGTCAGTCGATTTGGAAAAGATTGGTGGGTACAAGAAAGTGTAATCTGAAGAATTGTTTTTATTTAATTACGAGTTATGCCACACTTTCAGTCACATAACTAGATATTGTTTTTGGAGAAGCAAAAAATCTTTTTTGAAAGTTGTTCCCTTTTCTATATAGGGTAGGTGTATCAATTATTGATGTTACTTGTCAACAGTATGGATACAAATCAGATTGAAACCGCGTTTCTAAGCCGTAAGCATGACTTGCTGATGAACATTACTGGTTTTTAAACAGTTTAGAGACCACACGCCTGAAAAATAGTCTAAAAAGAGACCAAACAGGAATCATAAAAATGAAACAAAAGCGTGACCAAGGAATCTAAGTTTTTATAACAATATATCAGAGAATATGATCAAGCTGTTCAATAAGAATATTTCTCTGATTTTTTATTGAATTCTTTGTGACACATCGACAGATATGACAGTACATTATTGTATGTATTTGTTCATGATTATCGCCAGAAATTGCATCAGGAATCAATTCAGGTTTTTGCCTAATTTCATCTTAGATTCATTAAAGATTTTAACCTGGATTTTTTATGAGGATAACCCAAGAAATTCATCAAAAAAATTCACCAGAAATTCCTCCAAAGATTTTTCAGAAATTTCTCAAGAAATTCATAAGAGCTTGTATAATCTTGCAGCCCCCTGCCTCATAAAGTTGTCAAGATATTGAATCTACTAAAAATCCATTCTGTAATTCGTTGAAATAATAACTACACTTTCACTAGTAGTTCTCTAAGGAGATGAAAAATACCTCCTTACTGATTTTTTTCAAATTTTGTATCGGATTTTTTCTAGAAATGTTCCCAAATAACACAAACAACTTTTAGCAATTCTTGAAATCTCGAAAAAAAATATTGTTCATTTTCACATATTTTCTTATAAAATCCTGTTAGATTTCTATAAAACCACAAAAAAAAAACTCAAAAGCATGCTAAGAAAATCTCCAGGGATATTAAGTCAGGAGTAAAAACTATATAAAGTAACACAGTTTTGAGGAATTACACCACTCAAAGTATTTCACCAAAATATGTTGTTATGAATCCCGCTAGAAGTTCCTCCACAAATTTCTTAAAAACTACCAAAAGAAGGTGTATCAGAAATGCTTCCTAATTCGTTCTTGGTATGATAATTCTAGGAAGTACGGCTATGGACAAAGGGTCAAAAGACAAAACGTCGGAAAGACAAAAGGGGTCATCCAAATATGACGTCCATGCGTGACAGAGGGGGGAGGTGATACGTCATATTTCAATCGTCGCAAAGGTCGAAAGGACAAAACGTCGAAAAATATTTGCTTGTTGAGAAATGTTTCCATCGTTGAAAAAATATTTTCAACCTTTTGTTCTTTCTATTGCAAAAGGACGAAAGGACAGAAGGTCGAAAGGGCAAAAGGTCGAAAGGGCAAAAAATCGAAGAACAAAAGAGAAGGGAGGAGAGGGCGGAAATCTATTTTCAAAGAAGGAAAAATTTCCTGCCAGGCAAATCATTTTCGACCTTTTTTCCTTTCGTCGTTTTGCTTTCAGCCCCACTTTAACCGTGTCAAGAAATTAACAATGCATCCAATTTTCATCTGAACAATTCGATTGAATTTCTGCGAAGATACTTCTAAAATTTCCCTTTGATATTTCATAATTTGTAAAAGTTGTGCCAGACAAAACTCCATGATTATTTTTTAATTCCAGGAGTGTCCGAAAAAATGCTACACGCTAGATGTTTAACTTAAGAAAAATCAAATCTTTATCATTTGAAGTTCTTTTTCAGAAAATTCTGTAATTTATTGTTAATGAATCATAATAACATTACTTTTGACATCATTTCCACATTCTTTAACTTTGAGGATTTGTAACTCTTAGAACTATGGATAGATGTTGATAATTTTTGCCTATATTTAAGTTGTATATGTACGTAACAAATGTGCTAAATATGAGGCAAATCCATCAATAAATAACAAAAATGCTTGAATAGCGAAAAAAGTGTGTCCTTCGAGACAAAAAAGGGGCTACTTTGGACATTTTCACAATTTACTAATGAAATGATTTTTCCTTATAACTTTCAAACTGATTCAATAAATTGTCGTCCACTGCGATGTTATGAAACGTTTTCCATTAATAAACTTAATGTAGAAAATTGCAAAGCTAGAATCAATTACACATATATAACAAATTTCAACGAAACATGCCATTCACTATTCTCAGTTAACAGTATGAAACTAAAATTTTCAACTTCCCCTTAAACGGAACTATCAGTTACGAATGCTCGATTTTCAAGTAGACAAAACGAACGACGTAACTTCTACGTACTGCGATGATAATTGAGTTATGTACAAAAACTCATTTTTTTCTATTCTTACTGTTATATGAACGATATGTTGAAGGATCACATTAATACCGGTTACTAATTTAAAACCAGTAAGTAATTTTCATTAAAAACGCAATCTATGAAGTAGAGTTTAGCAAGATCGTAAATAAGTAAGTTTGCTTTTGTAATATGCTTTTAGCTTCTTTGCAGTTTAAAGCTGGCTTAAGAGTAGTTTAATTTACGCATTTGAAGGATGCAACTGTTCTGTACTACAAATCCATGTAAAATATGACGAAAAATAGTTTTTTAGAGATAATGTTGTGAATTTGGCATTGGTACGTATTGAAATATATGTGTTTTATGTCTATTCACTTTTACAAACATTTATTTTATTTTTTTTTAAATTGTGAAATACTCAAACCAAAACATTATAATAAAATAAAATTCCCAAAAATAAGACCTTTGATCAATTATTTTAATAAAACAACAATTTTAAGCAAAACAGTTTACAAGATTTTCATGAAACATGACGATTTGATAGTTTTGTGATGCTCCCAATAAGTTTCCAAGACATGGGTTAAATTCAAACAATGTTTGTATAGCCAATGTTTTATACCTTGTGAATATTTATTCGGGCTTTTTTTAAATGTTTTCTTGTTTATCCTGTTATTGTTGATGTTGTTCCAATAAAAAATCATGCCTAGGGGCAGACCATATGTTGGTTGATAAAAGTGCTGAATACACAAAATTGCTCAGATTAATATTTACGCTACTAATAAATACAAAAGGTGAGTGTCCAAAGTAGCCCTGGAATCAAAAGTAGCGCCGTCCGACGGTATCAAAATTAATAATAACTTCCTAAGGATAGCAACATTTATTAGATCTTGTCAAGTTCGAATATGCAACAAAAAAAGAAAATGCTTGAACATTTGCACTAAATTTCTTGGCAGAATCATATTTCAGTTATTCTTAAAAAATGTGTCATTGAAATATGTTTTAGAATTTACATTACCTCTTCGGAATAAAATAAAATTCTGCTGAAATTCTTCCAGGAATTGCTGATCTACCGCTGGAGAATCCGGACCTTCAATGAAAGAATTTTGGCAGATATCTTGGTAGAACTTGAGAAATAATAACGTTTTCTTATAGTTATTGTTGATGCTATTATTTTTGTTATACATTTTTAGCAGAACTTCTGGAGGAGATACTACAAACGACAATGCTAGTATAATCCAAAATGAAATACTTTATAGTACCTCAAGAAAATAGAATCACACTTTTCTTCTATTTTTTACCGTATTTGTTGTTAGTTTAATTTGATTTTTCCATCTGGAATTTTAAGAGTGAGTCTTTCCCAGACATGTTTCCAGAAATCACATCAAAATGATTTCAAAGTGTTTTGGGCAAAGATTTCGACACAAAAACTTTCAAAATTTGGTCAAACGTTCTCCTATGATTTTTCCCATAAGGAACAATTGGTGAAGTCCTTAAAAATCCATCTCAATATGAAAAAAGATCCTTTGTTAACTAAATCAAATGCTTCACAAACTGTTCCCTAATAATCTTAAAAAAAACAGTGTAATTTTTACATCTTTGGCAAAAATTAAACCCAAAAAAGATCACTAGGAACTTGTGGAAGAAGATTAAAAACAATTTCTTCTAAACAATTTTGTTATGGACTCCACCAATAACTATGGATGCAGAAATTCTTGCACTATTCAGAATACGAATAGCTTCAGATTTTTTTTACTGAAGCAAACGTTTGCATTCCCATTTTAAAGGCTTCTCGAATTCCGCCAGTAGTTGAGTCGAATATGATGCCAGTAAGACATATCATTTAGATTTTCGACAACAAATCTTCAAGATGTGTCGCCAATAAGCAAAACTTCGAATTAAATCAACATATATTGTTCAAGGAATAAAGCCAGTTTGTTTTCAAGAAATTCCGTAAGGAGTTTCAATGAAAATTTATATTGATGTTGTTCTCCAAATCCTGTAAAACATTTTTTCATGTATTTTTCCAAAAACAACTTCACGCTTCTAAGTCTCTAAAAATTTAACAGAAAATTTTGAAATTTCTCGGAAAATTTTAAATATCCTTAAATTTCATTTAAGGATAAAGGAACAGAGACTGTTTTCTTCTTAATTAATAGTTCCTGTAATAATACGGTTTTTTTTCTTTGAGATACCAAATAGCACCAGAAAGACTACGGTGCGTTTTGGCTACTCAGATGGAAACGTTCGTTGTTTTTCCTAGCGTGACTTCGAGAAGTGGCATTTTGGTCCAGTTTGCGCGTAAAACGATCAGTTTGCACGAAAATATCAGCATACGACAAGGTTCACATTACCCAGTATCAGCATATCAATTGGTGAGTTCGTTTCATGTTATTGTTATGAAATTTTTTTCAACTTTCTGTTGATTTTTTTTTATTGTTCATTAGTTATTTTCTTAATACATATTTTTACTATCCAATATATCAGGTACACTTTGAATGGTTCGTCACTAAATGTATCATTCCTTCCCTTTGCTGATGATCAGACGTGGCCGGCGCCATTATTGACTTCACAATTTTTCAGACTCTCAAAAGTGTCCGCTGAGGATGGTAAGCTTTTCGCAAGTTCCTTCTGTTGGTTTCTTGTGCAGTTTTGATTGTACTGGTCATTCATGGAGTAGCAACTACGAATCGTACGGTCAGCTATGCTTATGCTTACATATGCTTAATCATAATTCCTGTAAAAAGTCACGAAACTATTGTTTACTTTTTCAGGATTTCCCTAAGGAAAATCACATGATTAATCCATGAAAAATATTAACCCAAGATCGGTCGCATGCGTGTACTGAGTACACGTACCCTGAAAAAAGTTCGCTTTTCGTACACAGCTCGAGCGAGGTGGTGTCGGCAATGGCTAAATGCGCGACCGCTCTTGAGTTAAGAAAAAAATCAATCCAAATAAATATCGGGATAGCTACCAAGATAAAATACCTCTTAAAAATTTCTGAACTCCTAGAGTATTTCTAGAAAAAAAAAATGAATTTGGAAGACATAAATGGAGAATCTCATCAATGAACTGTGATATTTTTTGGAATGCTCAATTACTGAAAAATTTTGAAACAATTCTCTTTAAAAAAATGGAATATTCATCAATTTAAAGAAGGTTCTTGAAAAGAATTTCCGGGGAAAACTCTAGAAAAATTTCGTCAGGAATGTTTGTAAAACAGCTTGAAAAATACAATGATTTATTCTGGTAGAAGCAACGGAGAAATCTATTAAAGAATTTATGAATAATTTACTCAAGTTATTTATGGATGAGTCGTCGATGAGTTTTTCAAGGAATACACATCATATTGTCTGAAAAATAACTGGATGAATCAGCGTAGCAACTCCTCAAGGAATGCTTGTTTGGTTTTTTGGAAAAATATCTAATTTCTTAAAAAACTCTGCAATAAATCTTTGTGAACTGTCTTGGGAAAACTTCAATGAAAACATTTGGAATAATTTCCTGTGAATTCGATTGAAGTGTCAGTGAAAAAATCTAAAATAGAAATCTTGTGACATTTTTTGGTAAAATTTTCAGTGTAATCATTATAAAAATAACTAGAGGTAGTATTTCAGGATTTTATGTAGCAAATTATGAACAAGAAGAGGATTTCTGGGCGATTTTTAAGGAGAATTGGTGAAGAGAGAAGTTTTTGAAAGTACGCCAGAAACAAAATTTGGAGAATCAACTTGAATTATTCTTGACCAGCAAATCCTGAAGAACGTGTGAAACAACCGCATAACATAATCTGTAGGTGTAAGACAAAAAGACAAAAATATGTGACATTAGAGACTATTTTGAAAAAGAGACTTTTGAGACCACTCTTCAAAAATGAAGACGTTTTAGAGGCTTTTATTGAAATAGTAAACAAGTCTTTTAAGGTGAGGATAAAACGAAGCCAAACTTTAAATTTTCAAGAGCCGAAATCTGGAGAAACGAACATCCATTTAAGCCGAAAATGTTATCGATTGATCACCATCAGCGAGTGACCAATCGATTATGTTTTCATTCTTATCGGGTGCTCGGTTCCAGATTTGTGCTTTTAAAAATTATTCTCTGGCTTCGATTCATCTTCATCTTAACAGATACCTACTTGCTGCTAGCTCTGGATAAGCCTTGTTGAAGATATTGATGGATAAACAGAACAAGTCATCTTTAAGAATGAGACATGCTTTTTTAGAAATGCAAAAAAAATAAGAAATTTATTACTACTACAAAATAAAATTGAAATATTTAAAATACAACTTCTCTCCATCATCTCGTTTTAATCAGAAAACCCCTCAAACAATGGCTCATCATCGCTTGAATGGTAGAAACTCATGTCTGATCTGATGCCGCAACTCTGGTACGTTTTCGTTTCTTCTGGATTCAAAAATGTATAAACGACTTCAGCTCGATCAACGGCAGCCAAGTTTTGCAGATCATAGTTTGATGGACCAGCCGTGTCCAGGTCGTAACTGTCTTCAGTATTTCTTTCATCGACAATTCCATCACCCGAGTTGTCCTTTGAACTGTCCACATTGATATCTACTATGGAACTGTCTTCAACACTGGCGAAGGAAACTTCTCCAACGTCGGTACTGCTGTGTAAGCTTATAAAGTCCTGAATATCTTCATCCACCGGTTCTTCATGATCGATGGCAGTATCAGTAGTTTCACATGAAGGACTCAATTTCTGCAATCGAGCTGATCGTCGAGGCATCGAAGGTTCCATATTGTCGTTATGAGTTATCAATTTCTTCGTACTCCAGTATTGACCTGAGGTTTGACCTTGGTTTGGACTGAGATGATTGCCTTCAAATGGTTGAACTGAAATCATGGCAAACTAAGAATCGTAACCAAGGGTGGAAAAAAATCGGCTCTAGCGACAAGTATTGCTATTTGCATTTGAGATGCAAATCTCGACTAAACGTCCTTCGAATGCGGTAACACCAGGTCCGTCCCTGGGAGGGAGAAACCAATACAAAATTTCTGTACGTCATAGTGAGCCGGGATTCCGCTGTCACGAACTGTCACTGTGAGCCCAGATCTCAAACATTGGACTAAAATGGAAAAAGCGCGTAACTGATTAAAACACATTTTCGCATTTCATCGAAAGTGACAAAAATTGGATGAAAATCAACTCATGCACATAATGCAAGTAATGTCACGTGAGCACCTTTCAACTGATTGAATATAAAGCATTGAAAAACGCATCGTTCTACTTTTTCCAATGAAAATTTATATTAAGTGCATAGAAAACTGTGGCCCTTTTTCCATGTTTGTCAGGAAAGATCGAAAGTACACAACAAAAGAAAACTAGCGGTTTTCCTCAAGCCTGCCTTGATTGTTGTTGGCAAGCTGGAGTTATCTTGCAGTTCAAACAAACGTTGTTCTATATTTCGTGTGTAGTATCGGTGCCTCCAGTAGAAGCATTAACCTAAGAATGCTAATGTCGCTACTGTTCGTGTTACCAACATCTAGTTTGCCACGCGCTGACAGCCTGAGTACCGGGCCTCAAAGTGTCAAATCAATTTTAAAGACCAAAACAAATCATTGGCATAAAAAAAACAGCGAAAATTCATAACTGAAGGTAAAAATAATTAAAATCAGTTTTGTGGCAACAGCGCCACTAGCGTTCTATTACTAATATTTCTATTGTGCCTCCCTCCCAGGTTGCTACACTGTCTTTGGTAACACAAAACAATCAAAGGACACCTAGCAACGATTATACAAATCACCGCCGCCGTAGTAAGAAAAATCTATCCTTGACATCGCATTGCTTGTGAAAAATCTTACCGCATTTGGTGTTCCCGCATTTGATATTTGCATTTCAAACGCACACAGCAATAACACGGTATTTGAATGGTCCATGAGGGCCGTCGCTCTTGCAGCAATATGATTTCCATCCTTGATCGTAACTCATATAAGCATCTGAGTGGTATCCAGCGAGATTCATATACCTTGTTCTTCCCACAAATGCCATTTATTAATTATTCTACGTTTCAAGGCATCACTCAGATTGTGTGAAACTCGTCTCTTTAAAACTGCGATCCATATCAGTGAGGTATTATGTAACGACAGTCTACAGTCACTTTAGTAGGGATAGCTTTAATCACTCAGAAAAATGGTAGAGCTTTTGCGAGTATAGGTGTTCCCCTAACGCCAATCGAATCCACTTAAGTCGATTTTGCGATTTTATACGATGCTCTAGCAGCAAGTAAAATATGGGAGGAAAAGTTCAAAAGGAGTTTAATTACTTCGGCTAGACGGTGGCGTATCATCGATGAATATTCAAGAGGATCATCAAGTCACAGACAAATGGAAGTAATAAAACAAAGCATGTTCTTATAACGGGCCTTACTTAGCCGAGTGGTTGAAGTCCGCGGCTACAAAGCAAAACCATGCTGTATGGGTTCGATTTCCAGTTGGTCCAGGATCGTTTCGTAATGGGAAGTTCCTTGATTTCCCTGGGTATAGAGTATCTGCGTACCTGTCAAACGATTATACGAATGCGTAAATGGCAACTTTGGCAAAGAAAGCTCTCAGTTAATAACTGAGAAGCAGGCTGTGTCCCAGTGAGGATGTAATGCCAACAAGAAGAAGAAAATGTTCTCATAAGTGCCATCGAAAAGCCTGATCGATTTTTTAAGCACCGACAATAAGTTTCGAGACATCTCGTAGATTGACGGAAAATTTATCATAAATTAGTTATACATCATCCTCGCCTGAGGGAGATGGCACCAGCAGATGTCCGTCTGGGAGGGATTACCTGTTACGCCACATCTCGATCGCCGCGATACGATTACGTGTCAACTCATCACGATTAACTACCGACTTGTTACACAAGTCGTCGCAGTCTGGCGCTGATTAATGGATACGAATGAAGGGGGATAATTAACTCGAGTTCACCAATGTCACGTACTGGGAAGGGGGAAACGCTTGAGAGGATGCAGGTAATTTGGAAAAGTTTGAGCAGTATGAACATATAACAGTGTAAACATCTTGTGATATTTTGTACAGAATTCACTCTGAATCCTAAACTCGTTCCAAATTCTCTCGGAATCCTGAAGAGGATTCCTTCAGAGTGCTGGGAAGGATTCTCTCAGAATACTGAGCATGATTCTCTCAGAAACTTGAACAGGATTTTCTCAGAATCCTGAGCAGGATTCTCTCAGAATCCTGAGCAGGATTCTCTCAGAATCCTGAGCAGGATTCTCTCAGAATCCTGAGCAGGATTCTCTCAGAATCTTGAGCAGGTTTCTCTCAGAATCCTGTGCAGGATTTTCTCAGAATCTTGAGCAGGTTTCTCTCAGAATCCTGTGCATAATTCTCTCAGAATCCTGAGCAGGATTCTCTCAGAATCATGAACAGGGTTCTCTCAAAATCCTGAGCAGGATTCTCTCAGAATCTTGAGCAGGATTCTCTCAGAATCCTGAGCAGGATTCTCTCAGAATCCTGAGCAAGATTCTCTCAGAATCCTGAGCAGGATTCTCTCTCTCTCTCTCTCTCTCAGAATTCTGAGCATGATCCAGAGCGGAATCCAGAGCTGGATTTTTTCTGATTTCTGAGCATATTTCTCTCGGAATCGAAGTAGCTTATGAAGTTTTTTTTAATGGTGAAGAAGATTTTCTAAAACATCTGTATAGAATGCGTTCCGTTTGTTCTTGATGACATTCAAATATATTAGACGATATTATATAATTTACATTAATGCAATAGAATAAATCTCTTTCATGAAGAAAGAATTACAAATTTTCAATAATATTAATTTAAAAGAAACACTAAATTACACACGTTTATAATAATGTCACTATGAATAATTAAGCAATCACAAACGGTGATGAAGCCGTTCCCATCATTGCAGTATTGTCCACTGATTCAAGTTATGAGCTGCTCCCACACTACAGTCCCAATAACCACAGGAGATGACATTGTATCTTAAAAAGCCTTCAGGGCAACGCTCACGCACTACTTGTTGCTCTAGGTGAAGACCGAGTTCATAAAATCAACAGAATGGCACATTTCAACCTAAAGCTTTCTCATAACAGTCAACATTTCAGCGCTCCTATTCAATTGAGGCAACTCTGTGAAGCACTAGCAGCGAAATAAATCACAATCCGACGTTAAAGGTACAGACTCTTAGACGCATACAGGTCGTGCCCTCTGTGCCACGCTTAAACGGAGTCACACTAAATTGAGTACGATCCGCACACACATTGTGTGTTGCTCCTTGAAGAGCCCGATCTTGTGTAGCTTTATTTTAGACAGTAAGCAGCGAGCGCGAGTGCGTGTGCGGTTTGACGACTATTTATCTTGTCGGGGTCAGTAGTTGAAGCCTTCCGAGCAATCTAGGCATAGGCAGACTTGCACTGACTGTAGTAGGCAGGAAGACATGATCGATCCGGACAAGGTGCGGCCAGAATTAACGTTTGCACATTAAGGTGGCCCATTTGAGTAAGAAAAAAAATAAACTGTAAAAATCTTAAGTTACACACTTATTTTTCGAAAATGTGAATTATTATAAGTTCGTCATTGTCTAGTGCTCGTAAAAATTTGAAGTCCATCCGTGGACGCTAAGCTGGCCAATGGCCCTGAAGGTAGATGACATCGCGAAATCGAGCTCGCTGCTCTGAAAATCCGAAAATTGGCAGTACAATTCTTGTAGGTCGAAAATTAGACCTTTTCCCCTGCAAAAGCATTTAACTGGAATAAATACAAGACGATAATACTGTTCCTATTAGGATGGTCCATTTTTATATAGAAAAAATTAGTTTGAAAAAATCTCAAGTTAGTTTTTTTCTGTTTCTGTTCGGGATGAACCATTGCGACCAGTTTTCTTTGATCTTTTGTGGTATAGCCGTGTCATTTGTGTAGTGCATGTCATTCTACTCCATTACTATTGAGAAATAATGAAGTACCTAGTCGTTTTTTGTACATTTATCATTCTTTACCATTTTGCATAGAGCCTCTTTAGAAAAAGATACCGCTATTTGTGCCTTTTGAAGAAATCAGTGTATCACCATTAAACTCTCAAAAGCACTCTAGCGTATCAAATTATTGGTTCTACTAATAAGGTTCAACGCCGTTTTTTTGTAACTGTGAACACGTTTCATCGCATTAGACATTGATTCCTTGAAAAAAAAAACTTATTATAGACTGTAGGAGGTCTGCTACTCCACTGATTCGGAATCGTTTACCTCCTAGATATCCAAAAATAAGCACTTGAATTCGGAAAGAACTTGTCTTATGAATTGAAACCAGCCTTAGATGCTGATTGAGTCATTTTTCCGCATCATCTAGGACAAATAGGTGGGTCTTAGTGATTTGTAACTCTCTTATACTCTTCCGACCATAACTTATCAGTATTAACAAGAACTGATACAACAAGAGTACAAAGTGGTAGGTCTTACCTCGTAACGCACCTCGAAAAGCTGATCTACCCGCGTTACGGGGAGTTAAGTTAGTTACACCCAAAATTGGTCCACAGAAGCTACTCTGAGATATAGATTGGAATCCGTCAACCCAAGCTCGTTTAGCCTCTCCTTAGAGTTGACGGATTTAAATTCAAATTTTCACTGTAGCTTTTTGGACCTTCAGAAGCTTAACAAATTTGGATGATGTAATTTAAGATTTTTGTAGTCTGATCATTATGGGCCACCTTAGTGCACACAGGCTTTGATATTTTGTAGCTATTACGTTTTGTTGCAAATCTTTTAAAGAACTTTATAAAAAAAGAAGCGGACTTATTTTATGTAATTGTGCTTCATTATTCTTCATGAGAAGAAGACAATAAACCTAAGAAGAACAGCCAATGTTCAAAGAAGGGCGAATATGCTATTAAGGCATCAAACAAATAATATTACTTTGTTTTGAGACTATAAAACAAAACACTAGTACAAATCATCTTTTTGAAAATACAATCAGAAAGAGCAGCCAATTCTTGAAAGAAGGCAAAATAATCTATGAAACATCAATATGCTTTTTTTTTCTAACAGCTTGGACCAAATTAGATGATAAATCATATAATAACATATGTAAGAATGGCGTTTTCCGCCTTAGTTTTTGGGCAGTGCGTACATTGGGTACTGTCGATGTGGTATTTTTGGGATTTTCAATGCACCCCACTTTTCCCACTAGTGTTTTGTTTGTCCATACAAACATCTTAAAATTTGTATAGGCTATGGTCTTTGGCTTTGGACGGCCCCTTAGGTGATTTGTCTCGTTACAATGCCATATAAGGCTTCCACAACAAATTCTACTTGTTCTTTAAAGACAGACATAAAATATAAAATGCGATTCTCAAAGCCTTTCAAGAAAAAGAACACTATGAGATATTTTCATGCTGAATATTGTGTAATGTCTTGGACAGCTATCTAGTATACATTCCATGCCACTATGGGCCAGAAATCAAAATTTCGCGACAAAATTCCAAACTTCTTCAAAATGCACAAAAATCACTCTTAAAGTAATACAAGCTAAAGAAAATATGGAAAAGTCGTCTTTGGAGTGACTATGATGCATTATGAATTGAATTGTGAATAATTAAGCCATTATTAGTTCAAATTCGCTCATATTTTATGTTACAAATACATTGTACATTTTCAAAGATGGGATTTATACATTTCAAAGTGTTTTGAAGAAACTCGTTGAAGTTTTTCAGAATAGTTTAAATGCCTGATAAATGTGATTATGAAACCATAATTATTTGGAATGTATTGACATTGCATTGCAATTATTTAATATGTTTGTTGGACATTCTCAGTACAATTGGATTTGATTCATCATTTGCACTATTAAAATTATATAACGCATTGTTTGCACTGTACATAATTTATGACAAAGCCATAAAATCGTAAGATTGTCAGATGCTGATCGAAGAGGTTCAATCGAATGCACTTTCGAAACATTATGGTCAGACATACTTTAGCTGTAATGGATGCCTGACTTGATGTGTTAAAACATATGAGCATCCGGTTTACAGTAGCTTTTGTACTCCATTATAATATTACGTGGAGGAAATTTGTATAACAGATTGTCCAAATCTTGTATATGATTGATTTTAAGTTGATATAAATCTAGCAGAATTCCCAATCTTAAGTTTCTTTCAACGAAATTAGATTATTCGTCTTTGCAAAATTCAACTGTTCACATGCTTAAATTGCTAACATTCTCCCGATAACATTACGCTTATGATACCAATATTTCTGGCATCAATTTAAAAGGAATCAACTTTGTATAGTTTTCCTTCATTATATTTTTCAATTTTGTAAAATGTTCTACGAAGCATTCAAACCTGGTTGCAAAATAACCAGCAGGATTTGTATGATTCGTTTTAGAAAAATTCTACCAAATGCCTATATTAAATTGATGCCATTGCGATTTGTATAAAAACATAGACATATAGCCTTCAGCCGTTTCATATTTCTTCAAAAAACTGATACCTGTATCAGGAGGATGTCCAGAAACCACGCATAAGTCGTTATGTTGAGAGCCTTGAACAGATTTCTCTGTTATAATATTACAATACCATATAAAACATATCCTCAAAAAAAAATGAAGAAATTAAAGTTTTTTGTAATTTTTCAACCAACTCGACCTACATTTTTGAATATCACGAACGAACCCTTGCTCAAAAGTAGAGGATTGTGACTGCTTTAGTTGTTTTATACCAATCAAACTTATTTATTATATTAATTATTTATTAATATTTTTATTGATTGCGACGTTTAAAATATAGGGTTGACAAATCGACACTGATGTATCTCGGTCACCCGCAAATATATGCAAAAACTTTTGGTAGCAGATGAAAGAGAGAAGTCTAGGCTTCCACCTCAAACTAGTTGCAAGCCGAATACGGTGGACAAACTTCACTTTTTGGGCGAACTACAATATTTATTGTAAATATTACTGGTATTACTGGTAAAATCGGTAAAAGGTCATTTGGCATAAATTCGCTTGGCATAATGGTAATTAGGCATAAAGTCGTTTGGCATAATGAGTCTGAAACCAAGGATTTCTTAAGATGACATTCGTTTTTGCGTTTCTATTGAATCCCTCTGACGACATCAGGTCTATTTTGGAGTCAATTGATACAAAATGACACCTTATTTAGCAATCATATGCTCTTGAATAAACTAAAGCATATTAGGTAAGTTATTGCCAATAGTATTTTATTGATTATCTAGAAATTTCCATTTTTCAAACATTTGAATTCTTTTTCTGAGTTTCACTATTGAAATAAGTTTTTGCACTGAAGATTTTGATATAATTAGCACAAATTTACTCTTCTTTCAAACATTGGATGTTCTTTCTAAATATGATGAAAGCATAATAATAGGTATGAAAACTGTTGATTTCAAATTTAAATTTATTTCACCTCGTTTTATGCATAGGCTGTTCTTTGGAGCTATATTTTTTTAGATAGTTGTTGTTTCCACTGATATGATATGATGATTTCGAGGTAAGATTTTTTTTTGCGTTTGAGCCTTAAACATTTTAAACGAAAAATAATCTGCTCTCTAATTATTGCATTATGCTGAAATAATAGATCTTAGAATCAGTGCTTTCAATATTTTGCAAATAAATTTTCCCTTTTTTCACCAAGTAATTTCATCAAGTGTTACGTTCCAACTAAGACAGAACACTATCTGTAGCGACATGTTCTATGAGTGTTCCATTTATTATTAACTGACAACTATCTTTGTCAATTTACTATTTTCAAATATGTATATCACAACAAGCTTACAGATACTTTATCTTCTGGGATGTAGAGAAAATTATTATTCCGAAATTCTGTCACGAGTGTTATTTAGTTAAGCTCTCTAATGTCACAACAATTTTTAACGCCCGTAGCTTGGAAAATCTCTGAACGAACACCACGCTTGTTGAGAACCTGCCAAAAATTTTTGCTATGAGCTCGTTGGTGTTGATCTCGGTAAAAGCTTCTAAAATGCCGATATTAATTCAAAGTCACTCATTATGCCAAACGACCATTATGCCAAACGACTTGATGCCAAACGGCTTTATGCCAAACGATTTTATGCCAATCTGTAAAATCAATGGTAGAATTTAAAATTACCATTATTTTTATAACAGACATATGAAATGTACTTAATTTGCTTTCCAAAAATGTACACACAACAATCTTTCTTGCCATTTTCCCCTCAAACCATATTTTTATATAAAAGGCTGAAACTCATTTTTCAATTTAAACAAAATTGACTTCCATAAAGTGTAATGAAAAAAAAATGGAATTAATCAAAGAAGATAATCGGAATACAACCACACATGTTCTCGGTAATGAGAAATTTATTGAAAAAATGTTTTTGGACTTTTGTCGCGAAATTTTGATTTCTGGTACATAGTGCCATAGTACAAGCTGTCAAGAAATTTTTTCCAAGGTTCACTTGATTGAAGCCAATTATCAGTATGAAACTCATTTCAAGATAATTGCTCCAAAGTACCTTTACCACCAGAGTGTCATAAAGATAAAACGAGTGAATTATTCAACTAAATAAAAACTGAAATGAACTATCTAACGCTGACAAAGGATAACAAGACAGCATTATTCCTTAACTTTAACTTTAGTAAAAAAAAAATGAGACAACGGCAAACACTCGCCCAATCAACCAGTGTTACAATTTCTTTATAGATCTTTGTCCAACGATGGTGATCGCCATTAATCCTTCATTAATTTTTTTTATTTATTTTTTTTCGTACCTTGAAAATGAACAAAAACGATTCTGAGAAATGTCCTATCCTGGGGAATGTCGTTCTGGGATTCGACTTTCCGGGAAATATCCTACAACAGGAAAAACGGATCCAATAAAATTTTCGAGCATATATGCAACAACTCGGAAGCATTTTCTTAAAAAAAAAATCAAGTTATATCTAGAGAAACTAAAATTTCCCTAGGGGTGGAACGGATTGAAAATATAATTGGAACCGTTTATTCCTAATATTGGGTCGATCTTCTCCATATAAGCTTCAAGTACGTTCAGAAAGAATAGCTTATCAATGGCTACTTCTGTTATGATAGCACAATAGGGTGATTGTTATAGGCATGCTATTATCTTTTGATTGGGTAATAATCCATTCGGCCTACCAAACTTCGGTCAAACGTACTTCACCTAATGATCCAGCATCGATTTCGCTCAAATTTCCGCATTTCGCACTTGGGGGTCCACATGCCCATATTCTGGAAGTAACTTGAGATTGAGATTCAATATCCATCTGGAAGGTATTATGCGTAGAGCCGGGCTTAACAGTCAGGGTACGATTTTTACGAGATCCGGTCAATTTGTTTGTTTCGCGGATGATATGGTCGTTGTCGGACGAACATTTGGAAAGGTGGCAGATCTGTACACTCGCCTGAAACGCAAGGCAGCGAAAGTTGGACTGAATGTAGGCTAACCAGAAGAATATTTCAGGAAGGAGGACATTTTGCTTTACTGGTTTTGAAAAAGGAGGACGTTTCAAAATTAATAAAAAAAAAACAAAAAACATACATAAAAGTTTTTCAGAACAAAACACTGATAAAAAGTAATTTAATTGATATGGTTTTTTTTTTTCAGAATAATGTATTTTTGATTTATGGACTCTGAGTTTGATAAATAAATGGACTTCTTTTCAATTCCTTAAGATATATTTGATTCATTCTAACGTTTTTAAATATATAGGGATTTTCTAACATATTTTTTAATACAAAATAAGAGGTGTTAGTTTGCTTGAAAGATTTGTTTTAATTTAATCCCTATATAAGGTAATTTTGAAATATTGTAATGTTTATTGAAAAAATCAAAAGCATTCCAACAAATCAATAGGTCCCCAGATAGCATGGAAAAGATCACTGTGTACTGAACATGCACAGCGAGGGGATGACAAAGTGTTTGTGAAAGTATTTTCTGAAGGACTAATCTTACATTGTCTAGGAATGAAACAAAATACTAGGCAGAAAAAAGGTGTACAAATGCGCCAAACTTTCAAATGAGTGTATATGACAAAATTACTTAAAATTTATTCAAGTCTGATATACAGCTATAACTTACTTAGTTGGCTTTACATCAATTATCTTGATAAAGCCTCGCCAACAATAATTCGCCAATTCACTCGGTTCATGGCTGCTTCTCTCCATCCTCGACTGTGACTGTGACGCTCTCCAGGTCCTGGTGCACCTGGTCAATCCACCTAGCTCGCTGCGCCCCACGCCTTCTTGTTCCGACCGGATTCGTAGCGAACACCATCTTTACAGGGTTGTTGTCCAGCATTCTTGCAACATGCCCTGCCCAGCGTATCCTTCCAGCTTTAGCTACCTTCACGATACTGGGTTCGCTGTAGAGTTGAGCGAGCTCGTGGTTCATCCTTCGCCGCCACACGCCGTTCTCCTGTACGCCGCCGAAGATCGTCCTTAGCACTCGGCGTTCGAAAACCCCAAGAGCTTGCAAGTCCTCCTCGAGCATAGTCCACGCCTCATGCCCATAGAGGACTACCGGTCTTATGAGCGTTTTGTACATCTTTACATACAAAGGTATCGACCGTGATTATTTTATATTGAATTTGTTTACCGGCATATCGGTCTATTTTGCTCGAAGTAAGAGGGAACATGGAGAAGAAAGCAATGAATATTAGATGGATAGATACCGTAAGGGAACGGCGAGAGAAATTGGATTAGATGTAGAAGAGGGCATACCATATTAAACAGTATTACTTGAAACGTCCTTCCTTGTGGCTAACGTCCCCTATGGGAACGGCTTGGTGTGTTTTGAGAATGACACTACCAAGACAGCCATTGTACATCGTACATTTGGTGCGGGAGTGAATCCTTCTTGACCGCAGTTTCTTCTGGAGCCCATAGTAGGCAGGACTTCCGCTGATGATGCGCCTTCGTATTTCCCGACTAACATTGTTGTCAGCCGTCAACAAGGATCCGAGGTAGACGAACTCGTCCACCACCTCGAAGTTATCTCCGTCTATCGTAACACTGCTTCCTAGGCGGGTCCTGTCGCGCTCAGTTCCGCCAACCAGCATGTACTTTGTTTTCGACGCATTCACCATTAGCCCGACTCTTGTTGCTACGCGTTTTAGGCGGGTGAACAAATCTGCCACCGTTTCAAATTTTCTCCCAATAATATCCATGTCGTCCGCGAAGCAAACAAATTGTCCGGATCGCGTGAAAATCGTGCCTCGACTGTTAAGTCCGGCTCTCCGCATAACACCTTCAAGCGCAATATTTAACAACAGGCACGAAATTCCATCGCCCTGTCGTAGTCCCCGCTGAGACTCGAACGAACTGGAGTGTTCGCCCGAGATCTTCACGCAGTTTTGCACACCGTCCATCGTTGCTACAGGCTATTGGTCCATACAGCTATTGGCCATTACGAATAAATTATCATAAAAATAATTATTTTTGAATTATCATTTTTGAACGGATATTTATCCGATTAATTTGGAAAAAAGGACATTCTCAGCCCAAAGGAGGACGCGAGGACACTTGTTCAAAAAGGAGGACATGTCCTCCCAAAGGATACCATCTGGTAAGCCTAACTGGAAGTGAATGCGTCTAAGACAAAGTACAAGCTAGAAGGTGGAGCCGAGCGCGACAGGGTTCGCCTAGGAAGCAATGTTACGATAGACGGAGATACGTTCGAGGTGGTGGACGAGTTCGTCTACCTTGGATCCTTGTGGACGACTGATAATAACGTTAGCCGTGAAATACGGGGGCGTATCATCAGTGGAATACCAGTAGTCCTCTAAGGGCATGAAACGTGGTCTTTGCTTCAGGAGAACCTGCAAGCTCTTGGGGTTTTCGAACGCCGAGTACTTTGGGCGATCATCGGTGGGGTACAGGAGAATGGTGTGTGGCGGCGAAGGATGAACCACGAGCTCGCCCATCTCTACGGCGGACCTTATATCCAGGAGGTAACCAGAGCTGGAAGGATATGATGGGCAGGGCATGTTGCAAGTTTGCCGGACAGCAACCCTGTTAAGATGGTGTTCGCTTCGAATCCAGTTGGTACAAGAAGGCGTGGAGCACAGAGAACTAGGTGAGCGGATCAAGTGCACAACAATCTGGCGAGCGTGGGGCAGAACCGAGGATGGAGAGAAGCGGCCACGAACCGAGCATTGTGGTGAAAAATTGTAAATTTAGTGTTATATATTTAGATGTTAACTTATAACTTATGATTTTTGTTGATGGACCATTATGGGCCACCCTACTGCTCATGCATTCAATCAGTCAGTCAGTCAGTCAGTCAATAGCGAGCCATGTCCTTCGGATCGTGTTGCGTGCTCAGGTCATGCCACTGAGAGGCTGCCACACGTTCGACGACGGCTTCCAGAACATTCCAAGAGTGTTTCGTTCTCATGGTTGAATCCAACGGATTTCGATAACCATTCTCGAAAGGAAACAGAATGTATGCGCAGATGAAATTATAACTATTTCCGATAGCATTGACATTTCTTCATCAGCATGACTCCCACTCAATTTCCGAATCATGATGGCACATTTGTGTCCAAACACGAAATCACCCACATTTTCGAAGCTTCCGCATATCTTGTGTCTTCCGAGTCCAAACGAATACAGATCTTAAATCATTCAAGTTTATGCGCGTGTGACTCCGACTAGGACCGATTCGCTTGCAATATTCATAATATTTACCTTAAGTGGTAGTCGCAGCCTCCACCGGCAGCAATCATTGTGTCGCGTGCGTGGCGTAGAACTGGTCAACCCTGATCTTGATCTTTCGATAGCGGTCAGTACCGCCATAGCCGCAAGATCCGCCCGATCAAGGCTTTCTCAGCGCAGCAGCTTTTGTGTAAATCCCACACATAGGAAGACGATGATGGAGATGGTGTTGGACAGTTGTTTCGTTTTATTTGCTTACTTATTGATGATATGACAATTAAGGGGTGCGCCGCGGCAGTTGTATCACATCAACGATACGGAGGTGGAGGTCATTTGTATCGCTGGAACGCATATATGGAGTTGGAAAGGGTTATGTCTCAATGCTTTTTATCTGCAGTTTTTGGATTATGTACTGATTATGAGTTCATGGTCGTTTCGCTTTTCATAAATACCTTTGTAGGAATTAACAACAAATCGAAAGTGAACTCAGAGCAATTCTGAGCGCTGTTCGGAGTAATTACTTAAAATAAAAATAACTATTCTTACAACTATTAAAAAAGATTTGATCAGAACTATGAACAAGAGCATAGAGAAGCTGAGAGAATCCTGCTCAGGATTCTGAAATCCTGCTCAGGATACTGAGAGAATCCGACTGAGGGTTCTAAGTCAAACCTGCTCAGGATTCTGAGCGAAGTCTGCTAAAGTATATGAATGATTCTTACTCAGATTATGTAAGAGCAGAATTCTGTGAAAATCCAACTCAGATTTCTGAGAACATCCATTCCAAGATTAAAAAAGAATCCTGCCCAGGATTTTGAGAGAATCCTCTTCACGATTGTGAAGGAATCCTCCTCAGGAGGATATACCACTCAGGATTTTGAGAGAATCCTGCTAAAGATTCTGAGAGAATCCCACTCAATATTATGAGAGAATCTTCCTTAAGATTTTGAGAGAATCCCGCTCAGAACTTTGAGAGAATTCTGCTCAGGATTCTAAGAGAATCATGCTCAGGATTCTGAGGTGATTTTTTTCTGGATTCTGAGATGATTCTGCACATGATTATGAGATAATACTTCTCTGTATTCTGAGAGAATCCTGCTCAAAATTCTGAGTGAATCCTGCTCAGGATTCTGAGGGAATTCTGTTCAGAATTCTGAGAGAATTCTGTTTAGGATTCTGAGAGAATTCTGTTTAGGATTCTGGAAGAATCCTACCCAGGATTCTAAGAGAATCATGTCCAGGATTCAGAGAGAATCAGGATAATCTTTGAAAGAAACCTTGGTAGATTTGAACAAAAATTTATTTTTGTTCACCATTTGTTTTTCTCCTCCATATCAACGATCATTACTCTTCCTCACGTGTCCGTAATAGCCCATAACTACACTGTTCATCAACGCTGTTAGGATTCCCATAAACTCATCCCAACAGCAGGGAAAACTGCATACCCCGCACAGTAGTTCAAACGCATTAGCATCCGACCTAACCTATTAGCCTCTGGCCATGCTTACAGCCACTTAACTCACTCGTAAAAACATCCCGCGAGCCCTCTCATAGCCCTAACACGAAGCCGCCCCGCCACAAGGGAGATAATTTGTTTGTTTTGTCGGTTCATGACGTCCGTTGACAAGTTGATGCCCCATCCCTCCAACCAACACACTGAGTGCCATCACGCGGTGTCACCATACCGCCATCCGCCGTGCCGATTCGCTTAATTGCCTCCAACGACTTTTGTTTTTGCGATAAGCCTTATCGCACGACGACGACGACGAGCTGGTTCGGTTGTTGACGAGGGATTTCAAAAGAGCGCGGAGCGCGGTTTGGTGATGGACCGATGCAATGCGCGATGCGGTGATGGATGTGAACCATTGTTATCATCTCCGAGCCTCGTGTAAGGTGTAAATACGCGGAGATCATGCTAAAATTAGTTACGAGTCGAAAGTCGTTTTAAGTTATGGGTGGTGGAGGTTTGTTTAATTTTTAAGTGGAAAGCTTTGTCACGAGAATAGTCTTGGTTGCAGTCAGGCTTGGGAACTGTGATCACTATTTACTACAGTTCATCGATTCTGCCAGTCAACCAAAACACAAAGCGGCAGCAGCATTAATACCATCAGGCGTTGCGCTGCCAACGGTTCACACACTGCTTGAATGTTTTTGTCTCTCCACTATGATCGTTTTCGGGCAGCCATCTCGAGGTGAATGATTGAAAAAATGTTAAATAATTCAATCGCTAATATTTCGCTTGTGTTTTCAGCTAATAGAAATCTATTAGCGCTAATAGCAAGAGCACAATCATTCCATTGTGACACATATAAACAAATTCTATTTCACGCTGCCTTTATCGAGCAAAAATGCAAAACCCTGAAAACCGGAAAAATTGTGTCACCACTGTGCTCGAGTCATTTCGCATTCGGGTTTGAAAAAACGTTGGGAAGACGAAGATTACAGTTTTGAAGATCCGAAATCTCAATAAATGTGTTTGCCAACTACTCGGCTGTGCAAATCGCGGGTGAAATGAGCCGGGATTCGGCATTCTGCATTAAGTGTTTATATGATGCTCTTATCACAGAAATAGTAGATTGCAATCTAAGACAAGACGTGTCAGGTTAAAGTACAAAAACGAAACCAATTGCCTGTCAAAAGAGAACACTTCTCATTGGTCGTTTTGGCAAAGGCCTTTTTCCACATCGTTAAGTTAGATTGCAACTGGGCACTTTGTTGCTAGCCCGGCCGTGTTGCTAGTTCAAAATTGGGAGCTTGTATCAAAAGCTTGGAATTTTTTCATGAAATATTCGTATTTCAAATATGTTTCTATTCAATGTTAAGTTTACGCATGCTAAAATAATAAAAACAAACTTTATTGAGAGCAATACAATCGAAATTGTGTAAATTTTCTCTAAAAATATCGCCAGTTCTAAATATTAGCATGATTTTTCTAAAAGGCTAGTATCCTCTATTGCGTTGAATGAATGAAGCGTACTAGAAACAACTAAATTATGACCCTTGATATTCAAAATTGTTCACATGCTGCTTTAAAAGGATACTGGTAGCACTGGCTCTTGTATAGTCAAGATTATTGACTGAAAAACGGGCAGGCTTAGTTTAGCTGTCACGTCCTGTACTAGATTGCAACGATTTTTGTTTAACATAAGTGATAATGTTTCAGACCTTTGTCCCAATGTGCCAATATGGGATATTCTAAGTAATTTATTAGTTCCATAGTACTATACAGGAAGACTGCTCGAAAATAATTTTCAAAATTTGATGATGAATCCTCTGTTTCGAAGCTGAGACATTGTTGTCGCTGTCCGAAATTAGAGCAATCTTTGTAAGAATTAATAAATTAATTATTTCAGAAATTCATGGAAAACATCTCTTAAGAATATGTTTTAGCAAACCATGCAAGATTCTTGGAGGAATGTGAAATATTCAAGAAATTCTAGCGGAATCCTGAGAGAAAAGCGTAACTCTCTCATATAAAAATTAGCTCACTTTATTTGAAAATGTTGTGGAAAGTTAGTGTAGTCCGATCTGGAAAATAAAAGCATAACAGTGTCTATATGAATTTTCAATCCCAATAGCAACTGCAAAAAGTGAATTATGTTCTAGTTTATATTTTTAGTGATCTCAATGCCCAAAACCGTTAACTTTGTTTTTCTGTTGCGTGTTACACACAGACTGTAACTTAACACTAGACAACGGACAAGCATACTCCAGTGGCACAGCTATGGAACATTCCTGACAAAAATTTTCAATGGCTGAAGCGCGAATCGAACCCACACCCCATGACACAATGCGATTACTGACTGACGACATTAACTGCTTTGGCGCGGTAAATGGCTTGGCATGGCGTACCATTGGTACCTCGCGTACCTGCAGGAATAAAATAGACCCCTTTGTGTGGTCCTTAGCCTCTTGCCCAGCAACTCCTATCCCTACCTCCTTGTGGTACTGGCCGGGGTACGAGTAACCTTGGGGAAGATCGGGTAGCCAACCCCCGGTGGGAACTTTGGTCGTATGCTGACAGGGAAGGGGGGTTTGCTTTTGCTTTTGCTTGTTAGGAGCGGCTCACAACAGCGTCTGTTCCCCATGTCAGGGGCGGCTGATCATCGTCCGAGTGCCAGAGAAGGACTCTAAGCTAAACAGCGCACTATGGCCCTCCGAACATTTAGGGGGAATGATCCTCCGGAAATCTAGGGGGTTGGTGTAAGGCCCTGCAAGCCAACCGTAAAAACACATCAGCACAGGAACGTCAACGAGAGAAAGCGGACCGGAACAATCTGCAAAGACCACAGCGACGAAAAAGGACTAGCGATTGGAAACTCGGTACGTGGAACTGCAAATCTCTCAACTTCATTGGAAGTACTCGCATACTCTCCGATGTAATAAAGACCCGCGGTTTCGACATTGTAGTGCTGCAGGAGGTGTGCTGGACAGGAGCATTGGAGCGAACGTTTAGAGGTAATCATACCATCTACCAGAGCTGCGGCAACACACGCGAGCTGGGAACAGCTTTCATAGTGATGGGTGATATGCAAAGGCGCGTGATCGGGTGGTGGCCGATCAATGAAAGAATGTGCAAGTTGAGGATCAAAGGACGGTTCTTCAACTTCAGCATAATAAACGTGCACAGCCCTCACTCCGGAAGCACTGATGATGACAAGGACGCATTTTACGCGCAACTCGAACGCGAGTACGACCGCTGCCCAAGCCACGACGTCAAGAACATCATAGGAGATTTGAACGCTCAGGTTGGCCAGGAGGAGGAGTTCAGACCGACGATTGGAAAGTTCAGCGCCCACCGGCTCTGACGAACGAGAACGGCCTACGACTGATAGATTTTGCCGCCTCCAAGAACATGGCCATTCGTAGCACCTATTTCCAGCACAGCCTCCCGTATCGGTACTCCTGGAGATCACCTCAGCAGACAGAATCGCAAATCGACCACGTTTTGATCGATGGACGGCACTTCTCCGACATAACCGACGTCAGAACCTATCGTGGCGCTAACATTGACTCCGATCACTATCTGGTGATGGTGAAACTGCGCCCAAAACTATCCGTCATCAATGATGTACGGTACCGACGCCCACCCCGGTACAATCTCGAGCGGCTGAAACAACCCGATGTCGCCAATGCGTACGCGCAGCATCTTGAGGCAGCGTTGCCGGATGAGGGCGAGCTCGATAGGGCCCCTCTTGAGGACTGCTGGAGGACAGTCAAAGCAGCCATTAACGACGCTGCCGAAAGCATTGTCGAATATGTGGAACGGAGCTCAAGAAAGGATTGGTTCGACGAGGTGTGCCAGGAGGTTTTAGAGGAGAAGAATGCAGCGCGGGCTGCAATACTGCAGCATGGTACGCGGCAAAACGTGAAACGATATAGACTGAAGCGGAAACAGCAAACCCGCCTATTCCGGGACAAAAAGCGCCGCCTGGAAGAGGTGGAATGCCAAGAGATGGAGTTGCTGTACCGTTCTCAAGAAACGCGGAAGTTCTATCAGAAGCTCAACACATCCCGCAAAGACTTCGTGCCGCGAGCTGAGATGTGCCGGGATAAGGATGGGAGCATCTTGACGGACGGACGCGAGGTGATCGAAAGGTGGAAGCAGCACTACGATGAACACCTGAATGGCGCAGAGAACACAGGCACAGAAGGTCAGGACAACGAAGGCGATGGCTACGTCAGCACAGCGGACAGTGGAAACCAACCAGCTCCCATGATGGGGGAAGTTAAGGATGCCATTCAACAGCTCAAGAACAACAAGGCCGCTGGCAAGGATGGTATCGGAGCCAAACTCATCAAGATGGGCCCGGACAGGTTGGCCGCTTGTCTGCATCGGCTGATAGTCAGAATCTGGGAAACGGAACAACTACGGGAGGAGTGGAAGCAAGGCGTTATATGCCCTATCTACAAAAAGGGCGACAAACTGGAGTGTGAAAATTATCGTGCAATCACCATCCTAAACGCCGCCTATAAAGTGCTATCCCAGATTCTCTTCCGTCGTCTATAACCTATAGCAAACGAGTTCATGGGAAGTTATCAAGCAGGTTTCATCGACGGCCGCTCGACAACGGACCAGATCTTTTCCGTGCGGTAAATCCTCCAGAAATGCCATGAATACCAGGTCCCTACGCACCATCTGTTCATCGATTTCAAGGCGGCATACGATAGTATCGACCGCGTAGAGCTATGGAAAATCATGGACGAGAACAGCTTTCCCGGAAAGCTCACAAGATTGATCAGAGCAACGATGGACGGTGTGCAAAACTGCATGAAGATGTCGGGCGAACACTCCAGTTCGTTCGAGTCTCGGCGGGGACTACGACAGGGCGATGGACTATCGTGCCTATTGTTCAATATTGCGCTTGAAGGGTTATGCGGAGAGCCGAACTTAACAGTCGAGGCACGATTTTCACGAGATCCGGACAATTTGTTTGCTTCGCGGACGACATGGATATTATTGGGAGAATATTTGAAACGGTGGCAGATTTGTTCACCCGCCTAAAACGCGAAGCCACAAGAGTCGGGCTAATGGTGAATGCGTCGAAAACAAAGTACATGCTGATTGGCGGAACTCAGCGCGACAGGACCCGCCTAGGAAGCAGTGTTACGATAGACGGAGATACCTTCGAGGTGGTGGACGAGTTCGTCTACCTCGGATCCTTGTTGACGGCTGACAACAATGTTAGTCGGGAAATACGAAGGCGCATCATCAGCGGAAGTCGTGCCTACTATGAGCTCCAGAAGAAACTGCGGTCAAGAAAGATTCACCCCCGCACCAAATGTACGATGTACAAAACGCTCATAAGACCGGTAGTCCTCTATGGGCATGAGGCGTGGACTATGCTCGAGGAGGACTTGCAAGCTCTTGGGGTTTTCGAACGCCGAGTGCTAAGGACGATCTTCAGTGGCGTACAGGAGAACGGCGTGTGGCGGCGAAGGATGAACCACGAACTCGCTCAACTCTACGGCGAACCCAGTGTCGTGAAGGTAGCTAAAGCTGGAAGGATACGCTGGGCAGGGCATGTTGCAATAATGCCGGACAACAACCCTGTAAAGATGGTGTTCGCTACGAATCCGGTTGGAACAAGAAGGCGTGGGGCGCAGCGAGCTAGGTGGATTGACCAGGTGCACCAGGACCTGGAGAGCGTGGGTCACAGTAGAGGACGGAGAAAAGTGGCCATGAACCGAGTGAATTGGCGAATTATTGTTGGCGAGGCTTTATCAAGATAATTGATGTAGAGCCAAATAACATGACATTAACTGCTAGATCCACATTAGTTCGAAATCCAGCCACGGCGCTTTGAAATTTCAAGTTTTTTTTACGAGTTACAAATATGGTGTCTTTAAAAAGGATTGTTCCCCGTTTGGCATAAAGTCGTTTGGCATAAGGTCGTTTGGCATAAAGCCGTTTGGCATAAAGTCGTTTGGCATAATGGTCGTTTGGCATAATGGCCGTTTGGCATAATGGTCGTTTGGCATAATAATTGAGTTAGAATGAATATCGGCATTTTCGAAGCTTTTACCGAGATCAGCACCACTGAACCCATAGCAAAAAGAACATAAAGTATCGTTGAGTTGTTGCGATATACATATTTGATAATAGTTAATTGGCAAAGAAAGTTCGCGGTTATTAATAAAAGGAACGCACATATTTTGCACAGATCAAGCTCTGTCCCAGTTTGTACGTACCACTTGATGAAAATTACTTGGTAGAAGAAGGGAAAATTTATTTGCAAAATATTAAAAGCTCTTATCCAAAGATCTATTATTGCAGCATAATTCAAAAATAGCCTATATACGAGAGCAGATTATTTTTCGTTTAAAATGTGAAAGGCTCTAACACTACATATCTTCTCACAACATAACTCAAATGAACAACACATTTTTGAAAGAAAATATATGTGGCAAAACATTTGAACGATTCAATATAAATTTTAATTTTGAAAGTGTACATCAAAAACACTGTCTACTATCGAAAGGAGGGGAAATTTGTGATTGAAATAATATTTTTCCAGCATATGTTGAAAGGAGATCTTGTGTTAGCAAAAAAATATGTTGAATATTTACAGGTTCTAAAGTAATTATTATTCTAACAGCACATCTTGCAAGAATTGCGAAATATATAACTGGTAAACATTTAGCTTGACTAAATAATATAATTTAAAACAGTATAAATATAAAGAACAGCCTATTTTTAGAAGAAGGCAAAATTTATGATTGAATCAATAGAAGATTGGACACCAAAAACTATTGCGGCATAGTAAAACGAAAAGACATCAAAAATTGCGTTCAGAATCATAGCTCTTGTCCTACTTTTCTCCGAATGTCATTTTTTCTGAATGTCGGTTCCCCGAATGCTAGTTCCTAGAATGACTCGTTTCCCCGAAAAGTGATGCAGTTTAAATAGGTGCTATAATAGTCTTTAGTGGCTGGGAGGTGAACGAGCAAGAACGATAAGCAATCTAAAGAAGCTGGTATTCTGTCATTCTTGGCTATACACATGTTGGCTAAAATATTGAGGACGGTAAAACTCGAAAGAACCACCAATTAAATAAAGAAGGGTGCATATCAGATGGTCAGTTCGCTCACCACCCTGAAATGTTTAAAGTAACGACAAGTATGAGTGTCACAAACTTTTTGGGGAAGTGGACTTTTTGTTGAAGCAGGATATTCGAGGAACTGGTATTCGGAATACTGGCGTTCGGGGTAATGACATTCGGGGAACCGACATTACGGGAAAAGTAGTACAACTTATCAAAGTAACTGCAGAAATCGATTTATCTTTTCACTGATAACTTGAGTAGATCAATGTTGTTGAATTGCCGCCATTTTGTCAGTTGGGAACAACAAAATATCTAAAAAATAAAGAAATCTTAAAAGAACAGCCTATGTATAAAAGAAGGTGAAATTTGTTTCAATTTATTTTCAATGTTTGAAAGAAGGGTAAATTAGTGCTAAATATATCAAAATCTTCAGTGCAAAAAAAGAATTAATATTTGAAAGAAGGGTAATTTCTGCATAAATTATAAAATATTATTGACAATAACTTTCCTAATATGCTTTAGTTTATTCAAGAGCATATGTTTGTAGACATTTTGTATCAATTATTGTCAATTATTGACTCCAAAACAAGCCCGAATCTCATCTTAAGAAAATTTTTGGTTTCAGACTCATTATGTCAAACGACTATTATGCCAAACGACCATTATGCCAAACGACCGTTATACCAAACAACTTTATGCAAAATGACCATTATGCCAAACGACTTTATGCCAAACGGCTTTATGCCAAACGACTTTATGCCAAATGACCTACCACCTTTAAAAATAATGTAAATAAATGAACTTGAAACAAGTTTGCTCAATACACCAACTCTCCATCTGGTCACCCTACCGTGGTACTAGGGAATTAAAAAAAGAACCTCAAAATATCGTACATACGAATATTTTCAAAATTTGAAGTTTATGATGGTAACAATATTCTACAAAACTATGTAAAAAGCTCAAATACACAACTATGAGCAAATTAATAGGGTTCTTAAACGCAAATATGAAAAGTGAGGCACAATTTTTGGTAAATAAAATGGCTTTCATTATGGTTATGTTGTTATCATGGTGACAGATGGATCCAGATAAAACCTCCCTGGGTTATAACTACATTATGATCAGTTTCATATTCTAACGGTTAAGATGTAACCATGGATTTCCATTAAAGGAAGCTTGAATATCATGAGTTACGCATCTGATTTTAGAAAGTAGGTCTTTAGAAAGTAATGCATTTTAACAATTTAAAAAACTGTACCTACCACAAATCTAAAATTTCCCAACTTTGGAAAAACTTACTTGTATATCAGATGAAGAGAATTTGTTAGTAACCAACTGTTGAATCTCACGTTCCTACAACTTTCATGCAATTGTTTAGATGTCACCTTTTCCGGATAATTAAACTTGATTAAAATACAGGTGTATAATAATTTATGGGAGAATGCTCTAATTTTCGAAGAGCTATTCCATATTTTATTAAAGCTTTCTTCAATTATTTCAGAATTCATGAGTCGATTTTTTTCCAGAAATCACTATCACTGAAAAGAATAAAAACAATAGCAGGATTGCGGCTCTTTTGATGTTACAAACATACTTTGCAAGTGAGTAAGGACATTCGAACACAAATTTCGTGCTCCAAACTCATAATTACATTATTTTTGTTTACTCATTATTTTGAAATTTTGGTGTGTATAACGATGTATGAAATAATGTGGATAACTGAAAAAATCACTTTATTAAACATTATGGGGTTCTAAAGTTCCTGGGAAATTATATACGGTTATTTTTTTAGCTTTTAAAAGTGGTTTAGAATATTCCAGTTTCCTCATTTGGATACTCATGGATACAGGCGAAACCCATAGAATATGCAACTGATTATAATTCGACTATTTGAACCAAGGAATGTTTAATCTGCATCCATTTGCCTTCCTAATAACAATAAAATCCATGGAAAATTTAAATTTTTTTCACTAAAATTTGATCAATTTTTTTCCTGTTTGCGTTATATAGCCCTATTTACTTCCACAAAGTTGTGTGTTTGATTCATTTACATAATTTAGAAGAACATTGTTACCATATAAATGTTTGAATTAAACTACATTTGAGGTCCTTTCATAAGATTTCAATTTCATTAATTTACAACTTTTACCAAGACACCATATTTGAAAATCATCAAATGAAAAAGTTGAAATTTTAAAGCGCCATCTGTGGCAGGAGACCTAACTAAAAAGTCTGGTCACCAGACGCGCCAGATTATTTGAAAATTTTTATCCGGAGACACCATACCGATAAAAGTACGTTTTAGGTATGCGTTCCCCTGCACAATAGTAGCAGAATGAGTAATCCGTGCAATGGTGTTAATTAATTATGTCATGCAGAAATGTACCAAAAATATATAAACATTTTTATGAGAAGACAAATTTCAAACTTTCAGTGATCTTTTCTCAATGACCACTTTTTCCACATGGGATGGTTATGCTTTTATGGGATTGGAAATTTCTCGGAAAATACCTTCAATAATGAATGAATAGCTTGAGGAATCCTCAGATGAGTTATTGAAAAATTCAGAAGTTATTGAAAAATATGTTGATATCACACTTGAGGGTATTAGAAGCAAAGAAGTGTAAGTGACAAAAACACAGTTTTGAAAAAAAAACGAATAGTTAAGTTTTACAGCAACTTTATACACCATACATTTTGTATGGGAGCTAGAAATAAGGCCAATGCACTACGAATTATGTTATTGTTTTCTGTTGCACTTCTAAATATCGTTGAAAAGCTTGGAAACAATAGTATTTACTAGTTTACTTTACTCAAACCCGACCAAAATGTCACTTTCACCCCTTTGCATTTGAGACCCTCACTTGAGTAAATTCTAGCACGAATACATAAGAAATCCCCTCTGGGGTCCTTGAAAGAGGGATCTTTAGGGTAATCCCTGAAACATACATCCTTAACACTGGAGTTCCAAAACCATACCTTAGAGGCATTTGAGGCAAAAGGAAATATCTCAAGAGTGCTTCCCTAATATATGATATGGGCAAAACGGCTGATTTTAGTGAACGTATCAAATCCGAATCATTCATTTTAGTGAACCGTATTTTTTAACGGGTCAGTCACTCAGTGGCTCGCAAAGAAAGAGCGAACTGAACCGAGTAAACCGAAAAAAAAAGCGATTCACTCCCTGTTGCGCGACAAGCGTATAGTACATTTCGTATCTTTCGTTCTCTCATTCTTCGTAAGTTCTTCTCCAGAAACTCACGATTTAGATCGTTGCACGCCTGACATAACCTCGAAACTCCATATAAAAAAAATGTTAAAAATTCCAGCAGTAAATGTCAAGTCCATATAAAAAAAAATCCAAACAATTCCAGCAGTGAGTGTCAAAGATCAGGACAGTCAATTGAGCGTGATGGAAGAGAAACAGAGAAGGAGAATATTTCATGACGTTACCATGCAGTCTTCTATACTCGACTGATTTCTACTACCCGACCAAAAGCAAGAAGCAAAATGTGCTTGGCCATTCAAGTGAGCGCTTTTTATCTCTGTCTGTCATCTTCCTGTATGCAAGTGAGCGGGGCAAATTAGTCTGTCTATGCTGAGAGCGATGAGAGTACGGAGTAACGGAGAACTGTACTTGCATGTGTGGCGTGGCGCGCAAAGCAGGGCACGCAACATTATAATGAAGTCGAGAAACGAACGAAGGAGAATAGGAGAAATGAATTAGTTCGTTCTTTTTTCTAGGTCACTTTTTGTTGGATCCGTGCTGATCAAATGAATCGACTCTCACTAAAAAAGAGCCACGGATCACTCGTTCTTTTCAGTGATCCGGATCTTTTGAACGACTCCGATTATTTTTGCCCATTGACCCAGGAAATGCTTAAATGGGTGAAATCTTGAAAGAAATCATTGGTAGTATTCGTTAGGAATTATGTTGAAATAACCCTTAAAGCAACACATGGAGACTTGTTTTAGAGAAATAGTTAGTTGAGTTTCCCGATTCATCTTAGGAAGCACTTACGTGGTGTAATTTTTTTACCCTACTAGAGTATTGTGTTCGAGTATTAAAATAAAATAAAATATTCTAGGTAATTCTGGCCAATTTTTGATGAGAAATCTTAGACAGTTCAGGGACGTCTAAAACAAGCTGCAGGAATCTTGGAAACAATTCTGCGGGAGCCCTACAAGTTTTCATAATCAAATTATTAAAAAATCCTTAAAACAATTCCTGATTGATATTCTGAAGCAATTTCTAGATGAACTAAGAAAGAAGAAGTAAGGAAATCAATAGGGAATTCTTTTCAATAATCTCGGAACAATCCCTGTAATATGTTTTAGAGAGATATTCCTGCACGAATACCTGGCCCATCAACGAGGCGTTTCGGAATGCGTGAAGAGAAGTCCATGAACGATTATTTGAACAACGTATAACAGACATCTATGTGCATTTCTAGAAGATCCCTTAGAGAAACGTATGAAGGGGTCCCGGGGGGAAATCTCGTAGTAGATCTATCGCACTCAGAAAAAAGCTCGCTTTTGATATGCAGCTTGAGCGAGGTGGTGTTGGCATAGCTGAACTGCTCTTAAGTTTTTAGTTTTTTTCAATAACAGAAGGATTTTTTTCACAATTTTCAGGTTAATCCCCGTTTAAATTCCAAGTTTGTTTGGATTTTATTGGATGATTTGTAGAAATACCGCTGGAACTATCCAAGCAGTTCACGGACATCATCTGCGAAAAATGTGTAGGAATCTCATACATATTCTGGGCGAATTTTAACGAAATTCTTAAAATAATTCTTCATAAAAATAATATTTTTTTGAAATCCCGAAAAAAAAATTCTTGAAAAAAACATTCAGAGGAACATGAAGAACCAACCAGATAAATCGTGAAACCATTCACGTAGTTATCACTTGAGGAATCTCTTAAAATTTCAGAGAAATCCTTGAACAGAATAGCTAAACATGCTCATTAGCATAGCTAGGAAGGCGCGGTCCGCATCGGGCCCCGAAATCATGGTGGAATTTTCTCAAAGTATTAGAAAATGAATTTCTAAGAAACTAAAATACATAGAGGCATCGAAAATCTGGTTTGGAGAGGACCTGAGTTGGTATTGGATAGGGGCCTGGATAGGGAACCAAATTAGTATGTAGATAAGGGTTGAAATTTTTAACGCTATAGAACAGTACTTTTTAACAGAACATCATTGTTTTGGATTCAAAAATACCCTCTATAACTTGAGCCTCAGGAAGCGAGGAACTGGTTTGAAAACATTTCATTATGAGCCATATACTGAAACAAGTCGAAATGAATATTTGTATCCAATATATAAAGTCTGTTTCTTACGCCAAACAATATTCAAAGTCCTTTTTTCCATAGATATAAATCTTCATCTTCAAGACTCTTCCAGAGAATCCTCCAGAAATTCAGAAATTCCTCAAATGATTTCTTAAAATATGCTAAAAGGAATTCACTCCAGAAAATCCTTCAGCAGTCCAATAAAGGAAATACAACGCAAGTTCTCTCAGTTTTTTCATAAGATTATTTCGGAAATTCTTGTATTTTTTTCCAGATTTTACACTGAGATACCTTGAAAATATATCGACAGAAAATTTTCCAGGAATATAACAAAGGTCTATTCTAAGATTGATGAGATCGTATAAATGTTTCCAGAAACCATACAAGAATTCCTCTTTTCAATTTTTCAGATATACTTCAAAAATTCTTCGGAAATAGTCTTTTTAAGAACTAATCCTTCAAGAACTACCTCACAGGTTATCTACGGATTTGCTCCATAAATTCTTCCAGGATTTGGTCCACAAAATCTATACGGAATTCTTCCAGAAATCTCACAATAAATTAGACCAGGGAAGAGGAATCCCTGAATTATTGAATTTAATATGAATTTCCTCTTAAATTATTCGAAGATTTCTTGAATTATTTTTGGAATAAATTATACTTGGAAAATGTATGGTGTATAATACCACAAAATGCTTAAGTAATCATTCCAAGAGCCCCATTTGAGATTTTCCAGGGATATTGCAAGAAAATTTTGATGTGGTTGATTTTCAAATAATTCTTTTATTATTTTCTATGAAGACTTATTCAATACTTTCTCAAGAGATCCAGAGACCTTTGAAAGACCTGAGTTACATTATGATAAATGTTTAGTCAATTGGCAGACAGGGGTCTCTAAATTTTGCTCCACATCGGGCCCCGAAAACCCTAGCTACGCCACTAAACATGCTCCTGGACGTGGATTTTGAAAAATTTTCTAAAAGTAATCTCTGAAAGAATTCAAGAAACCCTTCATGAAAAAATGTTTGTGTGTATTCCTGGATTAATCCATGGAAAAATGTCAGTAGGCATTTTCGAAGGAACGTTTCTTATGTAAACAGCATTGTATTACTTATTATTGTCACTGACTGTATAACTGTAATACATACCTCTCAAACTGTTGAAAAAATCATCAAATTATCATTTCAACAGCGAGCATTCTAATGTACATAAACCTAAAAAAAAATGTTAGCAAATTTCACACCAACTTGGACTGCTTCAGCCATAGTTGTGGTTTTGAACAATAATTATTTGTGCAATTATCCAGATGAAAATAAAAATCAAAAGCAGGTATGTTTCCAATAGTAGGTACATTCCAGAAAAAAAAAACAGTTTTCTGCATTTTTATAGTGCCTCTCTAAATTCTCACGAGCTTCATTCACCAATACTCTAAAAATCTAGCAGCAAAATAAATCATAATTCTCCATCGCAAGCCCACGCTTTACGCTCTGAACCAGTTCACCTCTGCCACCGCTCGCGCTCTAATTGTATAATAATTACATGATTTTGTTTTTGCGATTCAGATAGCGGTGGCAGATCATGCACCGATTTTCCGCCACCACAAGATCTAATCTCGAGCAGCACACTAGTCCACTAGTCAACATTCCGCAGAAACCATAAAGACTCACGCGCGCGCGTTTTGCTGTGGCTGAATAGCCAGCTCCACCAATAGGTAAGGCCGCCGAAGAAAGCCGGCATCGTAATAGGTAGTAGCTACCACTCTCGGTGTGGAGGAGAGATTACGCAATGGGGGTCTCTCTGTTCGATTGCCATGTCAATCGCGCCACCACTAACAGGTAGTGAGTTTTCCTTTTTCGCGCACTTGCTCTTGGCAGGGGGGTGGTAGGTTATTTGGTATAGAGCCGTTTGGCATAATGAAAACAATACGCTACACAGCGACGTGAAAATGTGCTGTTCACAAAACCAGCAACTCCGTTTTAAATCTTGCTGTCCAATTTCGTTCCTTCTTCTTCTTGGCATTACGTTCTCACTAAGCAGAGCATGCTTCTCAGCTTAGTGTTCTTATGACCACTTTCACAGTTTTTAACTGAGGACATTCTTTGCCAAAGTTCGTATATCGTGTAGCAGGTACGATGATAATCTATGCCCAGAGAAATCAAGGGAATTTCCATTACGAAAAGATCCTGGACCGACCGGGAATCGAACCCAGACACCTTCAGCATGGCTTTGCCAAACGGTCATTATGCCAAAGACTTTATGCCAAACGACCTGACGACAAACGGTTATATGCCAAACGGCTTTATATCAAACGACTCCATGCCAAACGGAGTACAGTCTTTGGCAGGTAGCTCTGTAGCGTACGAGCAAAAACTCTGAAGAGGGCTATTTATAGGCCTAACGAAGGCTTCGAGACATCCAGCCTCCGAACGAACCGGACTTGGATCCATATGGATCGTTGTTTCGGCGGGCTTTATTTTTTTCATTTTCGTCGGTCATTAGGTGTCGCTTCTAGCGATAATGATGATTGCGATGGTCGCACGGCTACAGTGATCTTGGTCGTATCTTATGTAAATTCCGTGGAATTTTATGCATGCGCTCGCAATTATCCTCCATATAGGGACGGAGAGGCCGGTTTTTTTTTACGCGCGCGCTGGATGACGGTTCCTAGAAATCAGTGGAAAGAAAGTCGATCTGGAATCATATCGCTGGTTGGTTTGCAGGCTAGATGAAGCTAGTTTTCTCGCTTCGAATGCTAGCGGTATGACAGTCGCGCAATCGTCATAAAGGTTTTTATGAAGTGTCTGTCGACCGCGTAAATTTTCAGTAAGTACATATACAGATTTCATAGTAACTATGAATTTGAAGAATATAATACTTGAGGTTTCCTTAACAGGTGGTCCACAAAACACTAGAAGCAGGGGTTGAATTCTGAGTATCTCTCACTAATTGTTTATCTATAACAATTATGACCCGCAACAAAACGTGAGAGTCAGTTTTTCGTCAACTGCTACAGTTTTGATTATCTCGGGGGGTGTAGGATAACAGAGCACGATAAAACCAATCTTACAAGCTTCAAACCTGGGGTACACTCTATCAGATGTTTGGGGATGCTGTTATTTATCAAGCTTGTTACTACTTGCGAAAAATTGCCAATCATGTACCGATACAGATGTGATGTTTCTCTTCGCTTGCTTTGATCGTGTTGCGAAATCAATTGAGAACGAATTCTGCAATGTCTGACAAGGAAAACTTGAAGACTCTCGAGCTTCGGGAAAAGTTTTTATAGTATTTATTATTATCTATCCTGATACCTGACCTAATAGTTTTATCAATTAAATTTATACCCGAACCCTTCTGAAAGTTCATTATTGAACTCATGTAGAGCTGGATTTGATGAGCTACCTGCTCAGAATATAAGTTCTTGTCCCTTGCAAGTTATGGCGCTTAGGCCTAGGTTTATCTGCTCAGATAAGAGGTGCAAATACCTTTGTCCCATCCCAGAGAGGTCAACACCAATGGAGCGACATCAACTTTCTCAGCCACGTCACTCTCAACGATTTCGAATATCCTCTGAATCTGACACGATTAGTACGATTGGATACTCAGCATTCATCCGCCTCGATAAAATCGATGATCGAACCGATTTTTTGAACCATCTGAATAAATATTGCTTGCAAGAACTTTTATTTTAAGGTTTACTGTTCTGCATACCAGTTTAGAAAAGGTTGAAAGCTACTCCAGTGTTACCTGAATTAAACCAACGTGAACTGTTTTGTTATCCAACACGATATATGGTCAATGTACCTGGAAGTAGAAGAAAGTAGAAAACAAATGTTAGTGATTTTGCTCTAACTGCGATGAGTTGTGGAAATTTTCGCATTATGCACCCACAGACGCTCAGACGGTTTGACCGACATTGGCTCGACCCCCCAAGTTAGTCAAACGATTTTATGTTGTTGTAACCGTTTGACCGACTGTCAAAATTCATTGCAGCAACAATATATTTCTTCGCATGTTTTAATCTCGGCAAGTCTATTGGATAGGTGATGTGGCTGTGGGGAGAATATCTCTACGATTTTTGGACAGTAATTGTAGTAACGAAGAGCAGAAATTTCAAAATTTAAAAACCGAAAAAAATGGATATGGATGAGGAATTCCAGTTATAATTACAAAGTATTCTCTAAAACTCTAAATTTATGAGAGGTCTCTGTCGGGGATTATTCTGTGCAATCATCGTTATGGGCATGGCTATGGGAATTTCTTCAAACATCCCATCCAGAATCGTTCAGTGCTTTCCTCTAGTTACTAGTTATTCTACTTTGAAGTTTTTTCAGGAATCTATTGGTTATACTAGAGATTCCACCAAAAATTCTTCCTGGGATTCTACCAGGAATTTTATCAATATTTCCAATAGAAATTTATCCACCGATTCAACCAGAAATTCCTCCGGGGAAAACCTTTCAGGTATACCTTCAGGTAGCATTCTTCCAAGGATCCCTTCACAGGTTCCTCTACAAATTATTCAGGATTTAAGCCACTGATTCCTTCAAAGATCAATCAAAAAATTCTTAAGCAATTCTTTAAGGCTTATCATAATTCCTCCAGAGATTGCTATAACAATTTTTCAAAGATTCCTTCAGAAATTCATCTAAAAGTCAGATCCAACGATTCATCACGCATTAACCAGGAATCTCATCACGATTTTTTCAAGGGATTCCTCAAGAAATTCATCATCAGAAATTTTCCCAAGAATTATACCAGAACTTTTATTAGGGCTTCCTCCTAGGATTCGTATTTCAATTCCACAAGGCGTTTCTTCAGCGATTCTTTCTAGTAATTTTGCTACAGATTCGTCCAGAGATTTATACAAAAACTTCCCGAGGGAATTCTTTAGTGATTCATCCAATGCTTCTTTCAAGCATTCCACCAAAAATCCTCCAAAGATTTATTTAAAAATTGCTGCACCAAAACTTCAGGAGCATCTGATTCTATCAGATGTGTTTTCCTGAGTTTCCACCAGGAATTCCACAAGAAATTCTCAAAAAGATTTCCTAAATAATCCCTTCCAATAAATTAATACATAAATTCCGTCAAAAATTCCAGGAATTGCTTCTATCAAAAATCTTCCGGTGATTTCCCTGGTAATTTCTCCAGAAAATTCTTCATCGATTTCTTTAAAAATTCCTTCAAAAACTCCTACAGAAATACATGCAAAAATTCACTCCAGGAACTCTTACAATGATTCAACCCAGAATTTCTCCAAGGATTCATCAAAGAGTTCCTTCAGGGATACCACGCAAGAATTCCTCCAAGGATTCCACCAGGAAGCATTCAGCGATTGCACATGAAATACTGCAAAAGAATTCATCAAAACTTCCTGCACGGGATTTCACCAGAAATTCCTTTAGAGATTCCGATTGCAATTTATGTGAGAGGTTTCCCCAGGTTATCCTCCAGTATTCCTCTAGAGAATCTTTAATCAATTCTTTTATGACTTCTACCAGTGTATCTATCGAAGAATCTTCCTTGTATTTCTGAAGGGACTCTTCGAAGCATTCATTCTGGGATTTATGCAGGAATCTACCAGAGAATTCTCCGAGAAATCATAAAATAATTTATGCAACAATTCATTCCAGTACCTATTTCTTGAAGGATTTTGCTCAAGGAATCCACCACGAATAACATTAGAGGATCCTTTTGGAACTCTTTCAGGGATCCCTGAACGAGTTTCTGTTTTGAATCCCATGAGGAACTCCTGTTAGAGTCACTGGATGATATATTGGTGAATTTCCGAATCGCTGAAATCATTATAAGAAATTTTTGGTGAAATTTCTTATAAGAAAATTTCTGATGAAATCCTTATAAGATATTTCTGGAAAAAATCGCTGGAGGAATTCCTGATACCCCTCGAGAATGCCTGGAAATATTCTGCGAGAAATTCCTTGAAAAAATCCGGAAGAATGAGGAAATCCTTGAAGATTTCCGAGATTGATTCCTTAAGAAATTCCGGAACGAATCCCTTATTAAATTTCGCGAGAAATCCTTAGAGTAATTCCGGTGATGGAATCCTTATATTTTTTTTGTAAAATCTCTGGAAATCCTGATATCTCTCGAAAATCCTTGGAGATATTCTGGGAGGAATTCTTTAAAGATTAATTCCTTGAGTAATTTTGGGAAGCATCCCTGGATTGATTCCGAGAGAAATATCTTTGGTTCCAACAGGAATCCCTTAAGGAATTGCAGGAGGACTCCCTTGAAGGGTTCCTAGAGGAATCTCTTGAAGAATCGTCTAGAAAAACCTCTTCAATAAAATTCTGGTAGAATCCCTTAATGTATTGCATGAGGAATCCGTAATAAATAGCCTGATGGAACTCGGAATAAGCCAAGATAAATTTCTGAAGAAACCTTTAGAAGAATTCCTGATCTAATCCCTGACAGAATTTCTTATGCAATCCCAGAAGATGCTCATGATGGAGTCTCAAGAGATTTTTATAATGACATCTTAGGAGTATTTCTAATGGAAGAACTTCTGATGAAATTCCCGCAGAAACTACCAATGAAATCTTTTGAAGTACTCATGATAAAATCCCTAGAGAAACATCTGATGGACTTCTCGGAAGAACTTCTGATGTAATCCCTACAAGAAATGTTGTTATCCCTGTAGGAATTCTTAATTTAATCCATTTAGGTTCTCCTGATGAAACCTTCTTGGGAACTCCTGATACAATCCCAACAAAAACTCCTGCAGAAAAACTGATGGAATCCCCACAGAAACTTTTGATAGTCTCCCTGAATAAATTCCAGATGGAATCATAAGAGAAACACTTGATAGAATTTTCGTATTAATTCATGGTCTCAGTATCTCAGAAGAAACTCCTGATGGAAACCCTGGAAGAATTCCTGATAACACCTCTAGAAGAACTCCTGATGGAATTCTGACGAGATCCCTATAGGAACTCCTGATGGGATTTCTGATGGAATTTTCGGAAGAACTTGAGCAATACTATACTGTGTGCGTGTTGATTCACTCGGTGTTGATTTCGTTTCCTTCAATTTGCTAAATTTCGCTACTTACAAGATTCTAAAAATTGCTAAGCGCTGTTCTTTCTTGTCCTAAGTACTCAGAGTATTACATGCTGAACGTTTTCAACTGATTGACTGGGTGTGCTGTTGGAATTTAGGTGACGATAATTTGTGCTAAAATCATCTCATCGGTTCAAGAACAATGGATCGTTGTTGTGAAAAATGTTCTGTCGATATCGATATGCGTACAGAATTGTTCACTGTATGCGAAGGAATTTGCGGTAAATCGTTTCACGCCGAATGTGTTGGTGTCCGAGAATCCGATTTGTGTGCTCTTTCATGCAACATCATTTGGATGTGCGATCCTTGCATGAAGATATTTTGCAGAATGAGGGAACGGAATTTCATCGATGCAGCAACCAACACCGATATGCCAGAATCTCTAGTGGATGACGTCAACGTTCTAAAGAGCACGGTAGCAGCGATCGCTCAAACGCTTTCGAAGGTCGTAGAAAAGCAATATACGTTTGTCCCGTACCATCGCTCCACGCCTATCTCCTCACCAAAGATTTTGAACGGAACTAACGAGATCGCCTGCAGTACAAAACAGCAAGAATGTACCAAACATACCGATTTACCATTTGAATCGCCCGAACCTGAGAGTGATATGTTCACCCTGTACCTTACCAATATCGATAGATGTGCAACCGAGAACGATATCAGCCTAATGGTATCTCAATCGCTTGGAGCTTCGTTGTCGGACATCGATGTCGTGAAGCTGGTACCGAAACACAGAAATGTACTTTCGCTGGATTATGTGTCATTCAAGATAGCTTTGGATAAGCGTTTGAAACCGGCAGCTTTGACCGCGTCTACTTGGCCAAAAGGGGTTAAATTTCGGGAGTTCGTTAGTCGAACAAACGTCACTTGGAAACCTGCGTAAACGTCTATCTAGTTGTATGTTTGTTGTGAGAAATTAAATGGATTTATTGTCGTTTTATTGAATATTATTTTATGTATGTTGCTTTGATGTATGTATTATGTATATAAGAATGCTGTTTTAGTGTGAGTAGACTGTAGGATGTGATTGAGAATTTTAGTTTTAAGCATATTCAGTCTGTACGGCTTTTGGTCGAAGACGGTGAATAAATAAATAAATAAATAAATAAATTCCTGATGAAATCATAAGAGAAACTCTTGATAGAATTTATGTAGGAATCCAAGGTAGAATCTTAGAAGGAACTCCTAATGGAAACCCTGGAAGAACTCCTGATGAAATCCCTGGGGGAACTCCTGCTGTAATCCCTAGACGAACTTCTGATAGTATGGCCCAATTAAAAAATGCGAAAATTGTTTGAACGTGAATTTAGCATCCACAAGCGTTATTTTCATTGTTTTTGCTAGTGAATGTAATTTCTGATTACTGTAGTATATTCTGACACAACTTCGCTATCCAGGACAATTGTTGTCATATTTTTCTTACTGTCCTAAATAATGTAATAAAGCAAAGAAGTTCAAAAGTTTTGTCCAACCAAAGCTAGAACCAGCGTCTGATTGTCGTATACTCTGGTGATAAACTTTCCACCTTCAAAAATCACACTTTATTGTTGAAAATTTTAGTTTGTTTGGTATCAGAGGATGGAGGAGTTCTTAGAGAACGTGTTTTTCATGATCACAATAAAATATTTTGCTAGGGTCATAGTTTTGAGAGCATTTGCGTCTTATAAGTTTGATATGCCTTTATTTTTGATTAAAGTTGAATAAAAAATAAATACGGAGGCCTATAACAGATTTTTGAGGATGAAATTTGTTCCTTCGGTTATAGACTACTTATATCAATACTAGCTCATAGGTTTTGAGCAAAGCGGAGCCGCTTATCACACTTATATGAAGGTTCAATCAAAGCTCTCCAAAATGAGCCGTTTTTTCGAAAATATGTTTAAGTTTCCAATGGCCCAGGTATGAACCAATTCTATCATTTGATATGGGCGTATGCTGGAGCCAAAGCCTGTGAAGAATCTCACGCTATCGTTGATGTTTTTGAAGCTTTCATCACACAGATATTGAACTCGACCTCCACATGATAAAATTTAAAGGGATATTTCCAATTCCTCTCTGGAGAGGTGAAAGTAACAGATAAAAATCATGTCCAAAGCAAAAAACTGAGTCTTAATAGATTAAACAATACAAGTAATGAATAATATTTATGTGTTATTCACATTTTCCATGTAAAAACTACCATTGAACATGATATGTCGATTTTCGCATTTTTTTATGGGCCATACTGTAGCACCCACAAACATTATTTTCATTGTTTTTGATAGTGGATGTAATTTCTGATTATTGTAGTATATTCTGACACAACTTCGTAATCCAGAACAATTTTTGTCATATTTTTCTTACTGTCCTAATTAATGAAATAAAGCAAATAAGTTCAAAGGTTTTGTCGGCCCAAAGCTAGAAACAGCGTCTGATTGTCGTATATATATATATATATATATATATATATATATATATATATATATATATATATATATATATATATATATATATATATATATATATATATATATATATATATATATATATATATATATATATATATATATATATATATATATATATATATATACATATATATATATATATATATATATATCTATATGGTGATAAATTTTCCACCTTCAAAAATCACACTTTATTGTTGGGATTTTAGTTTGATTGGTATCAGAGGAGAGGATGGAGGAGTTCTTAGAGAACGTGTTTTTCATGATCACAATAAAATATTTTGCCAGGGTCATAGTTTTGAGGGCATTTGCGTCTTATAGGTTTGATATGCCTTAAGGTTGAATAAAAAATAAATAGGGTGGCCTACAACATATTTTTGAGGATGAAATTTGTTCCTTTGGTTAGAGACAAGCTATATCAATACTAGCTCATAGGTTTTGAGCAAAACGGAGCCGCTTATCACACCTATATGAAGGTTCAATCAAAGCTCTCCAAAATAAGTCGTTTTTTTGAAAATATGTTTAAGTCTCCAATAACCCAGGAATGAACCAATTCTATTATTTGATATGGGCGTATGCTGGAGACAAGGCCTATGAAGAATCTCACACCATCGTTGATGTTTTAGAAGCTTTCATCGCACAGATGTTAAACTCGACGTCCGCATGATAACATTTGAAGATATGCTTCCAATTCCTCTTTGGTAAGGTGAAAGAAACAGACAAAAATCATGTCCAAAGCAAAAAACTGAGTCTTAATTGATTAAACAATACAAGTTATGGATAATACTTATGTTTCATTCAAATTTTCTATGTAAAAACTACCATAAAACATGATATGGCGATTTTCTTTTTTTTTATGGGCCATGCTGTAATCCCTGGAGTTTCTCCTCTTCCTCGAGATTCCGCAGAAGGAACTATAGGCACTCCTAATAAAACCCCTTGAAGGTTCTTGATGATTTGCCTAGCGAAGCTCCTTATAAAATCCCACGAATAAATCCTGATATAATCTCTAGAGGAACTCCGGATGCAATCTCCGAAGAAACTCCTTATGGAATCTCTGGAAGAACTATAGATGTAATCTCTAGAATAACTGGTGTTATTTCTGTAGGTAATCTTAATTAAATCCCTCTTCTAACTCCTGATGAAATCCCTAAAAGAACTTCTGATGCAACCCCTAGTTGAACTTGTGATGTAACTCCTGGAGGACTTCCAGGTGGAATCTCTGAAGAGACTTCTGATGTAATCTCTAGAGAAACTCCTGATGGAATCTCTATATGAACTTTTGTTGAAATTTCTGAAGAGATTACTGATAAGATTCCTGAAGGAATTCCTGATGAAATCCCTGGAGGAACTCCTTATGCATTCCCTAAAAGAAATCCTGATGTAGTTCTTTAAGGAACTTTTGATATAATCTCTAGAGAAATTCCAGGTGTAATTTCCGAAGGAACTCCTGATGGAATCCCTACAGTAACTTCTGAAAGAACCCCTGTAGGAATTACAGGTAGAATTAGGAGTTCAACGAAATCCCTGGAGGAACTATTGATGTAATCCCAAGAAGAACTGTTGATATCCCTGCAGAAATTCCCAATTGAATCCCTCTGGGAACTCATGCTGGAATCTCAACAAGAACTCCTGTTGAAAGACTCAGGGAAACTCCTGATCGAATCCATAGAAAAACTTTTGATTGACTCCTGATGAAACCTCTGAAAGAACTCCTGGTGTAATCCCCAGAAGAACACCTGGAGTTCCAGGTGGAATCTCTGAAGTAACTTCCAATGTAATCTTTAGAAGAACTCCTGATGCAATACCTAAAAAAATTCCTGGTGCATTTCTTTGAGGAACTCCTTATAAAATCGCTAGAGAAATTCCCGTTGGAATCTCTGAAGGAACTTTCGATAAAATCTCTAATGGAACTCATTTCCTACAAAAACTCTTGATGATATCCCTGAAGGAATTCCAGAAGACACTACAGATATAATCTCTAGAGAAACTCCTTATGATATCTCTAGAAGAAATCTTGATAGAATTCTTTGCGGAATTCCTGATATAACTTCTGGAGGAGCTCCTGATAGAATCTTTGGAGGAAATCCAGGTGGAATCTCTGAAAGAACTCTTGATACACGGGTAGAAATCACGATATCATGAGCCAGATTGTCGTAATGTAACACAAGTGTTATGTTTTTGTAGCTGAGTGCTGGAAATCATGGATTGAATTCTCAAAAATCAAGACTCGCGCATCCATTTTGGATCTAATTATAGTTTTGTCATTCAACCCGATAAAATGAAAACAAGAAAAAAAAATTTTGCTAGAACGAGAATCGAACCAAGAATCTTCTGATTGAGAGCCCCGTACTTTACCACACCACCAATTTATCGTGTTGAATTGTGGGTGATCGATGCAGATGAGTTGAAGTAAAGCGCACCGCTTAGTGTTGTCGCTGTGGATGTTACGTTTATGAAGAATCATGATTATGACTCCAGGAAACATGATTTGTCGTCCTGATATCAAGATCTATCCAATTTATGAATTCCATGACTTATAAATCATGCCACGGGATCCAGATTTTTATCCGTGTAGAATCCCTCGAAGAACTCCTGATCCCCAAAAGAACTCAGATGGAAGCCCTAAAGGTGCTCTTGGTAGAATCCCTATAGAAACTCCTGATGAAATCCGGAGGAACTTCAGATCCCTCTTGTAGGAGTTCCTAAAGATATGCTTGAAGGAACTCCAGATGGCATCACTTGAGGAACTCCTGATGAAATTCCACGAAGAACTCTTAATGGAATCCCTGGAGGAATTCCTGATTGAATTTCTGGAGGAATTCCAGGTGGAATCTCTGAAACAACTCCTGATGGAATCCAGGGAGAAATTCCTGGTGTAATCCAAGTGCAATCGCTGCAGAAGCTACTGATAAAATCTCTGGAGGAATCCCACATAAAATGGAATCTTGATGGAATCCCTAGAAAAACATTCGATCAAATCCCCAAAAGAATTCCCAAGCTGCATGTCTTTGCAAAATTCGTTCGTTTTGAATTTACGCCCTTTTGAAAGTGACTAAGGAAATAAGTGAAATTTATTTTTTTTTGTTTCATTCAATGTGACTTTCAGAAGAAAAACACCATTAAAACTAGTTTATTTAGTGCTTTTTTAACCTCTGTGTGTAGTTTCGTATCCAAAGATCGACAAAATCTAGGGGTTACGCCCTTTTTGAGGCATAACCATCAGAAGCACCAATTTTGAATAGATGAAATAGGCATTTTAATATCGTACATCTTGCTCAAAAGTTGTTATCGACAAACATTTCTACAGGCTCAAGCGCTATAAAGCATTGGCTCCGTAATATTGTAATGTAATATATTATTATTAATCGTGAAAAAATGTTAAACTATAGTAATCCGGATAATTTTTATAGTTATTAGTTGAACTTACACAAGGCGTTTCAAGTTTATCACAGATCATAGCGAGAAGTTGGAATAACTTAAAATATGGTGAAACAAAGTTGATTATGTATTCTACACAAACTGAATATTTTTGCAAGCTTTAATTTCAATTAATTTCAATCGGTCACCCTTACAAGTTAAGAAACACCAGCCTTTATAACCGATAAAGACTTATGTAAAAAAAAGTACTGCTTAAGCTATGCATTTTTTTCAAGCTGTATTATCTTAAACTCTCTACTTCTTGGAGTGTTGGCTTATATTAAAGTTGAAAATCTTCTGTTTGTTATTTACTGTGTCATGAGTTTTTAAATTTTAGGATATCTGAAAGCTTATTTGCGACGTTGAACTCCATGAAACATGTTTAAAACGGATGTTTTACATTTTTTATTATTTTCTCCTATTTTGGTACTACTTTCATGTCGTTTATTTCCTTTTATTAAATATACTACACAATAGTAACAAAATTTGAGTTAACTGTTAGTTTCAGTAGGGCCCGATCAAAATAAGCTAAACCGGAAAGCAGAAACTTAACTAGACATAACGGATAGCTACTCACAACCGAAAACTTGATATCTGTAAGTATATTTGTAAGGTAATCATGCATTGCATGTGCAATATATTGATTCGTGAGTACTTGGTTTCACTAAATGATCCAAAATATTGTTCTACGAAACATAATTAAGATACATGATCAAACTGGCTTCGTAATGCCTTAAAGTTCTTGAGCCCATGAAAAACAAGTAAATTGTGAGAAACTATTGTGACATATTATTGCAGCTTATCAATGACAACATGGTAACAAGATTGACAAACCAGCTTTGAACCTGATTTTGATGGTATATTTCTTCCGATAATCACGGTGAATGAAAAACTCTTTAAATATCACTGATCTCTTTTGAATTTGTGGACCTATACTTTCAAAAGGGCGTAACTTCAAAACGATGATTTCGAGATTTTGCCCAGATATGCAGCTTTGACAATGAAAACGAATGGTGGTCTCAGATTTGATGGAGATTTTTTTCTGATAATAACGGTCTGGGGAGCACCGAGTAGATAGACATAATCACTCGAGTGGAAGCGAAGGCGAAAGATCTAAAGATCTAAAGTACCAAACGCTAAATTTGATATTCGTAGAATAGAATTGAGCTTATTTTCCTTCTAAAGAAAGCAGTGTAGCCAGCCAAATGAAGATTATTATTGTAGACTGTAGATCATGTAATATCTAGTTAAACTTCGCAACACATTCAATGTCCGTAAGATTCGGTTATGTTCAAATGTGATTCTATAGGTTTTTTTAATAATACAAGACCAGTGTTGCCATACAAAACACTTTGAAAACTTTAATGACTATTTTGGTTGATGGTGATCCAACTGGCTTCAACTTTGCTGAAAATCTTGGAAATGTATTGTGACACCTTGTTCTTGCAAATCAACTTTATCTCAAAAATATTACATGAAACGAGCTCACCATTTTTTTTAAATGCGCTGACTAAGCGCAAATTTTTAAATCAAACGTTTTTAACCGTTTTACTGTTTTTTGTTTGATTATTAACAATTATTAAAGGCACTAATATTATAAAGATTCAAGTGTCCAAAATTCTTAACACACAACACAAGTTTTCACTACATCGATACTCATATCGATACCTGTACTATTGACTCCCGCTGTATTTACGACGCAATTTCTCTGTACAATTTCTGTGTACTTTTCATATAAGCGAGAGTTGCATAATCCCCGCCGGTCCGAGTAAATGTCATCTTCTTCTCGAACAAGTGTCGACAGAAGTGATGCAAATGTAAATTACTGCTGCTCGCAACCAACAACCGGTACCCTATAATGACTCCCCTATACCAGCCAGTTTACTGGCTGTGTCGTGGCATGATCTCAACTGTTAGATGCATCAAATTTGATAACAGTGAATATGATCACAGTTGGGTCTTCCGTTAGACGTTGGAAGTGACTTTCCTTTTAAAGCAGTTTCGCGACTGACAGTTTTACTGAATTTGTTTAATAAAAATATCAAAATTGTGGTGCTTGATTGATTGTTTATTCTATTTCAAAAATAAACAACATTATCTTTAGGACTGTTGTGATTTTCGCATAGGTTTCAGTAAAAAAGAGTCTATATCTTTCAGTCTATATTGGTCAGAATCAACGAATCTCCACCCAACTGTTGCTTCAACAGTGAACTCTCCTCTTGGACGACACCCCAACCAGTCACATTAAACCAAACCAAACCACCCGAAACCCCTAATTATTCCTGTCTCTTGGATGCCCTTCTCATTTCAGCTCTCGTTGAACGTTGAACGAGGCCATGTCCAGTCCACAGCAGAACCGGTTTGAAGTTTTCTTAGTTGCCGTGCAGACAGGCATCCTTCAAATGCAACGTAATTTCGCTGCACGGGAAAGAAAGAAGTCTGCTGAGAGATCCCTGAAGGCCATCGTTGTCGGCGTCGCCCAATACACGCCTAAACGAAGTTACACAAAATTGAGTGACACATGAGTCCAGGCAACCAGAATGTACGTGTAACGAAATAAACGTTTGCGTTATGCGATGCTTCTATGTGCAAAGTGTCACGTATAAGATGTCGCGAAAAGGCCTTATACGTACAAAAGAGAAGGCGATATAGGTGAATATTTTATGTGATAAAAAATAACATGTAATGCGAGCGTGTAAATTTACTTGCGAACTAATCTGTACTCTAATACGACCTAATTTATAATAACAAAATTGATTTGACAGCTACAACGGATTGATTCGACTTACTTTGTACGATTATATAGGACAGAAAAATGTACACATGAAATCTAAAATAGCGGTTTTATGCGAAGAGTCTGATCGATCAATTGATTTCATCCACCATGTTATGTGGATGTGACGCAATTTGTATAAATAAATGACTTTGTTCGTAAAATGTTATGCGATTTCTCAATTTTTCAAAATGTGTTAAAATGTCACATGTGTGTTGGTCCATAAGAGCCCGATTTTGTGTAACTTTATTTTGAGTACTGACTACAACAGGCTCGTCAATTGATGAAACTCTGTCTTACTGGTATCAAACTGTTTACGGCATCCCTCATTTGCCACCGTTCGTCCAGCAGGGTTTCAGGGTTGTGTTTGGCGGGATCGAACGACTGAGTAGCCGTTCTACTTGACGTATATGTCGGCTACCAAATTACAGATGGGCCAAACACGAGAGTTAACAGACCATGGAGTTATTGTTGGTAGAATAAGTGGAGAACAGCCTTGTAGTTGGAAACATTGAAAGTGAGCATTAAACTGGCTCTGTTTCATCAGCTAGTAAACTTTAGTATACAAATTTCTGAAAATTTTCTAAAACCCATTGAAGCACCTGAGCAGGATTCTCTCAGAATCCTGAGCAGGATTCTCTCAGAATCCTGAGTAGGATTCTCTCAGAATCTTGAGCAGGATTCTCTCAGAATCTTGAGCAGGATTCTCTCAGAATCCTGAGAAGGATTCTCTCAGAATCCTGAGAAGGATTCTCTCAGAATCCTGAGAAGGATTCTCTCAGAATCCTGAGCAGGATTCTCTCAGAATCCTGAGCAGGATTCTCTCAGAATCCTGAGCAGGATTCTCTTAGAATCCTGAGCAGGATTCTCTTAGAATCCTGAGCAGGATTCTCTTAGAATCCTGAGCAGGATTCTCTTATAATCCTCTCTCAGAATCCTAAGAATCCTCTTAGAATCTCCCCTCAGAATCCTGAAGAGGATTCTCTCAGAATCTTGAGGAGGATTCTCTCAGAATCCTGAGGAGGATTCTCTCAGAATCCTGAGTAGGATTCTCTCAGAATCCTGAGTAGGATTCTCTCAGAACCCTGAGGAGGATTCTCTCAGAACCCTGAGGAGGATTCTCTCAGAACCCTGAGGAGGATTCTCTCAGAATCATGAGGAGGATTCTCTCAGAACCATGAGGAGTATTCTCTCAGAATCCCAAAGAGGATTCTCTCAGAATCCCGAAGAGGATTCTCTTAAAATCCCGAAGAGGATTCTCTCAGAATCCTGAGAAGAATTCCCTCAGAATCCTGAGCAGGATTTCCTTTGTATCCTGAGGAGGATTCTCTCAGAATCCTGAGAAGGATTCTCTCGGAATCCTGAGGAGGATTCTCTCAGAATCCTCAGGAGGATTCTGCCTGAATCCTGGTGAGGATTATCTCCGAACTCTGAGGAGGATTCTCTCCGAATACTGAGAAGGGTTTTCTTCAAATCATGAGGAAGACATTCTCCGAATCCTGAAAAGTATTCTCTCAGAATCCTGAGAAAGATTCTCTTAGAATCCTGAGAAGGATTATCTCATAACCCTAAGGAGCATTATCTCAGAATTCTGCGAGGGATTCTCTCACAATCCTGAGGCGGATTCTCTCAGAATCCTTAGGATGATTCTCTCAGAATCCTGAGGAAGATTCTCACAGAATTCTGAGGAGGATTCTCACAGAATCATTAGAAGGATTCTCACAGAATCATGAGGAGGATTTTCTGAATAGAATGCTCTCAGATTCTTGAGTAGGATTCTCTCCGAATCCTGAGGAGGATTCTCTCCGAATCCTGAGGAGGATTCTCTCCGAATCCTGAGGAGGATTCTCTCAGAATCCTGAGGAGGATTCTCTCAGAACCCTGAGGAGGATTCTCTCAGAACCCTGAGGAGGATTCTCTCAGAATCCTGAGGAGGATTCACTCAGAATCCTGAGGAGGTTTCTCTCAGAACCTTGAGGAGGATTCTCTCAGAATCCTGAGGAGGATTCACTTAGAATCCTGAGGAGGATTCTCTCAGAATCCTGAGGAGGATTCTCTCAGAACCCTGAGGAGGATTCTCTCAGAATCCTGAGGAGGATTCACTCAGAATCCTGAGGAGGATTCACTCAGAATCCTGAGGAGGATTCTCTCCGAATCCTGAGGAGGATTCTCTCCGAATCCTGAGGAGGATTCTCTCAGAATCCTGATGAGGATTCTCTCAAAACCCTGAGGAGGATTCTCTCAGAATCCTGAGGAGGATTCACTCAGAATCCTGAGGAGGATTCTCTCAGAATCCTGAGGAGGATTCTCTTAGAATCCTGAGGAGGATTCTCTTAGAATCCTGAGGAGGATTCTCTCAGAATCCTGAGGAGGATTCTCTCAGAACCCTGAGGAGGATTCTCTCAGAATCCTGAGGAGGATTCACTCAGAATCCTGAGGAGGATTCTCTCCGAATCCTGAGGAGGATTCTCTCCGAATCCTGAGGAGGATTCTCTCAGAATCCTGATGAGGATTCTCTCAAAACCCTGAGGAGGATTCTCTCAGAATCGTGAGGAGGATTCACTCAGAATCCTGAGGAGGATTCTCTCAGAACCCTGAGGAGGATTCTCTCAGAATCCTGAGGAGGATTCACTTAGAATCCTGAGGAGGATTCTCTCAGAATCCTGAGGAGGATTCTCTCAGAACCCTGAGGAGGATTCTCTCAGAATCCTGAGGAGGATTCACTCAGAATCCTGAGGAGGATTCTCTCCGAATCCTGAGGAGGATTCTCTCAGAATCCTGATGAGGATTCTCTCAAAACCCTGAGGAGGATTCTCTCAGAATCCTGAGGAGGATTCACTCAGAATCCTGAGGAGGATTCTCTCCGAATCCTGAGGAGGATTCTCTCCGAATCCTGAGGAGGATTCTCTCAGAATCCTGATGAGGATTCTCTCAAAACCCTGAGGAGGATTCTCTCAGAATCGTGAGGAGGATTCACTCAGAATCCTGAGGAGGATTCTCTCAGAACCCTGAGGAGGATTCTCTCAGAATCCTGAGGAGGATTCACTTAGAATCCTGAGGAGGATTCTCTCAGAATCCTGAGGAGGATTCTCTCAGAACCCTGAGGAGGATTCTCTCAGAATCCTGAGGAGGATTCACTCAGAATCCTGAGGAGGATTCTCTCCGAATCCTGAGGAGGATTCTCTCAGAATCCTGATGAGGATTCTCTCAAAACCCTGAGGAGGATTCTCTCAGAATCCTGAGGAGGATTCACTCAGAATCCTGAGGAGGATTCTCTCAGAATCCTGAGGAGGATTCTCTTAGAATCCTGAGGAGGATTCTCTTAGAATCCTGAGGAGGATTCTCTCAGAATCCTGAGGAGGATTCTCTCAGAACCCTGAGGAGGATTCTCTCCGAATCCTGAGGAGGATTCTCTCAGAATCCTGATGAGGATTCTCTCAAAACCCTGAGGAGGATTCTCTCAGAATCCTGAGGAGGATTCACTCAGAATCCTGAGGAGGATTCTCTCAGAATCCTGAGGAGGATTCTCTTAGAATCCTGAGGAGGATTCTCTTAGAATCCTGAGGAGGATTCTCTCAGAATCCTGAGGAGGATTCTCTCAGAACCCTGAGGAGGATTCTCTCAGAATCCTGAGGAGGATTCTCTCAGAATTCTGAGGAGGATTCTCACAGAATTCTGAGGAGGATTCTCACAGAATCATTAGAAGGATTCTCACAGAATCATGAGGAGGATTTTCTCAGAATCTTGAGGAGGATTCCCTCAGAATCCTGAGAAGAATTCTCTCCAAATCCTGGGTAAGATTTTTTAAAAAGGATTCTCTTAGAATACTAAGAAGGATTCTCTCAGAATCCTGAGTAGGTTTCTCTCGGAATCCTTAGTTGGATTCTCTTAGAATCTTCAGTAGGATTCAATCAGATTCCTAAGTGTGATTATCTCAAAATCCAGAATAGGATTCTCTCAGAATTCATTCTGATTTCTGAGTAGGATTCCCTCTGAATCCTGAGCACGATTTCCTGAGAATCCTGGGTAGGATTCTGTCAGAATCTTGAGCAGGGTTTTCTGAGAATCCTGAGTAGATTTCTTTCAGAATCCTGATTAGAATTTTCTCGGAGTCCCGAATAGGAATTCTTTAAGAAGACTATCAAAGTGCTTTACACTCTTCCCTGTAAGGTGGATAGTCATCATGCCCAAAACATGAACGTCTACAACGCATTCAGCAGCGCATCGGATCTACCAATCATGTGCAGCCCCGAATACGCTTAACAATGCCCAATTTTCCGAACGATGACCTCTTGGTCAATTTTGGTCCTCTTCCCTTTCCGAAATGCAGCACAAGAACAATGATGACGCTGGTGACGACGACGACCACCACCGATACCGAACCATTATCGTTCTTTGATTAATCGTTCTTCGGCAATCGATCGGCTTCCATGGCTGCAGTGTCGATTCCCGAAACTTCAATGTGTGTACGAGAATGGGATGCAATGGATTTGTTGATTGGGAGACGTGCTCTGACGACTTAATTAGTCGCTAAATCACGTGACATGTGCGCGTGCCGCGCTCATCAGTCATTCTCGTTATCCAAGCTTCTGACTGAATTAGACTTCCATAGAACACCTTTCACTCTATTATGGCGAAAGTTATCCTACTTATTCAAGGTCCCCGACTCGGATTCTTATGCGGTGAGGTGATGCAATTCGCCCTTGCTTTCACTGCCTGAACACATAATACGGTGATCCTTACCATTGAAACCGATACGCCGTAATCAAATCACTTTCACTCTCGCGCCGAACGATTCCGAAGAAAACCGATAATATCCGAGTTAGCGCAATCAGTCACGTTGCGTTGCGAATTGATTTGTTGCCGTTGTCTCATCGCGATCGCAATCACTGTCGCCAATCGGCTCGCAGGAATCGATGATTGACATTGACAGACTCCGTAATTGTCGGAAACCTACACGGATGGACGGACGGACGACCGGCTCTCCGGCCGTTTGCCATGTGAGCCTTCCGTCGAGTTGAGTCGAAGTCGCGTGTGTTTCAGACCCGAGCAGGAATAACTCGCAGATGTCTATGCGGATCATGTATTGGTGTACTATAGCAGAGTAAGGTATTGTTCAGTAGTCCAAGTATTGCCCGCACCTCAAATTTCTATTATTATGATTTTGAAAATATTGCTTAATACAATTATGAATATCCCATTGAGGACTCAAATCTTAATCGCGATAGCAAAATCGTTTGAGATTTCGCAAAACTTATTCATGAAATTTTGATGTAAATGAGTAAAACGGAAGCTCGATGTTTTGGCTGTTGAGTTGCGTGAGCTACAGTTCACGAAAAATCTCAAGATTATAGGGGACGGACCTGGTGTAGTGGTTAGAACACACGCCTCTCACGCCGAGGACCTGGGATCGAATCCCATCCCCGAGATAGTCACTAAAAATTTCAGTGACGACTTCCTTCGGAAGGGAAGTAAAGCCGTTGGTTCCGAGATGAACTAGCGCAGGGCTAAAAATCTCGTTAATAAAGATAGAAAAAAATATATGAAATATATGAGATATGAGAATTTTCTTCCACTCGGGAAGCAGTCAGTGGGATGAGACGCGATAGTTTCCTGGAACGAGTGGTCATTACGAAATTAGCCACGCCGCCGGCCTTGTAGCCAGCCTGGAACCGACCTTGGAATGGATTGTTTGTTCCATGGATCGCCGTGAAGCATTGCCAGAAGCGAGCAATTAGCTGGATGCAGATGAGTCGTGAGAACATAGCGGTTGTTTTTAGATTAATGACGGCTATTAGACAAAACCGTTGTCACATGTTTTGTATCTGTTTCTTTTCCCCGGGGGCGAAAAGACGATCGAATCTGGTTCAGTAGTATCATGAAAACCGATAAGTCACGACGGCAAGTTACCATATTATGTGTTGCTGGTATGCTGTCCGATTCCATGTTTGGAACGGAACGAAAGCGAAAGATGCCAGACGAGTGACACCTTCACTTTCTACCACGCCAGACAGTCCATTCTTGGAGGGAACTGGATTCAAGTGAAGATACATTTTATCACAGAAAACAAATACACTTGTTTGAGTTACATGAAACTTGTCTGGGAACAAATATTGATGGAAAACAAAGTCTGAAAATAATTAAATAAAATTTCTACAAAATTATGGAAGAAGTCTCCAAGAATTCTTCCGCAGAACCATGGTGAAATCCTCAGAAGAAGGATTCTCTCAGAATCCGGAGGTCGATTCTCTCAAAATCCGGAGATGGATTCTCTCAGAATCCTGAACAGGATTCTCCGAGAATCCTATGGAGGATTCTCTCAGAATCCTGAGGAGGATTCTCCCAGAATCCTGAGGAGGATTCTCCCAGAATCCTGAGGAGGATTCTCCCAGAATCATGAGGAGGATTCTCCCAGAATCCTGAGGAGGATTCTCTCAGAATTCTGAGGAGGATTCTCTCAGAACCATGAACAAGATTCTTTCAGAATCCTGAGGAGGATTCTCTTAGAATCTCTCAGGAATCCTGTTCCCGACCGGATTCTGAGAGAATTCTGCTCAGGATTCTGAGAGTATCCTGCTCAGGATTCTGAGAGAATTCTGCTCAGGATTCTGAGAGAATCCTGCTCAGGATTGTGAGAGAATCCTGCTCAGTATTCTGAGAGAATCCTGCTCAGGATTCTGAGAGAATCCTGCTGTTGGCGATTTTACGCCAGCGCGCCTTTCTGTTTTTGGTCTCTATAGACGAATTGTGTCCCAACCGATAGGTACAGTAAGAACGGAACGCATTGGAATAGCAGTCTGATGGGACGTTGCAGGAATATTGTTTATATCGAATTGCAAAGTTGAATGAGAAGTGCAGCTAAAGATAGTGCAGATTTTTATGAAATTACTAGTGAATTTCTTATATATCAATACGTAATCGTACATTCATTAGCTTCATTTAAGAAGAAACTACTCGCCGGAGGGAAATCATGCACTCAACCTAAAGTAATTAGTAAACTTTATGACTTGATGTGTACGGTTCATAGTACGGCTAGCGAACAGATAACATCTCTATTACATTAATTGGTTCCTCGACTAGACATTAGACTGGTTCAGAGACTGTACGGATTGGACTCGACACGAAAATAGGACTGAACGTAAGTGAACGAAAAAGACAATTTAAATGATAAATTATTATATAAAACACACAGATTGAATGTAAATTTAAGCAAACATTATACTGTTCAATGAACGCAAGATGAATTCATTAAAACATATTAATTCTTCGCAGGAAGATAATAATTATCCGGATTGGAACCAAAACTCAGTTTCCGGTTGTCCAACACCTGCTCAGGATTCTGAGACAATCCTGCTCAGGATTCTGAGAGAATCCTGCCCATGATTCTGAGAGAGTCCTGCTCAGGATTCGGAGAGATTCCTACTCAGGATTCGGAGAGAATCTTGCTCAGGAGTATGAGAGAATCCTGCTTAGGATTCGAAGAGAATCCTGCTCAGGATTCTGAGAAAATGCTCCTCCAGATTCTGAGAGAATCCTCCTCAGGGTTCTGAGGTAATCCTCCACGGAATTCTGAGAGAATCCTCCTCAGAATTCTGAGAGAATCTTTCTCAGGATTCTGAGAGAATCCTGCTTAGGATTCTGAGAGAAATCTGCTCAGGATTCTGAGAGAATCTTGCTCAGGATTCTGAGAGAATGCTGCTCAGGATTCTGAGAGAATCCTGCTAAGGATTCTGAGAGAATCCTGCTCAGGATTCGTAGAGATTCCTACTCAGGATTCGGAGAGAATCCTGCTCAGGAGTATGAGAGAATCCTGCTTAGAATTCGGAGAGAATCCTGCTCAGGACTCTGAGAGAATCCTCCTGAGGATTCTGAGAGAATCCTCCTCAGGATTCTGAGAGAATCCTCCTCAAGATTCTGAGAAAATGCTCCTCCAGATTCTAAGAAAATCATCCTCAGCGTTCTGAGGTAATCCTCCACGGAATTCTGAGACAATCCTCCTCAGGATTCTGAGAGAATCTTCCTCAGGATTCTGAGAGAATCCTGCTTAGGATTCTGAGAGAAATCTGCTCAGGATTCTGAGAGAATCTTGCTCAGGATTCTGAGAGAATCCTGCCCAAGATTCTGAGAGAATCCTGCTCAGGATTCTGAAATAATCTTGCTCAGGGTTCTCAGATATACCTGCTCGGGATTCGGAGAGAATCTGAAAGAATTCTGCTCAGGATTCTGAGAGAATTGTGCTTAGGATTCTGAGAGAATCCCGCTCAGGATTCTGAGAGGATCCTGCTCAGGATTCGGAGAGAATCCTGCCCAGGATTCGGAGAGAATCCTGCTCAGGATTCGGAGAGATTCCTACCCAGGATTCGGAGAGAATCCTCCTCACGATTCTGAGAGAATCCTCCTTAGGATTCTGAAAAAATGCTCCTCCAGATTCTGAGAGAATCCTCCTCAGGGTTCTGAGGTAACCCTCCACGGAATTCTGAGAGAATCCTTCTCAGGATTCTGAGAGAATCTTCCTCAGGATTCTGAGAGAATCCTGCTTAGGATTCTGAGAGAAATATGCTCAGGATTCTGAGAGAATCTTGCTCAGGATTCTGAGAGAATGCTGCTCAGGATTCTGAGAGAATCCTGCTCAGGATTCTGAGAGAATGCTGCTCAGGATTCTGAGAGAATCCTGCTCAGGATTCTGAGAGAATCCTGCTCAGGATTCTGAGAGAATCCTGCTCAGGATTCTGAGAGAATCCTGCTCAGGATTCTGAGAGAATCCTGCTCAGGATTCTGAGAGAATCCTGCTCAGGATTCTGAGAGAATCCTGCTCAGGATTCTGAGAGAATCCTGCTCAGGATTCTGAGAGAATCCTGCTCAGGATTCTTAGAGAATCCTGCTCAGGATTCTGAGAGAATCCTGCTCAGGATTCTGAGAGAATCCTGCTCAGGATTCTGAGAGAATCCTGCTCAGGATTCTGAGAGAATCCTGCTCAGGATTCTGAGAGAATCCTGCTCAGGATTCTGAGAAAATCCTGCTCAGGATTCTGAGAGAATCCTGCCCAGGATTCTGAGAGAATCCTGCTCAGGATTCTGAGAGAATCCTGCTCAGGATTCTGAGAGAAGCCTGCTCAGGATTCTGAGAGAATCCTGCTCAGGATTCTGAGAGAATCCTGCTCAGGATTCTGAGAGAATCCTGCTCAGGATTTTGAGAGAATCCTCCTCAGGATTCTGAGAGAATCCTCCTCAGGATTCTGAGAGAATCCTCCTCAGGATTCTGAGAGAATCCTCCTCAGGATTCTGAGAAAATGCTCCTCCAGATTATGAGAGAATCCTCCTCAGGGTTCTGAGGTAATCCCCCACGGAATTCTGAGAGAATCCTCCTCAGGATTCTGAGAGAATCCTGCCCCGGATTCTGAGAGAATCCTGCCTAGGATTCTGAGAGAATCCTGCTCAGGATTCTGAGATAATCTTGCTCAGGGTTTTCAGATATACCTGCTCAGGATTCGGAGAGAATCTGAGAGAATTCTGCTCAGGATTCTTAGAGAATTCTGCTTAGGATTCTGAGAGAATCCCGCTCAGGATTCTGAGAGGATCCTGCTCAGGATTCGGAGAGAATCCTGCTCAGGATTCGGAGAGAATCCCGCTCAGGATTCGGAGAGAATCCTGCTTAGGATTCTGAGAGAAATCTACTCAGGATTCGGAGAGAATCCTGCTCAGGATTCGGAGAGAATCCTGCTAAGGATTCGGAGAGAATCCTACTCAGGATTCGGAGAGAATCCTCCTCAGGATTCTGAGAGAATCCTCCTCAGGATTCTGAGAGAATGCTCCTCAGGATTCTGAGAAAATGCTCCTCCAGATTCTGAGAGAATCCTCCACAGGGTTCTGAGGAATTCAGAGAGAATCCTTCTCAGGATTCTGGGAGAATCCTTCTCAGGATTCTGAGAGAATCTTCCTCAGGATTCTGAGAGAATCCTGCTTAGGATTCTGAGAGAAATCTGCTCAGGATTCTGAGAGAATCTTGCTCAGGATTCTGAGAGAATCTTGCTCAGGATTCTGAGAGAATGCTGCTCAGGATTCGTAGAGAATCCTGCTAAGGATTCTGAGAGAATCCTGCTAAGGATTCTGAGAGAATCCTGCTCAGGATTCTGAGAGAATCCTGCTCAGGATTCTGAGAGAATCCTGCTCAGGATTCTGAGAGAATCCTCCTCTGAGAAAATGCCCGTCCAGATTCTGAGAGAATCCTCCTCAGGGTTCTGAGGGAATCCTCCACAGAATTCTGAGAGAATCTTGCTCAGGATTCTGAGAGAATCTTCCTCAGGATTCTGAGATAATCCTTTGGCAGGATTCTGAGAAAATTCAGCTTAGATTCCTGAGAGAATTCTGCTTAGGATTCTGAGAGAATCCTGCTCAGGAATCTGAGAAAATCCTGCTCAGAGTTCTGAGAGAATCCTGCTCAAGATTCTGAGAGAACTCTCCTCAGGATTCTGAGAGAATCCTCCTTAGGATTCTGAGAGAATCCTACTCAGGATTTTGAGAGAACCCTACACATGATTCTGAGAGAATCCTCTTCAGGATTCTGAGAAAATCCTCAGGATTCTGAGATTATTACTTCTCTGAATTCCATCGAAAGAGATCACTATAATCATGCCATTTATTCCGACATCTTAAATCAGTTCAGTTGTCCCTTCCCATCCCATAAAAACATCCAAACTGATTAAAATTCTCCTATCATCCTCGACAGCGACAAACCTTCATCTCACGTAGCCCTCCTGCTATAAAAGTCTGATTTAGTGACTATCTGTCGTAAACAATCAACAGCATCTCCGCCATCATCATTGCGATAATGAGAGAAATCCTTGACAGTACTTTTTAATTCAAGTAGGTACGTGACTGACGACCGAGTTAAATTTGAACACGTCCATAACTTGAACCTTGGATCACTGGGCCGAATCCTCCAGATTCGGATTATTCCAATCCATTACGCCGTCGTCAGTTATCGTTTCCTAGTTCGTGACAGCCCCGAATCCGAAGCCAAACAGGGAGGACACGTGTCCAAATCCACTTGCTCGCTCTAGGAAGTGCCGATTTGGATCCACCGCAACCCCTGGCCACCGACGAAGTCAACGGTGTCGATCAGGTCGCAAACAGCTCTGCCTGCGTGCTACTCGAGCATCGAGCGTATGCTAATTCCCAGTGGCGGCCACCAAATTGCTCGTAAGCAGAGCGTGTAATTGTGCCTCGCCCACCCCTCTTGCCTTGTGCCCACCGTATCCAGCTCGATCTAATACAGGTGAATACGCGCGTTTGGTTTCCTTCCTTCCTTCCGAAGCGAGCCGATGAACAATAATTCAATTATCGGCACAAAGCGGCGACCTAGTGTCACCCGAACCGTGACCGGTCCCCGTCATTTATCGTCGTCGTCGATGTTTGGTTGGAAACTCCGCAGAGCACAGTGGGTGATTTTGTCATTTTATCTGTTTTTTTTTTATCTTTCCTTAAGACCCTTGACCCTTCTAAAGGATTTGGTCACTGTCACATAAATTTCAAATTACTATATCGGGGATGGGATTCGATCCCAGATCCTCGGCGTGAGAGGCGTGTTTTCTAACTACTACACCAAGTTCACCTCCTTAGCACTTTCAATAAATAGCGCCTCACTATGTTTTCAATCGTTCTGGTATCTTCTAGAAAGTTTTTCAGTAAATAAATGCGCTACGTTTGAAGTATTCAATTTCTCAGAGATCAGATAAAATTAATAAAAACACAAAAATTGTACAAAAAGCTTATTTAACTTAACTTTGTCGATGGCACTGTCTTCATGAATTAATTACTTTTCAAGATATAACAAATTTGTAACTTGTTGACCCGGAAACGTTCTTTGTTCGTGCAATTGAGTTTTGGAATCAACTTCCTGCTGACATTAAACACATTAATTCTTTACGGAGATTTCAGAACGAATGCATCAGTTGGTTGAATGAAGGAAATTAGGAACAAAAAAATTGATTATTGATAGGCGAGACAGTTAGTTTTTGTTTACATTTAATTGTGGTTATTCTCCTCTAAATGAAGAAATTTATTAGAAAAACACCTTAGTCTACATGAATTAATTGAATAAATAAATAAATATAGTCAAGAAGAAGGCTATGAAGTAAGCCGCGCAAAAATCCCTTACAAAGTGTTAGTACAGTGTTTCTAGTTTTTCCCCTTTTCCGGTTGATTTTCACAAATGTTTCAACTCACGAACTTGTCGCAACCGTTGTCGAATTATGTAGTGAAAGAATCAGATAAATCTATTGACCCGTCTTCAAGAAATTTCGTGACATACAAACACCATTCCATGTTTATTTATATACAAAAGATAGATAGATAGATTGCAAGTTTATTGATTCTTCAAAGATTTTTTCTAGTTCATTAAGCAATTAAAATTCTGCCAAAGTTCTTCCAGATATCATTCGAAGGTTTCATGAACTATCCACGATATATCTTGAGAAAAATCTCCCAAAAATCTATTATGCAACAGGTTAATGCCAAGTTATTTGAAAACGAATAAACGTATGAAAAAAGAAAAATATACACTGAAAAATTATTAATTTTTTTCATGAAAAATTCGAAAATAAAGATTGAATTCTATATAACACAAAAACCACATTTTTAATTTTTTTTTTTTTCAATTTTCACCAGAGAATCTTGATAGGGAACAGATGTTTGGTACAAAGTTTCACGATAGAGAAATTTTTAATGGAAAAGTTTTTCTAGGAACAACTTTTGATCGATTTTCGAAATTTTATCCGGATGATTCAAAATGAATCTGAAAGTTATTCTTAACCATAATGATTATCATGATCACTCCTCTAAAAGTAGCTATTTTTTAATTAGGTCAAGTTGAATGCAAATTTTCTAGTCTAGTAATAAAATAGGCCATTTTTATTAGTTATTCGTCATTCTAGATCAAGAAAAATAAGTAGGTGGAGATAAATATGACCTATATTCTCGAAAATGTCTTGTTCTTAATGAAGAATCGCGAATAACTAATGAATATAGCCTATTATATCACTTAAACAATCCTTTTTTCATTAAACTTGATACAATTCAAAAATGGATACTCTTAGCGAATTGATCCTTATAATAATTACGGTTGAGAATAGTTTCAAAATTATTATTGTATCACCAAAACGCATTTATTTTGACAAAAAAAAAATCAAAATTTTAAAATTCAACCAAAAGATGTTCTTTTTCCTTTTTTTATGAAACTTTGCTTCAAACATCTGTTGCCTATGGTGAAAACTAAAAAATATTGAAAATGGGGGTTTTGTGTAGTTTAGAATTTAAGTATTATTTTTGAGTAAATTATTTTTCAGTGTATATTCAGTGTTGTCCTTGATGTCGTTCATGCTAAAGGTAACATACATAGGGTGCAGAATTACATGGGCACTTCCATGATTCACTTTGGCATGGGGGGTTTTTCTCGGCCGAATTGACTGAAATGTTGCAATCAGAAGCCCTTCAATACAACGCAAATTGTGGCCAAATATTAGCTCAGTAGCTTTCAAAAAATTCCACGGCTGAAGTGAATCAAAAGTTCCAAATATAGGATCCGGTTTCCTTTATTCCAAAACTGTGAGAACATTTTGTTTCTACACCAGCACCATCATCATCTTCATCATCATTCCTCATTCCTCATTCTTCACTCCTAATTCCCCTTTCATCATTCGTCACTCCCCATTCCTCATTTCTCACTCATCACTTTTTATTTATTATGCCTCACTTTCTATTCCTCATTCCTATCTCCTCATTCCTTATTTCTCACTCTTCATTGATCACTCCTCAATCAACAATTCTCACTTTTCATTCCTCGTTCCTCACTCCTCATTCTTTACTTCTCACTTCACAGATCTCGTTCCTTATTTCTCGTTCCTTAGTATTCATTCCTCAAAATTTCCTCCTTATTCCTCATTCCTCTCTCCTCACTCCTCATTCCGCACTTTTTACTCCTCATGCCTCACTAATTCTTCCTCAGTGCTCAATCCTCACTCCTTATTCCTCATTCCTCATTCCTCGCTTCCTCACTTCTCATTCATCATTCATCATTCCTCATTTCGCATTCTTCATACCTCCTTCCTTATTCCTCATTCCTCGTTCCTCATTCCTGATTCCTCATTATTTACTCTTCATTCCTCATTCCCCATCCTTCAGTCTACATGCTTAACTCCTCATTCTCCACTCCTTACTTCTCATTCCTCACTCCTCATTTCTCACGTCTGACTCTTCACTCCTAACTCCTGATTCCTTACTCATCATACCTCATTCCTCACTCCTTACTCTTCAATCTTCACTCCTGACTTCTCATTCCTCACTTCTCGTTCCCTACTCCGTATTCTTCATTTCTCATTTATCACTCTTCATTGCTCACTCCTCATTGCTTACTCATCATTTCCAATTCCTCACTCCTCGCTCCTCACTTCTAATTCCTCATGCTTCATTCCTCTTTTCTCATTTCATTATACACCCCTAAGGAATGTGTCCTCATTCCTTCTCGTGGGAACTTGCTTTACCCTTTCGAGGCAATTGCTTTACCCTCTCGGGGGAATCGATTTACTCTCTCGGGGGAATTTCTTTACCCTCTCGAGGCAATTGCTTTACTCTCTCGGGGAAATTGCTTTAAGCCTGATTTGCTGCTTAAAAGGAATCGCTAAAGAAATTTCTCGCCGATTCCTTGCAGAAATTTTCTACAGCGTCTACCGTTTGAACTGACATTTGCAGTAGAAGCAATTCTAGCCCAACTTCAACGCTCGAATCGCTTTACAAGACTGACGTGTTATTCCCAACAAACATTTTTGCTGAATAAGAGCTGAACAAATAATTCTAAAGCTTATTTCAGTTCAACAAACTATTGTTCAGCTACTAATGTTTCTTGAGTTTGTCTCTTCCCGTTTGCTTAATTTTGCTTTGTTACTTGAACTATACGCCTTCTACTTATTTGATATTTTCTATAGTGCGCCTCTCAATCCCTACATTTTTTTGGCGATGCATCTTTGCAATCCTGTGAGAACATATTTTAAACCACAATAGCGTACTAGTTTATTTTAATAATAATTATGAGCAATTTTACCTGACACTGCACTGATTATCGATGGATTTGTACAGGAATCATTCGAAAAAGTTTTCATGGATTCACAAGGAAAATCTCCAAGCATTGATTTAGGTAGAGCTTCCCCATGAAATTGCTCCAGAGTTCCCTGGAGTTCTATTGAGGACTTCTCAAGAAGATCCTTGATGCGATACTAAAATATATTTTCTGACCTTAAGACTACAAAATCATCAAATTGTTTTGCTCTAGTACATTATTGAAGTAAGGAAAAAAAATATGACTAAAATTATTCTATACGGCGATGTTATGTCAAAATATTGTACAGTAATCAGAAATAACATGACTTCACGAAAGTAATGAAAATGACGTTAAATTCGCATTCAAACAATTTTCCATTTTTTTGGACCATACTGTAAAGAAATTCAAGGTGATATTTTTAAATCAATCTCTGTAGGAATGTTTGTGGTCTGAAAGAAATTCTAAGAATATTGGTGTTGTTGTTGATGTTTATTTAAAAAAAATTCTAGACGGCATGTCATGAAGTATTTCTGTAAGAAAAAATATTGAATCTTTGACTGGCTTTTTGGTAAAACACCTGTCTGAATTTCATTATTCGAATACATGGGCAATTAATGACAGAGTCCAAGTATAACACTTGTATTGTCTAAAAAATATTAAATAAATGTCAAGAAAAACGTCAAAGAATTTCTTGAAACAATCTTGAATTGATTCCTGAAAATACTTCAACAGTGTCCTTGAATCAAACCTTAGAGGTGTTCAAAAGTAAACATTTTAAGGCATCTATTCAGCCATTTCATGAAAAACCGATCTAGCAGGTCACCGAATTCCGTAAAAAATTGCTATTTTGTTCTTTATCCAAAATAAGGATACACGTTTTTCTGGATTTTTTGATTAAGGTGACCAGTACTGAAATAGAGTGACCAGAAAAATCACGACTTTGCAAAAATTTTATTTTTTATTTAAATTTTACAAAAATTGTTCTTATATGAAAAAATCCGTTTTTTTGTGTGTTTTCAAGGGTTTGGGACCAAAGGGGCTATTGCTGTTCTCATTTTTTTGAAAGTTCAGAAAATTTTAGAGTTAATTTTTTTATTTTAAACTGTAAAATTTTCAGCGATGTATATTTTTTAGTTTTTGAGTTACATTTTTTTGAATATAAAATATCAGTCATTTTCTATCGGCACACACTGTAGGTCTAAGTGCATTAGAGTTTTTATTTAAAAAATATTATAACTTTTCAACAGCTCAACCATTTTTTTTATGGAATGAAAGCTTAAGATTTCAACTTTTCAAAAAATATAAAACTCTAAAAAACAAAATTTTGCATAAAAAATAGAAAATTTTTAACTTTCATTTCGTCCAAGAAAATTGAAAATCGGTCAAGCGGTTCAAAAGTTGATTTTTTTAAATATAGAAAGTTTGCAAACTCGCGATTTTTTTTTGGTCACCTTATATTGGAAACGGCCACCCTAATCAAAAAATCCAAAATCACATGTATCCTTATTTCGGATAAGGAACAAAATAGCAAATTTTCACGGAATTCGTTGACCCACTAGGTTGGTTTTTCATGGAATGGCTGTATTGAGAAGTTGGGTGAGTGAATTGAGAAAACAGGATAAATTAATATTCACTGGAGTAGTTTACAGAAAAATCTCTGCATCATATGTATGAATACATTACAAGAAATCATGCCTTGTGTCTTTAATGCAACCAATTTGACAGAATACATCGAGGAGTTTTTGGAAGAACCCTTTGAAGAATGCATATTACCCCGGGGAAGGAACAAAAAACAAATTTTAAGAGAATCCCTGGACTAATTCTTGGAGGAATGTTTGCCAGAAGCCAAAAAATACTTGGAACTTGATTTTTTGAGGAACTAAGAGGACTCCACTTTGCTCACTGTAAACAAAAAAGATGTCATTGTTTTCTACAGTTTAACGTTACATGATCGTTTTGCGTGAAATTTGGTAAAAAGCTCTTGAGGTCGCCTGAAATGATGAAGAAAGTCAAACAGAAGAACTTACTAGTATCTTATTTTGTTAAAATAGCATAAAATGGTTTTCATAAGGTCTCCATACTTTTCCATATTGCATTTTCTTTCTGATGAGTCTGTTACCGATAAAATTAATTGAAAATTGCAAATTCTCAAATTATTAGAACGGTAACCCTGGAGTTGAAAAAGGATGCTACTAGGGTTACCAAGATAACACCGTTTTATGCAAGAAAATTCGTCAATCAAACGATTTCATTTATTATATTTTGCAGATGTGATATAATTTGCACGCGTTAACGACTTTTCACGTAACTTCTTGTGATGCTTCTGGTTCTTATTCTTCTTCTTCTTGGCATTAACTTCCCCACTGGGACAGAGCCTGCTACTCAGCTTAGTGTTCTTATGAGAACTTCCACAGTTATTAACTGAGAGCTTTCTTTGCCAAAGTTGCCATTTTCGCATTCGATACTTCTGGTTATGTGGGTCGATTATGTAGATTTTACCTTGTAACGCACCACGTAAAAGTACTCTAATTGCGTTACGCGTAAAGTTATGAACTTGAATGTCCTTGACATAGAATTAATAAATGTTTTACCAAATTAGGATGATAGTGTTCTCTAACACAGAACACATAGATATACGAAATATATGTAATATTTGGAATGATACTAAAAAAGAATAAAAAAAGTGTCCTTGACAGAGTTGTTCAAAACAGCATTTACCACAACTTTTTGTAGACATCAACCTTTTATATTGGAAAGTGTGGAAAATTAATTCTCACTTTCAGGAGATCATAATGTTGAACACATCAAACTTACTGAACAACTTTTCAGAGGACATAACGCTTGGAAGCATAATTGAGACACCTTTCATCTAACGCGCTAAAATGACGAAATCTTCCACTGTGCAGCTCAGAGAAAACAAAATCAGGTGCTAGATTGTAGCCAAAAGGGATCAATGGGTAGAATCGAACGCAACTCCATCTCGAGCATCGCAGCAGCAGCCAGCAGAGGTAATGCGTGCTGTGGAGCAGTAGCAGCGGAACTTCACGGCCAAGGTCACCAGTTTGTTCACGCTCTGTCTACATCATTATTGGCGAGCGAGGGAAAAGGTGTTAGCACCTCCTCTTCCTCTGCCCCATAGGTTGTGCACCTGTGGGTGTGTTTGTATGGGTGGATAATACGCTGTTTGGATGCATTTGCCACGCCAATTCGTTTATGCTTGACGGTGAATTATCGCAGATAATCGGTGTCGTTAGTGGTTAGGCACCGTTGAGTACGAGATTATAATCTGATGCGGATACTTCCGGAGATTCGAACCGATTTGTGCTGGAACAAGTGAATTGCGAGGTATGGTTGGGAGGAGGGCGAACAACACTTTGTTCATTTGGGGTGAACAGATTTCAAACGTGGCAAAATTAATGGACGGGTTTGAGGGCGGTGCATTTTGCATAAGACGATTCGCAAAAGGATGTTTTGCATAATGAACGTTTGGAATTTGGCGAAATTCAGTCTCGAAAATTGTTTTAGGTTGAAGCTAACAGTACAAGGAATGCATACATGATCAGCCTTATGTTTGTTTGATGATCAAAAGCTTATTTTTAAGACAAATTTTCGATTTTCTGTTAATACGTGTATACAGACATTTTATATAATTTTTATATTTAGCTTGAATGCCTTAAATGCGATCTTCTAAAGATACATTTTTGATTATAATGAGTCGTAGATCGACTTCTGCATAATACTGGTTTACAGCCGAGCTACACTTACTCAGACGTGCCCTTATCTAACAGAGGTAATTAAATAATCAATTCAAGTCATAATTGATCGTTCCCAACAGGAACCTCGTACACAGTCCCATAATAAACAATATCATTACTGCCCGCCATATAACTCCCAGAATAGGTCCCCTTCTCCAAACGTGGATCTTAAATTACCTACTCCGAAATGTCATCCGAATCGAATCCGGTCCGAACGATTCACACAAACACACTCACAGAATCGCCATTCGCCATCGGCTCGACGACCGCACAAGTCCTTCGGAACGCTCAGCACGCAGCTGATGGATTGCTGAAACCTGCCACTCGCACAGGTTGTTATTGAGTTCCGCTATGCGCACGTATTCCCATTCCATAGGCCGTTCAATGAGGACTGTACTCGAAAAAAAAATCCAACACTTGCTTTTTTGGGTAACTTTCAATAGAAGTAGTTATGTTTGCATGTGCTCAATCTGTCAAGAGATAAGTTCCAAGCACTTAGTGATTTGACAACAAATTTTGGGGGTGATTGTGGAAAATCTAGGTTAGTCTCCAGTTGACGAAACAACTTTTATGAAGCACAAGTTCCGGCAAACATAAACAAGAACCAGGTAGAAATCAGAATCGAAATACAAGATTATAACTCATGATATCATGATTTCAAAGTGTTTTCAGCTTATGAAAATACACCATGATGTGGACTCATGATATCATGAGTCAGATTGTCGTCACACAACACACGCGTTATGTTGTTGTTGCGGATTTCTCGGAATCATGAATCACATGCCTGAAATCATGAGTCGCGCATCCGTTTATGATCGACAATATTAAAAAAATAATATAATCTAGAACGAGATTCGAACCAAGAACCTTCTGAATGAGAGTTCCGTACACCACACTACCACTTTATCATGCTGAAAGGATTATGACTTCACGATTTGTGGTCCTGATATGACCTTACCAAATTATGAATTTCATGACTTATAAATCATGATTTCAGAATCATTTTTTTCCGTAAAGGGTGAATCAAAATGTGCAATGAAAATGGACCAAGTGTTTCACAGAGTTTGATGGGTAACGTTTAGTCCAAGGTACGTGTATTCAGTCTTGAAGAATCTAGTCTAATCTAATATCTGTGACTTCAATAGGATTTCTTAGCAATCATTTTTATCTGATGCACTTTTTCGAGTACAGTCCTTATATACCGTAATCAACCAGAGCCGTCCAGTCCTTTTACCGATCCCGGGCCGGTGTGCGATACTTCCCTTCCATATTGAGAACCGAACAAACGGAGCACGTTCTTGCGACATAAACACACACTCGCGCAAACATGCGTCGAATGCAAATGAGCTTCCTCTCGCTTGCTCTCAAAGTGTCCTCTGATGGTGTCATTTTGAGTCAATGTCTCCACGGTCGATGTGTGTCGATATGGTGCGCGAATTCGTCTATTCGGGACTCCTTGAACCAGCCTGTAGTGCGGTTTTGATGGTGGCAATACCGCGACAAACGATAACAATTACGAGCAATAAACTATCTTCCAAATTGGGCTATCAAGGTCCGCAGTTCTACCGCTCTCATCATCATTAATATGAGCGATGGGATTGCGGTGACCATTTGATGGATGCGCGATGAGCCACCACAGACGCTCACACACACACACACACACGTGACATCATCTCGGTATGAGATTCTTCTGCACTTGCATTGAAATCAAATTCAAGCGTTTGTGATAGCATGTCCTATCGGCTTCGAATGATGCTGTTTCGTGTGCAGCTGTCGATTAGAAAGACTTCAACGATGTTGGTAGCGTGGAGCGTCAAAACTAATGTGAGTCTGAGTATGAGTTAGGTCGTTGGGCATAAAATCTCTGTCAAGGTCGATTAGCATGACGGTTACTTGGAATAATAGGCATTTGCAGGGGATTTTTGAGAGAATAACTCTCATCAATCGCTCTCTGAATCAGAATCCAAAACAGATCATGTCGACTCTTTAATGAATGTTCGAATCCTCTGAGCAGAATCTCAAATAGAGAAACTTTAAAGTAGATGGAGTACCGTGTACCTTTTAATTCCGCTCCTAAATGCTTATCGTTGACAGATACGCGTATTTCGACTACCACTTGCAGTCTTCTTCAGTGTCAGTTACTCGTATGAGTGGATACGAGTAACTGACACTGAAGAAGACTGCAAGTGGTACTCGAAATACGCGTATCTGTCAATGATAAGCATTTAGGAGTGGAATTAAAAGGTACACGGTACTCCATCTACTTTAAAGATCATGTCGATTTTTCTGTTTATCGTCTACTGCTACAGCTCTGATTATACCGAATAGTTTTTGATCGCTCCAGCTTGACGCTTGCTCTTGCGGGAGCGGTCGATGAGGGCAGGATCCTGGGCAGTGCGTCAAGAAAGCCCGAGCAGTCGTCAGTTGTTTTCCCTCTCGGGTTGTGCACCTATTTTCTCTGAGTGCTTTTATATAGCCGAGTAAACGAGTGAAGCTGAAAGTGGATTGTTGCTGCTCAGTCAAGGATGACGGATCAATTGGTGAGCTCGTTTCATGCTGCTATTTCTAATCTATAAAATATGTATGACTGCACATTCAATCGTTACAACGGTGGGACGTAAATATGATTTTTCAACAAACTATGCATGGTTCGTCACTGTGAGTGTAAACTCTGATTCATGAATTATTTATGTTTACCATTTTTTTTTTTTTCAAAGCACCCCTTTCTTTTTACCTTTATTTTTGTAATTAAAAAAAAACTTTGAATGGCTCGACGCTACAAATGTAGACTTGCGAAAGGTTCACTTTATTCAACAAACTTTGGATGGTTCACCCCTGTAAGTGTCGGCATAAGAATAAGATGTTCTATGATGTTCCAGCCAATCGAGTTTTTTGTTTCTTTTCAAATAAGTAAAATATAATAACACATGCTTTCGTCCTGACAGCTGTAAGAATGTTACATTTAGGTATTTGTTCAACAAACTTTGAATCTTTGAACCTCAAGTATCGGCATAATTTTCCTCTGCATAGAAATTGTTCATATCAAATGAAAATATTTTGTTTTACATATAAGCATGTTTATGTCTCACAAATAAGTATTTATCATGGTCTAATCGCTTATCAAAGTGAATCCTGTGATCCAACGATCCTCCCCATTAACAAACATCCCTCCCAGTAACCTTTGTGGAGATGCAGAGGCAAACACGCTCTACAAATAGCAAAGGTTAGCGTTAGCGTAGTTACGGTATACTTCGTAGATTGGAAACTAGTAATATTAATGTGTTATTTGATAATTCCATCTAGACCGCTCTCAGGAACAAGGCTGGGGAGTAAACCTTGACCCAATCTTAAACAACATTACCAAATTCATTAATATTGCTATTCCTGGCCACGCCCATCTTTACCGTAACTTGGGATAGGGGAAGGAAATGTTGATGCAACACTTACTTAATGAGAAGCCACCGACTCAGCGACGCCCTCATAAGTGCTACGGAGATGGAGGTTGGGAGGATTATTAGGTCCGGTCAGGATTCGCCTGAAAAGCTGGCGATGGACCAAGAGCATTTGTGGTTAGATGTTTATAATTTAATCATTCAAATGCCGGCATTCAAATGAAATAAACAATTGTTATTTTTACAGTTTAGTTGATTACACTTCGAAACCGGTTGTGATTTTCTGCTCATAAAACTGTAACAAGCAGAACCGATCCCTCCAGGGTCATTGGATTCATAAAAAATACGTGAAAACTAATACCAGATACTATCAGGTGCGTTTGAATCGACAAGCAAAATGCGAAGACAAAGACAAAAAATTCTTGCACTTAAAACTTAGACGGTCTACAAATAGCAAAGGTTACACACTAACATTCCTTCCCCCAATCACACCTGACTTTAGTTTACAGAGAAATCTTCAGTTTGTGTAGGATTCAAACCCTTTTATGGTAGATAGATTATCAGGTAACCAACACGGCCAGAGAACAATTTACGATTTTCCGGTAAAAGAAAGCTGGAAGTTACACAGAATCCATGAGCCTTTCTTCACCATTTTTTACATATCCTTTTAAAATTATACCCCATAAATCTGCACTCCATTACACCGAATACCATAAACCTGAAGACCATCACCTCAAGTTCCAGTTCCTAGAATGGTATCACTTAGAACTTTATTAACATGGGTAAATGTCATTCAAGGTAATTATATTATTATTCGGGACAATAACATTCCGCGTAATGATGCGTTCAGGGTGATGAAACTTGGGTAACTCACATTCGGGGAAATGAAATTGGGGGCTATGGGGTTCATTTGGGTATTGATTTCTTAGGAATACATCTTAAATTAAGCTCTGCAAGTGTTATGATTATCAATAAAACCAAATAATAACGGATTTTTTTTCTCATATGTATTTCAAGTATTGAAACTTACTCTTCACGAGTTGACGTGAGAATAGGTTGATTGATCATACAATTTATTCTTTCCCTTTTGTAGTTGTCCGGGACTTGAACGTGTTTGTGAGATCGAAAAGACCGGGAAATCCACAGGTTAAATTTAAGATTTGTGAAAAAACTAAATGTAATATAAATAATGTAATTTAAACTACAAATGAACTGATAATTGTCTAGTTTGGACAATGGTGCATTACTCAGCAATTAAAGTTTAAGTTCTAGGGTAGAACGCAGCAAGTCGGAACAGCTGGAGGCAGCTAGTTGGGCCATTACAACATTTTATTAATAATAATAGTAGCAATACAATATTGGCTCCGTAATGCCTTTTATCGCTTGAGCCTCTGAAAAATCAGTTAATTGTGGAACACTTAGACGGCATGTAAGAGCAATACCTCATTGAAACATTTGAACATGCATATCGGTATTAAAATGCCTTATTAATCTATTAGTGATGCCTAGGGACAATGGAAATCCGCGAAATTTGGACTTCGACGCGAAATTCAGGAAATCCCGCGATATGCCGCGAAATTAGTTGAATTTGGAGAATTTCTATTAAATTAATGCATTTTAGTATTTTGTTCATGAAAATGGTCTATTCAAATTGCAGTTAAAGTTTCATCACAAAATTTCACTACCCGTTTAGTTTTAACTTGGACGTCTTTCTGATTTGCTACTTTCGTTTCAAATTCTGAATCACCACCCTAACAACAAATTTTTTATCTTAATTTGTAAAATAACAACTATATTTGATGAAATTCCACAAAGGGGGGGTCCGTGGCGTAGTTGGCTACACGTTCGCTTTGATAAGCGGATGGTCATGGGTTCGATTCCAAGCCCCCCAACAAAAAACCGCCCAGTTGCTCAATGATCCATAATATTGAGCGATGATGGAGCCCCACATCTATCCTCAACTGTGGTCGGAGAGCGACTGAGGCAAATTGACCCTCTTCGCAGGTATTCCTGCACACGATTGGATAAACACGGTACAACAAACCAGGCATCGAACAATGGATCATGGCTCGGAGAAATAGACATACAACGCCGCCCAATAGGTAGGCAACCGCGACATCATCAGCTGCTGCACGCAATAGGTACACTCTCCGCATCTCGAGATGAGACGACGGACAAGAGTACACAGAATATAAATAGATCTTAGACTCATACAATATAATGTACAAGTCATAAAGTTATTCAGCCCAGTGGTGCCCAAAGTGGACGAGTGGCTAACCAAATAAAGTTAAGGAAATTCCACAAAATTTACACGTATAAAAGCTATTTTCACTAAATATGTGTATTTTTATGTAAAATATAGCCAAAAGTATGGGACCGCGATAAGGCCGCAAAATTTTGAATTTATCGCCTTGGTCAAACGCGAAATCTCAAGAATTTTGCCGCGAATTTCCATTGTCCCTAGTGATGCCTAATTAAAAAATAGTGATTTTACTGGTTACACTCCAAAACAGCGTAATTAAAAATTTCGTCGATCTTTCCATTCAAAACTCCTCCCAGAGGTTACAAATAACAAAATACCCCAACTTTGAGCAAAACTGTTATGCTATATTGCCCCTGATAATCATGGCCAATACAAATCCGTTTAAATATCTCAGATTTCCTATGCATTTGTGAACTTATACAATCAAAAGGGCGTAACTTCAAAACGGGCCCTACGATTTTTTTTTAATGTTGCCCAGACATGCAGCTTAGCTATAGAAAACGACTGGTGAGCACATATTTGATGGAGATTTTTTTCTGATAATAACGGTCAGGGGAGCACCGTGGTGATTTTACGACTAGTATAACTGCCCGTTTTGCTGTGAATTTCTTCCACAAGAGGTTGTGATTTTTCACGAACTTTCTAAGATTTCTTCCAAGAATTTCTTTTTAAATGATTCATGAATTGAGGCTGGAATTTTCGTAAGAATCAGGAATCCCTCCCAAGATCGTTTCATTGTTTAAGAAAATTTGAATGTCCCAAGATATTTATCCATTGATTCTTCAATTGATTTCTCTAAGACTTTCATCGACGTTCCCTTATAGAACATCTTCAAGAATTCAAAATACCTTCAGGAAATCCTCCATTCTTTTTTTATTTCTCCGAGGAAGTCTTTTAAGAACTTTTCCAATCATTTATTAAGGAATGTGTTCAAAAAAACGCAAAGGAAATTTTCGAGATATTTTTGGATTTTTTTTTTTTTTTGATAAAGACTACGAAGAATTTTTAAAGAAAATGGCTCCGTAATACCTTATAGCGCTTCTGCCTATGAACAATCAGTTAATTGTGAAAGATTTTGGCAATGTGTCATTGAAAACACTTGAATGTGCTTAACGATAATCGAATGCCTAATTAATCTATTGAAAATAAGTTTTCTTATTGGTTACACTTTCAAAAAGGCGTAACTCTAAATTTTTATATCAATGGTTCAATCGCCGCGACTTGATGTGTTAATGAATCATCGATTTGTTTTGGGCGAGAACAAATCGATGATTCAATGACTCTATAAATTTTGTTTTTCTTTTCATTCAAAATTTCGTGAATCAGTTACAAATAACTATATAAATCAACTTTAGTTCCAATTTTGATAGTTTTTTTTATAATGACGGCACATGAGAACCCGTTTAAATTAATTTGTGGACTAATACAATCGAAAGAACGTAACTCCAAAACGGGCCTCTTTGATTTGATTTTTAAATTTTACTAAGACATGCCTATAGAAAACGACTGGTGAGCATAGATTTGATGGAAATTTTTTTTCTGATAATAACGGTGATTTATATATACCTACATGATATCATTAATGATCGAGACAATAACTTTAATAATTGACATAGTATGAACTGGTGTGGGACCTTGAATGAAGTATGAAGAATTCGTAGAGATTTTAGTTTGAAAAAATATTCCAGAAATATTTGAATCGCAGCAATTATATTTGAGAATTTTTGAATATTCTTTATGTGAAAAAATACAGGCGTGTGCATAAATTGTAGGATTTCTTCCAAAAATGGCAAAACGATTCTTTTATTTTTGGAACAAACCTTTATGGAAGAAATCCTTTTGGATTTGTGAGAAATCTCCTAGAAGTAACAGCTGGAGCAATAGGTGCAAGAACCAATGAAAAAACATCTGGAAGAAAAACCTGGGATAATCGCTAGGATTTCTTCAGAGTAATCACTGTGAAAATTACTGGAGTTAGCGTAGCGCTGCCGTGCTTTAGGATTCTCTGGACCTAATTCAGAAGTAATTCCTCTAAGCGTTCCCTGGCAAATCGCTGGTAGCACCCCTGGAAAATTTCTAAACATATTCTTAAAGGAATCTCTGGAGCATTCCTGGAGCATTGCTCGGAATTTGAGTAAAATATCATCAAGATCTTGTTTAACAGTCACGTAAAAGTCTCTAAAGGCAGCTCCTAGAATTTTTCACCAGGATTCAGTGCAAGCAGACTATAGAAAAAAAGTCGCTTCAGAGACCATTTTGGTTCAGATTTAATAGCAAAAATAGAGACTTGAAATAGTGATCAAATAGACTTGCTTACTTGAGAAATGTACTAGGGTAGGTGTACCAGTTATAGACATAGTGGTTCCCTATTTCGCCATACGTGATTATTTTATTGTCTTCTAATTTTGAATATTTTTATGTGTTGTACTAGTTAGATTTAAGATATATCTTGATGTTAAAAGATTCCAAAAGATATAAAATGTAAAATTTATCAAATTTCACATATGTCCATATAGGGAATCACTATGGCCATAACTGGTACACTTTCCCTATTTTTGGTACATGTTGTAATTTTTGCTCTTTTCCTACACAGTTTATTATTTTTTTTAAACAGGCAAAAATAAGCATTTTTGTTGAAACAATTGGAATGTTCTCAGCAATGTTTCGAATGCTCTTGAATGACAACTAACTGGAGCTGGGAACTGTACTTGCCTTTACCAACATGGAAGTCTTAAGTTGTACTTCATTGTCTAAACATGTTTATGCTGAATAAATAAAAATAACTAAACAATTGAAAGTACTGAACATCGCAAATAGCGTTTTAATAGTGGCGCAGTCAAAATCATTTTTTATTGAATAGATTTTGTGCCACAAGAAGGACTAATTCTGTCAAGTACACTAAAACCTCAATTTACGAAGTCTTTTTTTACGCTACCTCAATTTAAGTCACTTTTTTTACGAAGTAAACTCAATTTAAGTCACTTTTTTTACGCAGTGCGTAAATTGAGTTTTGACAATTCTGTGGGAAATCATTGACCTCCGGTTTGGGAAAACCGTTGGAAACCCATACAATATGGGTATTTTTGGAACGGACACAACTAGGGGATGACGAAAATCGATGTCCGACGCCATTTTGAAATCCAAGATGGCGACCTCTGGTTTGAGAAAATCGTTGGAAACCCATACAATATGGGTCTTTTGGAACGGGCACGAAGAGGGGATGACGAAAATCGATATCCGACCCCATTTTGTAAACCAAGATGGCGACCTCTGGTTTGGGAGAATCGTTGGAAACCCATACAATATGGGTATATTTGGAACGGGCACGACGAGGGGATGACGAAAATCGATGTCCGACGCCATTTTGAAATCCAAGATGGTGACCTCTGGTTTGGAAAAATCGGTGGAAACCCATACAATATGGGTATGTTTGGAACGGGCACGACGAGGGGATGAAATCGACGATGTTCGACGCCATTTTGAAATCCAAGATGGCGACCTCTGGTTTGAGAAATCGGTGGAAACCCATACAATATGGGTATTTTTTGGAACGGGCACGACGAGGGGATGACGAAAATCGATGTCCGACGCCATTTTGGAATCCAAGATGGCGACCTCTGGTTTGGGAAAATCGTTGGAAACCCATACAATACGGGTCTTTTGGAACGGGCACGACGAGGGGATGACGAAAATCGATATCCGACGCCATTTTGGAATCCAAGATGGCGACCTCTGGTTTCAGAAAATTGTTTGAAATTCATGCAATATTGGTATTTTCGGAACGGCACGGCGAGTGGATGGCGAAAATCGATGTCCGACGCCATTTTGGAATCCAAGATGGCAACCTCTGGTTTAGGAGAATCGGTGGAAATCCATACAATATGGGTATTTTCTAACGCCATTTTTTTAATTTTATTCACCTAAACCTCAATCAACGAAGTCTGTTTTTACGCAAATTCAATAGACGTCACTTGTTTAACGAAGTAAATTCATGAACATCAGTATAGATCAGTACATTGATCCATTTGCTTATATAAAGGCGAAGTAGGCCGTCATTGAAATTTGTAGTGGGCATCGATGATGGTGGCCAAACTGTCCCACGATTGCGAATTAAAGAAAATCACTAGGTTTTGCACTGACATTTCTGAAAATGTATCAGCATATTTTTTATATGTAAGCTCAAGTAGTGATACCTCATGAATCAATATTACTTAAGATGACTGAGTTTTATCACTTTGAAATTGCAATTTGGAAAATCAACAAGGCTACCAAACCAAATGACGGGCTACTTAACCTTAAGAGCTTATATTTTATGCTATACATAAGTATCATCAATGTATATATTTCGTGGAGTCCTCGGAAGTACAAAAACCTCGACACAACTCAATACAACACTTCGTTTGCAAATATGGGCAGTAAGAGGCCTTTGCAATATTGAAGAACTATCTATTGATGATTGGTTACGCTTGTATATCCTAATGCCTATATTCGTTGGACATTTTAGAGGACCAAGGACATCCGCACAAATTCATACAATACACAGTTTACCCACAGAAATGGTAAGGGGCCTTTGAAGTATTTGAAAACTATCTTCTAATCACTTATTATGGCCGTAGATCCTAAGACTTTTATTCAATGGAGTCCTTGGAGCACCGATAACATCCGTATTAATCAATAAAATATTCCGTTGACTTAATGGTTAAGAGACTGTTGCCATATTAAAAAAAAAACTACTTTAGACCATTGATCACATTTGTAGATTCAAAGACCTGTATTCAATGAAGTCTTTTGAGGACCCAGGATATCGGTACAAATTATAACAATACTCATTTTACTGCTACATATAGATAAGGGCCTGTGCCATATCAAAAAAGCATAAATTGATAATTGGTTACGCTTGTAGATACTAAGACCTATATTCGATATAGATCTTGGAGGACCTAGGACATCCACACAAATCATTACAATACACCGTTTACTCACATGAATGGTTAGGGGCCTGTGGAGTAATTGAAAAGTAACCTCTAATCTCTTATTACGGTCGTAGATCTCAAGGCCTATATTCAATGGAGTCATTGGAGCACCAAAAACATCCGCACAAATTATTACAATACACCGTTTACTCACATGAATGTTTAGGGGCCTGTGGAGTACATGAAAAGTAACCTTCAATCTCTTATTACGGTCGTAGATCCCAAGGCCTATACTCAATGGAGTCCTTGGAGGACCTAGAACATCCACATAAATTATTACAATACACCGTTTACTCACATGAATGGTTAGGGGCCTGTGGAGTAATTGAAAAGTAACCTCTAATATCTTATAATAGTCGTAGATCCCAAGGCCTATATTCAATGGAGTCCTTGGAGGACCTAGGACATCGGCATAACTTATAAAAATACTCATTTCACTACTATGAATAGATAAGGGCCTGTGCCATTTCAAAAAAACATCAAAGGATCGCTTAATATGCCAGTACATTGCAGGTATATATTCCAGGAAGTTTTTGGATGAACTAGTAACAACATGTGTTCTCACTAGTACAGATGAACTAGTACAACATGTTGTACTTATTAATTACCAAAACTTGAATCTGACAATACAAACGCTTCTTAAAAATATAACAATCTTCTAGGGTCCAGTATTGTGAGACATTCTTCTACATAGAAATGATAAATTGGCAAAACCTCGTTTTACGAACTGAGCTCCCTCGTTTTACGCACTGATTCAATTTACGCACCAACTCAATTTGCGCACCCCCGATCTAGTTCGTAAATTGAGGTTACAGTGTATTATCAATTTCCCGCATTTTGACCGAAATTCATTGATATTTTGAGTTATTTCAAGATTAAATAAGATTTCATGACAATCCCAGGTTGTTCTAGGCAATAGACACCCTTATTACGACCCACACAAAATTATGAAAATTTTCATACGAAAAGCGTCACAGCGAAGCGTAACGTAATAAATGGATGCTGCCTAATTTTTTGTAAGAAAGTGAGATGCATGATTTGATGGTTCGAATATCCTCAAGACGAAGTTGATCGCTATCAGCTCAGCAACATAAGCTGAGTTCTTGTAAATTTCGCACGCTAAAGAGATTTCACTACAGATATCTGAATCAGTGAATTCATTAATACGGGACCAGTCAGTTAAATATCTTTGGTAGGAGTCGACATTCTATTACTTTTTGTTTCAAAATACGGGGGGAGTGTTAGCGAGACGGAGCAAATGTTTAGCAGAATCCTGGTGACATCCTGTACTAATCCCTGGTGGCTACTGATTAGTTTCTGACATTCTCCGGTCTTCTGGTTATATTTTAAACTGATTCAAAACGAAGCCTTATGGAGAGTTCCTCTTTTATTATTTTGAGTACAATAGACGCAAATCACTAAAAGAGGAACTCTGTTGGAGTCTGTTTAAAATGTAACCAAAAGACTACCGAAGTCAGAATCTTTGACTACTGATCAAAATGCGAAGTACGATCGATAGGACTATTAAACGTTTGTTCGTCGAGTTTTTACAAGATCTTTACCAGTTTCCAGAGGAGATATTAAGTATTCACAATACTGGCGAGATCTAGGGAGAGATTTAAAAACCTTTGGATGATGTGTGTTGTTATAAGCACTTCCACAGTTATTAACTGAGAGCTTTCTTTGCATCAATAGCAATTTTCTCATTCGTATATCATGTGGCAGGCACGATGATACTCTATGCCCAGGAAAGCCAAGGAAATTTCCACTACGAAAAGATCCTGGACCGACCGGGAATCGAACCTAGACACCTTCACACATGGCTTTGCTTTGTAGCCGCGGACTCTAACCACTCGGCTAAGGAAGGCCCCAAAAGCATTTGCAAAATCCAAAAAGAGTCCATTGCTTTTTAAAACTACATGCTCTAAGTAAACAAGATATACTTAGTTCAACGTGGCATTCCCCTTAAGACTCCCAACAAAGTCAGCTGTTTCATTACTTCAAGATCCACAAATCACGATGACATTGCATCTACTCCGATGGTTGTTTGATGGTGCTCTATCAAACAAAGGCCGTTCGCAAGTAACGTCTTCCTCATCCCAGACGAGCCAACAAGGCCATCAAATACCCGATTACTAACCGTAAGCCAATCACCCCGCAATAGAAGCCCTCGCCGGGCAATCAACGCCCCCCTAAACAGGAGCACAGCTCTCAACCGGACAGCTGACTGACCGAAGAAGAGCATTACGAAACAGTTGCTGATCATCATCATCATCATCATCGGTTGCGGCGGCCTTCAAGGTTGAACGCTTCAGCCATACGCACGGTGGCTGCACTTACCTAGCCGCCGCAAAGTGGTCTTAATCTGACTAAAAAACTGACATATTTGTCTAGCTCTTTTAGTACTAAATAGTAATACTGCAAAAATTCAGATCTATTAGAACATATTTAGTTTTGTTACATCATGTGAACTATAGAGGTGTAGCTAAAATCGACCGTTCTGATTTTTTTTTTTAATTTTTTTGGATATTTTCCATCTAACCCGATTTAGTTCGATTGGTTCTTTGGTTTGAAGAAGATTTGAATCATTGTTGACATGTGTTTTGCATTTGAGAATGTTATCAACTGGGGTTATAATAAAATTCTTCAAAAATTAGTAATTCTTCCAAGTTTTTGTTAGATATGCAGGAAACGCTTTTATAGGCTAATCCAGGGCTGGTAGCAAGAATTGGTACCGAAAAAAGTTATTTTAGTGACCAAATTTGAGAAATAAGTGACTAAAAAGTGACTTTCTATTCTCGAAAAAGTGACTAAAAGTGACGAGTCTTGTTTGATCCTTCGACCTTGACGCTTGCTCCTGGGCCAGTGCGTCAAGAAAGGCCGAACAGTTTTTTTTATTCTTTTTGGGTCGCGCGCTAAATTTTTTTTTCCTGAGTGCTTTTTTATAGCCGAGCAAACGAGTGAAGCCGAAAGTGGATTGTGGCTTGCTCAGTCAAGGATAACGGATCAATTGGTGAGCTCGTTTCATGCTACTATTTCTAATCTATAAAATATGTATGACTGCACATTCATCGTTACAATGGTGGGATGTAAATATGATTTTTCAACAAACTATGGATGGTTCGTCACTGTGAGTGTCGACACAAACTTGATTCATGATTTATTTATGTTTAACATTTTTTTTTCAGAACACCTCTTATATACCTTTATTTTTGTAATTAAAAAAAACTTCGAATGGTTCGACACTACAAGTGTAGACTTGCGAAAGGTTCACTTTATTCAACAAACTTGGATGGTTCGCACTGTAAGTGTCGGCATAAGAATAAGAGTGCTCTATGATGTCCCAACCAATCGAGTTTTTTGTTTCTTTTTCAAATGAGGTAAAATATAATAACACATGCTTTCGTCCTGGACAGCTGGAGGAATGTTACATTTAGGTATTTGTTTCAACAAACTTTGAATGGTTTCGTCACCTCAAGTGTCGGCATAATTTTCCTCTACATTAGAAATTTGTTCATATCAAATGAAAATATTATATTTACGTATAAGCATTGTATATATCTCACAAATCATTGTTTACATGGTTAATCGCTTATCAAAGTGAATCCTATGACCCAACGATCCTCCCCATTAAACAAACCATCCCTCCCAGTAACCTTTGTGGAGATGCAGAGGCAAACACGGTCTCCAAAAAGCAAAAGGTTACACACTAACATTCCTTCCCCCAATCCCACCTGACTGCAAGGACGTGGCCGGCGCCGTTATTGACCCTGTATAAATAGAGGCACTGAATTATGCACACTGAAGAAGATTATGGCCAATCCCAGCCGAACTTCTAGTTGATTCTTTGTGCATTTTCACTGACTTCGGTCAATCACGGAATAGCAACCATTGATATGTGTAGTCAATCTAAGCTAAGCTAAGCTAAGCTCGAAAAAGTGACTAAAAGTGACTTGAGAAGTAAGCCGTAATCAATTTTATTTCAATTCTAGTATACTGTTTTACGATCAATATCAATCATGATAGGGAATATTCCATATGATAATCTGCAGGTAGTAGGTCTAGTTAGTACCATATTTGGACATTTTTATTGTACTTCCAATTTACAAGATATCGCCTAGAATTTTTTCAAACAGGGTAGTTTATATTTACGTAATAATCTTTCTTAGTAGATTTTCAATATTTTCAAAATTTTGTGTCTTTTATCTTACCAAAGTATTTTATATTGTACATTTTATAAGAATTTGGAAACATTTGTAAAGTTAAAATTTTTATCATTTCACATTTCATTTAAACTCCAGCTCTTCTACCTAATAAGGCAATATTTTTACGCATTAATCGATATTTCAAATAAAAAATGATGACAGAAGATCGAATTTGATTGGAATACTGCTTAAACCGCGTCCTTTAAACGCCGACTAAGGAATAAATTTTCCATCAGTAAGTTTAATGGAAGGTATTCACATTCTAAGACTTCCTCGTAAAATTACGACAAGTAACTTTTCGTTTTGCCGTAAATATATACCTTCATGTATACAATCTGTTTTTTTTTAAAGAAAAACCAGAAAAAACCAAAAAAAAACTCAAACTTAAAAAAATTTCATATTTTTGTGAAATTTTTTAAAAATCCACGAGGAATTTCTAAAAAAAATCCTAGTGTAATTTTTGATGAAACTTGTGTGAGTTATAATGATGAATACCTATAAGGATAACTGAAAGATCTCTCGAATTCTTGATGAATATATTTCTTTGATAAATTGCTATTGATAATAAGAGCATATTAATCCATCAATGGTCGGAGCCAATGACTGTAATAATTGCTATAGTATTATCTTGTGTGGAACCTAGAAAGAAAATTTAAAAAATATCTATGCAGGTCTGGAAGCTGTATTTGAAAAAATATCAGTGAAGTGTTTGAGTCGCAGTAATGATATTTTGAAGAAATGCTGGAGAAATTTCTAGAGGTATCTAATGAGGAATCCCAGATGCAATTCGTCGAGCAATTCTTGGAAAAGATTTTTATACAATAATAGCATAAGTAAGTTTTGAGAAATTTCGGAGAATAATTATGATGAATTTTTGAGAGGTTCCTTAAAAATGCCTGGATTAAATGAAAAATGCATAGGAATTATTGTAGGGTTTCTTGTAAAAATTTCGATTTTTCGAAAACTCTATAATAAACCTTTGGGGAATAACTTCTGTAGGGAATGCGGAAGAATCCTAGAAGTTGAAGTTGAAGAAATCTGTGAAGGAATCAGTGATCTGGAAGAAATAGTGAGATTTTTTCTTCAGAGTAATCTCTGTGAAAATTGCGTAGGAATGCTCTAAAATTTTTAGTATAAAATTGAGAAGAAATTCCTCTGAGCTTTCTATTGATAAATTGCTGGTGGAATTCCTGGTGGAGTTCTTGAAAGTATTCTAGAAGGAATCTCTGGATAAATAGTTACGTAAAAGTCTCAGAAGGTTTCTCTGGAGCCTCTAGAATGTTGCACCAGAATTCATTGCAAGCAGATTAACCTTCTATGTCCGACCGGCTTTCAATCGACAGTTTCTTTATGAAAAAAGCGTTTTTGTAAAAAGTAATTCAAAAACAATATTTCAAAGGGTCAATTTTTAAAAAAAATCGGTTTAAAAATTTATTGCGTTGTTTTACAATAGTAAACTGATTTCTCACCAATAGTTTTACTATTCAAAAAGTTAGTTGAACTTTTGGATCTGATAAGTATAGAATCATAATCTTACTGTTAACTCTCCCTTACTCAAATATTTCGTATCTCGATATCGAGTTAGAGAGCCACAGTAAAAGTTGTTTTCATGGCTACTGCGATGGTCCCTCGGATGCATTTGCCTGGTTTTGTGTTCCATAATTCGATACCTCCCTTACTCGATGGCCCCTTCAATATAGATTTACGGAGAGTTGACTGTAGAAATTAATGCATAGTATTCCTCTGGTTCGGTTTGCCTTCAAGTTCGTTCAAAAATAATTGAGCTCTGGAGCTACCATGGGAAAGAGTGGGTTATGGCAAAGAAGTGACTTTAGATACCATATTGATTATAATGTCTTTAGAGACCTTAACCTAAAAATAAATACTTTTTAGAGATATGCATTGAAATAGTATCCAAGCCTTTAAAAAAGATCTGCTTACCTGAAATATACTATTTTTACTTGCTTCAATCTTTTCCTACAAATATTATTTATTTCATATGCTCATGAAAGATACCCAACTAGAACTGGGAATCGTATTTGCCTTTCCCATTTTAGCAATCCTAAGTCCTACTTCCTTAGTTAAGCAAGTTATTCGGAATAAAATATTTAAAAATAACTTAAAGTGAATTGACTGATACCTCAAGTTGTAACAGCGGCGCCTCCGATTTTTTTTTTTTTGATTGAATAAATGTGTTACAAAAAGGACATATTCTGCCATAATAATTAGGCGGCATGCAAGAATTACGTAACGCTTTAGGGGGAGGGGAGAAGTAGGCTCAAGCGTTACGGCTCATACAAAAATTCAAAATTTCCCATACAAAAAGCGTTACGGGGGGAGGAAGGATGATCAACAATTTTTCAATTTTAGCGTTACGTAATAAATGGACACTGCCTTTGGTGGTTCGAGGTTTTTTTCTTGCGTACAGCCGAAATCCTCTGTTAATTCCAGGTTTTTTCCAGGTTGAATAAAATTCCCTGATAAATTCCAGGTTTTCCAGGATTTTTAAACTTAAAAAGGCCGATTCAAAATTTTCTCCCGAAAAATTAGCTCAAAAATAGTTGAAAAAAAGTGACTTTGTGACGAAAAAAAGTGACTTTAGTTGAAATGGCCTTCAAAAAAGATACTTCAAAGTGACTGGCCTCAAAAAAGTGACCAAGTCACTAAAAAAGTGACCTGGTAGTTGGCTAATCCAACTTTCTATGTTGTTTTTTATTTGAACGATTTTTGAACATTTTGAGTAAGATATGAACTTTTGGTCCACATTTGTATGCAGCGCGGACCACTGTGCAAGCGTAATGAAGGTGAAAGTCACTTATGCGCGCAATTCGATTCATGAGCTCCGCTCTTCTGAGGGTGGCTGTGTTCGACGTTGCCTACTACTTACTAGCTTTACCGTTACGGCAATAAGTGCGGACTGCGGGTGGTAGGTACTTTAACCTGCGAATGGAAAGAGAGAAACAAAAGATGCATTCATTAATCGAGAGAATCTCCAAATTGGGGATGGATGAGTGGGAATATATGCAGAGTGGTAAATCTTGATTCGCGAAATGGACTTTCCGCTTCGGCTAATGAACAAACAATAATGCTGTAAATCAACAGGCATAGGGTGAGAGAGCGTACCGCGTGAAATGAATCGATGCAGCCGGACATTCGACACAAAAAACGATAAGCACTAGGCGACAAAAACGAACCTTTTCGCACGCATTTTTGACCATTTTGGATTCCTCCACAACATCAAAATATTCAGATCACTTTTTTTTTTCCAAAACAGTGTTTATGACTCAAAACAGTTCCCATACATTGATAGAAAATGAAATTTTGGGTTTGCAACTAATGTATAAAGTCTAAATTTATGAGGATCAAACTATTTTGTTCTTCAACAGTGCTGGAAAGTTCGCATACACGAAGCAGCTCACGAGTGTATAACCAACCCATAACAAACATCACAGACTCGGGATCTGGCTAGGTGTGAGTAAGCCCGCACCCGTCTGCTCGGGAGAGAACATGTCAAAAAGAAGTAGCAACAAAGCTCGCGAGCGTTTACTCGCGAGTAACCAAGCAAGGTTGATTTTATTATGGTTTTTGACAGAAATTAATAGTATAAACCATCATATCGATAGCTTAAAACTACTAGTTTTATAGCTTCAAAAGCCCTTGAAAACCATAAATCTCGGAGGGTAAGCAGCTTTCTTTCCCAAAAAGTACAATATGACTCTGGAGCAGCTCCAAACACGTTCGCGAAATAACTTTTTGCTTCAGTTACTTTCGGGAGTCCGACAGATGCAGTAAGGCCAGCGCTCGTGAACGCTCGGGAGCGTTTGCGTTTTGTTTTTTTGTTCCATTCAGATGAAGCGTTCGGGTCCACTTTCCATCACTGTTCTTCAAACTGTGAATTTAATTGTATTTTTCCGAACTTACGTATTCTCGGCAAGTCTAAGCCGAAGCTTTTAGGAAACGTTTTTTTACAACGCTGCCGAACATCTCTTGTCAGTGTGACTATTGTCGGCAGCCTCATTCTCCTGCAGGTTCCCATAAAGAGCTGCAGGCGCGAATCTTGATGACAGCTCAAAATCAGTCGCATTTTGAGGCGTGTTCATTTGAATTGCTGACATCTTCTGGTGAAAATTTTTTGTTCGTTTTGAAAAATCTTGTCGGAAAGCTGACAGAACAAAGAATCATCTGAATGTCTGAATCTGAAATCTGAGTGTTTTGGTAGAAAAATGTGGGTAGTTTGACGTTTAAAATTTGATTTGCGATAATAGTCGAATGGTGCCAAAAGCCGTAAGTCTCCCTTTGTGAAATAGGCAACTCTTTAACTATTAGATACTAGTTCTGCGCCTTGGTAACCCAATAACTCAGAAGCTTACAAGTATCAAATCTCAACAGTCACAAAGACCCTTTTATAACCCATATCCATCCATCTTGTGATACACACGCGCGCAGAGCGCAGAGCGATTAATTCAGTGTTGAAAACTGTTTGCCTACCAATTAACCCAGGCCGCTTCCACAAACAGCTCTTTTACGTTCACTTTTTACGGCTCCCTCTTTTTTACGCCCTTCTTCTTTTAAAGCCCCTTTTTACCATTCTTTCTTATACCGCCTCCTCTTTTTATGCTCGAAATTCCAACTTACGCCCTCCAAAATTACAAATCTAACACTCCTTTGATCTGATGGCGAATCCACGAAGAAACCAAAGTAATATGGGCTATTTCTGGAACGGAATCGACGAAGCAATGCAGGAAATCGATTATCTGGACGCCAAATTTTAAAGAATACGGGAAGTCTTCATTTAATCCGTAAAAATCATACACATCAATTTACAGCAAATTTTTTTATTTGCGTTTCTTATATTCATTTTTAAAACAAGTTACCTCAATCTTTTATGAAGCACGATTCATGATCAGTAGCTGTACGTTTATTTCAAGAAAGTTTTTCAAACCAGAAATTTGTGCTTGCTCGAAAACATCAGCAATTGTATAAAATCAAAAACTAACCTAGGTAAAAGTCTCGTTTTTCACAAATGTTTCCTAATTTTACTAAAAACATTAACTTATTTTACCATAACTTCACGAACACTAAAACGATTCCAAATGTTTTAACATGATTTTGTAGGGTAAGTTAGTTCCTTTTAAACGTTTCCACATATTACACTTTATTAAAACATTGTCTGATTAAGTAATTTACCAAAGTTTAAACAAAGTTACGAATATTTAAAGCTGAAACTGATTTTCTCAATTTTAAGACCTTATAAAGGATTAGAAAACTGAAAAAAATAACATTATTCTTAATAAATTTTATGGCAACAAATATTTTGCGTGCATTCAAAATTAATTCATGACATTTCATCGAATGACATTTGGTTCGAATGACGTTTAGTCGAAAGTACATTTGGTCGAAACGAATTTAATTGCTTTAAGAAGCAACAAGATATTGGTCGAATGCAGTGTTGACTCACACTTCAAATCTCAATCAATACGCTCTCCCGTGGAGCAAACTTATTAGAGATCTGCTTCGCAAAATCTCACGCTTGAGATTTTGATGCAAAATCAACTCATCAAATTGAACTTATATTGAGCTGTTCGGTAATCCAATCTGGCATGGTTATTAAATTTAAATTAACTCATTACGCGTGGTAAAGATGGACAAATTATGGGTGAAATTATGAAAAAAATCCACGTGCTCGGCTGGGGATTTTGAAACCCCAGGACTCTTGTATGCTAGACGAGCGCTTTACCAATTAAAGTACCGAGCCACTTGCGTTGGGACCCAATAACTGAGTTGGTTACAAGTTTAAAATTCAAATCCTACAGACCAGGCGGACCCCCTTCATAATCCATATCCATCCATCTCAGTTTGTAAAGCGCTCGTCTAGCATACAAGAGTCCTGCGTTCAAATCCCAGCCGAGCACGTGGGATTTTTTCATAAATTCACCCAATAATTTGTCCATCTTTACCACGCGTAATGAGTTAATTAACTCAATCAACTTAAACCGTAAAAATGATTCAGTCGCCAAACCCGCAAAAAACTCGTAAAACTCGAATGTTGTTTTTACGTTTCGAAAAGGATTACTTTAATTTTACCCAGCATTAACAAGAAATTATTGCCGTGTGTGATTAAACTGTGGAAAATACGAGACAATGAGTCAAAAAGGTGAGCCCAACTCATCCATGATTTTTTGACTGCTAAGTTGCGTGATTGAAAACTCACGCATGAAAAATCTCAAGCGTGGTTGTGAGAAATTGAGTTTTTCAACAACACTGGTCGAATGGACCTTAGTTGAAATTTCAGTCAAATAGGGAGCTTTTCAGTTTTATTTTACAGATATACATTTTGATGTCACTATAATAATTGGGTAGGTGTCATTAAAAGGTTGTATATTGTGTACTGATATTTTCTTAAATAAACTTCAAGCCTTTCAAAATACGACGAGCGAAATTTTGGGATTCCAGTTGATCACCCAGGACTCCTCACAATATCGGATTTGACCTTTTGCGTTGTGGACGTTACTTTAAAATGCCCTTATTATATAAAAGTGCATTATTTCCATGCATTCAAAGTGATTAAGCTTGTTCAATGGCTATCAGGTCTGGTAACCACATTCCAACGGGTCGTACGCTGCCTTAAAACATCATGCGTAATGAAAGTTTCAAGCACTTACACTGGAAGTTGTCATTGGATAAAAGACCAGCTATTATATATAAAGAATGATTCCATTTTGAAATAATAAAAATTGATCAATGATCAATAACTGGGCGACAAAAATATTCAGGAGTATTTTGCCAAAAGGAATGATGGTATTTTTGAAAGCATCATAAATTCAACAGATCATTATGTTTCCAGCGATGAGCAACAAATAGACAATATAACTTTGAACATCAACAAAATTGGATAAAATAAAATGACCTGTTTTTCCAATTGAAAAATGGCTGAAGCATAAGAATATTTATAAGAACAGTTAGTATTTATAGACATAGTGCACTTACTAAGTACGTCGCGAAGCGATGGTAATAATTTTCAAGTAGATAGATTCGTTATAAAATACTAAGGTATGCTTGCTTAAACTTAAGATCATCCATTGTGCCAAAAATCTGGTAAAATTTAATATATGATGAACTGAACGACTTTTTGATAAACCATTACTAAATGGTCGACGAAATTTTTAAAGTCATTCGATCAAATGTCTTTCGACCAAATGTAATAAAGACATTTAAAACATGTTCTTTATTTTGGTGAATGCTTTCGACTGTGATGACTAATTTCTTTCTAAAGCTTTATCGGCTCTATCAGTCTTAAGGCAGCTAAAACGACTTTTGCTTCTTCTTCTCCGACGTTTCGGCGTATATTTCGCCTTCTTCAAGGGTTTAGAGACTGCGTTTTGTTGTGTGTATTGGTGTCTTGTCCGACTTGTGACCGTCTAAAATTTCTAATGGCGTCCCACTATGATATGTGCGTATCATTCTTCGTGGCTCTCCTGTATTGCCTGAAAGGCAAAAGCAACTGTGCACGGGCAATTATCGCGTAGAGCTTTTATCGAAAAGCGTAGGTGCAGGCGAAAGCTAGTTTAAAAAGCCCAGTGAAACATTTCGTAATACAGTGAGAGCCACGAAGAATGATACGCACAGATCATAGTGGGACGCCATTAGAAATTAACGCAATATCTTGGAAACCTTACTTTCTAGAAAGCTGCGGTCTTCAGCAAAGTTGTTCAGAAGCCTTACGGCGTTCATCAGCTGAAATTTTTAATGCGCCATTTTGCCGCTACGTGGCGCTAGTGTGCATGTAATTTGGTCATATTCTAGCAGGCTCTAGCTCATGAACCTGACCACTCAGAATGTTCGTGTCTTCAGCAAAGTTGTTCAGAAGCTTAAAAGCAATCTGAGGCAGCACTGATTGGTTAGAAATTTAGTCGCTACGTGGCGCTAGTGTGCATGTAAATTGGTCATATTCTAGACGGCTTTGGCTCACGAACCTGGCCACTTAGAATATTCGTGTCTTCAACAAAGTTGTTCAGAAGCTTGAAAGAAATGTGAAACAGCACTGATTGGTTAGCAATTTTGCCCCTACGTGGCGCTAGTGTGCATGTAAATTGGTCATATTCTAGACGGCTCTAGCTCACGAACCTGACCACTTAGAATGTTCGTGTCTTCAGCAAAGTTGTTCAGAAGCTTAAAAGAAATGTGAAACCGCACTGATTGGTTAGCAATTTTGCCGCTACGTGACGCAAGTGTGCATGTAAATTGGTCATATTCTAGCAGGCTCTAGCTCATGAACCTGACCACTTGAATGTTCGTGTCTTCAGCAAAGTTGTTCAGAAGCTTAAAAGAAATGTGAAACAGCACTGATTGGTTAGCAATTTTGCCGCTACGTGGCGCAAGTGTGCATGTAAATTGGTCATATTCTAGACGGCTCTAGCTCATGAACCTGACCACTTAGAATGTTCGTGTCTTCAGCAAAGTTGTTCAGAAGCTTAAAAGCAATCTGAGGCAGCACTGATTGGTTAGCAATTTTGCCGCTACGTGGCGCAAGTGTGCATGTAAATTGGTCATATTCTAACAGGCTCTAGCTCATGAACCTGACCACTTAGAATGTTCGTGTCTTCAGCAAAGTTGTTCAGAAGCATAAAAGCAATCTGAGGCAACACTGATTGATTAGCACTTTAGCCGCTACGTGGCGCTAGTGTGTATGTCATTTGATCATATTCTAGCAGGATATAGCTCATGAACCTGACCACTTAGAATGTTCGTGTCTTCAGCAAAGTTGTTCAGAAGCTCAAAAGCAATCTGAGGCAGCACTGATTGGTTAGAAATTTAAACGCTACGTGGCGCTAGTGTGTTTGTAATTTGATCATATTCTATCAGGATCTAGCTCATGAACCTGACCACTTAAAATATTCGTGTCTTCAGCAAAGTTGGTCAGAAGCTTAAAATCAATGTGAGGCAGAACTGATTGGTTAGCAATTTTGCCGCTATGTGGTGCTAGCGTACAGCTGAGAGAGGAGACAGCTCACTGACAGTTGGCGTGTTTTCTTGCCTTCTTAGACTTCTTTCTTTAGTTCTTGGGTTGTGCACAACGGTCTAATGACCTTATTTTGGTCAAAATCATTCACTTCTTGTTGTTCACTATGGAAAAGGTATGAATAAAAAAAAATCAATAGCAGTTTGCCAACACACGACTATATTTAAGTATTCAACTATTTAAAATGTGCAGTCATCGAAAAACACCTAGAAAATGTAATTACCTTTACTTAAATTTTGACGGTATTTTTCGCTTTGCTCTTCAAATGTGTGGTTTTCCAGTGGCAGTTTATGACAGGTTCCCTTGTCTTTTGGGAGCTCGCAATCTAAGCCATCTGTCTCCTTTCTCTCAGATGTGTAGGTAGATTTGGTTATATTTGTGCGGGCTCTAGCACATGATCTTGACTACCTAGAATGTTCGTATCTTCAGCAAATATTTAGAAGAATGCATTTTCTACGAAACTGTTTACATAGATAAAATTCAAAACATTGTGGAATATAATACAGTGAGGACCCGATTTTGTCAGCCCCTCGATGAATTTTAGGCTGATAAAATGGGGAACCTGACTAAATCGGGTCATTTTATTATGTTCCTGTTTTTCAAATTTTGACGTGTTTATGATTGCTTGTGAACCGCAACAATAACATGCATGGACTTATCAGAGTTCATTTAAATATTACGTAACGTAAAATTTGTCAATTTTAGACCCTCTCTCACCTCCACGTAACAACTTTTGTATAGAAAATTTTAATTTTTTGTGTGAACCGTAACATTATGTAAGACCCCCTCCTCCCCCCTGTTGTGATACGTAATATTTGAACGGTCCCTAAGTGGTCGATGACCATTGGCGTAGCCAGGTTTTTGTTATCAACGGGGAGGGGGGTGGCTTTGAGAAGATCGGTACTTAACATTTCATTCACGATAAAACGATCATTATACATTACACTCTTTTTGCATGAAACATAAAACTATACAAGATACCCACCGTGTTTTTCCATAGTAAGCTAAGTAAAGTCCTAAACGCGTCTTATTTTAGTGTTGAGTGACGGGTCTATTTAAACTCTTGCAGATTTACCTATTGGAAAAATTGCAGAGATTCGATTCTTTGTGGTCCCTTTGATCGGCAATTTTGCTTTGCCCAGTAAGACAAATGGAATCAACCTGAGTTCCTAGTTGTACATGATCGATGAATTATCTAAGAATTCTCACAGAACACAAAAATTCCTAAGGAGGTTCATATTGAAATTCCTCTTGATTTATAAACTCTTCGAAATATCATAAATAATTGCCTCGAAGCTCTTCTTGGAATTAATTTTAGTATAATTCAAAGAATGTTTCATACGGAATTTTCACAGAATTTTCCTAAACATTGTTTTAAAACTCAATGTTGGAATTGGAATGTATGTAAAAATATTTCTTACTGTTTGATAACCCAGAAATTTTCATTAGTTTTCATGGATTTTTTTGCTGGTTTTTAGCGCAGAAGTATTCATAAATTGCATAACATAAGTTATGAATAAATCTCATAATTATTCCTATACCTAAGGGATGATTTAATGCTTCAAAATGTTTTTAGTGAATTCCTAGTCAAGTTACTGAAAATCTAGTGAGATGATTCCGTTGTGGAAATTTTCAATAAGCATAGAATTAAAAAAAAGGTGGAAAAAGAAGAAAAAAAAAAGAAAGGTAATTGGATGAATTTCCAAAGACATTTTTAAAACGATTTTTAGAGGAATATTGGAATTATAGAAAAATAGATTTTTAATGAGCCCTAGGTCAAACTTCATCAAGAATATCCTAAGAAAGCTTCAACTAAAACTTTTTTTGAAGGGATTATGAATGATCTAAATCATCGAGTGGAATTCCTGGGGGAAATACGAGGAATTATTCCCGATTACTTAATGATAATTTCTGCTGAACAATAAATTTTTAGAACCTTTTTAGTTTCCCAACAGATTTTGATAAGCCTTCGAATAATTTATGACAAGATTGTTTTTCAAAAGATTGATTGTTTGGTATACTCCATAAGTTTTCCAACCTATCATCATGTAACATTATATAAATATGAGTTGCTGAAGGACAATCTTTTTAGAATACAAACACATGATTAATTCCCGTATATTGATTTTAGGCATCGTCCCAAAGGGGAGGAGGCATTCCATTGCCCCCTCTGGGCTACGCCCATACGTGCATACTAGACTGGCCCAGCTTAGTATGGGAGGAAAATAAAGGTGTATAATTCCACGGGGGCACAACCAGGATTATTCTTTAGGGTTAGAGGAAGACTTCCTGAAAGTTTCAGCTCATTTGGTCGTTCCATGAGCTGGCGCAAATTGGAATCTAGACTTTTTCGGACACATTTATGTGATATAAAAAGTTTCGGAAGGTTTGAATGAGCTTTTCAAATACTATTTAATACATTTCTAAAATCAGATTTATATCAATTGATTTGGGGACAAAAAAGTTTAGTACCTATAAAATATGAAACATTGTTGAATAACAAATCAATATTTCTTAAATATCGTAATTTTACCCACAGTGCACAGGAACTCGAAAGGTCAGCGAGATAAAAGCTATTGAATCCATTGCAAAAGATAAAATGCGTAAACCAGTGTAGTCGACAAAAGTAGCGGTTTAATCAACGCGATTATGAGCCTTTTAATTGCGCCACCGATATAACAAGCCACTCGCGGTTCAAGAATCACTTCTCGCATACTCCCGTGAGACCTCTCGGCCGATCGGGCTTCAATAGATTGTGAGATGCGTGGCGAATGGAAGTGTAGAATAAGGAAATGATTTGCGCGCGCCAACGCACTGATACCCCTACACCAATACCTACCTATAGAGACTATGATAGCGCGGGGGTTGCTGACACGACGACGCATCGTCGTGCGTCGTCGTTTAGCGCAACAATTTCAATATCGCAAGCCGTGGCCTTCACCTTTTGTTGCGATTGGAACGGAACGACGACGACGCACGACGAACTGATACTACTTTGTTGCACTTCCGGTATCAATCAGGGGTATAATAGAATCGATCCATTTGGGGTGTGAGTCAGATCAGACGATCGTTCGGAGTCGCGTGCGCGCATTTGTGCGCACCTCACCACCAGTGGCTTAGCTAATCGAATTCGACACTCCGACTCCGATCAAATTTGTGGGTGATTAAATGCGGATCAGATGAGCGGTCCGCAATTAGAGTATCGATCCGTAGAAGTTTTGGCGATTCCGCCGCTGCCGCGGCGTTTGGCACCACTAACCTAATCGGTAATTTTGCGTTGAAAATAGCTGAACCAGTTTGTGTGATACATTGCTTCTGGATTAACCGACGACGCCGCGACACGACGCGATCGACAATTAACGTATATTCCAAGAATAGCAATTGTACACATTGTTTACCCACGTGCACGGGGGGATTTGGTGTGAAACACCGGTAAACAAGACCTTCGCCGGGTTCGCTCACGTGAAACGTGACACAATTGGCTAATCGTGATTGATGGACGTTTTTTTCTACGATTGGTAGCGATCCGATGAAGGGTTGATGAGCTTTTCAGGATAGTGTTAACACATTTGAAAGGAATTAATCAAAGAATTTTGGGACTTTTTTTGTTAGTGTTTTAGTGACTACGCGGAGTAAATATTTATAATTATTTTTCTTCTTATTTTTTTCATGAATGTATATTGAGAGAGCAACAACTAAGCACGCGTTTGAACCCACGACCTTCTGGTAACAAAGCAGAAGTGATAGCCATTAAGACTACCCAACCCCATGATCCCAGCAATCATGGTTTCCCAGCGAAGCATAAATCTCCGCAACAACTTACCTGTCGTCGATGGCACGATGGTCGGTGACTAGTGGTGGACAGATTGTTAACAACAATTGTAGCTGTAGTACTTCCAAGCTTTGGGCTGGACACCGCCGGGTTAAGTGCGCCAAGGCTTCGCCGCTTCCGCACCACCCACGAAGGGGTGTGCTACCGCCAAACAATCAGCTTTCCTTCGCGTTGTTTCCCCAACACTGTTCAACAGCACACTGTCGAGGCTCGTTGCAATTTTACGGTCGATATGTTTCGTTGATTTTTTATTGAATCACTAAAATACTGAAACGGTCGATCCTCACTTCAATCGGTCAAGAACTTCTTCTCAGTACGATTCTTCACTACTTTTTCACACTCTGTCAGCTTCAATCAAGCAAAACCAGTAACACTTAATCAATCAGGAACTTTTGCAACAATATTTACATTTGCATCAACTTCACACGAGTACCCGTTTGAGAGAAAGAGATTGCACTGTGCAGTACAAACACTTTCAACACTGAAACTTCACTCCCCGATGCACTTCCCGAGATTTGTAGTTACTTTTTCCAAGATATCAGCACTTCTCGTCCAACAGCACAACCTTGAACCCTTTTTCCCTGGCAATCAAAGTCCATTCTCAGATGTGGGAGTGAATGTGCGGTAACCGGAAAGACAACGGCCTGGGCAAATCTCCCAGGTGAACTGCCGATTTCTCGTGACAAAATGTCGAATTCCAAAACGCTCGAATGTCAGAACATCGAAAGAAGAGATTGAAAGAAAATGAATTTATTTGGAAAATGACTATTTTTGACGTTTTGACTTTCGACGTTTTTTTGCACCCAAATCAACGATGATTTCTTGAAGGTGATGACCTCAAAACATCGAAAGGGACAAAATGTCGAGAGCAGAAATTTTTTGACGTTTTCTACTTTCGACGTTTTGTCTTTCGACCTTTTGTCACTCAACACTCGAAGGTGGTGGTCAGTGGCGGACGGTGTGCATCGAAACGTGGGGCTTTTCTTCCAGTTTTTTGCATTCCACTGCTCGATCAGTATCTGTCACTTACCGGGTTAAGGTGGAAAAAAAATCGGAACAAACACGGAAACTTTGGAATTCCGACGGCCAGGCAAAGTGACTGCTGATTTACTGCTTTCGTGATTAGGAATTGAGTGGAACTTTAGGCTGCTCGGCGATATCAGCGGCTCCCGGTATGAATGGGCAGTAGTGCTCTCAAAAGTGCAATTGGTTGAGAGTAAACTAATAAAAACAACGTATAGGATTTTGATAAAAATAAAGCATACCAAACTGCATTTAATTCGATTTAAGGACAAACGTCAAAAGGAACAAAATAACGAAAGAACAAAACGTAGAACTATTAATATATCCGGAAGAGAATCATCCATTCAATACTGTTTCAGACCCTTTGCATTATTTCCTGTCGACGTTTTGGCATTTTACGTTTTGTCACCCAAACCGAAACGACTCAATTCGAGGAATAACTGTCCAAACCAATGATTGCCACCCTCATAAAATCAGGTGGGCGGTCGTCGAAACAGATAATGACACTCCTCACCTCATGTGGGGACAATTACTGTGATTTTGTACTTGTGGACCGCGGGAAGCACGGTGTTTTTGAGGTGTCGTCGTCGTTACAAATTGTCGTTTTGTTGTGGAGCTGCTCAAGGTCGGAACGAACTTTGGATTATGCGTTCTCCCACAGGCGGAGTCCGGGGACCGATGGGTGATTATGAATAATTGAGTGCGAAGTCACACGCTGTGAACTGTGAGCTGATGTGACATTTTATTGGATTTTCGTCGACAATTATTGGGCGTGAATTATTGAAATTGCTATTGGAATTCACAGCGTTCAAATTAGCTTCAAGCGTAAGAAACTTAAAATAGAGTCTATCTGTGCAGACAGGTAGAATGCGGTTCGACGCAAAGTTCATTGACTAGGTTAGGCCTCGAACATGTTTCATAATTGTTGTGTTATGCTGTGCGAAACTTGACCACCAAGGAATACATGTCGCAACTGGACTAGATTGTTGCGTCAGATTTCAGCTCTGTTTGCAAAATTTGTTATGTCAGAAAAATGCATTATGAAGTCAGAAGTCAATCATGAGTTATGATCTAGGTTCATTTGTTTTTCGTACAGATGTGTATTGTTTGGTGCCTTGGAATCATTGTCTCCTTCTGTTAGTTACGAATCAAGGTGAAACGAAAAGGTAAACCTAACGGTACCAACGCCTGCTTCAACATCTCCACTTATTATTTGCATTACGCCTCAATTAGACAACGCATGATGATCAGCTTAATTGTTTTTGAGTGTTTTTACAGTTATTGACTAAGAGCTTTCTATGTCAAAGTTGTCATATTTGCATAGGAATATCGTGGTATGATATTTTTTGCTAAAGATTCCTGAATAATCCATAACAGAAATGATTCTGACAGTCCGAGAATCAAATCCAGCATTCTTTTGTTTTATAGCCGTGAACATCATTATGCATCTACCGTTGACGGGTAGGCACAAGAAGCTATGGTAACTTGGAGAGAAAAGGATGAAGACTTTAACCAGATCTATCAAATGATCTGTAATTAGAAGCCTATTTCCGACGGTTAAACAGAAATATTTCAAATGACACAAACACATATTTTACCCCTTCAGTCGTCGCGCGGTTTGCCACCGTCAGAACCATCACGCTGATGCTGTGTACGAAAAGCGAGGTTTCACCACTGTTTTACAAAATACAACAGCGCGACGACTGAAGTGTTAATTGAATATTGAGTTTCCTCAGCACCTTGAATCCAAAAGAATCTTTCCCTTGATTCAAATCCAAAGCCTTCCTCAAACTGTAATAGCACATTTTAAATCGAATGGTCTTAAAGCTTGAACATACCAAGGGTTATATAAAGATTGTTTCAATGAATTGTGTATACAATGGATGATTTTCGATTCGCTACAAAATCCCGACAGGACCCTTAAGATTCTTAACTGGATCCTGATTTTTTATTTATGCAAAAGCTATGGAAGTTTAAAGCAGAATATCATGGGTTCTAAGCGAGATCATAGTCATAGCTGGATATTACTAGTGATGGTCTGAGTAATTATGCAAGATCCTTAGTAATTCAATCAGAATCTTCAACGTTATCTCTGGAGCAAACAGATTCTCATGGGCACCCAAGGAATCTTTGTGGAATATTAGTAGAATTCTTAGGATTCCTAACGAACTCCTCAGAATGATCAGCTGTATTCTGAGAATACTTCGCCAATTTCCAGTGGAGTACAAAGGTCCCAGGTAAGTTCTTGGAGATTCCTAGCGAGGTAGATCAGTAGATCACATCCAAGTTCATCCTTCGGGAAAGAACTTCTGCAACGATCTCAAATGATGCGGCTGAATACTATAGGAAATCTAAACTAGTAGCAGGAATAATAATTGGAAGCATTACCAAATGATACACTGGAAAAGTTTTTATAGGTTTATTTGAAATACTTCGGTCTTTCGAGTACAATAAAACATGAAATTACTAAACCCCTAAACAAACCATATGTGAAATCCTCCACGTGAGAAATTATTCCAGAGTTCTTTGAAGACCCATAAAGAATCCTTTGTAGACAATTTTGGAGAAACTTCATGAAAACGCCTTGAACAAGTTCATTTGGGGATCCTGGAAGAATTTCTGAAGAAATCACATGAACATGTTCCGGAGATGTCCCTGCAGTAATTTTTTTTCTAGGGGTTTCTGAGACACTACTTAAAATAATGAGCAATTCTAGAGTAATTCCGTTAGGAAAGATTTGGGGCACTCCTTGGAAGAATTTTCGTAATATATTCTAGAGGTATTCTTGCAAGAAACTATGGGAAAATACTCGAGGGCGTTTCCAGAACAATCGATGTTGACACTACTGGAGTTATCAACGCCGAAGGATTTCCTGGGGAAAACTTGAAAATACCATTCATATCTTAACCTTGTGCAATACACTATAGAGCAATGTAGATACTAGCAATTTACCATTCATTAAACCACTTGCAGTCAACCGACATATGGACAAGCTTAGGAAAATATATTGGTGCTTCATTGCTTGCAGTATTGCATGGAAAACTTTAAAAGGATGGTTTGTATTACTAAGTAGCCAAATGATTCCACATAGATGTGTGCTATACGTCATAGAATTCAGAGAAGGTAAGAGCGAATATATGAAACAAGAATATTTGTAATTAAATAAGAATGTTGCTAGAGTTGAATTATTAGTGATTTTGCGATATTCATTTCAATAAAGATTCACTTCAGAAAAAGGATGAATCAGTCGTTTTCAATTCTACAAACTCCCAGCGCACAAAATTTGTGAGAGTACTTGTGAATTTTCAGGAAGAATCCTTAAAAGAATCACAGAAAGAATTCGTACTGCTGTTCTTGAGTAATCAAGAAAACTGTGAAAAGCACACAGAGTTTTCTGCAAACACTCTTACACGTACCCTACTTGATTACTAAAGTTTTTTTTATGAAATTCTCTGAGGATCGTAGCAGCAGTTGTACACTTTATGAGCCTACACATCATTTTTTGTTGAAATTTGAATAGAAATTTCAGTAAATTTTCTAGTTTTTGGTAGTTGTAAACCGGCTCACCCGAGGCGCTCATATCGCTTTTGGTTTAGTTCGATGTTTTCACACTACCGCCACCTAGTTCCCAGTTAGCCACACACAGCATTTTTATCGTTGACCGTTAATGTTTTCGTAACTATCCTTTCACTAGGGTAACGACTGTTTACATCGTACAAAAACAGTTGGCGCCAGCGGCAAAAAGTACAAACAACAACCTTTCGAACATTCAGTTCTAGAAAGATTCGCGAATTAGGCGAAACTGACAAAATGTACACACTTTAAGAAACTATAGCGATGAAATTGTAGCATGATTGTCTATTCACTGCACTTGAGCTTTTCCCCTTTCGATAATTTAACTATTCAAAAAACGCAAATTTGTAGAAGACGAAACTTCACCTCATGCAAAATGCGAGAGTAAACGGCGACACTGCAAACAAAAAATAAACAAGGCGTACATGGCGGGCTTAATTAAAACCAGAATGAAAACACGGCGCAAAAGTAATAGGCGACACTGAAAATAATATCGATTATAGGCTCATGACATTGGGCGAAACTGGCATTCTTGAGTGCGTTTAAGGCGAAACCTTATAATATTTCTTTATTACGAAATAACTAGGAAAATTGAAGGAGATGTATGTGGTATTGATAGGGATTTTGAAACTAGGTTTATGAAATGTGTATTAAAGTAAAATAGTTAAAGTTAGTGTATATTTTCTCCAATTGGGACTAAAAATTGCACATGAAAATTTCATTGGTTATTTCCTCATTGTTATTGATTTGTCAGATAGGCCCTTATCGCGAATCCCTCTCGAGTTTCTCTCACTGGCCGACGAGCGGCGACAGGCGCTTTGCTTCAGAATTTCGATTGTACTACCACTGATAAGGAGTTTTGAAGTTTTTAATATCGCACTATTGATAATTTATTTAGTTGGAACGTCTGTTTTCCTGCAGAGTTGCAAAAAACTCAAATTCTCATAGCTGACGATTGAAATTTTCCATGCGTGTGTTGTCAATCACGCGACTCGCTACTGAAAAATGGATGAGTTGGATTATCTGTTTGGCTCATTGTCTCGTATTGCCACAATTTACTCACACAAAGCAATCATTTCTTGTGAGTATGGTGACGGACTTCATGACTGAATCATTGTAGACTGCTTGAGAGCGATTGAGTGATTTTTCACGAAAAAACTCTAGCATGAGATTTTCTACGCAGAATTGCAATGAGTTTGCTCTCGCGGGAGAGCTCATTGATTTGAGCGTGAGTCTGTCAACAATTTTTGCCTGAAAATTTCAATAAGGGGAAGCTCTGCCTGATATTTCCTTCAAATAATTTGAATAATTTCTTGTAGGAGTAATATCCTTTTATATTTTGACAATTACAAACGGTCTGAAAGAGCTGGAAGTTTGTATGAAGAAATTCGATCAAATGTATGGTACAGACTGCACCAATTACATTTTTGGTCGTATGTGGCGCTTTAGTTGATTAGTTTCCCTCGTTTTCTGTTTGATTATGCTAAAACTGATAGAGACAAGACAGCAAAAACTAGGAGTGTTTTTCATTTAGGAACTAAGAAAACTAGAAAAACTGAACTGTTGGTCCTCTTTGTAAAAGTAGCAGCTGCTTAGAAGAAAGTTGTTTAAACTTTCTGTTCAATGCAGTTTCAGGACTGGTAGCGAAAAGTGGTGCTAAAAATAGATATTTTAGAAAATATCCAAGATGACCTACACACTCAAATTAGATTACTGGGGTCGGTAAAACTTTACTGGGTTTTTGAACTACCGAAAAAGTCAGTAAAATGTAAATTATCGTCATGCATGATTGAATGGCAAATATCGCCAGGTTTTATTTTTCATTGATAATAATTGATAATATTAAAATATAGCCCACCGCAAAATTTCAAATAAAAATTCGTGTTCTTCGATTTTTAACAAATTTTCTTAGTTTACTGACTTTCTCGGTAGTCCAAAAACCCAGTAATTACCGAATAGATTAAGCGTGTACTGCAGGTTGTAGGTCTAGTAGAGTACCAAATTAAAAAAAAAAAAAAAATCCAAAATTTCAATTTATAGCCTACATTTTTTTTAACAGAACAGTGGATATTTCTTCGAATAATTTGTTTTTGCGCCAATTTTCAAAGTTTTAGAAAGATGTTCTTGAAATATCACCGATTGTATTTAAGTGTTTAATTTTGTTATGTTAATTCTGATAATAATTTAATCTATTTACAAAATCAAAATTTTGTCATCTTTTGTTCATCACCGTTAGAATTGAATTTTATATAAATTGTGCAGATCCCAAAACTTTTCCATGACTTTAATTAGATAATAATTTATGATGTATTATAGACAAGTTCGTGAAGTTTTGAAGTTTGATTGATAATAATATTCAAAGTAGGATCATTTCCATTTGAAGTGAAGTGACAAAACTTGCAATTTTTTTAGGGCTTATACCAAAAGCGTCACATTGTGGAGCGGGGGTGGTGTTAGTTGTTCGAAAAAGTTGAAGTTTAGCGTGACATAAATTGTGTATCATTCCTTAGATTCTCCTAAACAAGTTGTCTTACACAACTTATGCTTCTAACTCATAAGACCAATATTTTGTGTTACTAGATCAAGATTTCGGAAAATGTAATATTTGGTAATTAATCAATATTTCGAATTCAAAATGATGATAGAAGATCGAATATGATTAAAACACTGCTTGAACCAATGTATCATAGACGCATCATTCAAACGTCACGTCAAATTACGTCACGCTCCATGGTGGTCAGGCATAGCGTGACAAACCTTACAAAATGTATGGTGGCCTCATACAAAAAACGTTGAAGGGGTCGAAAAAGTCGCAATATAGTGTGACATAATTTGTGTACCATCCCTAAAGCCCGAGTAAAATATAAATTATCCAGGTTGTTCTTTTGAATTTAACTGTTGAAGTAGTTAGAAGCATTGAGCTTCTAATATTTCATTCAAAATTACTTAAACGTTTTCATGATTCACTTGGCATTGGGGGTTATAAAAGGTCAAATTCTCTGAAACTCCACAACAAAAATCACTTCAATTTGACGCATATTCTTGCCAAATATAAACTTAGTGGCTTAAAAAAACCCTGCTGCCGAATCAAAATCGCTAATAATAGGATCTGACTCCTCATATTTTTAAGAAAGCAAGGATGATTTCATGAGCGATTCAATGAAAACGATAATTCTCTGCATCCCTTTTTTACCATTGATATGCATTAATCCAAAATATAAGTTTTAACAGTATTCTCAAAAAGATTTTTTTTAAAACGTCCTTAAATTTTAAACGTCCTATCATTCCTAAATAGATGCATTAGAAAACTGGAAGTATATTCCAGCAGTTTGCCAATAAATTCTGTCTTTTTTTGTTTTTGTTGGATTCTGAACTACTGCGACCATAATGTTGATCTATTGTGGTACACCTATGTTTATTTTCGCATATTTTCAGGACGACAAGTTACCATATTAAGAGTAACTGCCGTTGACTGATAGTGCGAAGTACCCCAATCTGGAATGATTCTTAACATGAATTCAACTAACTTATTGGCATTTTCTTGGCAAATTTCAAAAGGACTCAGTATCCTTTTGTTGAAATACAGTCTTCTATGCGCAAATAGTGCTGAGCAGTCACAAAGCAAGTGTTGAAAGGTCTCTATCTCACAGTCACGAAACCAACAGATTAGACTTCAACCTATCTTCTTTAAATGATATCTAGCAGGGAAATGTCGTGGAAGTAGTCCAACAACTATGCAGAGTGATTTTTTATGTAAATTTATAAGTTTTTCTGTAATTTGTTTATTTGGAATTATAAACAGTTTAGACTGCCTAGATGTATTTGTACTAATCCAATTTGATTGTATCATATTACGCTCCCATTTTTTTATTTCCATCTGTAATACACATTTTGAAACTCCACAAAAGGGTTCTGGTCCTAAAAAAACTAAGTATTCGGGTCTCGTTTAGCCAGAAAATCAGCTTTCTTATTTTTTTTTCGATTCCACAATGCCCTGGTACATGGGGACCTGGTTTTTCATTGCCAGATGCTTCAATACTTGTATGGATTCCCAAACCAATTTTGATTGGCATGTGTAGGATTTTAATGCGTTCATTAAACGCGCCTGGCTATCTGGAAATATGCAAATCCTTACACGCCTATACTTTCTTCTTAGACATACAAACTCTAAGATGACGTATATTTCTGCAAGAAAAATAGTTGTACATCTTCCCATTGGTATTGAAACACTAACTCCTGGGCCTGTTATTCCAGCCACTGTATTATCACTCATTTTAGAACCATCGGTGTAGAACAAAATCGATCCTGGTGAAATACTAGGCCTGGGAATTAGGTGGGCCTAGTATTTCACCAGGATCGATTTTGTTGATTTGGCGGTATTTTCAACCACCTTATATGGTCTATCTAGGTTTAGGATTTTTTTTGCATCCAGTCTTCGTTCATGACTTCTAATGGATTAATTTGAAAATCTTCCAGTATACTTAGATGTCCGGAAAGATTTCCTTGAAGAAAGATGTTCGTTCTTCGCAATCTTAGTACATTCTTATCAGCTTCCATTTGCACGTGTAGATGTAGTGGTAGCATATACAGAACTGCCTCTAAGGTCTTTGATAGTGTACTACGCCTTGCTCCTGTCATAGCCATGCAGGCCAAACATTGCAATATTTCAAGCTCTTCTTGGGCTGTGCTTTGCTTTGTTTTAGGCCACCATGCTAGTGCGGCATAAACTACCCTGGGTCTCACAAGAACCGTATAGATCCAATGAATCATTTTTGGTTTGAATCCCCTTTTTTCACCAAAAGTATTCTTACTCACCTACAGAGCATAAGTGGCTTTACTTATTACCTGCTTCAAGTGGCAAGTTCCAATTAAGTTTATCATCTAGAATAACTCATAGATATTTTAAACTGGATGCATATTGTACTATACGTCCATCAATTGTTATATTTTTAAAAGTTACTTTCCGTCTGCGAGTGAACGGTTCCGCCATACGATAGGTATATGCATGCGAAAATGATAAATTTGGCAATGGAAAATTACATTTAATAACTGTGAAAGTGATTATAAGAACACATTGACTACCTGATAAAAATAATAAGCTGAGAAGCAGGCTCTGTTACAGTTGGAACGTTACGCTAGGAAGAAGAAGAATTATTGTACGTGAAAAATATGGAAGTTTGCGAATACTAGATATTAATACCGTCATCTAGCAGCTTGTCGAGTATTTCTTTAGTTTTTAGCGACATTATTCAAATTTTTTTTTTTTTTTAAATTTCTTTATTAGTATCATTCCAAACATTACATTCATTTCTTATATCTAGGTGTTCTGTGTTATTAGACAACACTATCATCCTAATTTGGTAAAACAAATTTAAGATTTAATTAACATTTTGTTAACAACATATTACATTTCATTTGCCGTAGCAGTTCAGTTTAAACATTATTCAAATTGTTACATTAAAGCTACTGTTGATAACAAATTTAAATTTGTTCAACTGAAAACCATGGAATCCTAAAAGATAGTTGTCACTACCCGAGTAGAGTGTGATGTCAAAAAAGTTTTAAATCATACAATATGGTGAAGCATTATTTTAGTTTATGACGAAGTTATTCAGATGTGCAGAGAATGAGATCCGTCTGCCTACATCGATTTTAAAACCGAGTGGTTAGAGTCCGCGGCTACAAAGCAAAGCCATGTTGGAGGTGCCTGGGTTCGATTCCCGGTCGGTCCAGGGTCTTTTCGTAATGAAAATTTCCGTGACTTCCCTGGGCATAGAGTATCATCGCACCTGCCACACGATATACGAATGCAAAAATGGCAACTTTGGCAAAGATAGCTCTCAGTTAATAGCTATGGAAGTTATCATAAGAACAAAAGCTGAGAAGGAGGCTCTGTCCCAGTGAGAATGTAATGCCAAGAAGAAGAAGATGTATTCTTTCAGGACTAATCATTCCTGAAGATTATTCTCATTCAATACTTTATTGAAAAATAGATCAAAATAGCTTCCAATTTCCTCTCATCTCCGCCTCGGGATACAATCAGCTGCGGAAGAAATCCTTTTCTTCAAACAAAATCACGAAACACATGCTTCGCGTGTGTTCCTTCACCGTTCCCCGTTCTGTTTACTGATCAAACACCGCACCCGGCACACGCTACATTAGCACCTAGCGTTGAAACCTGATAGTGGCAAATCAAATTTTTGACACTCCACAACACAAACATCCTTGTCGTGTCAGATTAAACAAGTACAGCTCAACGCTTTGCCTTCCACATTTTTCTCAAACGTCATCACTACGCGAAATATACGCATCACGCAGAAGTTTCACCTGCGGCCCAGATTCTCGCTTCACTCTCGGTTTCATCGCACATGAATTGTTAGGAATTCTTCACCATCGACGCCACCGAAGAACTCCAAAGCCTTGACCGTGGGTTGCCGGCTAGGTTGCGCAGACAGCGAGGCAGTTTTCCCTTTTTTCTACTTTAGCATCATTTTCCGAATTCACCACACTGCCTGCCTATCGACGGCCGAAGAATTCTTCAGAACCCAACACAATCGGCCAACCCGGTGAGTTTCTCCCTCCGATCGATGAAGAAATCGACTCGCCTCCAACCTTGTTCGACGAACGTATTTCAGTTGAACAATACGCGATGCAACTAAGGGTTGAACTTGTTCACGATGGTTTCCCAATTGAGCAACTCAATCTCTCAAGTAACCAAATAGCACTTTGATTCGCCCTTCATGCTAATAAAGCGCTATAATGGATCAGATCCATGAATTTCACTTCCAAACATTCTTAACCAAATTCATTACCACAAACCGCGATCGTATCACTCTCGATAACTCGCACCGAAATGAGATAGAAAAAAAAACCGAACTTCTAAGCAGAATCCCTCTCTTCCGGACAGAACATCCGAACGCACCGGTCAATGTCGACTAACTGCGCACGCGTATCACCGGGAGAGCCCAAAGAACCCCACCGCGCTGCTGTTGTTGGTGTTGCTGCTGCTGCTGAGGCTGTTTGCCAGCGCCATCAGGATAAAGAAGGATCGACGTCACGGCGCAAACAATAAACAACACGACGACGACGCTCGCGCGCAAACAAACGACCAAAGAAGCGTTCCCGAAAGCCAAAAGCTTGATGGCGCGGGAGATCGGATTGGACGGCGATGATGATGATGGTGATCGATCAATAATTGTCGTTCGGGTGGGGGAGGGCAGCAGGCGTTCCGGGTAATGAGCTAAGGGGAGTGCGATTTTTTTTGTTTGTGCGATCGAGTGGGAATGAAGAACGCGACTGGCGGAGCGGTTCGGACACGATTAGATAAAGCTAGGAAGCGCACAGGTAGTTTAGAGCGAAACTGTCGGCGACCGCGCCGCAGCCGCCGTCGTCGTCGTTGTCGGTTCGCGCGGATAGTCAAGATAAGGGTGTGCGATATTTCGAATGATTACGTGAAATAACTTCTTCTTCTTGGCATTACGTCCCCACTGGGACAGAGCCTGCTTCTCAGCTTAGTGTTCTTATGAGCGCTTCCACAGTTATTAACTGAGAGCTTTCTTTGCCAAGTTGCCATTTTCGCATTCGTCTATCCTGTAGCAAGTACGATGGTGCTCTATGCCCCGGGAAGTCAAGGAAATTTCCATTACGAAAATATCCTGAACCAACCGGGAATCGAACCCAGACACCTTCAGCATGGCTTTGCATTAAAGCTGCGGACTCTAACAACTCGACTAAGGAAGGCCCTCCGAAATAGCAGTTTAAACGGAATTTAACGAAATCCAATGTGGCAAAAATTTTGTTTTCCAGTTATGTTTAGTTTCATCAAAATAAATACATATCGCCGATATCTTTCGATAACAAATGAAATATATACGGAATTTAGCGAAATTTGAAATAAATCAATACATTTTTTTTCTCTAAAGGTTTTTCCTTTTTCTTCCACATATTTCGTTTAATTATTGAATATAACAAAATATTTATTATACTGTACCAGTAATTTTGTGATTCAAGGATTATTTAAGAGTAGTGGAAAGAATTCCATAATTCAGCTAAAGATACATTATCTCATGCCATGTAACGTCAATTCACAAACAAGTCTGTTTTGAGAGTTAATCTGTCGTTATTACCTACTTAAGAATAGAAAACGTTGTAGAAATATTTTTTTCTAATTGAGTTAAATACCTGAACTTTGAGCATTTAAGCGTTTCGACCTTTACTTTAAGGCCATATTCAGTGTCGTGTACTAAGGACTTAGGAAAAAAGGGCTAAGTGACAAAATTTCGAAAAACAACACGTCGAAATCAGTCATTTTTTTCAGCAGCGATTTGCAATTGGTTTTTCAATTTTTTTTACACGTCGTTTTAGATGAAATATGCCATGTTATAGAATAAGGTGGAGCAAAAGTTCGACCTCAGCGGTATAATCGATATTTTTAGAAAAAGTTAAAAAGTTATAAATACCACACAGTAAACCTTCAACATATTGGCTACAATGTGGTTTAATACACGTTTGTCAATATTTGTAACCGTTTTTAGCTACAACTGTTCCACAATTGAGAAGAGTCCAAAGCAAGTGTGGGGCAAAAGTTTGCTGACTGAAACACTGAAAATTGATACTTTCGTACCAAAAATATCTTTTATTCGACGTGGAATGACGTTTGCTTGAAAATACACACTAAAGTTTAATCAGAAACTTTCCAAGAACAGGGTAAACTGTAATAACAAAAAATGCAGGTATTTTGCAAAACTAAGATAAATGTGAAATATTTGTTTAACATTTGCATTTGTTCACACGATCAGGCATATTTAGCAAAATTTAAAGGTAGGGAGCCAGATCCTATTCTTGGCACTCTGGTTCACTTCGGCAGTGGGATTTTATGAAAGCTACAGAGTTCATATTTGGCCACAATATGCGTTGTACTGATGCACTTTTTATTACAAAGTTTAAGACAATTCAGCCCAGAAAAATCCCCCATGCTAAAGTTGATCATGGAAGTGCCCAAGTGGTTCTGTACCCAAATACGTTGGTTTTTGGCTGTTTGTCAATCGATTTCTATGTTATGAAAGTCCTTTACTGGAGAAACATTCTAACCACCAGAGGCGCCAACTTCTTGCGATTATCGAGGGCACATAGTTTAAAAAAAAGATTTTATTGCTACTTATAAAGTTTGAACTCCTTCCCTACTAAGCCTCAATTTGATTGGGTAGCATTAATGCTTTTATTAGACCTGAAAGATGGTCAGAAAAAATGTGTGCTTGGATTTGTATAATTTTATGAAACTGAACGTTTAATTACTTACGAGGTTAGAACATTGTGCAAGAAAACCATGTTTTGCTCTCCAACATTTTCTTTTAATTTTCCTTTTGATTTATTTGTGTAAGTTGTTCAAATTATACGTATGAAACGGAGCATGGAAGGTTCACACATTTTATTAGTGTTTGAGAACATTCGTTGGCCTATGTTATTGCACAGGTAAGGTATGCATTGGCCGTTATACCAAACAGAATGATACACTCTGGGGGCCTGAATCTAGGCTTCGAGTGTTCGATTGATTGAAAATTTCAACCCCAGCTTTGAGATTATTTGAGTTTTACACAGCGAAAATATTACACAATTTTTTCACGACCACACCAGGTACCATTATTTGAATTTTGAAATTTTCTGTAAGCAAGCAACGTGTCATATGTACATCTCATTCATACGAACGAATTTTTGACTGCTAAATGATGTTTTCACGTGCTTTGTGGGGTCATCCAGGAGCGTAGCTTGGGGTGCGGTGGATTTGGCCGCACCGAGCCTCAGGTTCCTAGGGGCCCTAAAAACATGGTGGATATTTTCCATGACAGTAGATATTAACCTTTTAACAAACGTAGATGTGTACAAAAGGTAAAATCAGTTTTGGAGAGGCCCCTGTAGCATCCAGTTTTATTTTATAGAACGTCGTGATTTTGGATTAAAAAAATATACTTTGAATTTTTAAATATCCGGGGGCTCGCTAAAGCTTGAGCCGGAGGAAGCCAGGAACTGCTTTGGAAACAATTCTATTGTTAGTCATATTCTGAACCAAGCCAGTCAGATTACTAAGCGACTATTCCATAGGCTTACAGATTCATCATGGAAAAGCTGCAGGAATTCTCCTAGCTATTTGTCTATAACATTTTTTCAGGAGAGCCTCCTTTAGGGATCCCTCCAAAATTTATTATAAAGTTTCCCCTAATATTTCTCTCAGGAATTCGATTTGAACATCTTTGAATGCTTTCTTAAACTATGCTAAGAGACATTACTTTAGAATTTGTAACAGTGAATCGTTCACCAGTTCAACAATGTAATTATTCCGCTGATTCTCCCAGAAATTATTACAGGGTTTTCTAGAATGTTTATTTTAGTTCAATCGATTTTTTCAGTGTCATAACTACAGAATATTTTTTGAGAAATCAAATAAAAAAAGCTCTCATGTTTTTTTTTTCGAATTACTTGGTGTCATTTTTGAACCACTCCTTCAGGCATTACCCCACAGATTATCACAGGAATTGTTACATAAACTCTACTAGAAATTATTCCACAAATTTTACCTGGATTTCTTTCAGAAATTTTACAATAGATTCAACAGAGTATTCCTCACACATATCTCAAAAAAAAAATAATTCTTTCAAACATATCTTGAATAATTTGTTAGATTATTCAATTAAATAGTTCATTGAGACAAACAGCAATTATTTTCTTCTTTCTTCCTTCTTAAATTCCACTAGAGATTTTCCAGGGATTTCCTCTAAATCCTGCAGGAAATTATGCAAGATTTTGTTTGGGAAATTTTCCAATAATTTCTCTTTCTGATTTTCGGGATTCTTATCGAAGACTTTCTCAAAAGTCGGCGAGAAATCTTGTAGGAATGTATCTTCTATATTACCAGAATCAGTGATATCTTTAGGATTTAGTTTGGAAATATCTACCGGAATTTTTTTCTCCCTCTAATTATTTCTGGAACATATTCTTAGCATCGCCATTTTTAGAGAAATTTGACATGTGTTATGTAAATTTCAAAACTTCAAATCCTGAAAATTTTTATTAAAAATGCTTGTTTATCTAACAAGCTAACATTTTGCAGAACAACATGTCGCTCTGAAATGTTCTTTGAGAAACTACTGTCAAATCAATTTTGAAAATTTATTCAAAATTGGAGATTTGTGTTTTGGCAATATACTTTTCGCCCAACTCCCTCTATTTCCCCTCTCGGTTTGATCTCGTCTGCCGGTAGCAGCCGAAGTGAAGCATGTTTTGGGCTCGTCGGGTGATTTGTTCGAATCGGCATTATCACCCAAATCGAAAACGTTGAAATATTGAGGAAAAGTATTGTCAATATCGCGGTTTTCTAAGGGCCGCTAAGCAGAGATGGATTGAGATATTTGGTCAACAAGTTGGCTCAGTAGTTTAGTCGGTAAAGCACTCCTCAAGCATACAAGACTCGTGGGTTCGAATCCAACCTAAGCAAGTGTTTTTTTTAATGATTTCACTCAAAATTTGTCCATTTTTACCACATGAAATGAGTCACAGACTGAGAAAACCAAACTGAAGTAATTCAAATCTCAAACATCCCAGTCGAATTCATATACCATTATCGTTTCAATTACCACGAAACAAAAATTTGGTCATTTGATTATGACGATACTTATATAATTGAAGGTAGGTTTTATTATGAGCAATTGAGAAAAAGGTTGCCAAAACCAAATGATGTCCGCCAAAGTGACCCTCTTGTTTTCTATTAGCATTTCTCTGAACAAAGATATCGTCGTTTAAAAGATCTAGGGATTTTTTCACCTCTATGCCTCGTATTGATCAGGTGTGTGATAAATTTAAATAAAATCATTACAATAGTATGAAGAATAACGTGTTGATTAGAATCAAGAGTTTGAATTATATTAAAATAAGGAAGTTTTGCGAACTGGGACTTCTATGCCTAGAAATACGAATTTTTCGTGAATTTCTACGCATAACAGTCCCACTGATAACAGTGGCAAATTGTGTGCTGAGCATACTGCTGTAAATGACCGTTCATACGTATAGATTGTACCGTATGTAAAAGATGTAGATCCTTTAGACAAGTGCTTCCCAAACTTTCTCAACTTTCGCCCCCTTTAGGCCAATATATATCTGGAATCGCCCCCCTGATATGTGATTCAAAATTTTCAGGAAGGCGCTATACAGATCAATATTTAATCAAAAGCGTAACCATTTGCGTGTATTACAGGCTACTCAATCAATTTTCGATACAAGTTCGGTCCACTTTCAACTTGTTAAACGCAATAAATGCATGGGTGCCAACTTGTAGTATAGTTGGGCGGCGAAGCTTTCCAAAACTGAACCAAATGGAATGTTTTCCAAGCAAATGCACTTTTTTCACAATAACATGTCATATTGAGGTGAACTGCATCGATTTTGTTGGCAATTCTGGGTTTTTGGAAGATCTCGCCCCCCAACTACGTCGCAAGTTAGTGCGTATGATTATATGTAATATGATTGGTTGACTACAGTGATACCTCCATGAGTAGATGTTCCATGACTCGATATCGACTCATGGAACCATACTAAAAACATAATTTCATGGTTACTATGATGGTCCCTAGAAGCAGCTTTCCAAAGAATTGCTGTTCCATGACTCGATATTTTCATGAGTCTATGGTCCCTTCAATATCGACTCATGGAGGTTTCACTGTATAATTTTATATGGATTTATCTGCGATTTCTAAAATAACTGCAATAACTTTCAAAAATTGTGTTTAATAAATAGATGTCGATTTTCGCCTGCAAAATTTCTCAAATTTTATTTGTAAAATGATTTGTATCATCACAACAGATAAGAATCAGTGCCACCGAAATGCATCTAGGTGAAGTCTACATAAAAAGTGCAACCGAAACATAAACATGGGTACTGTACATTTTTTCCGTAAAATGCCAATATAAGAAATACTAGCTTCCTAACATCAAAGTTCCCATACAAACAAAAAAATCCCATATAAAATATTGAGCTTTTACAACAATTTTCGAAAATTCTCAGATACATGTTATTTGTGACTAATCATTCCGACCTTAAGAAAATCTTAAATACCGACTATTTTTTGAACTCACATCATGTTAAAAACCTGAATGAATAACACAATCATTTAGTCTTTGACAATCATCAAGTGTTGTCTATCATAATTTTAAAATCATGGTCATTAGAGATTTAACAATCTAAGGTTAAACAATCATAAAAAAAAATAAATTTGGAATGGATTTAGTTACTATTTTTAAATGCTCCCATGTTAGCTTTTTCGCCCCCTTTTTGGATTTTTCGCCCACCAAATTCTGTTTTACAAATTTTCGCCCCCTTGAGCATGAAAATCGCCCCCCGGGGGGCAAATTCGCCCACTTTGGGAATCACTGCTTTAGACTATGTTGAGTCACTTACTTAAGGCTCAAGTGACAAGTACCAAACAGAGCCACATGTGGGTAAGTAAGAAAATACGATTTTATACAGTGATACCTCCATGAGTCGATGTTCTATGACTCGATATCGATTCATGGAACCATACTAAAAACATAATTTCATGGTTACTATGATGGTCCCTAGAAGCAGCTTCCCAAAGAATTGCTGTTCCATGACTCGATATTTCCATGAGTCGATGGTCCCTTCAATATCGACTCATGGAGGTTTCACTGTAGTTTGAAATGGAAAGAAAAGTTTTCTGTATGTGAAATAATGAAAAAACATAGTGAAAGAAAGAGGGAATAAGTAAGTTAGAGAGTTTATGAGTTCACAAAAGCATGATATTTGATACGTTGCAAACTATGTTCTAGATTTGTCAATATATTTTCCACTTGCAGTAGCGAACCAGTTTTCCGGAATAACACAGTATGTCGTCAGTTCATCAAAAACCTCGTGATCTATTGTTTTTAAGACTTTAGACTGGATTTAGCAAATTCATGGAGTTTGATATTTCGCAAAATAGGGGCCACTTCCCCTGCGGTACAGGGTATCCAAAACATTGCATGTGATCAAGTCATGCAAAAACGTTCGAACCATCCATCTATAGCCTTGGTTTGCGAATTTATGAAGTTTGATATGTCGCCAGGATTCAGAACCGCCAATTTAGAAGCCTATGACGGGTATCCGAAATAATCCGATGTGTGAAGAAGTCTTCCAAATACGTTCAAACCATTTTAAGACTTGATTTGCCAATTCATCTGGATTTATATGTCACAAGATGGGTTTTAAAATCGCCAAAATAATTGCTACTTTCAGCACGGAACCCGGTATTCGGAACAACCCATTCAAGTCATCCAAAAAAAAAATTGAACTATTCTTCTTCAACCTTGTCTTGTTAAATCATTGAGTTTGATGTGCCACAAGCCATGGACTCGAAATAAAAGTGTTCACTATTCTAAAAGTGACCTTACTTCAGTACTCCCCATGATAAATCCGGAATCACCGTAACTTTCGAACGGATGAGCGCTATTTCAAAAACTAGATGAATTTGGCTTCTCATCGATCCTCTCTTCTGTGAATAAATGTGACAAGACGCAAGTTTGTTGGAAATTTTTCTTCACTGCCTAGCATGCTGAAGTGCAAAGCGCTAAATATTTTGCACCTTGTCACCTTTGTTCGCATAAGTGAGGTTCGATGAAGAGAAATCGATCATGCAACTCACACCTTTATTCTAGCACATGCTTGATGTAGAATTTTCAGGGAACAAAATAAAAAAAAAGATTCTGATGTAAATTATACCACGCTCCAGTTAAAGTCCGGTTTGCTTACAAAAAGCATTTGACAAGACAATGTTTGTTTCCGATTTGGTCCATGAAATACCGAAAGGCAGATTTAGTTGATTTCGAAGACTATACAGCGCATATCGCACTCCCTTAAGCACAGAGTCTGTTCTATACTACCGTTGAATGTGCTGGTAAGCGGTAGGTACTGACTGTCTGTCCGATGTGATGCTAATAGTAGATTCGTTCGTTAGTACATATCGCACTCGCTGCTGCTGCGCGGAGCGGGGCGGTGCGCCGCGACGGCATTATATCAACAATAATAAGCACCCGATCTGCCGCGTCGCGTCGCGCGGTACGCTGATGGACAACAGGTGAGCCGAGCGAGGAATAGCTAAACGACGACTGTGAAATAACGAGACGAAGAGAACTTAGGTGATGGGTGGACCAAGACACGAAAGATGTGTGCTGGAAACGGAAGGAAGTGGAGAGGTGTAGGGAATTGGCGGAAGCTTTCGGTCGGTGTTGAGAGCGAGTCGAAAAAAACAACAGAGAATAATGTGCATGCGTAGCGCGGAATATGGCGGTCATTTTTTTCAAGAAATTAATCAATTTAGTATAGCTCAATTATAAGAATTCCTCTTGGCATTACGTCCTTCTCAGCTTAGCAATTTTATGAGCACTTCCACAGTTATTAACTGAGAGCTTTCTTTGCCAAAGTTGCCATTTTCGCATTTTTATATCGTGTGGCAGGTAAGATGTTACTCTATGCCCAGGGAAGTCAAGGAAGTTTCCATTACGAAAAGATCCTGGACCGACCGGGAATCGAACCCAGACACTTTCAGCATGGCTTTGCTTTGTACCACTCGGCTAAGGAAGACACTGAGTGTATTGAGTATAATTGACAACGAAAAGAATTGATGCCTTTATTTTTTTTTATAATTCTCATTACATCATTTTTTTACTCAAAGAAAGAAGTTTTAACATCCTTTGAACGTTTCAGCATCGAATCCTTCTAGATAATTCGGAAATAATATCTAATTGAACATTCCCTTGTGTTTTTTTCTTTATTATTTTTTTTTTTTTCAAAGAAATCAGTTAACGATTTCATCCGACAAAAGTACGTGACTCTCAAAGTATTGCACTTATTCGGAATAAAATTATATGATTAATTAGCGGGGTTAGTTGATTTTTTTATAGATTTCTTCTTAGATTTACAAAGAGTAATTTGGGAGACAATATTTAGTTGTTTTTTTTTTTCTTAAAAAAATGAAGCACAAGAGAATTTCTATAACTATAACTATAACTAATAACTACTGATAACGCTTTCTTACGAAATACTCCAAAAAAATATAAGAGAGGATTCCTGGCAAGTTCCTAGTCAAACTAATGAAGGTTTTTCATTTTAGAATCCTACAATACATGATTAATAATACAATTGTTAGCAGGTTTCTCATTTTAGCCGTATTTTTCCTAAAATAGAAAGGGGATTGACGAAGCCCATCCTCATGACTAAGACCTACATTCGCCTCTGAACCTATCAACCTGTGCAGTCCAGTGCACAGACTCATAGGAATAGCGATCCATTCAACAGCATCACTAGAGATAGTAGACATTGCACGTTCTCTGACTATAAAGCAAACGCACGTGAGTGACACTAAACGGGAATAGAGAGAGCAAACCAGAGAATTCCATTCAGTAAGTAAGGTACACTGGGGGAAGTGTATCAGTGGGGTAAGTGGATCATTTGTCAATATTAAGCATAAATACTTACATATGTGAAATGTTTTCGCACCATTGCTTCGTTTTAGGTTATATTCTTACGCACACACTGATACTATTGCAAAACTGGTACTACACGTACACTAACACAAGCAAACTTGTTAGCTGCAAAAATGAATTAATTTTAAAATTGTTTCCCATCCATCAAAAATCCACTGTATCTCTGTCTAAAGTCGAATACTATTAGTTTTTTCTACACGTGGTGAGCCTTTCAGTTCTAATTGAATGAATCACAATGAAAAATGTGTGATTTTTATAAATAAATACAGATATCTTGGACATGGTACACTTACCCCTACTTTTTAATGGGGTGGGGTAAGTGGATCAAGTATTATTATTATTTATTGGCAGACTGCTTACGATAATTTTAATAAGTTTTAGTATCCGCAAATGTTGTTTTCCCTTAATTTTATTCATTCCCAGTTTAAATTTGTCAAATTGAACAAAGAAAGTTTGAATTAATCTACCTAAAAGTTTTTTTAACCTTTCTGGTATAAAAAGGTCATCATTTTTAAAATTTACACGATTCTTTTCGTGGTTTATCTAAGTTAAATTGCAGAAGAGCAAAATATACAAATTTTCCAATTGAAAGCATATAATCGTACCTTATTTGACCATATAAGTTGTTCTAGACAAATGATACAAATATATTCATAAATAGAATAAAAGGATTTCAGTTTGTTATTCAAAAGTAAATGTAGCTAATATTTTTAAACTACTAGTGTTTTTATAAAACATTGTTAAGAATAATCCTACAATAATTCTTTGTAACTTATGTGTACAAATGGATGAATTTTCTTCAAATAATTCTAGCTACAATTTTTTTTTGTTCGAATTATTGTGAACTAATGTATAAAATATGTATATACATATATTTTGATTAAATAAAGAGACTTTTTAATTTCAAAGCATTAAAATGTAACATTACTAGCACTAATAACAAGAACGAGAGTATTATCATTCGTACTATACATAATTAAACCACATTTGTTTTGAAAACAGATGTTTGTTATTGGTGATCCACTTACCCCACCATGGTGGGGCAAGTGGATCATTTGGCGCAAATTTTCAAGTCCCTCATACTCAATACATAATAATCAGAAAAATCGAAATAAATGAAGATTTGAAGAATATTAGTCCCTCATTTGTTATCCACAGAAAAAAGTTTGAATTGCATTATTCACGTTAGCTGTACATAACAATGAAGTTGACTATTAATTTTTCTGTATCCACTTACCCCACGGTACCTTATATAAATAAACAATAGCTTAGCTCATATACTGTAACTCAAACCACCATTTTAGATGCGAAGTTACGTTTTGTACACTGAATTTATAATTTTGCAAACAATGAATCAAGAGCAAAAAATTGTGCTTTAAGTCCTAATAATACATACTTTCCGATTGCCGATTGATCATCAATGGTAAGCATACTCTGACGGTGATTTGAGGCAGACAGAAGTAGCTAGCTGCATGTTGATGATGACGTCATGGACGAATTGACATAGCGAATTGATTTGCGATCGCAAAAGAGAGAGGTTCTCTCGACTGCTGTAGGGGGAGATCCCCCAGTACCGGACACTTAAGCCACTAAATTCATAATTCGAAAAATATTGATTTTATGCGCTCGTGTTACCCATTTATGATAAATATTATCATTTTTATAGTGTACAAAAATAAATTTGAAAATATAAGTATGAATTTTGACATTGCATTTTGATGATGTATTTTAGTACCAAATTGATCGATCTTGAAAGGTGGCACCCAATACCGGACACAATCTGGAAATGCCTCGAATTCTGTAAATTTGAACATCATTGAATGTGTTTACTTTAGGAATAGTATATAATTGCCAATTCAATGCATTTGCAACATTTACAAGAACAATTTGAGTATATCATAGTTTGCAAGATGTCCATCAAAAACCTCTTTCTTATATGATGAAAAATAACACATTTTACGATGTTGTACTGAATGTTCATTTTTCTTAATTTTATTGCATGTTTGATACAATGATCGACGGAATCCATGAAAAATGAATGTATTTTGAGACACTCGTGCAATAATTACGAAGATATCATATAACAAATCAGGCTGTCCGAAACTGGGGGACAGGAGGTGCTTGAACAAAATTGTAATTTGTCCATATTTAGTCCAATTATGGTACAAAATACATTCATATTATCAAATTAGGATTATGTTCGAATATGCTTGCGTGATCCAAAGTATTTTTTCATATTCTTAAAAATTACTAAATAGGCTCAAAATTAAGACAATGCATCAAATTTTTTGAAATTTTCAATCTTTTGTACTTTTTTAAAAAGGCATGCATATTTCAAGGATGTGTTATTCTACGCAAACATTAGTCTCCAGAATAGCTTCCTTTACTACTAATACACCATCTTGATTGGACCATGATTTCTCAATGTTTCGACTTTGTCCGGTATTGGGTGCTGTCCGGTACTGGGGGATCTCCCCCTATGGGCTATAGAGTCTACAGAATTGCTTAGTAAGTGAATAAGCGGTGCGTGAGTACCGGGCTAAGCTTTGTTTGAGGAAACGATTTTGTGTTGGTTTCAATGACATTCTACGGATTAGGCTTAGTAGATATTGTAGCTGGTTTCCGTTGAATTCGCTATTCAACGCCGGATGGCTCTGCAATCGTTTAGAATCAGTAATATGGCCAAGTAGATTATATTATGAATGCTTCTGATCTACGGAGTAAACATAGTAAAGCTCATATTTAGCTCTGAGTTTCCACAGCATTGTTTAAGATTTTTATGCGAGTCTCAGACATATTTTTCTATTCTTCTAAGCATCACATACTCACTGAGATAGAATCTCTTCAGCTCAGTGTTCAATGAGCTCTTCCACAGTTATTCACTCAGAGTTTTCTTTGACAATTTTGTTGTTTTGTGTAGGGTAGAAGTACCAATTATGGCTATAGCACCAATTATGGCAATAGTGGGAACAAAAAGAGATTTTTCTTATTGTTTCACTAGAACATAACGGCTTATATTCACAAGAATGATAAATCTATTTGTATTTGATGGTAACTAAACCATAATGAGACCATTCGTGCAATAAGCTTCGAAAAATGAACATTTGAAAATTTTGCCTCACACATATGTCACCTTCTTAGCAGTTTGCTAAAGAACACCCGTTACGAAATTTATGTTTTCATCCCGAAAAACTGCTTCACCCGATAAATGTATGTTTCCTAATGAGCACAAATGAATAAATTTAGGTAGTGAGCAATCAAATCTACTGTTTTAAGTTGGAAATCGTGTTATTTCCACTATGTCGATAACTGGTACAAAGAGTGTATGAGAGCCCAATTATGGCAATACTCTGGAGGCGGTTTGTTTACATATTTTGATCAGTGAAATAAAAGAAGTAAAGCTGTTTTACGGGTGACTTCCACGACGGGACGGTTCGGTAAGGCATTATCTTCATGTTTTGTACACAATTACTAAGATTTTTCAATCACACGTTCGAAAACTTTGGCAAGCGGAAGATGCTAATTTCATGGTAGAGAAGGGTTTTCAGAGACACTCGATTTTTGAATTTTCCCTCTTTTCTCGTTAAAACTATGCACTGGAAAGGTAATGTGAGTTCATTAATGCTGTTTTGTATCATAATCTGCATTTTCACTACATTTCGACTCCTTTTTGAAAATTAATTTGCTCCCATGAACCCATAGCAATAAATTGATTCAACATCTATTTAACACAATGTTTTTGGAAAAAAAATATGAGCAATCACTTCATTACATATTAGCGTTGCATTATCATTCGCTCTGGATGGCGTTTGAGTTCATTTCGTGCAAATATTCGATAGTCTATAATTGGTACACTTTTATGTCGAATGCTAGGAACGCTATTGCCATAATTGGTACAAAGACAAGACTTTTTAAAACACATGTTTAATAACCTCAAGTCAATTTACTACTAAAACTGTTTATATCAACTGTTTCGCAGGGCTTCAAACTAGTAATTAACACCAACAAGTCATGCTTACGTTTTAGAAACGCGGTTAAAACTATATTTTTATCTATCCTGTTGACATATTGCATCCATAATTGGCACACCTACCCTACATATATCGCAGAGGCGCGTCCACGTTCGAAACCATGAGTAGGACAAGCGTTAGCCAACGCTTACTATACAGTGAAGCTAAGATAAATTTTCTCTCTGGACTGGAAATTGAAAGTTACTATATTAAAAGGGGTGTAAATGATATTTTGGTCGATTGAGTTGCGGTAATTTTACTATGTCTAAGCATTCTAGCAATATTATCAGATGATTTTTCCGCTCAATAAAAAAAAATTCTCAAAACTCTAGCTTGTTTTTTAATTTCTATACAATTAGTAAAGAATAAAAAAATGCTGAAAAAACTTCAAAGGTACATTTTCTCAAAACGAGGTTTTAATCACTTGCACCCCTTTGCTAATAACCTCCTCATTTTCATGGCAGTCGTTACCAAAAAAATAGGACACCTCATGAATTCAACAAGGATTTTCAATTTCCCTGAAACATCCTCCAAACGTATTCCTAAATTCAATCAACAACTTCTCCAGAAATTTCTTGGGATTTCCTTTAAGGTGAAACATCTCGGCCGACTTGTGCCCCAACTCACGTTTTCAAAGGCAAGGTCAAGGTGTCTGTAAGGATTTATATATGATTTCAACTAGCAATTGCTCAAGATATTCTATATAAGACTTCAACAGAAATTCATCCAGTGATGCTTTGAGATTTTCTCAAGTTATTCTTGATTTTTTTTAGGGATTCTTCAAGACATGTTTTCAGGGAAATGTCAAGGATTTTTTTCTGAAAAATAAATCCGCGAGGCATTTCTAAATCAAATTCTGATAAAACTTGTGTAAGTTTCGAAATCACCCATAATGAATAAGGATCTCAGAAATAAATCCTGGACTCTGGAGAAAGTTTATAAAGATTTTCTGGATAGTTTGCTAAGACAATAATGAAATAAATAAATCGCATCTTGGGAATACTATTCGCAGCATTTTCTAAAAAAATTCCTTGAAAAACATTGGACAGAATCTCTATTTTTGTCGGAATGATCGGAGGAATTAATGAAAAAATTGCTGTAGTATTGATAAGAGTTAAAACTTAAATAAACTTTCAAAGATTGCATGGGAATTTTTTGAAACTATTCAAAACAATTTTTAGTAAAACTGCAGTAATACTTGAATGACATGCTGGAATAATTCCTCGAAAAAAAAAAATGATTCATTCGAAGAACCCCTCAAGGAAATTTTAGATTTCTGGGAGGAAACGTGGATGAATTCTTGAATATATCGACATGAACAAGCGTAAGAATTATTGCAGGGTTTCTTGACAGAAAAAAACTCAAGCTATTTTTTCATATACTTTGGAATAAACTTTTATGGATATTTTCAGAAGAAATTCTGAAGAAATCTTTATAAGATCTCCTAGAATAACAGCATAAGAATTCGTTTGAAGAATTTGAAGAAAAAATCTAGGATAGTTTTGTAAGAAAATATCAAAGCAATACCAGAGGAAATTACTGAATTTATTAGCTTTTTAGTTCTCAAGGATTTTTTGGAGCAATTTACGGAGAAATTATTCTAAAGCATCTTTTGAAGAATTTCAGGAGAATAGGTAGAGAAATTTCTGGGAAGATTGGTCGAGAAATCTCTAGAAGAAATTCTGGAGAGATCCCTGCAGTAGACCCTGAAAGAATTATAAATGAAATTACTATGATAATTCCTGAGAATTTTTCTCGGGAAATTTGAGACTAAATTATTGAACAGTTTTTTGGACCCGTTATACTCACTAAAGATTTTGAGAGGCCATTTAGGTTATTTTAGGGACCTTCCAATTTATATAGACTTCCATTAAAATTGAAAGTATCTAGAAAGAAACCAGCTACCACCCCTGTGCTAATGATCATTCATTGGATCTACTTTTGTTATCGTTTATGTTAACAAAAATGAAGATTCATTATATTTCAACCAATTGCCTTAAAAAAAATGGTAAAAATAGAAAAAACTTGAATTCACAACCAATGAAGATATTCTAGTTTTCTCATCTATTTCTAGATAACAAATGAATGAACAGCAAAAGTTCTGTGAATTTGTGTATTAGACCCGGCAAATCGCAAAGTTTTCAAAAGAAACTGAAGATTCTTGAAACTCCACCATATTTTTTGCTTCAAGAAATCATCGTCAATATGCTCTAAATATAATGAATAATGCCACAAAATATCAGTAAATATTTAATCAAATCAATTTTCAGGAATAAACTATGAATCGTCATTACGTCAATTCTGAATCAGCCAAGAATTTCTTGAGTGTGCTGGTGGAGTTCTACAAGAATTGATCTGAAAATCATCAAGAAATTCAGTAATGCTTTGATAATTAATATCGAGAGTGATTGCTCAGTGCGCATCGTACCTTCGTGCTGTGCGTACACGAATTCTCTCTGCTCTTGGAAGTTTTCTTAAAAGCTACCTAAAGCAATAAAACAGTACTTTTCAGTGCTACAAAAACAGTACTTTTCAGTACTATTTTTTCTACTATTGATCCCTTTACGATCCTTGTTTGGACCCATGCCTTCGATTTTTCGTTGGACCCGTTGGCGAAAGCCAGCGGTGGTAATCCTTCTTGGACACCGTCTAGGGAAAAAACCTCTCGAAGGTCACGTCTTCTTTCGTTTATTAACTAAACATGGTATCAACAACAAACAAAAGGAAGGGTGAATCTCTGAATTCACTACTTCCTTCTAAAAAAGTGGGTTTTAAAACTGTCACTACACGTGGCAAGAATGGAAGAAAGGACGTTTCCCCGGAATGCGAACTTTCTTCCAAGGGTGAAATGAATAATTGTATCGAAATGAGCAATCAGTTCGATGCTCTAGACAAATTTTCCGAACACCAAATCGAAGCAGCCTCTAGCCCAGGCTCTTTGATTCAAGTGAGGAAGCAAAGAGTGCCGCCTATCGTGGTCAGTTGTTCCGAATTTGGGGGATTTAGGCAGGAGATCTTGAACTCCATTAGGGGAATCAAGGTTTCCTTCCAAATCGCAAAGAAAGGAGACTGTCGCGTTTTGCCGGAAACTCTTAAAGATCGTGAACTTCTTCTCAAACATCTTGAAGAGAAGAAGCACAAATTTTTTACTTATGACGACAAAACTGAACGTTTGTTCAAAGTTGTCTTGAAAGGTCTCTCAAGTGACTATAAATCACCTGAAGAGATCAAAAATGGAATAAATGATTTACTTGGATTTTCCCCAGTCCAAGTAATCATTATGAAAAAGAGAACCCAATCTGGCATCGTTCGAAAAGGGCTTTCTCAAGAATTTTATTTAGTTCACTTTAACAAAAAAGAACTAAATAACATTAAAGCTTTAGAAAAAGCAAAACTTTTGTTTGATGTCCGTGTGACATGGGAACATTTTCAGAAACCTGGAGGAAATTACCAGAACCCCACTCAGTGCCGTCGGTGCCAAAAGTGGGGTCATGGTACAAAAAATTGTCGCATGGATGCTAAATGCATGATTTGCGGAGGTTCTTCTCACGCCAAAGACGTCTGTCCAGTGAAGGAAGATACCACCAAATTCATATGCTGTAATTGCGGGGCTAACCAAAAGTCCAATTTTTGGAATTGTCCTTCACGCAAAAGGGTCATTGAGGCTCGTGCCAGGCAGATGAAAGATAATATCCGTTACGATAACGGTCGTTTCCGGAATTTTCCTGGTAGAGTATCGAACAATGCTCATTTTTCAGTTAACGATCGCTTGATCATACCCATCAGGAAGATCATAATCATGCTCATTCACAAACTTATTTTAATCCGTCGGGTAGCCGTTCGAATCTTTCAATTTCGAATGTATCTACCCACGGTAAATCCTTTGCCGATATCGTAGCAGGAAATTTGAACTCCTCCCCTATTCGATCCATGGGTACCCATTCTACTTGTTTCAAATCAAATGGAAAAAACCCTACCGCCACAGGTAACTCCTACCCCGCTTCTTCGTCTTTCGAAAATTCCAATGGGAAATCATCAGATGATATGTCTGCCTCTGATTTTAATTTTCTAACTGAACAATTGAATCTAATGATTGATGCAATGTTCAAAGCCACCACTATGACTTAGGCAGTCCAAGTAGGTGTAAAATTTACAAATCAAATTGTTATTGGATTACGTTTTTCTAATGGATCCAAATAATAATTTAAATATTTTAAATTGGAATGCTCGTTCTCTGAATGGTAAAGAGGACGAGCTGTTTAATTTTCTTACGGTTAGAAACGTGCATATAGCAGTTATTACCGAAACTTATTTAAAACCTGGATCTAAACTCAAAAGAGATCCTAACTTTTTTGTTTATCGTAATGATCGACTTGATGGGGCATGTGGGGGAGTTGCAATCATCATTCATAGGCGTATAAAACATCAACTGTTTTCATCATTTGAAACTTAAGTTTTTGAAACTTTAGGTGTTTCTGTTGAAACACAGTTTGGTAAATATACTTTCATAGCTGCCTATTTGCCTTTTCAATGCTCTGGTCAACAAGTTAATTTGCTCCAAACTGACTTGCGAAAATTGACTCGCAATAAGTCAAAATTTTTTGTCATTGGTGACTTTAATGCCAAACATCGGTCATGGAATAATTCTCAAAGTAATTCCAACGGCAGAATTTTATTTGATGAGTGCTCTTCAGGATATTTCTCAATTCAATACCCTGATAGCCCCACATGTTTTTCCTCTTCTAGAAATCCATCTACGATTGATTTGGTCTTAACCGACTCTAGTCATCTTTGTAGCCAACTGATTACTCATGCTGATTTTGATTCTGATCATGTCCCTGTTACATTTCAAATATCCCAAGAAGCGATTCTCAATCCTATCAGCTCCACTTTCAATTATTTACGAGCCGACTGGAATATATATAAAACGTATGTTGACTCTTATCTTGATGTTAACATTTCTTTAGAAACTAAACTTGATATTGACAATGCTCTTGAAACTTTAACAAATTCCATTGTTGAAGCCCGGAGCATTTCAATTCCAAAATGTGAAGTAAAATTTGAATCCGTGATTATAGACGATGATCTTAAACTCTTGATCCGTCTTAAAAACGTGAGGAGAAGGCAATTTCAACGCACTCGCGATCCTGCTATGAAAATTATATGGCAGGATTTGCAGAAAGAAATCAAGAAACGTTTTGCTCAATTAAGAAACAAAAATTTTGAAAATAAAATTTCTCAATTGGACCCTGGCTCTAAGCCCTTTTGGAAATTATCTAAAATCTTGAAAAAACCTCAGAAGCCAATACCGGCATTGAAAGAGGCAAACAAATTATTACTAACTAATTGCGAAAAAGCTCAAAAACTTGCTATGCAGTTTGAAAGTGCGCACAATTTTAATTTAGGACTTACTAGTCCAATTGAAAATGAAGTTACTCAGGAGTTCGAAAATATTCTCAATCAAGAGAACGTTTTCGAAAATGCCTGGGAGACTGATTTGGAAGAAGTGAGAACTACTATTAAAAAATTCAAAAATATGAAAGCTCCTGGCGATGATGGAATTTTCTACATCCTCATCAAGAAACTTCCAGAAAGTAGCTTATCATTTTTAGTTGACATATTTAACAAATGTTTTCAATTAGCATATTTTCCTGACAAATGGAAAAATGCTAAGGTTGTTCCAATTTTAAAACCAGACAACAATCCTGCAGAAGCTTCTAGCTATCGTCCAATCAGTTTGCTTTCCTCCATCAGTAAACTTTTTGAAAAGGTTATTTTGAACAGAATGATGGCCCACATCAACGAAAATTCAATTTTTGCCAATGAACAGTTCGGATTCCGCCATGGACATTCGACCACTCATCAACTTTTACGTGTAACAAATTTGATCCGTTCCAACAAATCTGAAGGCTATTCTACTGGTCTTGCTCTTCTAGACATAGAAAAAGCATTCGACAGTGTTTGGCATGAAGGCTTGATTGTAAAATTAAAAAACTTTAATTTTCCAACATACATTGTTAGAATAGTTCAAAGTTATCTGTCAAATCGTACACTTCAGGTTAATTATCAAAACTCCAGATCTGAAAGACTTCCTGTAAGAGCTGGTGTTCCTCAAGGCAGCATTTTGGGACCAATATTATACAATATTTTCACATCTGACTTACCTGAGTTACCTCAGGGATGTCAAAAATCTTTGTTTGCGGATGACACAGGCCTCTCCGCCAAAGGACGAAGCCTGCGTGTCATCTGTAGTCGATTGCAAAAAAGTTTGGATATTTTTTCTTCATACTTGCAAAAATGGAAGATTTCTCCTAATGCTTCCAAAACTCAACTAATAATATTCCCACATAAACCAAAAGCTCTTTATTTGAAACCTTCAAGTAGACATGTTGTCACGATGAGAGGGGTTCCAATAAATTGGTCAGATGAAGTTGAGTATCTAGGGCTCATGCTAGATAAGAATTTAACTTTCAAAAATCACATTGAGGGCATTCAAGCCAAATGTAATAAATATGTAAAATGTCTCTATCCCCTTATTAATAGAAAATCAAAACTTTGTCTTAAGAACAAGCTTTTGATATTCAAACAAATTTTCAGGCCAGCCATGTTGTATACTGTACCAATATGGACTAGCTGTTGTAATACCAGGAAGAAAGCTCTGCAGAGAATTTAAAATAAAATTTTGAAAATGATTCTGAGACTTCCTCCCTGGTATAATACCAATGAGTTACATAGAATATCCAATGTTGAAACATTGGAACAAATGTCAAATAAAATAATAAATAATTTCAGGCAAAAAACGTTACAATCTTCTGTTGCCACGATTAATGCGTTATATGTTTAGGTTAAGTTAGGTTAAGTATATTAAAAACTTTTTTTTTCTCTTATAAGCAGGTTAAATCAACTCACCTGTAAAAAAACTGAACTGCTACGGCAACTGAAATATAATATGTTGTTAACAAAATGTTAATTAAATCTTAAATTTGTTTTACCAAATTATGATGATAGTGTTGTCTAATAACACAGAACACCTAGATATAAGAAATGAATGTAATGTTTGGAATGATACTAATAAAGAAATAAAAAAAAAAGAGAGTGATTGCACGTTCAGAAATCGCTGGACTTTGATTATTCCATTACTTCGTCCAAAGACTAGTATTGACCCGTTATAATCGAAAGAGAGCGAAAGACGAGAGAATCCCCCATTGTTACTGAGGTGTTTTCAAAAAGTTACGCGAGAATTGTTCGACATAATCCCAAGAAAAACTCTTCATTGAAACGACAAAACAAATTAGCGCCCGAAACAACCACTTCATTCGATCAAGGAAAACCTTCAATAAAATCTCGTTTCGCCAAACAAAAGTGTATCGAATTTCAACTCGAGCTATCGAACATCAACCAAAGGCAACGAGCGTTTCTGGGCTTCTCGCACTAGTGTTGAGGTGCCTGCCTTTTTGAGTAGATATTCAAAGGATAGGATACACGATAACTATGCGAGACCCAACCCTCCGCAAGAGCACGCCCAAGCACGAGAAAAGTGTTCCACTAGGTCAGTAATGACTCGAGAAATGCTCGATCGAATCGAAAGAAAGTGAAATAATGTTGAACACCACCTGGTGTGCGGGGCAAGATGGATGAAGAGGGGTCGAGAAATTTACGTCACTCAGAGCCGGTTTGCCGAACATCTGCGAAGGGCTTGAAGCATCCGCGCGTCCACATCAAGGCATGATGAATTGTGCAAAATTTCGTTGGTTGTGAGCTGTATGCATAACTCTGATTAGTGGGAAAGTACTGGAAAATTTAGGCTTTTTGAATTTTCAGCGATTACGAATACTGGTTTTCACTGGGCACGGTGTGGAGAACAACTTTTGTTGTTAGCCGATATGGCTTTTGTGGTATGATGTATTCCTTCTTTATCGTACACTTAACAATCAGATAAACTCTCCTCAGGAGCTCTCCTCAGGAGTTCTCTTCAGCTAACACACCTGATTTATCATTGATTGATATTATAGCTGTTTAGACTTCAGTTCTTTAAAGCACCAATCATAACAGCATTGTAATTCCTGCGAGCCATACATTACTATGATTAATCTCAGTTCGACTAATCCCATAAATTCACATATTTCGCGCTTAAAACATACCGGCAACAACTTTCTCAACTCAATTCTTCTCACATATTGCTCCAACGATGGGAGCAATTAAGCAGCATTTATTTTAATTAATTTTCAACGAAACACTTCAATTATTTATCACGTGATTACAGAGCTTTCGATGATAGTCTAGTCGAGCCGATCTCCCTTTCAATGGTTGCGGGTGGCACGAACAACGCTATACACATCAAAACGAAACAATATCACCAGCACCACCACTAATTGATTGATTAAGGCGAAACACTCGCGCGAGCCAATGAGCATTGCGTTTTCGCTTTTCTCCCGTTGCCACCAGCAGCGTGCCGCCACAACCATTGTTGTGCGTTGGCAAAACGCTTCATTGATCCTTCACCAGCACCCGAACAACACTATCATCCGGTGAAGCTTCACGAAACGCGCAGGGTTTGTTCCGGCATCGCGTGCCGCCGCTCGTTTTGTAGACTCCTTCATCAATAAGCGTCCATCGCACAATGGTCCGAATCGATAGGAAAATACTCAGTTATCGTTGATTTTAGACTTATGATGCCTTCAGAGAAGTTGTTCGTTATTGAGGTTTACATATTCTGAGGATAAAGTTGGATAGTTTGTTTCTTGTTTAGAATAGAATTTTGAATCCTTTTTTATTGTTTGAAGGAATTGGTGCTTGCAAACTACAAAGATTCAAACAATGTTACTATGAACAACTTTGCTCAATACTGGTGAACCCAAAAGTTGCGCAGTTCGCACTTTATTTCAAAATCAAAACTGCAATTTAAGATATTACGGCAGGTCATTACTAGAAATGGATGAAATGTGGAAAAGAAATACTCAAAATAATACCCAAGTAATATTTTCATTGCTCTCTGATCTTGCATCTGTTCAGTAAAAGTGAGAATGATTTCAATTCCTTTCTGTAGTAAAGAGTAAAGTAAAGAGAGCAAATTTGTTTCTCTCCAAGAGAATTGCTCTCTCCACTCTCCAAAAATAGGTGGCATGTTTATTTTCGTTCGGGTACTGTCAGTTCAATAGAAGATGGCGTCGAAACAGCAAGTTGTACGGTTTTACGAAACGCATGGTTAACGGTAGACCCCTTTCGAGACGAAAACGTGCCCGTGAGTACAGTTTACCGGATCGTAGCATCCCTGATCGTGAATCGGATGGCCGGTACACACTCAATCACGATTTGCTTGTTCGGTAATTTTTTATACTGGGTACGAATTGTAAACCATAAAAAATACCGAAATTCCAGCATTTTGATTGAAAACTTCCGAGGTTCAGTAATAATTTTTACTTTTTACTGAACTACGGTAACTGTCAGACCCAATTTTGCAACATTACTGAACAAGCCGAAAATTCAGTAAAAACAATTACCGATTATTCAGTAGTTCATGTTTTTTACTGACTTGTCGTCAGAATCAAATCAAAACAAATTGATGCGCATGCGGGAATGTGTCAAATGAGAATCTCCTGCTGTAGAATCATCCGACCGGCGCCAAGAAACACGTCCACGGCAACCAAACTTTTCCTGCATCTATTTTGCGCTTTCTCGTGGTAAGTAGTAGACATTTAGTGACAAACTCAACTATTTTAATCAACCAAAAAGGCTCAGCACGATTTAAATTGCTTTTACGTTGATAAATTCGATTGGTTTCCATACAAGAGGTAAATTTATCTGCATCATTGAATTTCTCTTGTATAATTGTGGAATTTCACCGGGAAATTAGAGGAAAATCAATGAGTCGTCGAAGGGTTGTAACTGTAGCTCAGTAACTCTTGGGTAAACATATTTGAACATTGTCTCGACAGTGACCTTTTAACTCAATCAAGAGTCTCAGGTTCTTGCCGTTTTGTGGCATGGGAAAGAAAAAGAGTTGAAAAAAAGGAATTTGCGTAGTCTGATCCGATAGCGCGCTTCTCTTCTAATTTTCTAGAACATAAGCAACCAAATAACGTGTCTGTGGGCTTACATTTTTACGCCACTTTATCATCTATAGATTCCCACAGACACAGTTGTCTTATAATTATTAGAAACGTTTTTATAACGCATCGAACTTTTCACGTCGGCAGCCTCTTTCTCCGACAGCATTTCCCATAAGAAGTGCGGGTAAATCTGATGTTCTATTTACGGCAACTCAAAATCAGCTGCATTTTAATTATTTTTTTTTTTCAATGAATGACAAATTGTTTGTTTAGTTTTATCATATCTGAATATGTTCATTGAAGTGTTTGAATACAAGAATACTGTGAACTTTGTGTTTCAACTTTTCTTGCAGGGAAAAGTGTTAAAAAAGTCTAATGGTGCCGAAGCTGTAAATTTGTTCTTAGTCATTTGAGCAAGCAAATCAGCTTCACGTCCACTGCATTCCAGAGCTCTATTTTCGTTAATATTTCCTCAAATCCCACTAACTACTAGAGCTCCCATACGCACTTATTTTCTTCGAGTTGGTTATGTGTTCTCAATGTTTTATGAAGTAATTGTTCTACAAAAGTATCTCAATCCGAGTTTCAACATATTTGAAGGCAGGTGCTATACTTAATCAAATCGTATTTATTTAAGTTCAGAAAATTTTATGTTTACTGTCAGATTTTCAGCGATGTAAGTTTTTAAGTTTTTGAGATATATTTTTTGAAAATAAAAAATCAGTCATTTTTATCGGCACACACTGTAGGCCTCTGCGCATTAGATTTTTTATTTAAAAAAATATCATAGCTTTTAAACAGCTCAACCGATTTCCGATCTTTTTTTATGGAATGAAAACTTAAGATTTCAACTTCTCAGAAAAAAAGGTTGTAAAAATAAAAAATTAAGACTTTCTTGTACCGTATAACAAACATTTGTTAACTATGTAGTACAAACATTTTGATAGTAGATATTTACCTTTATTAATGATTATATTCATCGTTTTGACGTACTTTATTGTCAATGTGCTTGATAATAAGCAAGTAAGCATATTATTTCGGCTGTGGCTATAGATCAGATTTATTATCAGAAAAGTTGTTGGTCAAATGGTCGGCTCTGAATCAGAATGGACCAAGTACAAAAATAGATTATTCTGTAAAAATATGCAGAACTTTGTTTGCTCATTTTCAATTTGATCAGATTTGTTGAATGTTTCAAACTTCGAGATGTGTAAAAAAATACTTTGGATGATGCAGAAAGAGTTAACCATATGCGTTTAATTTTCTTTCTTTCACGTCCTTACTGGGCTAGAAAGAAGGAAGGAAGGAAGGAAGGAAGGAAGGAAGCCCTATGCTGGCTCAACTGAGATTCCAAACTGTAGTAGTGATACTGATTTTGGAATAGAAGATATAAATTCTCGAAGAATTTAACATCACTGATCTATTTATCTTAACAATTCAAACCCGACTCGAATCAACAGATGATCGATATTTTTTATAGGATTTGTTCAAGCAGAATGAACTAAATCGCTGAATGTTATTTGATTCAGTCATAGTGAACCAAATGAACTTAGTTTAATCAAAAATTGATCTTTAAAGGCTCAAGGTCCTTGATCATTAATTTGCAAATAACACAAGATGTAAATGAAGATAGAAATAGAACAAAAACATCCAATAGCTCAAAAATGATAGAACGGTAAATTTTGAACTCATTTTTCTCAATAGATGAAAAATATCACTTGATTCTCTCTGACTTAGCGTCGGACAAATATTTTCAAAAGAACAAAACCACAAATTTCTCAAGCAAAAATGTTTGAGAAAATGTAATGCTGTATAAGAACTACCCTATCCAATTTATTCCTAGAATGGTATTGAACTTAATATCGAACAACTTCTCTGAAAGTATCGTTGTTGTTGTTGTTTGAGATCGACTATAACCCGAAGGTCATTCCTCCCTTCATCTGAAAGTATCATATGTTTGGCTCGTTAAACCGTCGAAATTTGTTGAAATTTGAAAGCTATCACACTTTTTGTAAAAATATACATAAATTTTTAGGTGTCCTCTATGCCCGGACACTTGATTCCGTTAACTCGTACAAGTGAACCAGTTGATAAAAACTCAAAACATTCATGGTATTAAAGATGTGTTTTTCATGCTTCAAATAAATTATTTAGTGTTTTAGGCACTTTTATCGACAAAACCAGTGTTTTCCAGGGATCCTAAATCAAGTTAAAAACTTCCATATAAGTGTCCGACCTATAAAAGACATGTATCTAATTTCATAATCTGTAGAGTTAGAAACTTCATACCCTGTGTAACCTAATAACTTCCCAATAGATATAGTATTATGATGTTAAACTTTTAAAATTACTTTTAGTTTCTGAAAAACGGCTAGCGTCCATCCAGGCCAGGGCTGTTCAGTATCACGACTGACTTGTGACACTGACGAAACGAGTCTTCTCACTGTCACTGGACGAAGCTATATTTCATGTGTTCCCTTCGTCACGTCGCAATGACAGAGCTCTCACGAGAGCAGTTTTAATGTTGTTTTGTTATTAAATTTTCTATCACATTTCGGAGAATTTCGAGAAGTTAATGAAGTTCGGCAGTCAAAACTTCGGCGAAGTTCGGCGTCGGCATTCTAATTTGGTGCTTCGCCGACGCATAAGGATTGCCTTTGTCGGCGTAGCACTTCGGTAGAATGCCGACGCCGAACTTTCGGTGATATTTCATTTCTCTTATGAACTTCGGTCTAAAGTTAATCTGAATGCACAATAAGTTCGGACTGGCAGTGAGGGTAGCGTCTATATAAACGTTGAACGACACTCGCTATTTCCATTGAAGCTTTACATCCCTGTCCCGGGCATAGAAGCTGTCTGGCCATACAGGACTTTCCCCTACGTCTAAAATCAACTAGAACAGATAACAAGTTTTTTTCCCTGCAAAATTCTCGATTCGGACCATTGTGCACCGCTTTTTCTCACTACTCCATCACTTCGCACATTTTGACTGGACAACAGTAGGGTGATTCACATTCTTACATCAATTGAATTCCCGAACTGCACTAATTGAACCATCCATCTCACTATTCATTCACAAGCCCGATTGTTCCATAACCGTGGCCCACCCTACTGCCCCAATGCCATCGTTCTTCCGACGTTGTCGTGTTTCACCCCGCGCGAGTTCGAACGGCTTGAACCCGGACAGCGTGATCGCGCACCGAGAACGCGCGTGCGACCGACCCAATCAATGTCAAACCTGGCCGTTTATCGACCGCACATCACAACAACACTTCTCACCTCTCTCTCCCCGGCACCAGGTCAGGTAACCGCACGAACAATGAATAAAATCGACGAAAGGCACCTCGGACAAAAAAGGCGCTGAACCCGGTAGGATCGAGTGAGCGAGCGAGCGAGCGCGCGCGAATACTTCGGTGGACTCGCGGAAGGAAGGAAGGCTCGAGCGCGCCGTCAAACACGTCCTGCCGCGCTGCGTTCTTATTGGTGGTTCTGAGTCAACTGAAAAACGAGTTACGACCAACGGAGTCGTCAGGCAGTCTTGGAGCCTGCGGAAGCGAAAGGCTCTGGGCAAGGTGGATCGGGAGGTGACGCCGACGGGATCGGAGCCCGGACCAAGCTTCGCTCCTTTCCACGCCGACCAATCAGTCGTCGGAAGGATACGGATGGAGCGACGCACAGAAGAGTAACTAGAGCGAATTTATAATCATAAGGGATGGTACACAAATTATGTCACGCTAAATTTAAACTTTTTCGACCACCCCCCCCCCCCCCTGGGTCACACTTTTTGTATGAGCCCTCCGGAAATTTTGTAAGGCTCGTCACGCTTTGCTCGACCCCCTTCCCCCCCTTGGAGCGTGACGTAATTTGTGCATGACCCCTAATTTCAAATTTGAAAAATTGAGATGTTGTACTTTGCTAAGGGATTGAATTTCAAGAAAAGTGAGAGAATTTCTCACTTATAGCTCTATGTAAAAATCATGATTTGCAGCGCATCATGAGAGTATGTTTTTCATCTTCTGCTACACCTCTGATTAGATCGGGGAATAATTGGATATTTTGGGACTGTTTATCTCACCCGTAAATTAAAACACCTAACCTCAATGGTAAATTTGCGAAAGAAATGAGTTTTATCATCGCTCTCTCTTTGTGGCTCTCATTCGCTGCTATTATTCATCCAGCTTGTTACAACTTGCGAATCAAAGCTGATCAAGGACCGATACAGATGTTTTTTTGCTTGTTTTGATCTTACTTCGAAATCAAATGAGAATGAATTCATAAAACACTAAAACTATGATAAGATTGCAAGAAGTAGTCTTGTCAATGAGTTTTTTATCTCTTTTCTAGAATTTTTTTTTCAGTTATAAATTTTCTGAAAATGATTAAAAAAATCACGAAACTTTTTTATCATGAGCACAATACCAGCTCCTGCACAAAATTTGACAAACGATTAGAAATAACATCTTCTTCTTCTTCTTTCTGGCGTTACGTCCCAACTGGGACAAAGCCTGCTTCTCAGATAAGTGTTTTTATGAGCACTTCCACAGTTATTAACTTAGAGCTTTCTCTGCCGATTGACCATTTTTGCATGTGTATATATCGTGTGGCAGGTACGAAGATACTCTATGCCCTGGGAATCGAGAAAATTTCCTTTACGAAAAGATCCTCGACCAGCGGGATTCGAACCCACGACCCTCAGCATGGTCATGCTGAATAGCTACGCGTTTACCGCTACGGCTATCAGGGCCCTCGATTAAAAATAACAATTGGGTCCTAAAGCCCTGTCCCAATTTTAGTGCCAAACGCTTAAGTTCAGGCCATAAACACTTGTTTACTCAATTTTTTAATGTTTTCCGTTTGTTTAAGTCCACAAAACATTTTTTATGTTTATTATTATTTTTTGTCACACCCCTTGGCTTAAACTCAAATTTTGGGTGTATTTTGTTTTCCGTGTCGCTTCCGAAATGTCAGATAGGAACAACCCCAGTGAAAAAACTATAACCCCTGTGGTGTTTTTGTCGACTGAGCGAACGTCAAACATGATCTTAAGTGTCAAGGTTCATTTATGGACCCAATTTTTAAATTAAAGTTTAAACATGATATAGCCGTTATTTGAGCGGGAAAAATTGCTAAAATAGTTACAGTAACATGCTCTTTCGTGTTATTGAATAAAAACAAGATTTCATTCAACATTTTAGGACCCTATTACCAGCAATTTCTAGTCATTTTCGAATAACTTCAACATTAAAAAAGTTATATGATACAGCACGATCCGGCAGAGTTTTGGTGTACCATTTAATTCCACTAGAGTTTGTATCCTTCACGGAGTCTATGGCAGAAGAATATTATCTTAAAAAATAAGTATTCCCCCCAATCGTAAGCTTAGAGCTACTTTTACTATGGTTCTCTTACTCGATATCGATATCGAGATACCAAATATCAAACAAGGGACAGTTTACTGTGTATGATTTTTATATTTTCGCCAATATAAGGTGAGGTAGGCATCAAATAATCAGAGTTAGAGTCCGCAGCTTCAAAGCAAAGCCATGCTGAAGGTGTCTGGGTTCGATTCCCGGTCGGTCCAGGATCTTTCCGTAATGTAAAGTTCCTTGACATTCCTGGGCATACAGTATAATTGTTCCTGCCGAACGAAATACGAAGGCGAAAATGGCAACTTTGGCAAAGCAGCTCTCAGATAATAACTGTTGAAGTACTCATTGAACACTAAGCAGAGAAGCAGGCTCTGTCCCAGTGAGGACGTAATGTAAAAAAAAGAAGAAGAAATATACCTAGGAAGCACAACAAGTTTGTTGAAGGCCGGTATTCGGTATAGATTTATATGGAGCTACCGTTTCTTCAAAACATGCACTTCTCAGAAACCAAATGGAACTGATTAGCCGATTAGCATTTACGGTTCTCCGAATGCAATAGCATTTGCAATTCTCCGAAACCGAATGCAACTGATTAGCAAATTAGCATTTACATAACTTCGAATGTTAAAGAAATTCTCTTGCGTAATCATGGGAGCTGTAATCTGGAATATACAGTAGTTTTTTTGTTTGTTTTTCCTCTAATAAGAAAAGCGAATATGTTGATTTTCATCATGGTTACTCCACTGTGCGTCTCCCAGATGGATGCTATCATTAAAAGAACTTCTTGGCGCAATGTTTTGTGATATGGAGAAGTCGAGCAAAAGGTTGATAGGTACATATCTCGTCGTGGTTAAGAAACCATTCGTCATTCGTGATACGTGAATGGGACGTGACAGGAACAAGAGGAGATGCCTGCGAAGTTTATTTTGAAGATCTTCCGGAGACGAGGCATGACTTGCAGGGAGTGTTTGGGAATGATGTGTTTGTATATCGATTCCAATGAAGAAGCGGGTCTAATTATACCTGTAAGGAAACAAACAGGTGCGATTCATTAGGAGGAGAAGACAAAAAACTGTCTGACCAATCAGAGTTTGCATTACATTGAATGTCTCTTATTAATTTTGTGTGATCTTATTACAGCTTGGACTTGATTATCGGGAGTATTGTTTTTTTTACTCCGGATAATCGAATCACCAAAAGAAAAATTGAAATCTGCGATATAAAAACTTAAATATTATCTTTGTTTTTTTTTTTATTTATATGATGCAGTGGCGTAGCTATTGCTATATAAATTAATAAACTATATAAATAAAGCTATAGAAATTATCTCTAGGAACATAGGGGGTTCCCTTTTTCAAACCCCTCTTTTCCTATCGATGTCCAAACCTGATAAACCATTCATATTATATATTGTAATACAAAATTATGTCAAATTTATGCAAAAAAGTGAAAAACAAGAATATCAAAAAACATATTCCGGACAATCGAGTCCAAAGTTCCGGATAATCGAGTCTGACCTGTATTGCAATCTCATTTCTCATTTTTTCTGCGATGATCAATATTGCCCTCCAATTTTGCTAAAAAAAAATCAAATGAATAATTTACAACCTTTGATCTTCTCTGATTTCTCAATATTAGCTCTGCTTCAAAAAAGTTTGCAATCAAATTTTGAACTCCATTCGACATTTTTTTTTGACTTCACAGAGTCTGTTAAAACGAAAAATGTTTGTTGGCTGCTGATTTTGGATAATTTTCTTACTGTCAGTACCGTTAATCATCAACGGACAGGAGAAAGCATAAATTTGCAACCATGTTCCTGAAAAGGACTCGTGTACTCACATATGGCGTAATGCAGTTTCGTCGCATGTCGTAAAAGCAACTAGCATAATGAAGCGGTTCATATAATAGCTCTTTTGACGATATGTGAGAATGTAAATACAACCTCATGATCGTTTTTTGTGTGGTGACCAGGCCCGGATTTGGGGGGGTGCCAAGGGGGCAAATGCCCCGGGCCCCCCGGTGAAGCCCCCCCCCCCCCCGAGGAATCATAATTAAAAACAAAAAAAAAACATTTTGAAATACCTTACAATAGTTTCTTTTTTGACACTTGGATATTTAATTCTAACGTCAAAGTCAACTTTATTTTAATTATTTTCTTTTTCATTACCTAATCTTACAATATGGTTTGGTCAATTGTTATCCTTCAATATATTACAAAAAAAAATCAAAATTTTCGAAATTCTTCTCTAGTTAGTTTTCAAAAAATATTTGAATTGAAAATGCGCTTAACGTTTTTTCAGTATTTGAAAAAATGTGGCTAAACCTCTAAACCACTGCTCAATTCAAAGAGTTTATCTGGAACTATCGAAACCTATCAGAACTTTAAAATTTAAACATTTTGTTCTTCTATCAAAAACATTAAGGACGAGGGAAATTATTTTGTGATTATTTTTATTTACTTTTCTTTTTTTGTATTCCGTAGTTGATGAAGTTTTCTTGGAATTTAGTAAAAGCTTAGAGTAAATTTTGAACATATTTAATAGAAAATACAGTACTGCCAGGAATTAAGTACATGAAATCCGATTTTCTTACAAAATTGGTCAAGTTTAGGGAACTGTATAACAGCTTCTAACATACCAAATGACCTGAAATTTGAACTACATCTCATAAATAATTTAAAATTTGATTTATAAGAAATTTATCAAATTCTATTCAAGAATTTGGAAGCTATTAAAAAATACTGTTTTAAGAAAAATGCTTAAATTTTCATATTGCGATATTTTTTAAATGTTAATATTTAGAAAATGCAAATTTGTTCACTAAGATCAAGGTGAAACAGTTTGGAATCAACTGCTAAGATTGTATTCAAACACAAAGGCACAAATCTCGCGAAGAAATCATCCCAGAACAGTGCACTTTTTATTTTGGCTTTGTGCACTAGCAGAAAGCTTAAAATAAGAAGATCAGAAAAATTTGCTAAATATTTCTCTAGTTTTGTGCCTTTGAAAACGTGAGTAGGGGTATAAGTCGGCCATTGTGCCGGCCATCTTTGAACTCCGAGATGTTTCACCTTAAATGCAAAACTTTGTAGAAGATTTCTTCTTCTTCTTAGCATTTCGTCCTCACTGGGACAGAGCCTGCTTCTCAGCTTAGTGTTCAATGAGCACTTCCACAGTTATTAACCGAGAGCTTTTTTTGCCAAATTTGCCATTTTATATAGTATAAAAATTAGGACATTTTTGTCAAAATGGTGGAAACTTCTGCAGAGAATTTGATGATTCATTTACAAAGGTATTTTGAAGTTTTTTCCAACGTTCGTTAAAATTTTCAGGTCAATGGGCCTTGTGTACTGTATTCTTGCCAGTACTGTAAACACTTTGTTTTTTTTTTTTTTTTTTGTGGCAACCAGAGAATAAAGTACAAACTAGTACTATAAAGTGGAAACTAGTACTAAATAGAATCAAAAGGAGCTTTGGAGAATTGAAGATTTTCAGCAATTCTTCGCTTTATACAAATTATTAGTTTTATATTAAGTTTTATATTGTAGAATTTTTTGATAATTTTGATGCTTTTCCTAGGAACAACTTTTGGTCGAATTATCAAAAGAAATATGTTTTGATGACGCGTGTTTGTTAACGGTCCGATTTTTCTATGATAATAGACATTATAATCGCTTAAAATCCTTGTTAAAGTGTGCAGTGATTGACGGTTCAATCGGGGGTAATAAAATTTGCAGCAAAAGCTCAAAATAAATCCGAGAATCGTCGATTGGAAGTTTTTTTTCTGAGTTGATATTCTCGGTCGGCTTGGTCTTCACGGCAGCAGCAGCGTGAATAGTTGTCGTTGTTGTTGGCGGCTGATAGCCGGCGCCACCAACACTAGTGCACGTGTGACACACACCAGCATCGGTTTGGGATGGATTTGTTATCAAAATGAATAACCTTCCGTCTTTCAGACGCGCAGTTCATAATCAGGAAATTCTGGACAAACATTTGAAAAGGGCCCAAGAGGTCTTGAGCCCTTTTTTGCTCGCCCACACAAACTAACCCCACTATCAGAAAGACTGGTGTTAGCTCTTCCTGATAGTGGTATTGGTAAGCGTGATCGAGTTGAATTGGGCTCAACAGCGACTTGCAAAGCCAATGTTTACCAATTTCGATGTGCCCTTTTGAAATGTTTGTCCAGAATTGTTCGTCAGTGATTTGGTTTTGATAAACTTGTAATCGTGCTCTTAGCGTTCGTAAATTTTCGGCGTTCATTGTTGTTTTTGCGTCTCCGTGCGCAGAAAAACAAAAAGAAAAGATTATTATCCATTGCACGGTGACATCATCAGAAAATCGCCTTCTTTCCCTCCTTCAGGAAATCCGAAAACAATGATGTCAGTACTTGTCAAAGTTGACCATTGTTTTCAAGTTTTGTTGAAGAGCGGAAGAGAATCGCCGTGAAATGCCTAATATTCCGCGTTGTTGAAACAGAATCGGTCGTGTTGATCAAAGCAAGCAAGACCGTTTATAATCTTCGCGTAGACGGAGTGACCATGCTGAGGGTCGTTGGTTCGAATCCCACCGGTCGAGGATCTTTTCGGGTTGGAAATTTTCGCGACTTCCCAGGGCATAGAGTATCTTCTTACCTTACCCAGGGCATAGAGTTATCTTCTTACACGATATACACATGCAACAATGGTCAATCGGCAAAGAAAGCTCTCAGTTAATAACTGTGGAAGTGCTCATAAGAACACTAATCTGAGAAGCAGGCTTTGTCCCAGTTGGGACGTAACGCCAGAAATAAGATGAAAAAGACGGAGTGATTTTTCTCGATTGTTTAGTAGTGGTTCGAAAGAGATGAGCGCATATATTCTAGAATCTCACACTAATGCCAGAGTGTCTGATTACGTCGCGCGGATTTTTTGGGTAGCAATTCGCCTAAATGAAACTTAATAGTTGACGGTAAAATAGTTCGACGACATCGTTTTGACGACCAGATTCAAAATACTGCACAAGGATAAAAAACCGGTGAGATCTTTTCATGATGAATTGTATTATTTAAGAATATATTTCTAACGTTATATGCATTTTGGGTTGGGTGGGACCACCTGGGCACCCGATTGAAGTGAGATGGAAAGTTAAAGTGAAACTGTCAAGTTTCTATCACTTACATTTCGTGAAATAAGGACGGGTTCTGCTTCCCACCTATTGGGTCTTTCTGGTAAGCAAGGGCTTGATTGTACGATTGTTTGTGTGATTTTACTACTGGAAAGAGATTCTTTTTCCCTTGCTTGTTTCGTGTAAGTATCTCTGCTCTCGGTCCGCCATTCGTTTTGGCCCTTCAGACAGGAGTATGATTGACTACATACAGTACTACAATCTTGATCAAATTGTTTAGAACAGGCCATTGCTTCCGGTGGATACCTTGCTATAATAGATGGCAGCTTATATCATCATCATCGAATAAATACGTTTTGATGATATAATAAGAATCTTGAAATCATTCTGAACCATAATGACTATCACAATCACCTCTATAAAAGAAGCCATTTTTTTTATTTTATCACGTTCAACGCAAAAAATGATTGTTGAAATAATATTATACGTCATTCTCATTCATTATTCACGATTCTTCATCAAGAACAATACGTTTTCGATAGTACAGGCCATATTTCTCTCTACTAACTTATTTTTCTTGATGGAGAATCTCGAATAACTAATGAAAATGGCCTATTTTATTATTTAATTATAATTTTTTTAGCATTGAGCTTCTTATAATTCAAAATTGGCTACTTCCAAAGAAGTGAACATGATAATCAACTTTTTTGAAGCTGCGACCCCCTATGAAGTTATACAAACTTTCCACGGACCTCTAAAAGTGATTAAGAGATCGAAAGCTTTTGAAAACTTTTGAAATATTCATTATGAATCAACAGCTACTTTTGAAAGACACGCAAAATGTTTTGTCTGTTATCCACTACAGATGATGCAAGAATTCTTCGAAGACCATTCGAAGTTCACTTAAAATCTTGCCAGGAGTCATTCATACATCTTAGTAAGCGTTTGATTAGAAATTTCTAAATAAGAATCGATTGCCTAAAACATTTTTAACAAAAACTAAGGAGTGTATCGAAAAGTAGTCATCAAAAATTGAAGAAATTAAAAAAATATTGAATAATATGCATTCCTCATATAAAAACAACAAGGTTTATAAAGCATTGAATATAAAATCTTGCATAAAATTACAATGTTCAAGTGTCTCCTGGAGATTCGATAATTTGCATTGAACAAAATTTATATCAAACATCGGCTTTTCCATCGGAAAATATGTTTACTTTATACAGCACGTAAAATTGATTTAAAAAACTAAAATATTGCTCTAAAAAATTTCAATTGTTGCAACAAGGAATTTGAACGATACCCCATCGGGGTTAATTTTTTATTTGAACTTCTAGTTACCTTACGCACAACGAAAACAACGTATTTCGTGCCACCTTTCATTGGCTAGTTTGTTATGATTATGTGTTTCACAACGTTTCATTTCACTTCACTGCGTTCCATGAGCTAAATGACGTTAGAACCATTTTTAATATGAGCCATGTGCGAATTGACGGGCGTCGAATCCTTTTAAGTAATGATCACTTGCAAAACAAGCGATGCTAAAGATTCCTCTTATTTACTCATCAATACAAAAATGGCACATATTTATAACAGCTTCGCGAACCCCCCGAGAAGTCTTCACGGCCCCCTTGGGATCCGTAGACTACCGGTTAGGAAAACCCTGATTTACAATGATTTCAAGATTCGCATTATATCATCAGAACGGATTTATTTTTACAAAAGAAAAATAAAATATTTTTTTTAAATCGACCTAAAGTAGTACTAAGATAAACTTTTTTTTTATTAAAAAATATATCCATCATAAAACTTTGTTCCAAAAATCTTATTCCTATTCTTTGGTGAAAATTTGAAAAATAATAAAAATTGAGCTTTTTGTGACATGTAAAACTTGAGTTTTACTATTGAACTTTTCATGAAAAAAATTAAATATTTTTTCAGTGTATATTTTTTTCTTGTAGTCCAAATAGTTCACAACAACTTCTTCATAGAACCTTCTTATCTCAAAAACAAAGAGTTACGGAGTTGGATATTTTCAAATAAGTTGCTTGCGAAAAATAATACGCCATTTTCAAAAGTTATTCTTGGCTTATAATGATCGATTTTTCTATGGAAAACACTTTTTCTATCATACCGAAAGCATGAGCAAAATTCAATCCGAATCGGATGTTACCGAGCACGATTTTTATTTATTTTTCGACTCATTCTGAATGGAAGTCGACAAATGGTGTCATGAGTCCAACCAAAATTATGACGAGGTTACAAGCACTCGGTCGTTTGTTACATGCACCTCAGCGAGGTTGCATGCAATAGCTTATTATTTCTAGGCGATTTAAATTATGATTGGTTGTTTCCTTTATGTTGTATACATAGAATCAATCCCCAAAGAGCATGGGAAAATTCGCTCACTCATCTGAACCTACCGATAAAAAAAGCAAAGTAACCTAGTGCCACCGAATGTTCAATGACAGCCGAACGCAACTAAAGTGAGCGCAATCCCGAAGAATCACAAACGATTGAGATAAACGGAAAACCAAAAGACACACGAAGTGGAGTGAGAACCAATCTGCTCGTAGCTGGCAGACACGAGAGAACGCGTTCAGCATTCAATCACTGAATGCATTGAGCCGAATGAACGGATTTCCACTCACTGAATCATTCCGCCGGGTGTATTGCCATTCAGTGAGCGCTCATCAGCACTCAAATACGATTGCCGCTCAAACGGAATCGGAATGTAAATATTCATTCGCTACTACAATCGGATGCCCTCGGCACACGGTGTCAGTAGTGAATCTTTCTGTTGCCTAACTTGTCGCTCGGTGAAGAAGTAGAAAGCGCATTAGAAATTGAAACACTCAGTTCGACTGGAGATACGGCGACCTGACTGTGTGTAGATGTGAGTAAGGGAAACGCAACCAGCGACCGTAGTTTCCCTAGGATTCTTCAAGGCTTCAGAAATATTTTTTTAAGATCCTTTTTCATATTTTAGAAATGTGTTTTGATAAACCATAAGACATTCAGGCTACTCGAATCCTGAAATGACTTTTAGGTTTAAGGAGCCCACATTTCATGTTGAGTGCGTCTTTAAAACCATTATAAATCCATTTTCGAGATAAATTAAAGTGTTCTGGAAAAAACAATTGAAAAGATTATCCAATTTATAAACCATGATTGATGAAGATTCTCGTATCTCTGAAAGTTGTTGAGATTCACCACATTAGGGGGCATGCACAAATTACGTCACGCTTCGAGGGGGGGGGGGTGGAGAGGGTCAAACCAAGCGTGACAAGCCTTACAAAAATTTTGGAGGGTTCATACAAAAAACGTGAGAAAGGGGGGGGGGGGTCAAAAAAGTTGAAATTCAGCGTGACATAATTTGTGTACCATCCCTTAACATTCTTTACAGGCTATATTTCAAAATGTATCGGATTCGATATTTTATAAGATAAATACATAACAATTTCAGAATTTGATTACCAATTTATTAAATCCTTGAGATGTCCCGCCGAACCAACCCTCGAGCTTCTGACAACTTCTGTCTCTCAAGCATCTAACAAAAATGCGTATCACTCCGGAGCGATTTGTCTTGGCAGTCGGACAGCTCTCGAAACCCATCACCGTTCCAATTAATCATTTCGATACGCTAACTACCATTCAATTCAATAACGTGTCGCAGTTTTCATTTCGATTCGCTCAATTTTAGTTCCAATCCTTGTAACCATGTGAAGGCGATCGTTCTGATCACAGACACGAGCAGACATACAGTCGAACTCGGAATCACACCCCTTCCGATTGGGAGCCTGCTCCGCAGTGTCAGTCGGTGAAGGGGGTCTAGCAAATTAGAGATAGAGGTCAAGTTTATCGCGCTGAACTTGAATTCGACAGAACAGGTTTCAGTACGTCTACGGTCGACCCATAGACCGGCTGGCTGGCTGGCTTGTTGGCAGTGTGACAGATATAAAATAAAAGTGCCAAGACCGTCAGTGTGAGAGACATATGTTTGAAGTTCAACGCTTATGACTCGAAAGATGTTGTACACTGGAACCTGCATTTACGTGAATTATTTAAGCATTTAAGGTTGATTCAGTTTGGTATATACTTATGGAGATTTTGTATACTCTTCAACGCCTATCTAAGGTTATCCAAATATTCTTTGAATTAAGGACTTCAAATCTACACGCATAACCAGGGACCTCGCTGACGTAAATGAATAAGTTTTATACTCAAACAGCTGAAATATGCCCTATTAAGTTTCGAAACAAACGCTTGTTTGAGGTTATCCAAAAATTCCGCTAAGTTAAGGTCCTCGTATCTACATGCGTAACCAGACATCTTTCGGAAGTTTATGCATAAGGTCCATACCCAAGACGACTCAAACAAACTTATTCTATCAAGTTTGGAGTCCTACGGCTTTCTAGAGTTATTCAAGAACTCCGTTGAATACAGGACTTCAGATCCAAAACAAATACGACCAGTAAGTTCTAGAACACCAAGGAAAATTGTAACACAATTTAACACAAACTTTTTCAAACAAGTCTTGTTTGTAGCCTACTTAGTATTGATTAACGTAACAAAAACCTCTTTTACGTACCCTGAATCGATACGTAACTAGAGGTTTAGGTGTATCTATGTTTGTTCGGTTGTAAGGTCATTGTCAAAAACGACTTAGATTACCTACCCATACATGGCACATTTAACCCTTCGGGAAGGCTGTCTCGAGCAGATCTAGATCGTTGAAGAGTTTTCGAAAGATACTCAACCCAGGCTACGCTGCCATATCTTATCTTCTGCTCACGAACAGCTATTCAAACTTAATTATGCATAAATATTCCACCACTGACTGACTGACATACATACGTTACGACTACGACTGTGTGACTTTCCACCCTGGATGACGTCCGTCTCCGTTCGATGATAACAAGTCTCTGCAGTTACATCTCGCAACAGATGATTTCTTGCAATTTTCTGCTCATCTCGAATGTACGCGATCTTACCTGAAAGCAAACAGTAAAGCAGTGGAATTAGTTATAATCTCAGCAATTATCATGAAACCATCTTCGAAACCACTCACACCCACAAAGCAATGACGTACACTCGTATGAAATGAACCAACAACTGGTACTCGCAGTTGAATCGCCAAATTTTACGCGGTAATCAAAACAATCATTATCGTGATCTGCCTTCCCGGTTTGGTTGCGCGCGGCAAACATCAGAAAGACCACCACCGAGCGGTCAGTTAGACCGTAGGAGATGGGAGCAAACAATCTGTACAGAGTTGACTTTGGACTTCGGAACGAGCCCAGCGTGATTAACTGATTTCATGATCGGTTTAACGAGGTGCAAAAGCTGTACTTGGGAATTTCCGGCACAGTGCGTCAGAGAGTTGAGGTTTGAGAATTTTTTGAGTGGAGAATTTGTGGTCGGCAGAAAAATTGCTCTATTACCTGGAATGTTCACTGAAGTATCCAATGAACTAACAATTTAATCGAATAATTTTAAGTTTTATCCAAAACAAATAAATTGGCTCCATTAAGCTGAAATTTGTTAGGCTGAAATTCGTTAGACCGAATGGGTCATTTGGCCGAAACTTTCAAAACGTAACAGAAATCATTTTTTTTCTTCTCTTATTATCGGTCATTCTTTCTTCGTATTAACTTACTCGATTTTATGATCCATTCGACCTATCACACATCGCTCTAACGAACTACGGCCAAAAAAAACCCAGCACATAGAATATTTAGTGAAAGCTATACAAAAGATTTTGGACCATATAACCACAATTTTCTAAGGAAAATCATCTAAAATTATCGTGGCACATGACATTTATTTGAAACCCCATCAATTTTGAATAAAGTTAATGTGTTTTTTTAGATAAGTCTGTTCGAAATTATTTTGATCAAACTTTAAGGAACAATAAATGAGAAACCAAATTATTTCGTTCTTTTCTCAGTGTATGTTTTCATTATTCAATCGATGCTTGATGTTTCGCAGTACACTGTGCGTTTGACATAAGCGATGTACAGAGAATGATGACTTGCCAAAAACTATTTAGAACGATTCCTCCTTAACTCGGATGGAATATAAATGAGGAATTGATGCAAAGCATTGGGAGACACTAATGATTCATTCCTGGTTATGCAACAAAATTTGTGTCGAGCTCTCGGATATGACAGACATTGCTCCAAGTTTGGCTACTACGACGCAAGAAGACTTATTCCGATGTATTCAAAGATTAAGAATGGAACTTTATAGAAAACGAATCTATGACAGAAGATCGAAAGACAACAGGTCGATTTTTTTAAAAGGAGGGAAAAAATTATCACAAATTTAATCGTTTACGACCTTTAATCCTTTCGATCATTTGTCCATTCGACGTTTTTTCTTTCGACCTCTTGTCCGACGAACCGACGAAAACTATCTTCTTGAAAGTTATTCCTATTAGTAAGGCCGTTTTTAAGTTTTCTAAGCCATTTTAAACAATTTGAAACCATTTTAAGTCATTATAAGCCATTTCAAATAACTTTAAGATAGATATTTGAAGCCATTAAGGGAATTTGAAGCCATTTTTAGCCATTTTAAGCCATTTTGAGCTATTTTTAGCCATTTTAAGTCAACTGAAGACATTTTGAACCATTTGAAAATATTTTTAGCCATTTTAAACCATGTCATGCCTTTTT